>NC_053497.1:137484551-138223301 GCF_905171775.1 Rana temporaria
ATCATTAATGGCCGTTTCTTGAAAAAAAATGTTCCATATATACACAAATGAATGTAACCACATAAATTCACAAAAGCGATCATCTTCAAAAAAGCGGCTGATGCTTGAGTGATATCACACTATTTAATCATTTATTTTAAATTTGGCAATTTTCTGCATGGAACACATCTAGAACGTGTCAAATTGCGTAAAAAATGCACCGGAATGAATAAAAAAAAAAAAAAAAGTGAACTTTTGCAGAATAAAAAAAAAGGAGGGAAAAAAAAAGGGGGGGGGGGGGGATATGATGAACATGTATAAATACATTTGGGGTCCATATGATGAACTGGTGTCGAGTTATTCACTGTAAGGTCATCACAGAAGACAAGGGGGGACTCTTTACATCTTGGGGGGGGGGGGGGGGGGGAGTAGATTTAACCGCCTCTCTTGTTCTGGGCCATTGTCATATGACGTTGCCTCGCCACGCCACGATTACATGCCCAGGGACATGGTGCAACCATGATCTCAGTAAAGAGCTGCGGCTTGTTACCCATGTGATCAGCTGTGTCCAGTCACAGCTGATCAGATGTAAATAAGGAGATGTCATTTATCAGCTCTCCTCACCTCACACTGACAGAGTGTAAGGAGAGGAGAGCCGATCAGCGGCATCTCCTCACAGGGGAGACCTGTATAGGTAATGAGGGTACTGATCATCAGTGCCTTGATTACAGTGCAGCCCCAACAGTTTCCATCAGTGATGCATATTAGTACAGCCTCATTAGTGCCCATCAGTCAAGGAGAAAAATTACTTATTTACAACATTTTCTGACAGAAACTTATGCCGCATAGACACGATCGGAAATTCTGACAAGAAAACTGTGCATTTTTTCTGACGGAATGTTGGCTCAAACTTGTGTTGCATACACACGGTCACACAAATCTTGTCGGAAATTCTGACTGTCAAGAACATGGTGATGTACAAGACATACGACAAGCCGAGATCAATGAAGTTCAATAGGCAGTTCGGCTCTTTCACTTGATTCTGAGCATGCGTGATTTTTTGTGTGTCGGAATTGCATACAGACGAGCAGATTTTCCGTGTAGCGCAATTGTCATTCAAAATGGGACAGCGCTAAAAGCTGAAAATTGGCCTGAGCAGGAAGTGGGTGAAAGTGCCCAGTACTGAAGTGGTTAATCTACTGTAGCGCTCACCCCCGAAGGAGCCGCTGATAATGAATGGGATGGCAGATTTACCTCATGGCTCTCTCCGAATGTCTAGGGATGAATGATGCATACAGCAGCAACAAAGGAATGTCCACAAAGAAATATCTTTTTATGTGCTCTTTATTACCTAGCCCGGTAAAAACAGTAAACAGGTGATGAAAGGGATAGAGATGAAAAAGGAGAACAGAAGATTCAGGCGTAGTATCTGGAACAGTCCTGTTCCTATACGTAGCACTTTTTCTACCACTCCTGCTTGAGTGGGCTTAGCGTGTCTGGATAGGCCTCTCTCACTGACCTAGCAGCCGGAACACCGCTCCAATCTCTTTAGAACAGACTCTCTGCCACAGGCCCTCTTGAATGAGTGTCAGAAAGGAACCTCTGCCACAGACCCTCTTAAAGTGGTTGTAAACCCACTTTTTTGACTTTTACCTACAGGTAAGCCTATAACAAGGCTTACCTGTAGGTAAGGAGAATATCTCCTAAACCTGCACGGTTTAGGAGATATTCCCCTCGCAATGCGGCGCATTGCGCAGGGGGAGTCTACGGCGAAAGGACCGGCAGTCGCCGGACCTTGCCGAGTTTTAAATCTCCCGCGCGCGGGAGTGACGTCATCGCCGCTCCAGCCAATCACAGCGCTGGAGCGGCGATACCCGGAAGACACGCTAAGGCAAGATGAAATCTCGCTCGGCGTGGACCAGGTAAGTGCTACACACCTCGTTCCGAGGTAAGTATTTCATAATGAGCTAATATGCGGTGCATATTGGCTCATTATGACTTTTGCCTTACAGCAGAAAAAAATAAAAATAAATTTGATGCGGGTTTACAACCGCTTTAAATGAATGTCAAAAAGGAACCTCTGCCACAGGCCCTCTTGAATGAATTTCACAGAGATAACCCTCCTAGGTAAAGTTACGCTTGGATCCTCCTTTTAACGTCGCCCAGGTACCGACTGAAAGAGGAGTCAATCCTTCAGTGTCTGGTCACCTCGATCGTCAGAATCCTATTGGACCGGCAGCCTCTCATTGGCGCTCCTCAGATGGACCCCCCACCGAACAGCTACACTTGCTTGGGATCTTCAAAGTGGGAACCCAGTCGACTACTGGGTCCCCGTCCTGCTTAAAGGGGTTGTAAAGGTAAAAGTTTTTTTACCTTAATGCATCCTATGCAAAAATACATCTGACAGCAATGCCCCCCCCCCCCCCCCCCGAGCCCCCGTTTTACTTACCTCACCGTTCGAAAGTCCTGGGGGCGTGCTTGTCATCTTGTTCGGTTCCCAGCCTGGCCGTTGATTGGCTAGGTTGGGCGGATTGATAGCAGCGCAGCCATTGGCTGGCGCTGCTGTCAATCACCGCGGATGAGGCAGGGGGCGGGGCCGAGTGATACAGTCGGCGGCTATGGATGCCGCTGTATCACGGGAGCGTGCTCGCCAAAGCTTTCCACCATGCGAGGGAGCTTGCATGAACGTGGAAAGCTTTTGCGAGGAGGAGCCGAGACAGCCGCCGAGGGACCCCAGAAGACAGGATTTGGGGCCACTCTGTGCAAAACGAGCTGCACAGTGGAGGTAAGTATAACATGTTTGTTATTTTCAAAAAAAATATTTCTGCCTTTAGTATTCCTTTAAATGTTCCGGACCGACTTAGGCCCGAAACCAGGATCACTGCATAGCACGCACACTCCGTGCCAGGTAGCCCATAACGCCGGAGCGCTGTGATGTGGCCACCCTGAAGGTGGGTCCCACACTGGAAAACGACCCCAAAAAATGGCGTCTGTTTCATAAGTACCCTCTCCCAGCATGCCCAGCGAGGCCCAAGCCTCCTGATTGGCTGCTGGGAGTGAACACCCAAACCTCAACTCCACTGCTGCCACCTACCGCACCGGGGTGGGAAAACACCCCAGCACAACAGAATGAGCCCACAGCACAGCCAAGCTGAAACAGAGACCCTAACCAAATGATTGGAATCCGAGTCACTTACACTCTGATTATACTCTAAATTTCAATAGCACTGGTTACCTTGGAAGTTACCAGGCGCTACACTACAAATACGGAAAGGTTTCTTCACAGTAAGAGCTGTAAAAGTATGGAATAGTCTCCCTCCCGAGGTGGTTCTGGCGGTTGATCCAGGGAAAATCCGATTGCCTCTCGGGGGATCAGGAAGGACGTTTTTCCCTTGCTGTAGAAAATTGGATCATACTCTGCTGGGGATTTTCGCCTTCCTCTGGATCAACCGTGGGTATAGAATTGGGTACATGTGATTGTATGATTTTTTTAAAAAAATTATTGGTTGAATTAAATGGACTATGTAAAAAAAGCAGCACTGGAACGCATTGAAAATGCATCAAAAGTGCACCGTCACACATTAAAGAAAAACAAATCTGCACTGGAACACATTGAAAACACATACTGTATAAATAAAATAAAGAAAAACTTGTCAGAAAAAAAGGAGGAAATACACTGGAGAACGCATTGAAAACACATAAGAAAAAACAGACCGGAACGCATCAAAAGGCATGAAAAATGCATCAAGAACGCATGTGCAGAAATGCATCTGGATGGCAAAGTTGTGGTGTTATCCGGCCCTCAGCGCAGGAGACCCCGATCTGATAAGCAGAAGGTTTGTCTGTAGATCCCAATGCCCAGCTGTTGCCCTTACAGTGATTCCATGAGGCTCAGAGAATCTGCACTGACAGCACGCTCCCTGCACATTCACTGAGCTGTCACTGACAGCTCCTGGTCACTGTGATTGGATAGGCTCTGAGTGTTGCCACCGGGAGGTGGAGGGAAGGGGTTAATCCAAATGCAGGAGGGCCTCTAAATGTAGATGTAGATGGCTTTTATTGTTCTCTGCCTCTTCCTCTCCCTGTGACAACTGCACCCCTTACTTATGTAGTAGCATCACGGGGACAGGAAGTGATGAGAAATCTCTCCAATGGGGAATCGGAAAATACAAATACAAATTAGTAGCCTGTGGAAGGGTTAGGATCCCTGGCAATGTTTCCCCAGTGGAGACAGACAGGAAGTGAGCAAAAAATCTCCCCAGTGGAGTCACAGACAGGAAGTGAGCAAAAATCTCCCCAGTGGAGACAGACAGGAAGCGAGGAAAAATCTCCCCAGTGGAGACACAGACAGGAAGTGAGCAAAAAATCTCCCCAGTGGAGTCACAGACAGGAAGTGAGCAAAAAATCTCCCCAGTGGAGTCACAGACAGGAAGTCAGCAAAAATCTCCCCAGTGGAGACAGGAAGTGAGCAAAAATCTCCCCAGTGGAGACAGACAGGAAGTGAGCAAAAATCTCCCCAGTGGAGTCACAGATCGGAAGTAAGCAAAAAATCTCCCCAGTGGAGTCACAGACAGGAAGTGAGCAAAAAATCTCCCCAGTGGAGACAGACCGGAAGTGAGGAAAAATCTCCCCAGTGGAGACACAGACAGGAAGTGAGAAAAAATCTCCCCAGTGGAGACACAGACAGGAAGTGAGGAAAAATATCCCAAGTGGACACACAGACAGGAAGGGAGGACAAATCTCCCCAGTGGAGACAGACAGGAAGTAAGGAAAAATCTCCCCAGTGGAGACAAAAAGACTTTATTAGTAGAGTGGGGAAGGGTTGGAACACCCAGCAATGTTTTTATTATTCGCTCCGTCTTCCTGTCACCATGAAAACTGCACCCCTTACATGTGTGGTAGCATCACAGAGACAGGAAGTGATGAGAAATCTCTCCAATGGGGGAATCGGAAAATAAAAATACAGATTAGCAGCCTGTGGAAGGGTTGGGATCCCTGGAAATGGTTTTATTGTTCTCTGTGTCTTCCTGTTGTGACAACTGCACCCCTTACTTGTGTAGTAGCATCAAAGGAGACAGGAAGTAAGGCAACATCTCCCCAGTGGAAACACAGACAGGAGTTGAGGAAAAATCTCCCCAGGGGGGGCACAGACAGGAAGTGAGGAAAAATCTCCCCAGTGGGGGCACAGACAGGAAGTGAGGAAAAATCTCCCCAGTGGGGGCACAGACAGGAAGTGAGGAAAAATCTCCCCAGTGGAAACACAGACAGGAGTTGAGGAAAAATCTCCCCAGTGGGGGCACAGACAGGAAGTGAGGAAAAATCTCCCCAGTGGGGGCACAGACAGGAAGTGAGGAAAAATCTCCCCAGTGGAAACACAGACAGGAGTTGAGGAAAAATCTCCCCAGTGGAGGCACAGACAGGAAGTGAGGAAAAATCTCCCCAGTGGGGGCACAGACAGGAAGTGAGGAAAAATCTCCCCAGTGGAAACACAGACAGGAGTTGAGGAAAAATCTCCCCAGTGGAGGCACAGACAGGAAGTGAGGAAAAATCTCCCCAGTGGGAAGCACAGACAGGAAGTGAGGAAAAATCTCCCCAGTGGAGACACAGACAGGAGTTGAGGAAAGCTCTACCAAAGCACATTTTAGTAGAATGAGGGGTTAATAGGTTCTTGATTTTTTTTTTCTCATTGCTCTGTGTCTTTCTGTTGCTGTAATAACGGCACCTTTACTTTTGTAGTAGCATCACAGAGACAGGAAGTGAGGGAGAATCTCTCCAATGGGGACACAGACAAGAACACAAGCACATTTTAGTAAAGTGGGGAGGGTTAGAAGTTTGTTTTGCTCTCTGTGTCTTCCTGTCCCCATGACTTGTGTAGTAGAATGACAAGGACAGGAAGTGGAGAGAATTCTCCCCCGTGGGGTGATATGATGAGTCCTGCTGTAGCCGTGGCCTGTGTGTGATTAGACTGGGAGGTGGATGAATGGCAGAGTCGGGCCCATTGTGAGAAGGGAGGGGAGGGGAGGGGTTCTCTGCAGAGCAGGCTGGAAGGAAGGAGGGAGGACGCCGAGCAGACAGTGAATGGCGGGGGAGGGAGGGACGTGTGACAGTGTCAGGTAACCAGGGGCAACCACACAAGCACACCACCAGTGGGCAGCACACAGTACAGCGCCGGAGCCCCCCCAGATCTACCATCACAGAGCCAGCCGGCCGATCCTTCCCTCCATTGTCAGCCTGGGATCGGAGCACAAAGGAGGGGAGCTCCGGACTGTACACACCGAGCGGGGAAGTGGAGGAGGGAGGCTGCCATTCATGAATTAATCATCGCCGATCAGCATGGGCAAATCCAACAGCAAGCTGAAGCCGGAGGTGGTGGAGGAGCTGACCAGGAAGACTTACTGTGAGTACCATGTGGGGGGATCTCTGCATGCTGGGGGGTCTTTAGGACTGACTGTGCGGGAGGGGGGACTACAAGTGTCAGCATGCTGTGCTGGGTTCTCCTGTATGGAAGGATCGCTCTGTCCTCACTACACCCAGATCACAACATCTCCTCCAACTGCTTGTATTGTGCTGTGGGCTCCTGTCTGTCTCCAACACTCTACAGGTAGACAGGAGGACATGGATCTGCAGTCCTGACACTCACTCATCTATATACCATCATCACATGTATATACCATCATCATCATCACCACCACATCTATATACCATCATCACCACCACATGTATATATCATCATCCTCATCATCCTCATCATCATCACAAGTAATATACCAGTATCACTTCTATATACCATCATCATCACCACATGTATACCATCACCGCATGTATACCATCATCATCATCATCATCATCATCATCATCACCACCACATGTATATATCCTCATCACCACATGTAATATACCAGTATCACTTCTATATACCATCATCACCACATGTATATATACCATCATCATCATCACATGTATATACCATCATCATCATCACCACCACATGTAATATACCAGTATCACTTCTATATACCATCATCACCACCACATGTAATATACCAGTATCACTTCTATATACCATCATCACCACATGTAATATACCAGTATCACTTCTATATACCATCATCACCACCACATGTAATATACCAGTATCACTTCTATATACCATCATCACCACATGTAATATACCAGTATCACTTCTATATACCATCACCACCACATGTAATATACCAGTATCACTTCTATATACCACCACATGTATATACCATCATCATCATCACCACATGTCTATACCATTACCATCATCATTGCATCTTAATACCATCATTATCACCATATGTATATACCATCATAATCACGTCTATATACCATCAGAATCGCGTCTATATACCATCACCACATCATCTATATACCATCATAATCACGTCTATATACCATCAGAATCCCGTCTATATACCATCATAATCACGTCTATATACCATCAGAATCACGTCTATATACCATCACCACATCATCTATGTACCATCATAATCACGTCTATATACCATCACCACATCATCTATGTACCATCATAATCACGTCTATATACCATCACCACATCATCTATATACCATCATAATCACGTCTATATACCATCATAATCACATCTATATACCATCACCACATCATCTATATACCATCAGAATCACGTCTATATACCATCATCGCGTCTACAGTATCTCGCACAAGCGAGTACACAGTCACCCCTCACATGTTTGTAAATATTTTATTATATCTTTTCATGTGACAACACTGAAGAAATGACACTTTGCTACAATGTTGTGTAGTGAGTGTACAGCTTGTAAATTTGCTGTCCCCTCAAAATAACTCAACACACAGCCTTTAATGTCTAAACTGCTGGCAACAAAAGTGAGTACACCCCCAAGGGAAAATGTCCAAATTTGGCCCAAAGTTTTAATATTTTGTGTGGCTACCATTATTTTCCAGCACTGCCTTAACCCTCTTGGGCATGGAGATCACCATAGCTTCACAGGTTGCCACTGGAGTCCTCTTCCACTCCTCCATGAGGACATCACAGAGCTGGTAGATGTTAGAGATCTTGCGCTCCTCCACCTTCTGTTTGAGGATGCCCCACAATTTCCCTAATTGGTTTTAGGTCTGGAGACATGCTTGGCCAGTCCATCACCTTTACCCTCAGCTTCTTTAGCAAGGCAGTGGTCGTCTTGGAGGTGTGTTTGGGTTCGTTATCATGTTGGAATACTGCCCTGCAGTCCAGTCTTCCGAAGGGAGGGGATCATGCTCTGCTTCAGTATGTCACAGTACATGTTGGCATTCATGGTTCCCCAATGTACTGTAGCTCCCCAGTGGCGGCAGCACTTATGCAGCCCCAGACCATGACTCTCCCACCGCCATGCTTGACTGTAGGCAAAACACACTTGTCTTTGTACTCCTCACCTGGTTGCTGCCACACACGCGCGACACCATCTGAACCAAATAAGTTTATCTTGGTCTCATCAGACCACAGGACATGGTTCCAGTAATCCATGCCCTTAATCTACTGGTCTTCAGCAAAATGTTTTGCGGGCTTTCTTGTGCATCATCTTTAGAAGAGGCTTCCTTCTGGGACGACAGCCATGCAGACCAATTTGATGCAGTGTGTGGCATATGGTCTGAGCACTGACAGTCTGACCCCCCCCACCCCTTTAACCTCTGCAGCAATGCTGGCAGCACTCATATGTCTATTTCCCAAAGACAACCTCTGGATAGGACGCTGAGCATGTGCACTAAACTTCTTTGGTCGACCATGGCAAGGCCTGTTCTGAGTGGAACCTGTCCTGTTAAACTGCTGTATGGTCTTGGCCAGGGTTTGACAAATTTTGCTTGGAATCTAGGAGCCAGCTAAAAAAGTTAAGAGCCAGAAAACGCGCCCGTCCCGCGTAGAAGTGAACACATACGTGAGTAGCGCCCGCATATGTAAACCATATTCAAACCACATATGTGAGGTATCGCCGCGATCGTTGGAGCGAGAGCAATAATTCTAGCTCTAGACCTCCTCTGTAATTCAAAACATGCAACTTGTAGAATTTTTTAAACGTCGCCTATGGCGATTTTAAAGGGTAAAAGTTTGTCGGCATTCCATGAGCGGACACAATTTTGAATCGTGACATGTTTGGTATCAATTTACTCGGCGTAACCATATTTTTCACAATATAAAAAAGAATTGGGATAACTTTACTGTTGTCTTATTTTTTAATTAAAAAAAGTGTATTTTTTTCCAACAAAAGTGCACTTGTAAGACCGCTGCGCAAATACGGTGTGACGGAAAGTATTGCAACGATCGCCATTTTATTCTCTAGGGTGTTAGAATAAAAAAATATACATAATGTTTGGGGGTTCTAATTAGAGAGAAGAAGATGGCAGTGAAAACAGTAAAAAAAAAACACACATTAGAACTTCTGTTTTACTTGTAATGCCAACGGCCACCACCAGATGGCGCCAGGTCACAGAAGGCAGCTTGGGCCTTCACAAGGCTGCGGCCTAAATTACCGCCCGCCGCAATCGCACGGCGGTGGAGGAGGGGGGCGCACGGAGACACAGGATCCTGTGCCTCCGTGCGCCCCCAACGCGTGATCACGGCGGGCCCGCAATGGCCGGTAATTGAGGCCGTGGCTTTGCGGCCTTCTAGGCAATCGCAATTGCGACCTGGCGCCCGGATTTTGTCGAGGCCTGGTCTTGGCCACCGTGCTGCAGCTCAGTTTTAGGGTCTTGGCAATATTCTTATAGCCTAGGCCATCTTTATGTAGAGTAACAATTCTTTTTTTCAGATCCTCGGAGTTCTTTGCCATGAGGTGCCGTGTTGAACTTCCAGTGCCCAGTATGAGAGAGTGAGAGCGATAACACCAAATTTAACACACCTGCTCCCCATTCACACCTGAGACCTCGTAACACTAACGAGTCACATGACACCGGGGAGAGAAAATGGCTATTTGGGGCCAATTTGGACATTTTCACTTTGGGGTGTACTCACTTTTGTTGCCAGAAGTTTAGACATTAATGGCTGTGTGTTGAGTTATTTTGAGGGGACAGCAAATGTACACTGTTATACAAGCTGTACACTCACTACACAACATTGTAGCAAAGTGTAATTTCTTCAGTGTTACATCAAAAGATATTATAAAATATTTACAAAAATGTGAGGGGTGTACTAACTTTTGTGAGATACTTTATATACCATCATATTCACATCTATATACCATCACAGATATATACCATAGTTGCATCTATATACCATCATCTATATACCATCGTAATCGCATCTATATAGCATCATTATTGCATTTATATACCATCATTATTGCATTTCTATAGCATCATTATTGCATTTATATACCATCATTATTGCATCTATATACCATCATTATTGCATCTATATACCACCCTAATTGCTTTTCTATACCATCATCATCACACATTACTTGGTTTGATGGGACCCCAGGGGCCCCTGCTGTGACATTCACATGGATGGGTCCCCAGCAATGACAATGACATGGATATCTATATCGGTTCCCTCCATTATGAACCTCTTTCTGCCTCTCATACAGAACCTCTACCACTGAACCCTCCCCAACCTCTGATAATAAGGTCTGGTTCAGATCACATGCAGTCCAATGCGTTTTTCTCTCTCCAGTAATCTATAGACATTGGGCTACATGGGTTCCAATGGCAAAGTTTCCACCATTGCAATGCGTTCCAGTACAGTCAACAAATGTAGAACATTTTTTTCTGCAAGGGACTGCACTGGAACGTGGCAAAATGTATCACAAACACCCCGTAACACACCTAAATGTTCAAAACTGCACAGAAATGCATTAGAGCAATAAAAATAAATAAATAACTGAAACCGGGGAAACATACCGTGTTTCCCCGAAAATAAGCCCGGGTCTTATATTAATTATGCCAACAAAAGACACAGTAGGGCTTATTTTCGGGGTAGGTCTTACCATGTAATGTGATGTCTTTTCTCCCCCTCTCCCTCCCTGCCTGTCAGGAATCCCCAGTGTAAACCGAGTTAAAATGCTTGTACAATCCTATAATACACTCTATTACAGTATTATATAATGTACAATGTGTGTGTTTCTGTAATATAATTGTGCCAAATACATTTGTTATAGTGCCGCTCTGCACTTCTGTTACCCGCCGGAGCTCTCTTCCCCGCAATTATATTACAGAAACACACACATTGTACATTATAAACTACTTTAATATAGTAGATTATAGGATTTTACAAGCATTTTTAACTAGGGCTTATTTTAGGGGTAGGGCTTATATTGCAGCCCTCCTGGAAAATAATGCTAGGTCTTATTTTCAGGGTAGGTCTTATTTTGGGGGAAACAGGGTAGCAAGAGGCAAAGAAGCGCATTGGAACGCATATTTTTTTTTGCATGCAGAAACCCACCTGGCCTGTGCTTCTGTAATGTCAATTGGTCCTTACATGAACACCGACATCTAAACTCTGCATCACTCCCGACACTCTCTATATCAGGGATATGCAATTAGCGGACCTCCAGCTGTTGCAGAACTACAATTCCTATGAGGCATAGCAAGACTCTGACAGCCACAAGCATGGCACCCAGAAGCAGAGGCATGATGGGACTTGTAGTTTTGCAACAGCTGGAGGTCCGCTAATTGCATATCCCTGCTCTATATCATAGCTGGGGTGTGGGGCCAAGGCTTGGGGGGTTGTAAACCTTCATGGTCAATGATCCAGAAGAACAGCTGGGGTGGTATGGACTTGTGAGACAAATCATATGGTCACTGTGAACTATAGAGCGATTGTAAGCTTCTGGGGCCTAGATCACCCTCTGAGCATGTGTTGTGTTCAGGTGACCATATCTCATAGTATGGGGTTCAGGTGACCATATCTCATAGTATGGGGTTCAGGTGACCATATCTCATAGTATGGGGTTCAGGTGACCATATCTCATAGTATGGGGTTCAGGTGACCATATCTCATAGTATGGGGTTCAGGTGACCATATCTCATAGTATGGGGTTTGGGTGACCATATCTTATAGTATGGGGTTTGGGTGACCATATCTCATAGTATGGGGTTCAGGTGACCATATCTCATAGTATGGGGTTCAGGTGACCATATCTCATAGTATGGGGTTTGGGTGACCATATCTTATAGTATGGGGTTTGGGTGACCATATCTCATAGTATGGGGTTCAGGTGACCATATCTCATAGTATGGGGGTTCGGATGACCATATCTTATAGTATGGGGTTCAGATGACCATATCTTATAGTATGGGGTTCGGGTGACCATATCTTATAGTATGGGGTTCGGGTGACCATATCTCATAGTATGGGGTTCGGGTGACCATATCTTAAGCTATGACTAAGCATTAGTTGTTAATGCGAAACGCGTCAGCTGTCTATCCCACTGTATGCTGTTGTGTGCTGTGCATTTTTTCCTTTTTACAATAAAGAGCACGTCTTTTTTCAACAAGACTTTTTGGAGTGCGGCTGTCCATCCATTCTCCCACCTGCTTGACCATATCTTATAGTATGGGGTGCCAAGGTTCACCATCACCGCTGTATAGTATTGTTATGTCTGTTTGTATCGCTGCCATTATCTACTGGGAACCTTTTGCATCCTATGCTGTGTATACACGGCCACAGACATAGGCCAGTTTAGGTCACATGGTCTCTGGTTACCAGCAGCATTGTAGATGTTTGATGTCATTAGAGACTGCAGAGTCGCTTGATTGCCACATAGTGAGATAAGAAGACCAGGAAGGCTGCAAATCTTATGAGCATACAGTATATGGCTGTTTACATGAACACACTCTGCATAGAAACAAGGCCTTTCATACCTTCACATTCTTCTTTATAACAATACTTTCTTACTCTGATGTCTATTATTCCTCAAATCGTTTACTTTTACTTTAAAGTACAGCCTATTTCACTTTTTGTTTTGTTTATGTGCTGCAGCTTATTGCACCCCTTGCTTTGTATATCCTTCAGCTTATTGCACCCCTTGCTTTGTATATTCTTCAGCTCATTGCACCCCTTGCTTTATAAATGCTGCAGCTTATTGCACCCCTTGCTTTGTATATCCTTCAGCTGATTGCACCCCCCTGCTTTATAAATGCTGCAGCTTATTGCACCTCTTGCTTTATATATGCTGCAGCTTATTGCACCCCTTGCTTTGTAAATGCTTCAGCCTATTGCGCCATTTTACTTTGCATACACCGATGTTTATTGCATTTCTTGCTTTGTATGTGATCGCACGTGTAGTCCCCCTCAGCTGGTACATGTGGCAGATCTTGCAGCATTCTCTTCTTCTGCTCCTTATTGCACTCTGTACTGATGACTTTCTTGAGCTGTTTCTGGCTTTCTTGAGCTGTTTCTGGCAGAGTATGTGCATTTCCCCTGGCTGGCCGGGACATGCGGCAGAGCCAAGCCAGCTGATGGCACTTCATGCTGGCACATGCCTCATCTTCCCTCCTCTTCCTGGGCACATCCATCAGTGCCTTGCATTGCTGAGCCCCCTCTTCTGCAGCTGATTCCGCTGTGTCCTGGGCACAGAGTGCTATTTCATAGAGCCCAGCAATACATGAGCACACCTACACTTCCCAAACACAGCCGCCCCCTTCCATGGATGCCTGGCTGTGCAGCTGTCCAGTATTCAACATGCATGAGGCCTGGTGTGGGCAAATCAGTGTGTGAGTGGGACAGAATACCATACAAGTCTGCAGTGCAGTACAGACAGGGATACGCACACAGGCAAATGGATGGAGTCTGTTTATATACATTATATGTCAGTTTGAATGTGATCCATATATGTTAGCTGCTTTGCTATGGGGCCGTGCTTACGTTCACTTTATGAGTCTGGATCTCGCTAACGCAAAGCAAGCGAGTGAACACTACAACACTTTGCATTGAAATGCATGCGTTACGGTGAATTGGCATGCATTGCGGTGCATTCAAATGACCATTTAAAATGTATAGGCTTTATTGCTCTACAATGCAAAAATAGGGAAGGCTGCATTTTTTTTTTTTGCGGGGTGGTGCAATACCCAGGACCCCGAGGATTGTGCTGCAGTGTTTTTAAAGTGCGTTTGGGTACCATTTACAGTGAATGGTGCCGTAGTGCAAAAATACATGTAAGGTGTGTAATGGGTGTGTTACCACAGCGCACTGGTGTGATGGACTCAGAAGTGTCCCACACCTCAAAATCACATGATTGTTCAGACAGCTGATTCACCAGATAGAGAAAGAAGGATGTACATGTATCTTCTGCATGGTAGGGCTGGGTAAATGACCTTGGTGGGCCGTAGTTTGAGAACCCCAGCTCTAGATCTTCTTAAGGCCGGGTTCACACTGGTATGACACGACAGTCATACCACTTTGGATACAACTTTGCCCTGCTACTTGAAGTCCAACATCCATCCGACTTCAATGAACAGGGATCCGACTTTGATCCCCTGACAATACCAGGCAATGTGTCTGGTATGAATCTTTAGGGGTAACTCCATGCAAAATGTAAAACAAAAAAAGCATGGGTTCCCCCTCTAAGAGCATACCAGGCCCTTCAGTCTGGTATGGATTTAGGGGGAACCGCTACACCGAAAAAAAAACTGCGTGGGGGGTCCCCCCAAAATCCATACCAGACCCTTATCCGAGCACACAGCCGTCCGGTCAGGAAAGGGGGTGGGGACGAGCAAGCGCCCCCCCCCCTCCTGAAACGTACATGGGGGGGTGGGTGTTTTGGGGGCAGGGGGGTGCCCCCCACCCCAAAGCACCTTGTCCCCATGTTGATGAGGACAAGGGCCTCTTCCCGACAACCCTGTCCATTGGTTGTTGGTGTCTGCCAGCAGGGGGCCTTATCGGAATATGAAAACCCCCTTTAACAAGGGGGCCCCCGGATCCCCCCCCCCCCCATCCTATGTGAAATGGTTATTAAGCAGCTCCGGTGTCTCTTCCGACTTCTTGTCTCTTCTCCACTCTCTCTCCGGTTCTTCTTCTGCTGGGTCTTCTCCACTGTCTTCTCCCTCGGTTCTTCTTCCGATGTTGACTCAACGCTCTCCCCCGCTCTAATGCCGGGTGCGTGGTGTGCCACTACTTATATTGCCATGGGGCGGGGTCATCGTGTGTCATCACCCGGAGGCGCTGCCTCTTATGATGTCACCATCCAGGGCATGATGGGTGGTGACATCATAAGAAACGGGGCCACAGTGTACTCCATACTCATTCACATAGGGTGGAGGGGCCGAGATCTGGGGGCCCACTTGTTAAAGGGGGCTCCCAGATTCCGATAAGCCCCCCTGCTCGCAGACCTCAACAACCATCGGCCAGGGCTGTCGGAAGAGGCCCTTGTTTTTATCAAAGGCCCTGCCCCAAAACACCTGCCCCCCCACCATATTGAGGGCATGCGGCCTGGTACGGTTCGGGGGGTGCTTGCTCGTCCCCACCCTCTTTCCTATAGCTATTGTATTGTGACAGTGAGGAGACTTCCATGCCATCAGAATACGCTAATCGGCATAGCGGGCCATAGCCGGCAGTGCTGATCCAGTGGGGGAAATCCGCCAGAGCGGTTGTACAGAAGTCGTTTGTTAGATCCACTTCTGTACAACAACAGTGGCCATACGTGGTCCCTGCTGAACTGGCCACATATCGACCCATGTATGGCTGGCTTAACTTCCATTGGGCCCCTTCACCCTTCTAGGCTGCAGTGAAATGTGGCGTTACATCATGGGTGCCCAACCGCTGGCCCCCCATGTCTTGCTCTGAGATAGTGGGTTGGCAAGCCCAGATCGTGGGCTCCTGACCCGCCATCTCCAAGCATTAGTGCGAAGAATGGGATCATGTGCGGCGGCTGCGGCGGGGCTGGCCTATCTGTGATCGCGGCGGGGCTGGCCCATCCGCGATCTTGAGGGGGTGAATAAGGTCTGGGGAGAGAGGGAGCAGCCAGAGTTGAATAAATAAAAGAATGGGGTCAGTATAAGTGTAGTGGTCAGAGCAGTGTAGTGGTCAGAGCAGTGTAGTGGTCAGAGCAGTGTAGTGGTCAGAGCAGTGTAGTGGTCAGAGCAGTGTAGTGGTCAGAGCAGTGTAGTGGTCAGAGCAGTGTAGTGGTCAGAGCAGTGTAGTGGTCAGAGCAGTGTAGTGGTCAGAGCAGTGTAGTGGTCAGAGCAGTGTAGTGGTCAGAGCAGTGTAGTGGTCAGAGCAGTGTAGTGGTCAGAGCAGTGTAGTGGTCAGAGCAGTGTAGTGGTCAGAGCAGTGTAGTGGTCAGAGCAGTGTAGTGGTCAGAGCAGTGTAGTGGTCAGAGCAGTGAAGTGGACAGTGTAGTGTAGTGGTCAGAGCAGTGAAGTGGATAGTGTAGCGTAGTGCCGATTAACTGGTTCTCAGCATCATCAAGTTCAACGCAAGGCTATGAGGTCTGCATTGGACTTGATGACGTCAGAGGACCAGCGACCTCCAGAGTATAGCAGTGGCGGCCTGTCCATTTGGGGTTCATTCCCCCCTATCCATGCGTCTGGCCCCCTAATCTACATGTGGGGCACCGGATGCATGGATTACAATGGGGCAGAGGCTCTAATAAGATTCAAAAATGTGTGGGCTCACCCAGTTGTGTGACAATAGCATTGTCCCGCCAGCCCCCCCCCCCCCCAAAAAAAAACAAAAACTACCAGCCGCCACTGGTGTATAGGTATGTATAGGTACAGGTTCTGGGTATAGGTTTCAAACATTTCAAAGAAACTTCCTTTATGTTGTCATTATTGTTTGTAGAATTTTGGAGGAAAATAATAAATGTAATCAATTTTGGAATAAGGCTGTAACATAACAAAATGTGGAAAAAGTGAAGCCTTGTGAATACTTTCTGGATGCACTGTACATACATCTGTATTCAGTACAGCAATGGCAATATGGTACAGCAATAATGCTCACTTTATATCAAAAATCCCTTTAAGCAAAATTGGTCAAAATCTGCGCTCGGCAGGACGGAGATTGCCAGCGAAACATTAGAATTTGTTTTCTGTTCTGCGCTGTGCCCATTACTCTAAAATAACGTCAGAGAGTGTTTTGTGGTAATGATAGGGCGCTATGAAACAAAGAGGTTGCCATGGGAACCAGCACCACGCCTGAGCATTAAACGGCAAAATCAAAAAAATCATTTCAGTTTTGCTTCACATTACAAATCACGTTCTCCTGTGTGCGAGAGGAAATCCGACATCGGTCTTTTTAGCAGCAAAGTAGCAGATAAGAGAATAGCTTGCATTCCATGTCACTGACCCCCCCCCCCCCCTGTCAGCGGGGACGGGGTTAATGCTTTAATTATATTAGGCTGGATTTTATTTTGGGACATTGATGATATGCGGCATCTGCTTCCCATTGTTGGGTAGATGTGTATAAGCGGCAATGTAGTAGATCCCCTCCTTCAGATACATGTGTGTTCCCCAGTGTGCGTGGGGATGGGGGGGTCTGGGATCTCCTCAAACTGCGCAAATGTCTCCTTTTATTCCATGGAAGAGGAAGGCCATTGGGATGGGAAAACGATCCAATAACCGTGCATGCATTGCCGCTTTGAGGGCCAGTTGAAGTGCGGGAAATGTGCGTTTCCGCGCATGTTTGCTGCACTTTACAGGACCATGCTGCTGTCTGCAAAAGTCCTGTTCAGCTGTAATATGCTTTGTGGTTCGTGTTGTTATCCTATGTGTCCATGCACACATTCACGTTTTTTTGCGTTTTAAAGCAGTTGGGTTTAGGCTGCATTCACACCTGAACGCGGTGTATGTTACCGCGACAAATTGCGGCGTTTTGTCCCGCGATTTGCCGCGACAAAACGCTGCGTTTTTTAAGCCTAACATACGCCGGAGGGGTGATCAACATTGTCGGCTATGTCGAACGCCGAAAGCCGCCTGAAAAAAAGGTCCAGGACTTGTTTTGAGCTTCAGGCGTACGGCGTTTCGGCGTTCGGCGTGGAGATGTGAACCATCTCCATAGCCGACAATGTTAAATCACCCCTCCAGCGTATTGCAGGCTGCAATAGCATCGCACTACAGGCGACAATACGCCTAGGTGTGAATGGAGCCTTAGGGTTGTTTTCTCAGAAGCAAAATTTTGGGTTCAGACGCAAAAGTTTTCGCTCTTCAGACGCAAAACGCGATACCTGCGTTTTGCCGCAATTTCGTTTATAGGCATTTTTAAAGGTGACCTATTTTTTTACATTAGAAATCTCAAAAATGATGAAAAACCATAAAAAAATGTAATTGCTTGCATTGCATTGTGGACAATCCACAACTTGTGGCAGGTGACGTGGCAGGTGACATGGCAAGTGTACAATCCACAACTTGTGGTAGGTGACGTGGCCAGGTGATGTGGCAGGTGACGTGGCCAGGTCACGTGGCCAGTGGACAATCCACAACTTGTGGCAGGTAACATGGCCAGGTCACGTGGCCAGTGGACAATCCACAACTTGTGGCAGGTAACATGGCCAGGTCACGTGGCAAGTGTACAATCCACAACTTGTGGTAGGTGACGTGGCCAGGTGATGTGGCAGATGACGTGGCCTGGTCACGTGGCCATTGGACAATCCACAACTTGTGGCAGGTGACATGGCCAGGTAACGTGGCAGGTGACGTGGCCAGGTCATGTGGACAATCCACAACTTGTGGCATGTGACGTGCCAGGTGATGTGAACAGGTGATGTGGCAATTGGACAATCCGCATCTTGTGGCAGGTGACGTGGCAAGTGGATAATCCACAACTTGTGGCAGGTGACGTGGCAAGTGGACAATCCACAACTTGTGGCAGGTGACGTGGCCAGGTGATGTGGCAAGTGGACAATCCACAACTTGTGGCCAGGTGACATGGCAGGTGACGTGGCCAGTGGACAATCCACAACTTGTGGCATGTGACGTGGCCAGGTGATTTGGCAAGTGGATAATCCACTTGTGGCAGGTGAAGTGACAAGTGGACAATCCACAACTTGTGGTAGGTGTCGTGGACAATCAACAACTTGTGGCAAATGACATGGCCAGGTGTCATGGCAAGTGGACAATCCACAACTTGTGGCAGGTGAAGTGGCCAGTGGACAATCCACAACTTGTGGCAGGTGGCGTGGCCAGGTGACATGGCAGATGACGTGGCAAGTGGACAATCCACAACTTGTGGCAGGTGATGTGGCCAGGTGATTTGGCAAGTGCATAATCCACTTGTGGCAGGTGACGTGGCCAGTGGACAATCCACAACTTGTGGCCAGGTGACATGGCAAGTGGACAATCCACAACTTGTGGCAGGTGACGTGGCAAGTGACACGCTAAATACACATACACTGCTGCTCTCTCAGCTGCTCTGGTCTCACAAAATGGCTGAAATGGTTAAATAATACAGTTTTTTGAGCTTAGGGAGGGTCTTATGATGATTCTTAACCAAACGATTATAAACGCAAACGCAGCGAAATTCGCGGCAAAAACAGGCGTTTTAAACGCCGTTTTTTTGCGTTTGAAAACTTATGTTTAGATGAGTTTGCATTTGCGTCTCGTGTGCATGGGGCCTAACCATCCAATTACCAGCAGCAGTGTACATGAGGCCCAAGGCGATCCACCACGTTTCACTTTTAGGGTGACCAAACGGCTGAATTTTCAGGGTTTATAAATTCAAGGAACTTGATTGGTTGCTTTGGGCCTTAGCAATTCTTTTTGCTTCTGACGTTTCTGCAATTTTTATAGATCGGCCCTCTATGGCTGCTATTGTCATCCTCCTAGAAGACAGTAACATGCAAATGTGGAGTGTAGCATTTTTATACCGCCATGCATCAATAATACCGCGTCATGTCACATTGGTCCAGTGTTCGCTCTGAGGTCTGATATAATAACAATACAGATTATTTCTTCGAGATTTATTTTACTCCAATGATACAAAGATGATTTACTGTAAAATCAGGTTCCTCAAATAGATTATATAGTAATAGTTCTTGTAGCGTTCAACGATTCCAGAGCCCCCATATTCCAACATGGCCGCCCTTTCTTTCCAGTCTGAGAGTCAGGCTGCACTAATGGTATCTCAATTGGCTTGAGCATGTGTGAATTATCATTGTAGGATAACTACAAGCTTCTCCATGAAGGAAACGCGATGGCGTCTTTATCTCTTTAGGTCTCATTCACACCAGTAGCCGCTCTGAATGCATGGCTACTGGAGCGCAATGAGAGGAATGGTGTGGATGTGCTGATTCTGGTGCTATGCACTATTTATTGTTTCTTTTAAAAACGATATTAAAATGTCATGAGTCATTCAGTTATACTCGCCGTAGTGGCGCGACAATGCAGTGGTTTGCGTCAGAACACGCTGTGCTGAAGAAAATCACTACAGTAAAGGAAAAAAAGTATTTGATCAGTCTATAATTGTAACGGTAGGTTTATTCTAACAGTGGGAGACAGAATAACAACAAAAATATTCAGAACACATTTCAAAAAAGTTATAAATTGATTTGCATTTTAATGAGTGAAAAAAGTATTTGACTCCTTCGTAAAACATGACTTGGTACTTGGTGGCAAAACCCTTGTTGGCAATCACAAAGGTCAGATGTTTCTTGTAGTTGGCCACCAGGTTTACACACATCTCAGGAGGGATTTTGTCCCACTCCTCTTTGCAGATCCTCTCCAAGTCTTTAAGGTTTCGAAGCTGACGTTTGGTAACTCGAACCTTCAGCTTCCTCCACATATTTTCTATGGGATTAAGGTCTGGAGACGGGCTAGGCCACTCCATGACCTTAATATGCTTCTTCTTGCGCCACTTCTTTGTTGCCTTGGCCATGTGTTTTGTGTCATTGTCATACTGGAATACCCATCCATGACCCTTTTTCAATGGCTTGGCTGAGGGGAGGAGGCTCTCGCACAAGATTTGGCGGTACATGGGCGCCGTCCATCGTCCCTTTTGATGCAGTGAAGTTGTCCGGTCCCCTAAGCGGAAAAACATCCCCAAAGGATAATGTTTACACCTCCATGTTTGACCGTGGGGATGGTGTTCTTGGGGTCATAGGCAGCATTCCTACTCCTCCAAACACGGCGTGTTGAGTTGATGCCAAAGAGCTCAATTTTGGCCTCCTCTGACCAAAACACTTTCACTCCGTTCTCCTCTGAATCATTCAGATGTTCATTAGCAAACTTCAGACATTGCGGGCGCTGCAGGATTTTAGTCCTTTGCGGTGTAGTGTGTTACCAATTGTTCTTGGTGACTATGGTCCCAGCTAACTTGAGATCATTGACATGATTCTCCTGTGTAGTTCTGGGCTGATACCTCACCGTTCTCATGATCATTGAAACTCCACGATGCGAGATCTTGCATGGAGCCCCCAGACCGAGGGAGATGGACAGTTATTTTGTGTTTCTTCCATTTGCAAATAATCGCACCAACTGTTGTCACCCTCTCACCAAGCTGCTTGGCGATGATCGTGTAGCCCATTCCAGCCTTGTGTAGGACTACAATCTTGTCCCTGACATCCTTGGACAGCTCTTTGGTCTTGGCCATGGTGGAAAGATTGAAATCTGATTGCTTCTGTGGACCGTTGTCTTTTATACAGGTAACAAGCTGAGATTAGGAGCACTCACTTTAAAAGAGTGCCCCTAATCTCTGCTCATTATTTGTATAGAGGAGCCATACATCTTGCTGATTGATAGGGGATCAAAGACTTCTTTCATTTATTAAATGCAAATCAACGTATAACTTTTTTTAAATGCATTTTTCTGTATATTTTTGTTTGTTTTTTTATTTTTATTTTGCCTCTCACTGTTAAAACGGTTGTATACCCGCTGTCTTTTTTTTTTTTTTTTTTAAACCTGAAAAGCCATGACTAGTGACTAACTTCTACTAGATATACCATAACCTGGATAAATTGAAACCTATTCATAAATCATTGCAGCATTCGTTTTTCCTTTTTTTATTCTTCGTTAAATGATTTTACCAGGGATTTCTGTGAAACCTAAAAATTATTTCGAGGGTTCCACTTGGATAAAGGTCTGAGAAAGGCTGCTGTACTGTGTCAGTGGAAGAGTAGCTTTGTCCCCCCTACAAGACTACAGATCACCCCCCTTCTCTTCTCCATTACATAGGGGAGGGGGGTGTTCAGTAGTCAACATTGAGAACTGAGCAGGGCTTGAGACTTCAGTTCAGCACAGGAAGGTGGGACAACTAGATAAACTGATCTGAATGTACAATATGGAAGTAGAGAAAAAAATGTGTTGATTCTGCCAGATCTATTTCAGCATTCTACAATGTTTCTAAAGCAACACGTCATGGGGAAATGTTCATGTATTGGAGAGAAGTACTGGATACGTTTTTCTTTTTGTTTTTGGTGTGCTCTCACATACACCTTAAAGCCGAGCTCCACCCTAAAGTGGAACTTCCGCTCATCGGACCCCCCCCCCTTCTCCGGTGCCACAATTGGCACCTTTCGGGGAAAGGGGGGACAGGATACTCCTTTCTGGGAGTTCAGCCGCGGCCTTGTGGTGGTATGTATTCACCTCTGTGATTTTTTTATTTTTTGCGCTATAAACAAAAGAAGAGCGTCAATTTTGAAAAAAAAAACACTATCTTTTACTTTTTGCTATAATGAATATCCCAATTGTTCCTCAGTTTAGGCTAATATGTATTCTTCTACACATTTTTGGTAAATAAAATCGCAATAATCATATATTGATTGGTCTGCACAAAAGTTATAACGTCTACAAAATAGGGGATAGATTTATGGCACTTTTTTATAATTTTTCTTTTATTTATTTATTTTTCTATGGCGATGATCAGCAATTATTATGGGGACTTCGATATTGTGGCAGACAGATTGGACACATTTTTGACACATTTTTGGGACCAGTGACAATTATAAAGTGATCAGTGCTATAAAAATGCACTGATTACTGTATAAATGTCATTGCCATTTAAGGGGTTAACACTAGGGGACGATCAAGGGGTTACATGTGTTCCCTAGTGTGTGTTCTAACTGTGGGTGGGGTGGGACTGACTAGGAGAGATGACAGATCAGTGTTTCTTAATCAGTATGAACACACGATCAGTTTCCTCTCCCCTTATACGCACAGATCCCGGTTCTCGCTCTGTCATGAGTGATCGCGGGTGCGCGGCGGTCATCGGGCCTGCCGGGCACTCACATCAGCTTCGGTGGCGAGCCGCGGGTGCACACGCACGTGTGCCCCCCTAGTGGCCAAAAGGCAAAGTGACGCAAGATAACGTCGCATTGCCCAGGGGAGCCAACCTGCCGCAGTAAAACTGCGGGGGCTGGTCCTAAAGTGGTTAAAGTGTTTGTTAACCCCCCCCAAAAAACCCAAATGAATTCTGCTCCTTTAAAGCATGTTATATGACACAGTGCTTGACCTGTGTCATTTGGCCCCCTGTAACACCTAAAAAACCTGTCTGATCCTGCCAGTTTCCCCCCCCCCCCCCCCCTCTGTAAACTGACCACAGTGTATGATGCCTGCTGATCCCTGACACCGTGGTCAGTTTACATACCTCCGTCATCCGCAGCCTGCTATCTGTCTCCTCTCTGCTCCTGTGTCCTCCTCCCCCCTCCCCTCTCTGCTCTTGACTTTAACCCCTTTAATTCTTCCTTTAAGTGGGCTTTGATGTGCAGGAGGTGGCCCAGCTTCTGCTATATGTGATCGCATGATTGACTCTCACAGTGGTCACATGATCAGGAGCCCGTCCTGCTGGCGTCCAATCAGAAACGTTGATGGCGAACTGTACGGTGACAGCTCGGTCAGTGTGCTGGGAGCGTGCAGTGAGCGTGTTCTCAGGACACAACTCATGCTGCCATGGGCATGTATATGCGGTGTTAGAAAAAATTGCTCCTCCACAACACACACAAGTACATGCAGGCTGGGGTGAACGAGCCCTTCCCCAAACAATATATTTTTTTATATATTTTTTTTTTCCCCGCTGTTGACCATTGTTTGTGCCTGTAAATGCACAAAGGTGTGTATGTTGTTTGAAGGTCAGTGTGACCGCAGGTGTGGACATGGTGTCTGTTGGCGGGAGGTAGGCATGGAACACACATTGCTATCAAAGCTGTTAGATGCTGAGCTGAAAATTGGCTGCTCTGCCATTGCCAGGAAATGAGGTGAAAGTGTTAATTGGTTCTGTTTATTTTCCTCGTTTGAACACAACATCCTGCCTATTAATTGCATCTGAGTTGTTCTTTAAAGGAAAATTGTCCATTATAAGCCCATTAAAAGTTTTATTCTTTTTTTTCTTTTACCATTTACCAGCAATAATAGGCATCCTATCCACATGATGGAAGGAGGTAACACTTTTGCCTTTTATTATATCTGTTAAAAGCCACATTTTATCCCTGGACATTCTAGTTGGTTTTAGTGCCTTTGAAGCGGCAGGAGATGTCCTCCATACGTGGTGGACCTGTCCGATGCTAGGTCGTTTTTGGTCTAAAGTGTTCACTCTCCTTTACAAATTATTCAGCGTTTTTTTGCCTAAAGACCCATAGTTCTTTCTCTTATGCCCGCGTTCACACGAGCGGAATTTCCGACAAGAAAAGTTTGATGTGAGCTTTTGGTGGGAAATTATGACCGTGTGTAGGCCCCATCGGTCTTTTTCTGTCGGAATTTCCGACCAGCAAAAATTTGAGAGATGGTTCTTAAATTTTCCAACGGAAACAATTCCAAACATCGGTATGCAATTCCGACACGGAAAAAAAATGCATGCTCGGAATCAATTCGACGCGTACTCGGTATCATTGAACTTCATTTTTCTCGGCTCGTTGTAGTGTTGTACGTCACCGCATTCTTGACGGTTGGAATTTTGTGTGACCGTGTGTATGCAACACAAGTTTGAGTATGGGAGCTGCGGTGGCTCAACGTGATTGGCACTGCGCTGACAAGCCATTCACCTGCAGCTAGGGGTTCGGATCCCGGTCTCGGCTACATGTGAATTGAGTTTGGTGGTCTCAGCCCGGCTCCCGGTGGGTGTGCTATGCGAGGTAAGCCTGCGCTTAGTACGCCCACCCCCCTCCCACAAAAACCACCACACTTACACACGCACTCGAAATTGGGTTAACATGCACGCACTTTGACCATGCAGTCTCTAAAAAGAGAGGCGAAGGACTAACGGGGCTGGTTGAGCGGGCTAGATCCTCTCACTCCCTTATAGGGAGTCCCTCTGCCCCGTTGGGCTTCAAAGCGGAGCAGGTAGGGCGGGCTGTGTGGGAAGACCCCCTCACACACCTGCCATTGCCACCCGGGGCATGGAGAAAGGTGGCAGATTGCCTCTGGGGGAGGCCTGCCTACTCCCAACTCCTGCAGTCCGGCTCCTCTCTCGAGTACACGCACAAAATACACAAAAAAAAAAAAACATGGTTTGCTTACTGTAAAAAAATAAAATAAAAAGACAAGTTTGAGCCAAAATTCTGTCGGAAAAAAATCCAGTTTTTCTTTTCGGAATTTCCAATCGTGTGTACGCGGCATTACACTTCAAACCTTCAAATGGCACATTATGTACTCTTGGCCTCTAAGCTGACCATCACTAAAGTTGGAGAAAGCAGTTTACTTACTTCTCTGAGGTTAAAAACAGGATGTTTTTTTTATAATAGACATTCGACAAGCACCATTACCAACAACCGTAAGAAATTGAACAAGATCTGGAATCTTTGGGTTGCCTATCATTACCCTCAACATCTTCTGTGATGTGTGCCCATCTTTGCCTCCTGTCTCATTGACCTGGTCTGGTGGGGGTCCCCCATGCCAACCTTCCTCTTTTTTCCTTCCCTCTCTCTCCTCTTATAGTGCAAGCTCTAAGCCTTGTACACACGACTGGTTTTCCCGGCAGAAAAACTGCCAGGAGAGCATTTGGTGTGGGGTGTAGAAAGATGCCGGGGACGGCTGCATCGAATGTGACGATCGCTGGCTCGTCGTAGTCGATGACGTCACCGTGTTCTAGCAAATCAAAAGAACGGCGGTTCTTTTGAATGGCCGTCTGTATGCACGGCAAGCTTGCCAGGAATCCCGTGAGAAAAACTGACGTTTTTTTCCTGATGGTATTTCCGGTCGTGTGTACAGGGCTTAACCTGTTCTCTCTCCTCATACCCCCCCCTTTTTTTTCTTTTTTTTTTACTTGTACATATGATGTGACTTTTGATATCTAAACTCCAACTTTAACCACTTCAATACCACACACCGTCATATGATGTCCACAAAGGGCATCTCCTATCCTGGGTGGACGTCATATCTGAATGATGCCTGCAGCTAGAGGCATCATTCAGATATCATTTTGTTCCGACAGCGATCCTGTGTACCATAAGAACGATCATAGCGGCGGTTCCACCGCTTGATCGTTCTTATAGGCGGCGGGCACTGGCACCGGATCGCTGTGCGCCGGATAGTAAGCATAGAGATGACTGTCGACCAGATGGTCACCAGTCATCTCTATGACCGTCGGAGGCCCGGGCGCAATGTGATGACGTCACGCCCGGGTACCCGTAAGTAAACAAAGCCGCAATTGTGGCTAGTAAGCATTAGATCTGTGAATTTTTTTCACGATCTTATGCTTTACAGCCTGGGGGAGAGATGTGGGGTCTTTTTGACCCTGCATCTCTCCTTAAAGATGACCTGTCGCACACTATTCCTATTACAAGGGATGTTTACATTCCTTGTAATAGGAATAAAAGCGATCAAAAATGTATTAATTTTTTTAAAAGTGTAAAAAATAAATAAGTAAAATAATAAATAAATAAAAAAAAATTAAAAACGCCCCTGTCCCCAGTAGCTCGTGTGCAGAAGCGAACGCACGCGTAAGTCCCGCCCACGTATGTAAACGTCGTTCAAACCACACATGTGAGGTATCGCCGTGTGCGTTAGAGCGAGAGCAACAATTCTAGCACTAGATCTCCTCTGTAAATCTAAACTGGTAACCTGTAAAAAATGTCAAAGCGTCGCCTATGGAGATTTTTAAGTAACAAAGTTTGGCGCCATCCCATGAGTGTGCGCAATTTTAATGCATGACATGTTCGGTATCTATTTACTCTGTGTAACAACATCATCTTTCATATTTTAAAACAAATTGGGCTAACTTTACTGTTTTGTTATTTTTTAATTCATGAACCCATTTTTTTTCCAAAAAAAAGGCGTTTAAAAAATTAGTGCCCAAATACCGTGCAAGATAAAAAGTTGCAATGGCCGCCATTTTATTCCCTAGGGTGTCTGCTAAAAAAACATATATAATGTTTGGGGGTTCTGAGTAAATTTTCTAGCAAAAGAATGATGATTTGTACATGTAGGATAGAAGTGCCAGAATAGGCCCGGTATGGAGGTGGGTATAAAAGCCCTGTACTGAAGTGGTTAAAGCCCAACTCCAGCCAAAATAGTTTTTTTGGGAAGGGTATAAAAAGGATATGTCAGGGTTTTATTGCCAAGCAAAAGTAAAATGAGGAGCTGGATGCAGATTTTTGGTAAGCCGGTTGGTTGGGCACACAAAATCCTGGTTTTACAGCATAATACAGGGGGACATTCCAGAGTTAAAGCGGGGGTTCACCCTAAAAAAAAATTCTAACATTGCATGGAGCCGACCTATGAGACCGACAGTATGCTGTTGTTTTTTTGTTTTTTTCCGTACATACCATTTTTAGTGCTATTTTCACCCCCGGCTTCCCCGCGGGAGTGGGCGTTCCTAATCACAGGCTGTGATTGACGTGCTTCCGACCGGCGCATACTGCGCGTCACAAGTTGCCGAAAGAAGCCGAACATCGGTGCGGCTCTATACGGCGCCTGCGCACCGACGTTCGGCTTCTTTCGGCAACGCGCAGTATGGTCTCATAGGTCGGCTCCATGCAATGTTAGAATTTCTTTTTTAGAATATGTATGTAAAATCTAATGAGTGCCAAACAATGGCCAAGTGTCAATAACTTTTGATAATAAAATGAGTTTGTAGTAGGAGAACAGCCAACGTGTTACAGGGTCAAATCAAATTGTTTTTCAGGCTTTGCAGATGACCAGGGATGGACTGGCCATTGGGACTACAGGGAGTTTCCCGGTGGGCCGATGGCTCAGTGGGCCAGCTTTAGTGACAGCGGAATGCCGCCTCCCTCCGCTCCTCTGTCTCTCCCTCCCCGCAGCGCTCACCTGGGGGGAACAAAGAAGCAGGGTGAGGACCAGGGACGACGACAGAGGAGCATGGGGGGAGGGGACAGACAGCTGACTCAACAGCTATGGCCTGGGAGTTTCTCACTTCTGCCTAATCTTGTCCCATAAGGGGGGGCACCGAACTGATTCTTTGCCCCGGGTGAAATAATGTCTAGCTTTCCCACTGGTACTGCCTATAAGAGTACCAGTACCAGCCGTTCTACTCTAATAAAGTAGAATGGCTAGTGGCTAGTGAAGAGGGAGAGGGGGCTTGGGTGGCCGGGGGGGGGGGGTGCGGGAGTTGTCCGGCCGCCATGGGAGAGACCTGTCAAAGTGGGCCAGTGTGAATGAAGTCCAGGGCCAAATTTCTGTCCCAGTCCAGCCCTGCAGATGACCTTGGATCTGTGTGAGCACTCTCATGGTGTACAGATCCAAGGTTATTTTCATAGGTTTTGAATCAACCTTGCAGATTGTGCCATGCTAAGGCTCGGTTCACACTGATGCAACAATTGCTTTGACTTTGTCGCATCAGAAGTTGGATCCCATTCTGTGCAATGGAACGGTTCTAATCGGTGCGGCTTGAGTTGACTTAGATAAAGGTTCCTGCACTACTCCTGGTCTGACTTGCATTGACTTCTGTTAAAGAAGTCCCATGCAAGTCACGCTGGGGTTCGACTTCAAAGTTGCAAGAGTTCAAAGTTATGGGCAGTGTGAACCCTGGCTAAGAGTCCCACCACTCAGAGTACCAGAACCCTGAAGAAAGGGGACTTTGTTGTATTCCTGTTCTGGGTTCTCCCACTGTGCAATAATTCTATCAATAAAAATGGTAAACTCTTGGATGCGGTGTGGTGCACCCATTAGACTTTATACACGGTTTTTATTACTGTCTGTGTGCCTATTTGGGTGATGGCAAATCTGTCCAACAGGGACACCAACATAATTGGAGCTAGGCTTCAGAGTTTACTGGCAGACTGCCAGCATTTTTAGTAGGGGCCCAGCTGCCTCCGTACTTCCCCTATGACAGGTCCTTACAGTGTTGGAATACTTCCATCATTAAAAAAAATGAAAAAATTGTCTAGCAAGCTATCAAATAAGCAGACAGGCTAATAAGAGAACACACGCTAGAAAATGATATATTGGCAAAAGTGTGCCCATTTGTGGAAAGACGATCTCTACTATGTATTTATTGCAGTGACCACTGATTGGCTAGATTACAACCCAGACTAATAAAATAATGAATGTCTGAAGGAAGATTGACAGTAGTGGAGGATCATTTCTAAACATCCCTTAGGCCTAGTGCACAGGGGTGTAATTTAATATTCCAATGTATGCTGGATCTTTCTGCCAGGAGCTGGAAGAAAATTCCATCTTAAAAAATAAAATAAAACATTTGGTGCATAAACTCATTCTTTTGGGTAAAACGGGGTCTCCAAAGTTTCTACGCAAAGGGCTAGTTTGCAGTCCTTAAAGTGGTTGTTAACCCACTTCTACTAAATTGTCTTTTCTCTTTCGTTCATGGACGGACACAGCCTTAATCTTGACAAAGTGGGTATTGGCCTTCCTTTAGGAGTGACTAGGCAGAAAGTGTTAACAACTTCAAAGCTGAACAGCCCCGCCCAGGGGGCAGTCCTACTGGCTATATCCCCTCAGCATGCACTAAGCAGCTCCGTTTTCTTCTGCCTAGTTAAGGATCCGTCGAATCCTAAGGAGACGACATGGCATTCCTTGGACGATGTCCGAGCTCCGAGAGTATACTTGTCTGTTACTGCTCCGTTCCGGAGTTCAGACTCGCTGTTTGTTTCGGTGGCTGGTCCCAAGAAGGGCCCAGCGGTCTCATCGGCCACCATTTCAAGGTGGATTCGATAGATCGTGATCAGGCTTCCGCCATAAAGGGTAATAATACACATGTTTATACATGCAAAAGTTATGCCAGCATATGCCCCTTAATGCTGCTCTAAAATACGAAGTGCCACAATGTGTATGGTCACATCGGTTAAAGGAGTTGTAAATAAAAAAAGATTTTATGCTGAAATTACTGTTTACAGGGTATAAAGACATAATGGTGAACTGATTCCTTTTAAAAACGATTAAAAATAGATAAAAATCAATCATATAATGTACCTGTAGTTTCTAGTTTCGTTTTTGCATGTTGTTTCCTGCCTCTCTGCTGTACAGAGCCAATACAGGGCAGTGATGGTTTGGAAAACGAAACTGATTCAAAGGGGAGGTGCTGTGGGGTTTTAGACACACAGGGGTAGATTCACGTACCTTTAGGCGGGCGTAGCGCGTTAGGCACGTTTGGTATTTTCAAAGATGTTGCCGCCGAAGTTACGGCGGTATAGCGTATTAGGGCCGGCGTAAGCCGCCTAATTCAAATGTTGAAGCTGTGGGCGTGTTTTATGTATATTAACTGTGACCCCATGTAAATGACGTTTCGATCGAACAGCGCATGCGCCGTCCGTGAACGTATCCCAGTGCGCATGCTCCAAATGACGTTGGCAAATCGTCATTCTTTCGACGTGAACGTAAATTACGGCCAACCCCATTCACAGACGAGTTACGCAAACAACGTAAAATTTGAAAAATTCAACGCGGTTCCGACGTCCATACTTAACATTGGCTGCGCCATTTTTTCGGTGGTTTATCTTTACGCCTGAAAACCCCTTACATAAACGGCGTATCTTTACTGCGACGGCCGGGCGTACGTTCGTGAATAGGCGTATCTAGCTGATTTACATATTCTAGGCGTAAATCAGCGTACACGCCCCTAGCGGCCAGCGTAAATATGCAGTTAAGATACAACGGCGTAGGAGACTTACGCCGGTCGTATCTTAGCAATATTTAAGCGTATCTCAGTTTTAGAATACGCTTAAATGTACGACGGCAGGGATTCGGACTTACGACGGCGTATCTACTGATACGCCCATCGTAAGTCTTAGTGAATCTACCCCACAGTAATCACACCTCCTTGATTAGTGACCACAGAGAGAAAGCTCCCAGCACTGTGGTTATCAGGAAACAGACAACCAGGAAGTGTGGAGATCCGAGAAGAATTACAGCAACTTGAGAGCAAAAATGAACAATGAGGACATGAAAACAGCACTGCATTAAGGTAAAGGAAGCTATTAAGATAAAAAAAAATCCTTTACAATCCCTTTAAAATAGAGTGTGGACACTTTGAAGCATGCACATATATCCCAACTGTTAGAGAATTTATGAACCCTAGTGCCGCTTACACACGATCGGAATTTCCGACAAGGTTAGTTCGATTTAAGCTTTTGGTCGGAAATTCCGGCCGTGTGTAGGCCCTATCTGACTTTTTCAGTCGGAATTTCCGACAGCAAAGATTTGAGAGCTGGTTCTCAAATTTTCCGACTGGAAAAGTTCTTGTCAGAAATTCCGAACGTCTGTATGCGATTCCGACGCACAATAAAACGCGCATGCTCTGAGACAATTCGACGCATGCTTGGAATCATTGAACTTAATTTTTCTCGGCTCGTTGTAGTGTTGTACGTCATCGCGTTCTTGACGGTCAGAATTTCAGACAACATTTGTGTGACCGTGTGTATGTAACACAAGTTTGAGCCAACATTCAGTTGGAAAAAAATCCACTGTTTTCTTGTCTGAATTTCCGATCGTGTGTACGCGGCATAAGAATGGTGAGATGGTTAAGATTTCTTGGTTTTACAATTGTAGTTTAAAAGGGGTTATTTATATGGCCAAGTGTTCATGCTCGCTTTTCAATGGGGGAAAACCATTCTCCAGTTTAGGCGTTGTGTACTGAAGCATGTTAATGATGTGACATTAAAGAAGGACTGGCTGATTGCCAGACACGTGTAGCATAAACATAAAGGCAAAAATTATTCTCTAAAGTTCCAAATCATCCAACAGGTTAGGACAGAGAAAAGTTCATCTGGACAAAAAATTGTTTAAAGTGGATGTAAACCCACTCTCATCCTCTCTAAACTACTGCCATAGTGCTGATCTATAAGGATATAGATGTCTCCTGCATGTATCCTTACCTGTCAAATGTCTGCCCTCTGTCTGTTATAAGAGCTGAAAAACAGCAGATTCTGTGGGTGGGTCTGTTGTCTGGAGCTCGGTGGGTGGAGTCGTGATGTCAGTAGACTCCCCGCCCTACTCTACACTCCCCTTGTCAACATGCATTTTCTCCTGTGTGTTACTTACACTAAATTCTGCTATGATCACTAACAGCCAGTCGAAATCCAGTAACCACATGAAAAGGAGTGGGGGTGGGAATTTAAAAATAATGCCTGTCTCAGGCTAGTGCATGAGATATGTAAATAACCTGTCACTCACAGCAAGGGGGAAGAACGGACAAAAGTTTTTCTCCTGTTTGTCAGTTTATCTCACTGAAAAAAAAGAAGAGGATTGCTCAGAGCTGGATTAACTCTTTGTTGCAAGACTGGGCACAGATGATAGGAAATCGTATAGTCTACATTGTGACGGCAAAAAATAAAATTAAAAATATTTTGGGTTTACAACCACTTTAAGGCAGAAGCGAGATGGATATTTTGCCTCGGAGGTCTGAGTGAGGGGTTTACTTACCTTCCATTTGTGTGATTAGATCCTTGACTTAAATCTATGTCCTATAATGGAAACTGATATACTGTGCGGTCTATTTTGGGGCAGGACAGGCAAAAGTGTAATTGATTATTCAAAGTTGATATCAGTCTAAAACATGATGAACAGGAGGATCTTCATACTCTTCTGGTCAGTTTTGACTACCGTAGCAGTGTAGAAATCTGACAAGTCTAGATTATTCTCCGTATTCTCCTGACATTGTGGAAAATATACAGGTAGGTTATTTTACACAGTGCCTGGTAGATTGCCATCTTGTGGAAAAAAAAAAAAAAGAAAAGAAGGCTAAGTCCCGGCATTTATAATGTAGGAAGGGGCAGGCATAGTAGCCATCTTTGGCTACAAATAGAGGAGGAAGTGGGCTTGGCCACCATTTTGCTGTTTGACTGGTGATGGCACACACCAGGGTTGCCCCCTCATCCCTTTAAATCCGTACACATATAAATGACATGGGTTCTGAGGCTAATTTAATGCAGATAAGGCACCAAGTGAGTTTAAAGCGGAGTTCCACCCAATAATGGAACTTCCGCTTTTCGGAACCCCCCCCCCCCCCCTCCGGTGTCACATTTGGCACCTTTCAGGGGGGAGCAGATAACTGTTTAATACAGGTATTTGTTCCTAGTTCCAGGCATAGATGGCCACATTGTCTGCGGGTATCTACGCCACTTCCCGTCCTTCCCTGCTGTCTTCTGGGAGACACATAGGTCCATTCGGATCACCCAGTGTGAGTCGAGCATGCGCAGTAGGGAACCAGAAAGTGAAGCCCCAAGGCTTCACTTCCCGATTCCCTTACCGTAGATTGTGGCGGCAGCACCCGAGAGCCAATCGATAGCTCAGTTTCGGGGTGCCGACATCGCGGGCACACTGGACAGGTAAGTGTCCTTCTTTTAAAAGTCAGCAGCTGCAGTATTTGTAGGACCTCCGCTTTAATTACCAACCTAATCCGCCACAGAACCTGTGTATTCATATGTGTTCGGTTTTAAAGGGATGAGGTGGCAACCCTAGCACACACGGCAATTAATAATTTTATTGTACTTTGTTGCACCCCTAACGAAGCTCTCCATTTTGAGAATAAAACAAGTTGGGTTCTTTTGGGCTTATTTTTTTTTATTTATCATTGGTATGATTTTGGTGTTGGTTGAACACATGGGTTTTTGAGTGGAGGACTGGAGACTTTTTATGCCTCTATATTTGAGCTCTAATTTTGGTGCTTGAGGAAGGTAAGCATTAGTGATTTGGGCAGTGGCTGGGCCACTTGTTTTTCGGCTTTAGGAAGCTAATTAAGCCATTCAGTACTCTCTGTGCTCTTTTGAGAATATAGTCAAAGCCCTTATTGAGCACACGGTAGAGCTGCACAATTGTTAAAAAAATCGTGATCTCTATTCAACCCCCCTGACGATCTCCAATACAGTTTGCTGATTTGTCATAGAAAAAGTGGAGAGACTTTATCTGCTCACTCAGCTGGCAAAAGAAAATGGGCAGTCTGCCAAGTTTTTAACAGGAAACACTGTAACTAATGCTTCCTTCTTAGATCAAAGGGATAAACTTCTGTGTGTAATGAAAAAATCCTGGCAATCTGCCAAGTTTGTAACAACATGAAACATTGTAACTTACTTCCTTCTTAGAGCAAACTTCTGTGTGGAAATGCAGGAAGTTTAACCACTTAAAGTCCAAATCTTTTTCTGACACTTGTTTTTTAAGTGAAAAATCAATATTTTTTGCTAGAAATTACTTGAAACCCCCAAACATTATATATATTTTAGCAGAGACCCTAGGGCAGGGGTGGCAAACCAGTGGCCCACGGAGCCCTCTGATGTGGCCTCGCGACCTCCTGCTCTGGAATGGTGGGTTGGCAAGCCCATATCACAGGTTGCGACCCGCCATACCACAGCATCAGTGTTATGAATGAAGCTGGTGATAGAGGAAGAAAGCGGCTGCAGAGCCCCATAAGCTGATGCTTCCTGTACAGCACCGTTTTTTGCCACAGGTGGAGTCTATGGCAGTTCAGCTAACCCGTAGGATAGACAAAGGTGCACTACGCTGCACCCATGGTGGGGGTAAACCGCAGCACATCAGTGTGAAAGGAGTCTTAGGCCCTTTTCACACAATCGGCCCGACCAAATGCGACCCGCAATTCACCTCTAAAGAGCGAAAGATGTTAGTTTTACCCCCGCCTACCTCCAAACTGAAAAACAGAAGGGAATTTGTCCCCTTTCATCTGGGCAGGTCGGAGGGCCTATAGAGTAGCTGTAACCTGTCATCCACCCGCTCCACTCATTGTGGCCCTCAACTGGTTACCAAGTTGCTTTAGTGGCCCTCTGTCTTCAAAAGGTTGCGAACCCCTGCCCTAGGGAATAAAATGGCAATTGTTGCAATATTTTTTGTCACACTGTATTTGCCCAGCGTTTTTTCAAATGCTATTTTTGGGGGAAAAATACACTTCAATGAATAATAATAAAAAAAAAGAAACAGTAAAGTTATCCCAATTTTTTTTTTGTTTTAATGTGAAAGTTGCGCGAATCGTGAGAGAATCGTGATCTATCTTCTAAGCAAAAAAATTGGGATTCTCATTTTTGCCAGAAGCGTGCAGCTCTATCACACAGGAGTGAAATGTGGATTAGACACATAGGAGTTGTTTTACTAAAACTGGAGAGTGCAAAATCTGGTGCAGCTCTGCATAGAAACCAATCGGCTTCCAGGTTTTATTTATCAAAGCTTAATTGAACAAGCTAAAGTTAGAAACTAATTGGTTGCTATGCAGAGCTGCATCAGATTTTACACCTCCAGTTATAGTAAATCAACCCCACACACTTTCTGTTAATGCCTTCTTTAACCATTTCCCTACCGAGTCATTGTAAAATGACGTCGGCGGGAACCCTCCCTCCCCCCGGGTGGACGTCATATGCCGTCCTGGGCTTCCCCACCGCATTGCACATTGGTTAAAATAGAGCTGTGTTCAGAGGCAAAAAGAAAAAAGGGCTCTAAAAGTGGCATTTGTTCTGCTTATGTGCATGAGGCCTCACACAGACATGGCTCCAACATGATATAAACATGACGCAAAAAAAGTGCAAAAATGAAATGAGATCTATTATATTTGGTAAGCAACTTTTGCATGTCTGGTTTAACTCAAGCACTGGAGCACTTTATTGGAACATTTCTTTGCCCCTGTGAACACTTTTCATCACTGGATTTAATTGAGTATTCACCACCTCCCGCCTCCGCAGTATAAGGAAATGATGGTTGCAGGGTGGTACTATTGTACTGGGATGACGTCATATGAGGTCATCCCACTCTCGGCGCGTGGCTATCAGTGGTGCGCCGTGTCCCTGGGATACAAAATGTTATAACAGAATCTTAGAACTTATTTTTTTTTCAAAATTTTCACTCGTTTTTTTATTTTTGTAATTGAGTTACATTGAGTTGATTTAGTGTACAGGTGTCAAACACAAGGCCCACGGGCCGAATCCAGACCTCCAGGCCATTTCATGTTGCCCTCGCACCTCTCCTGCAGCTGCAGGAGAGCTCCAGCTCTCCTCTGGTCCTCCTCCAGACCCTTACTTTCTGCTTTCAAGCAATGCATCCAGCTTCTTCCCAGCAGCAGCAAAAGGAAAGGGGACTACACTGGGATATAAGGGTGAGTGGGAGACTCAACTTCTAATGGTGGGGTAGCTCTTGACATCTAAAATATGGGGAGGGGATGGGCTGGACATCTAATCTTACAGATACAACCGGCCCTTTTGAGGGCAGTCATAATGCTGATGCGGCCCGCGATTAAATTGAGTTTGACACCCCTGATTTAGTGGGTGAGCACATCTGTCTTTCTTAGATGTATTGTGTATGCAGGGTATTCAGGCTTTTACAGCTGCTGCTGCCAATTTAGATCTCAGTGCGGGTTTTATATTTTATCTTTAACCACTTGCCAACTGCGCTATAGCCGAATGGCGGCTAGTTCTGGGTGGCCGTCATATGACAGCATTCCGAGATCACGCCCGCTGCGGTGGCACGCTCTGTGATCACAGTGTCTGGAGGACACTGCTGATCACAGACTGAGGTAAAGAGCAGTACTTTACCACGTGATCAGCTGTGTCCAATTACAGCTGACCACGGATGTAAATACAGTAGAAGCCAGTTATCAGCACTTCAGAGGAGGAGAAGCGAGCCGATAACTGGCTTCCCTATAAGGGACATGTGCACTGATAATCAGGGATCTGATTATGGCCGGCCATACATGGTTCAAATCTCAGCCGGTTCAGCTGGCCTAACTTTGGGTCTTCTTGAAGTGGACAGCACTATGATCTTGTAGCCAGGGTGGGGGCCATCTTTCCCTCACTCGCATCCACAGCAAGCAGGAGAGAGGACCCGATCGCTTCCGCCGCTGCCGACGGCTCCGGTAAGTGGCAGAGGGCGTGGGAGAGCGGCGGGAGCCCCTCTCCCACCGCCGATAACGGTGATCTTGCGGCGAATCCGCTGCAGAGACCATCGTTATCGTTTAGAGGACCCCTCACTGAAAATATTGATATCTCGGTTGTGGCAGCGGGTGCTGCAGCCGCTACCGAGATATCCATCTTTAAAAAAATTACGTATATATACAGTGGGGGGTCCTTAAGTGGTTAATAAGGAGTGTTTTGGGTAATAATGGAGTGACTAGTAGTTGCATATAGTTACATAGTAGGTGAGGTTGAAAAAAAACACAAGTCCAACCTATGTGTAGTGATGAAGAAATCTGAATTTTAATGATTCTGCTGATGACAAATTTTTTTCCAGGGTCAGAAGTTCCCTGACTGACGTGGCCCTAAATGTTAAAGGTGACATCTGCCTTTTCCTCGCGCTCAGCTTCAGGCGATTTCACTAGGTCAAGCCTCTGGAGAGGTTAGTGAGCAATTTCACAGTCTGCTGCAGAAGGGTCTTCCCTGCCCTTCTCTCTCTGCCTCTTTCCACGGTCTGTTTGCTCCGTTCTGACGTGACGGACAGAGGTGACTTGCTGCACCAGCCGAGAAGAATCACTTTTAGAAAGCGCTTCCACCTCATTATCACCTCTTCTGCTGGGAAAGTTGCAGTCCCACTTAATGGCAGATCCGTGGCTTTCTCCGCGATGAAAACACATAATGTGTGTGCCGCCTCCTGTTTCATAATTTAAGAGTGTTTAATAACTTTCCATTTTCAGCTTCAAAGAAGCGCATATATTTACACCCCTCCTTCTCCGCTCTTACCTTATTCGAACTCCGAAAGCTTGCCGTCTTCTCCACTGTGCCGCTAGTCTGATCGTCTTGTTGCTTCTTAAATGACCAGGGAAAAACGGGAACAAATTTGGAGTTGTTGTCCATAGTGACCATTTAGGTTTTATCTCTTATTCTCTGAAAATGAAATTAAAGCCTCAATGGGAATATTTCTCCGCACGTCCCGTGCCAGTGATGTTGTTTTGGCGATAAGAAGAGAGGGAGAAATCTCAAATGAGGGCAGGGCTCGACAAATCTTAGGCGCCAGGTCCCCATGGCGACTTGAATATTGCGTACTGGCGCCTGGGCTTTTGTCAGCCCATTCACTGATGCAGGGATTCACCATTTTTATCGCTGGATGCCAATCAGAAACACTTTTCTACATTTAGGGTAAGCAGCAGGGTTCACTTGTTAGGTGGAAGAATTTGGGCGGCTCCCTAGTGGTGCCACCTGATTAAAGTGCACCCCCAGCTATGTATCCTGGGCTCTGCTTGCCCATCTGCATGCCTGGGACTGCCATAGTGGGCGGCTGAGCGCCGTAGGGTACTGGGTAGGGAGGAGAGGTACAAAGAGGAGTGGGACGGACTGAAGCAGCACAGCAATGCTGGAATGAAAAACCTGAAGGAGTGAGCAGGTCTGCTCCCTGTTTGTATAGCAACAGTTGAGGAAAATGGAAAGATGGCACTGGACCCCGTAGGGTTATCTTGCTGGAATTGTTTTTTAAAGTGGTAGTAAACTGCAGCATTTAAAAAAACACCCTGCAAGACACCGCATACTAGCACATTATGAAATACTTTGCTTAGAATGAAGCCCTCCAGTTGTGCGCTGTCACCTCTGACAGGGCTTCCATCCTCCCCCGGTCTTCCTTCTGGGTTCACAGGCTTCGGCTGTATGACTGGCCCGGAGACGCAATGACGTCAATCAGTGCTCAGCTCCGGCATGGAGCTCTGAAGGCCCGGCACAGTATGCCAGACCTAAAGAACGCATTCGTCCTCCCCGCAATTACTCACCACAGTCATGTGAGAGCTCGCATGGTGGTCAGTAATTGCGGGCACACTCCCGTGATACAGCGAGCGGCCATAGCCGCTCACTGTATCACTCGGCTCGCCCCTCGGTGCGCCGCATCACTGGACGTGATTGACAGCAGCGCGAGCCAATGGCTGCGCTGCTCTCAATCCATCCGCTCTAGCCAATCAGCGGCCAGGCTGAGTGGCGAAGAGGACATCGGGACCACGTGGGACTTTCGACGGGTCGGGTAAGTAAAACGGGGGGCCGGCAACACCCAGATGTTTTTTCACCTTAATGCATAGATTGCATTAAGGTGAATTTTTTTTTCATTTACAACTCCTTTAAAGGATTACCATGTAGGTACAAGTGCTAAAAAGGAATTTACTTCCGCTTAAAGGTTTTGATGTTGGTTTAAATGATCTGGTTCCAGTGCAGGCAGCTTCACACCCCAGAGGATCTACACAGTCTCCTTGCCTTGTAGTGCAGGGGTGCTCCGGCCGCTGTCTCTGTCCTCATTGGATAGATTGATATACCGTATTTATCGGTCTATAACCCCCGAACTTAAAGAAAAATTCCTGAAAAAAAAAATACTTAGTTTGGATGCCCCTCGTCGGTGTCTTGCCCGTCGTCCATCGCGTCCTCGTCCGGTCCGGCGTCCTTCTGCAGCCATCGTGGTGTCCTCCCCGCTCGATCCCCGCTTCCCGCGCTGTGTTCGAACCACTGCGCCAACATATACCGAGCGGAGTACACTCGGGTATAGTCGGGCGGGCTCGGCTCCTCTCGCGTAAAGGACGCACAGGACGTGACCGCGAGAGGAGCCGAGCCTGCCCGACTATACCCGAGTGTACTGCGCTCGGTATATGTCGGCGCAGTGGTTCGAACACAGCGCGGGAAGCGGGTATCGGCGTATATATCGCGCACACACGATTTTGCCCTGATTTTCAGGGCAAAAAAGTGCGCGGTATACACCGATAAATACGGTACCTATCAATCCATAGATATATAGCCAATAGCCAATGTCTCTCCCGCTGCTCTCAATCAAATCCAGTGACACGGGAGCAGGGGGATGGGGCCGAGTCCTGCTGTCTGTGTCAATGGACGCAGCAGCGGGACTCGTGAGCATGTCCGCATAGGTGCCCTCACGTATAACATGTTTGATTATATTTAGATTTTTTTTTTTTTTTTTTTTAACCTTTGCAACCCCTTTAACATTCAATTTTGGAATTGATGGAGTTTCCAAACTAAAACCACATACATCGATTTGTTTGAGAAAAAGTTTCCACTCGTTAAAAAATGAGCATTGATTTGACCCGCTAACGATTTTAATATATCAAACGTTCTAAAAATGAACATTTTCTATCAAAATTCGGCTAATTTATGGCCAGCTTAAGTCAGCGGACCATGCACACAACTTGGACCCTACCTGAAACCAGCTGAGCTCTGCCACGTGCCAAGCAAGCTTTCCCAGCAACCAGACTGGCTGATTCATAGTGTGAGCGCATCTACTGGAACAATATGCAGGAAAAGTCATGAAATTAAATGTCAATGAATACAATCATAATGTGAAACAATTTCATGCCTTAGTGATTGGTCTAGCAAACACTTCTCATTTGGACAAACATGAGCATTTACAAGTCATTTGATGACCACCAATGAATGGTGAGAGGGCACCAGGGTGCAGGATAATAGGTAAATGACGCTTCTAGATACAGGACCTGCAAACATGCATTGTGTTGTAGGCATTCGGTCAGCTTAGGAAGGATAAATAGCTGTGTGAAGAAATTGCTTGTCCAGCTACTTTGCATCTCAAATACAAGGAATTTTCTACGATCCTGCTTGGGTGAATCAACGTTCTGCACAAAATTACTCTTTTCTTAAGACCAATGGCTAATGTCTATAGATACCATATATGCTTGAGTATAAGCCGACCCGAGTATAAGCCGAGGCTCTAATTTTACCACAAAAAAATGGGAAAACTTATTGACTCGAGTATAAGCCTAGGGTGAGAATGTAGCAGCTACTGTAAGCGGAAAAGAGGGTCAACAATGCTCATTTGCAGCTTCACTGTGCCAATTTACAACCTTACTGTGCCCATTCTCACTGTGCCCATTGCAGCCTTACTGTGCCTATTCTGACTGTGCCCATTGTAGCCTTACTGTGCCCATTGCAGCCTTACTGTGCCCATTCTCACTGTGCCCATTGCAGCCTTACTGTGCCCATTGCAGCCTCAGTGTACCTGTATTCTTGACAGGCTGCGGGCATCCATTTTTCAAAAGTTGCGGCTTCGTCCTAGTCCCGTTTCGTGATAGTCAGTGTACCTGTCGGGTCGCGGGCGTCCATCTTTCAAAAGTCATGGCTTCCTCCTGGTCTGTGATTAGGCATTTGACACTGTGTTTCGCTACCGCCTATCACGGAGGATCTCTCATCCTCGGTCTCAGTTTCCCAGCAGACACTGTGTTCAGTGTTCCGCCAATCACGGACCTTCTTTCATCCTCAGACAAGAGGATGTCCATGATAGGCGGAACACTGAACATAATGTCTGCTGGGAAAGTCTGAAGATGAGAGACCTCCATGAAAGGCGGTAGTGGAACACAGTATCAAACGCCTATCACGGACCAGGAGGAAGCCGCGACTTTTGAAAAATGTACGCCCGCGACCCGACAGGTACACTGATTCTAGTATAAGCCGAGGGGGGCTATTTTCAGCCCTAAAAGAAAGGTTTAAAAGAAGGGCTAAAAGCTGGTTTCTCCCATGTTTAGCATTTTCCGCCATCTTGAGTGGTTGATCCAGAGTAAGGCATTTCCCATGCATGCATAGGGATGCTGATTAGTCATACAAATGGCCCTGTTGTACTGGGCCCGCTGCCATCAGCTCACAGTTTAGTGGAGAGAAAAAAGGGCTTTCTAAATTGCACCCCTGCTCGGCTGCTCCAACTAGCTTGACGGGGGGTGTATTACTACAGTTTTTTAAAGCAAAACTTTTTTTTTTACCCACAGTATTTATTTTTATTTGACGTTACTGCAGCATTGTGGCATGGAAGAGGGGCCCTAAGTAAATAAGCAAACGTTGTATGTAATATAGTGACCACTTTATTTAGTTTTGCTGTAGGTTTCTTAAAGGGGTTGTAAAGCTTTGCGTTTTAGGTGAAAAAACATCTGATGCTTACCAGCCCACTGGTTTACTTACCTGAGCCCTCGTGAACAAGCTGGCTACTCACCCCTGTCTTCAGACTGTTCTCAGCTCTTCATTGGAGTTTGATAGCAGTGCAGCCATTGGCTCCCGCTGCTGTCAATCTAATGATGCGGCGCACTGGGGGGCGGGGCTGAGTGAAACAGTCAGTAGCTATAGCCATCACAGGAGCGCGCCCGCAAGCTAACCCACTTGGGAGAGAGCTTCACATGAAGGGGGTTAGCTCTTGCGGGGAGGAGCTGAGACAGCCGCCAAGGGACACCGGAAGACCAGGATTAGGGCCTTTTTTTTTTTTCCCCCTGCAAAGTAAAAGCATAATGGGCTAGTATGCATCGAATAGTAGCCCATTATGTGCCACCTACTTGCAATAGAAGCCTGCAATGTCCCTGCTGGTGGCCGCATCGATCTTCGCCCCTCTTCCTTCTGGGGCCGCAGACTCTAGGTCTGTGATTGGCTGGAGTCACGTGATGTCACTTCCACGCATGCGTACGGTAGCCATCGGTTACGGCACTTACTAGTGAAGAAACGGCACGGAGGGCCATCATCGGCGCACTATCTTGATATTTACAGTGCCTTATTATAGACTTACATATAGGTACAACTTCCGCTTTGGTGGTATACAAGTTTACAAGTCAAGAGGTGCCCATGTCTTGCATCATTAACCTCTTCCCACCCATCTCGGCCCTTTCACTGGGTCTTAACGCAGGGGGTGGGACAGGGCCGCTAATAAGCCAGTACAAACGGCCCTGTTGTACCAAGCCTGATGTTGTCAGCTCAGCAGCTTAATAGACAGTTCAGTGCAGAAAAAAAAGGGCTAAATGATGCCCCTGCTCGGCTGCACTTTGTTTCAAGGCGGGGCCAGGGGTTGAGGTTGAAGCTGATAGGGGGGCCCTGTCAGAAATCATGGGGCCCTGTACAGGGCCCCATGATTTCTATCAGTGGTCCTGTGTGTGTGGGAGTACAATAATCCCGACAAACAAAAAAATCTATGAGCATTGGAAGGTAAAAAGCGAAAAGCTTCCCAGGTCACTTGGGAACCCAAGCCGTAGCATTACCTAGTGCATTGCAATAATACCTAGATGAAATACCAAAGCTCCGGGCATGAAAACAGTTTTCACGTTTTTTTTTCTATTTTGAACGGAGTGTAAACTTTTGGTCTTGCACTGTGCATTGCCTTTCATTTTAAGTAGCCCCCCCACTAAACATACACCACACATCTGCATTACAGCAAAACGCGATGCACTACAATACATAATGTGGGTTGCACAGTGCTGCAGTGGGAAAAGAAATCCGCCATTTGTGCTGTATTAGGGATCATTAAAAATAAATGGGCTGTGGGTAACGCGCTGTTCTGTGACTCACGACAAAGTTTGTTGTGGCACATTTGTTAGAGCAGTGCAATGTAGCATGAATAGACCTCCTAGTTTATCTTTAACGGCAACGAATTTCCTATCTGCGTTGTCTGTACCAAAATAATTCGATATTCATTGTAGGTCAAAAAGGACATTTAACCACTTAAGCCCCGGACCATTTTGCTGATCAAAGACCGGGCCACTTTTTGCGATTCGGCACTGCGTCACTTTAACTGACAATTGCGCGGTCGTGCGGCGTTGCTCTTAAACTTGACGTCCTTTTTTTCCCACAAATAGAGCTTTCTTTTGGTGGTATTTGATCACCTCTGCCATTTTTATTTTTTGCGCTATAAACAAAAATAGAGCGACAACTTTCTAAAAAAATTCAATATTTTTAACTTTTTGCTATAATAAATATCCCCCAAAAAATCTATTTAAAAAAAAATTGTTTCCTCAGTTAAGGGCGATTTTTTTTTTCTACATATCTTTTGTAAAAAAAAATCGCAATAAGCGTTTATTGATTGGTTTGTGCAAAAGTTATAGCATCTACAAAATAGGGGGTAGTTTTATGGCATTTTTATTAATATTTTTTTTTACTAGTAATGGCGGCAATCAGAGATTTTTTAATCGTGACGGTGACATTATGGCGGACACTTTTGACACATTTTTGGGACCATTGTCATTTTTACAGCGATCGGTGCTATAAAAATGCACTGATTACTGTAAAAAGGACACTGGCAGTGAAGGGGTTAACCACTAGGTGCCACTGCAGGGGTTAAGAAAAATACTAGGGAGTGATTCTTACTGTTAGGGGGCGTGGCTACACGTGACACGTCACTGATGGCCGTTCCCGATCACGGGGAACAGCCATCAGTGACAGTGTCACTAGGCAGAATAGGGGAATAGAAAGCTCTATTTGTGGGGGAAAAAAGGACGCCAATTTTGTTTGGGAGCCACGTCGCACGACCGCGCAATTGTCCGTTAAAGCGACGCAGTGCCGAATCGCAAAAAGGGGCAAGGTCCTTAGCCCGGTCCGGGTCTTAAGTGGTTAAACAAACAACTTTACGTATCCTTTAACCACTTGCCGACCGCCGTACGCAGATCCCCTTTCACACAATGGCACGGGCAGGCACATAGGCGTACCTGTACCTCCCTCTAAATTTGCCGCCCAGCGGGCTAACGTGCGCGCCGCGTGCCTTGTGATCGTGCTTGTGGGTCCCAGGAACGTGATGTAGTTTTTAAAAAAAAACGACTAGTGTTTACTAGGCTTAAGGTGGCCACACATGGACCAAAATTCGATCCGTGTATTGGCAGGCTGGTTGTACAGAAGTCAATCTACTACTGTGCAGTCTTTCTCTATTGATCAGATTTGGGGAACTCTCCCCACCATCAGAACACAATAGCTCAGTGGAAGTGATTCCCCCTCTGTCCATAACCGAGTGTGTGGATGGGGAAACTGGATCATTCTTTTTTTTCAAACTTTTTTTTTCCTTTGGAAATAATACTCCTGGGACATTCAAAAGGTGAATCTATTGAATGTTTTAATAATTAGACAACCTTTTGTATATTTATTATAGCCCAGAATTTCACCAAGCTTTTATAACTTCCCCCTTGCGTTTTTACAGAGGGAAATCAGTAGCCTGGTATCTAAATACTCCATCACGACGTCCAAGCTTGGCACACGCACCGCGCTGGTGAAGATTGGAAAGCACTCAGCTAATCTCGTTGCCGCTGTCCTTGTATACAATGGGGAATTAGAGGAGTTTCTTGTAAATTGCTTCTGTGAAATTGCTTCTGTGTCTTCCCTTGGGTCTGCACACCCCTCCCTCCATCCCATAGCCCACCATCCCTCTGCTGTTTAATTTCTGTCCAGGATGATAGAATCTGCGCTCCGTCCCCTGAGCTTATTTCTCCTATCTACTCTTCCACATCTCTTCATCCAAATCCAGTTTTGTTTTTCACGCTGAATTGTAGAATAATGCTGTATATATTCTGGTTTATATCTGTTTGATGAAAGCTTTGAAGTTTTTACCCACTGGCCAAACAGTTGAAAGGCACTACAGAGGTGCAACGGTGTATTCTTCATTAAGATGGGCTCCAGTCAAAGCTGTTGAGGGCTTCAGTCTTTTAACAAGAGATTATTTATTATAGTGGATTAGATGCAATATATTGTCAAAAGTATTGGGACACTTACTTGTACACGCACATGAACTTTAATGGCATCTAAGGCTGTGCAAAAAATCGGTCAAATCGATTCAGATAAAATCAATTTTTTAGATTTTTTTTTAGGGGAGGTCACGGCTTCAGGCCTAGTCCGCGAGCACGGACGAGGCTGAAGCTGCGGCTCCCCAGGACCAGCGCGGTGTCCTTCAAAAACAAAACTTGATTCGAATCGTAAATTGAGTTTTTTTATATACCCGGGTCAGGCGAATATCCTTCATGTAATCATTATTCGTATGGGGTTTTGGCATCTGTCACCCCGGGGATTTGTTTAGCCCACCGAGTGTTACACCGTCTGTGGGGTGGCTCCCTAAATAGGGTATATGCCAATCTGTGGCTGGATACTCGGTCTGTTATTACTAAACTATGGTGGTGGGTGTTGGTATTTGTCCGTGTTTCCACATCCATGCTATGTCCCCTGTCTTGTCTTGTGACTTTGCACCAGCCGGACTTGCGCACATCTAAGATATTGTGTTTCACCCCTGATGTGTAATCGTCAATATACTATTTGTATTAGGTGTTGGCATTTATTGTATGTTTTTATTTTAGAATACTTACCTGAAGCTCCTGAAGAAGTGCTTGCAGCGCGAAACATGTAGGGCATCGAGCATTGAGCTCTTATACCTGTGACATCAACCTACACCAGGCCTACCTTCTGTTACCGCTGTCTACATGTACTTGGTTATGCTGAATTACAGTATGGCCTTTAGGTTTGCTGTGGTGATGTGTATATATGCTAGAAAGTTTAGCCGCACTTTGTCATTTTTTAATATATAAAAACGGACCATAGCGTGATACCGTACGAAATATTTAATAAAAATGCATAAGACATGTACTTACAAACATCTCATGATTAAAAGCGTGTATGTATGCCGGTCGGCAATAGGAGCCCTTCCTCCAGATGGAACGCGGTGACGTCAGTGTGCGCCTTCCCAGACGACGTTTCGTCATTAACAGACGTTCTCAATGAACATGCAAATGAACTTTAATGGCATCCCAGTCTTAATCCATAGGGTTCAATATTGAGTTGGCCCGCCCTTTGCAGCTATAACAGCTTCAACTCTTCTGGGAAGGCTGTCCACAAGGTTTAGAAGGGTGTCTATGGGGATCTTTGACCATATTTCCAGAAGCGCATTTGTGAGGTCAGGCACTGATATGAGTGAGAAGGCCTGGCTCTAATTCATTTCAAAGGTGTTCTATCGGGTTGAGGTCAGGACTCGCTCATCCATGTCTTTATGGACCTTCCTTTATGCACTGGTCCAAATCATTTGGTGAAGGGGGATTATGGCGTGGGGTTGTTTTTCAGGGGTTGGGCTTGGCTACTTAGTTCCAGTGAAGGGAACTCTTATCGCGTTAGCATTTCAAGACATTTTGGACAATTTCACGCTCTCAACTTTGTGGGAACAGTTTGGGGATGGCCCCTTCCTGTTCCAACATGACTGCGCACCAGTGCACAAAGCAAGATCCATAAGGACATGGATGAGCGAGTTCTGGGTGGAGGAATTTGACTGGCCTGCACAAAGGTCCTGACCTCAATCCGATAGAACACCTTTGTGATGCATTATGCCGCATACACCTGATCGGATTTTCCGTCGGAAAAACCTTGGATGGTTTTTCGGATGAAATTCCGATCAAGCTTGGCTTGCATACACACGGTCACACAAAAGTTCTCTGAACTTTCGTCCGTCCAGAACGCGGTGACGTACAACACTACAAAGAGCCGAGAAAATTAAGTTCAATGCTTCTGAGCATACGTTGAATTGTTTCCGGGCATGCGTCGGAATTTTGCACGTTGGAATTGCTACAGACGATAGGAATTGTTTCCGTCTGAAAATTTGAGAACCAGCTCTCAATCTTTTGTTTAGCGGAAATTCCAACAGCAAAAGTCCGATGGAGCATACACACAGTGGGAATTTTCGTTCAAAAGCTCACATTGGACTTTTGCTGTCGGAATTTTCGATCGTGTGTACGGGGCATTAGGGTGGAGACTGCGAGCCAGGCCTTCTTGTCCAACATCAGTGCCTGACCTCACAAATGCTCTTCTGGAAGAATGGTCAAACCTTCCAATAAACACATTCCTAAACCTTGTGGGCAGCCTTCTATGGTTTTTCTTTTCATTCGTTTTCATGTGAATCACGTGTCAGAAAGTCTGCAAACCAATGATTTGTACCACTTGCCATGTAATTGGGTAGGGTTATGTAAGGATGACAATGCCGACTCTTCTGTGTAATGAATAAGCGCACCTGTTAGTGTGTGAAACTAGTCTTCCTGCCTGTCTGTTTGTAACACTTGGGATGTTCGGATATTAAAGAATTTTGATTGATCTTGAAGTATAGGCATCTCTTTCATTATTGACAGCCTTCCCAGAAGAGTTGAAGGAAGCTGTTATAGCTGCAGAGGGTGGGCCAAATCAATACTTAGCCTAGGGACTAAGACTGAAATGTCAATAAAGTTTGTGAGAAGGCAGGTGTTCCAATACTTTTGACAATATTGTGTATATTCGATATTGCACCAGTCCAACCAATACCTCTTTTATTTGGTGATCCTGGAAAGTGCCTGTTTGTAGTGTTGGGACGGCCTCTTTGCTGTTTCTCACATATAGAACACCCAATGTAAAAAATAGCAGTAATAAGATGTTTCACCACAGTTCCTTTTCTCAGTACCCTGTGACCAGGGAATAATTTTGTATTTATTTCTTTGTAGGGGAGAAGAGGTATTCCAAATCACAGCTTCTCCATAGAATTTTTTTTTGTAGCATCATAGCAATAACATCCTTTAAAATGCTGACGTGTTTCGACCTAAGCCTTCATCATAGCTCAGGCCGAAACACGGTAGCATTTAGGATTATGTTACTGCTATGATGCTACAATTACGTTTTCTATGGAGAAGCTGTCGAGTTGCAGACTCGTACTTGTTATGTACTCACTGTGAACTTTAACCACTTCCGTACTGTAGAACGTCATATGACGTCCTGGACTTCAGTGGGGAATATCTGAATGATGCCTAAAGCTACAGGCATCATTCAGATATCCTTGTTGTCAGGCGTCCAGTCTTCACACCATAAGAACGTTCATAGCGGCGGTTCCACTGCTTGATCGTTTTTAAAGGCAGCGGGAGGGGACACCACCCCCCTCCCGCCGCCATCCGGTGCTTCTCTGGGCTTTCCCGTGCCTTTGGAGGCCCCGGAGAATGAATCAGCTGCCGCCGAATGAAGAGCATAGAGATGACTGGTGACCGGTCATCTCTATGACTGTCAGAGGCCCGGGCGCGACGTTATTTCGGAAGTAAACAAAGCCGCAATCGCGGCTGAAAGCATTAGATCAGTGAATTTTTTTTCCCGATCTCATGCTTTGCAGCCTGGAGGAAAAATGTGGGGCCTTATTGACTCTGCATCGCTCCATAAAGAGGACCTGTCACACACTATTCCTATTACAAGGGATGTTTACATTCCTTGTAATAGGAATAAATAGGAATAAAAGTGACAAAAAAAATGTAAACATAAACAACAATTAAGTGAAAAAATTTTAAACGCCCCTGTCCCCAGTAGCTCGCGCTCAGAAGCGAACACGCACGTAAGTCCCGCCCACATATGTAAACGCTGTTCAAACCACGCATGTGAGGTATCGCCACGTGTGTTAGAGCGAGAGCAATAATTCTAGCACTAGACCTCCTCTGTAACTCTAAACTGGTAATTTGTATAAAAATGTAAAGCATCGCCTATTGAGATTTTTACGTACCGAAGTTTGGCGCCATTCCATGAGTGTGCGCAACTTTAAAGTGTGACAAGTTAGAGCCCATTCACACAGGTCCGACTTCAAGTCGCCTCAAGTCACGCTGCTTCGACTTCAAAAAAGGTTTCTGTACTACTTCAATCCTACTTCTAGGCGACTTGTACCCATTGATTTCAAGGGAAGTTGCCTCCAATCAGATCCCCGTTCATAGTGAGGCAACTTTACAGGAATTCGCCCCAGTGTGAACCGGCTCTAAGGCAAACCCCTCCCTCCCACAGGGCTGGTATTTAGTATGAATCATAAAGGGGAACTCCACAACAAATTTTAAATAAAAAAACAGCATGGGTTCCCCCTCCAAGAGCATACCAGGCCCTTAGGTCTGGTATGGATTTCAAGGGGAACCCCCTTTGCCGAAAAAACGCTGAGGGGGTCCCCCCAAAATCCATACACACAGCCCGCCGGTCAGAAAAGGGGGTGGGGACGAGCGAGTGCCCCCCTCCTGAACCGTGCCAGGCCGCATGCCCTTAACATGGGGGCGCCCTGCGGGCCCCCACCCCAAAGCACCTTGTCCCCATGTTGATGGGGACAAGGGCCTCTTCCCGACAACCCTGGCCGTTGGTTTCGGGGTCTGCGAGCCGGGGGCTTATGAGAATTCGGGAGCCCCTTTAATAAGGATCCCGGCCCCCCACCCTATGTGAATGAGTATGGGGTACATCGTACCCCTACCCATTCACCTGGGGAGGAAAAGTGTCAAGAAAAAAACACACTAGACAGGTTTTTAAAGTAATTTATTAGTCAACTCCAGGGGGGTCTTCTTCCAACTTCTCCGCTCTCTGGTTCTTTCTGACGGGAATCCTGCGCTATCTTCTTCTAGCTCTTTTACTAGCGGTGGCCTGGTCTTCTCCCTTCTTCCGACTTTGGGGGTCTTCTTCCGACTTCTCTGCTCTCTTCTCCCGCTCTCCGGTTCTTTCTGCCTTCTGCCGGGCACCGCGTTCTTCCAGCTCTTTTACTAGAGGTGGCCCGGTCTTCTTCCCTCTTCTCTTCTTCGATGTTGACTCGACGCTTCCTCCCGCTGTAATGGCAGGTGCGCGGTGCGTAACAGTTTATATAGGCATGAGGCATGGTCACCGGGTGATATCACCCGGTGACCCTGCCCCTCATGTCGTCACCACCCGGAGCATGATGGGACTGTGACGTCATAAGAGGCCTATATAAATCGTTGCGCACCCGGCATTACAGCGGAAGGAAGCATCGAGCCAACATCGAAGAAGACGACGCAGAAGACCGGGCCGCCGCTAGTAAAAGATCGTGTGTAACGTGGCATAAAAGTGTAAAATGCATGCACAAGGTGATGGTTAAATTTAATTTTGCATCTTCCGACTATTCATAGGAAATCTCTAGAAACCTTTTAGTCTGTTACAATGTGACAGGTCTTAACGTATGAGATATCTTGGCGGCCATGGTGATCTTTGATGAATTTATCATGTACAGACAAAATAGATCATGTATTTTTGGGCACTCTGGGGAGTTCTAAGTATCTATCCAGGTAACTAATTATTACGTTTTTTTTTTGTGTCGTCGTCCTTCTCCTCCTTGGCATCTCGCGGTCTATTTGCTTGCTTCCCTAGTAATTTCCCTGTAATTCTTCTTCCTGGCAGACTCCCCTGTGTTTAGCTGTCTTTCTCCGTTTTTCTCAGCCTCTCGGTCTTATTTCTGTAAGTCATTGCGCGTCTGACCCACACCTGCAGTGCAGTAACTGGTAATTGCTCTGAGATGTCTAATGCTCAGTCTGAGCTTTCCGTTGATTCACTTCCGTAACGTACACTTGGGAGGCGGCGGGGGGGTGGCCCCTGGGGCCTGTCGGAGGCTTGCGTAAATATACCATGTGTTATGGGATCTGTGCAGGAACATTTTTTTAAAGCAGACCGGCACTTGAAAATGTCATTAGACCTACTGCGTTGCATTACTAACTTCCACCTGAACTGAAAAACTACTGTTCTCTGCGCTATCCAATTCTATGGACATCCTCCCAGGAATGGCCAGGTGCTGTCTTCTGCAGCGGAATAGGCAGAGTCACTGATTGGCCAACTCCCCCTCACCATCTGTCTCCAAAATCTTTTTTTTGTTGTTGCAGAGATCAGGTGATTACAGTGGACCTGTTCTCATATGATATAACAGAGCTATGCAGACAATCTTTCTTGGTGGATAAATAGGGAAGGGTGGAAAGAGATGAATTTTCCAGAGAAAGGCTATTCTAAATTTTTCTACTGCAGTGCTTGCGACAAAAAGGTCTAGGCATTTGGTCATGTGATCTCTGCTAAAATGGAGAATCTGATTGGCTGATTATTTGTTTACTTCAGTTTAGATCATGATCATGGGCCTGATAATGGTGCAGAGAATGTCAACTAAATTATTAAGAGTTATTGGGGAATTTCAGCTGCATTGAAAGACTAAAGCAATGGTCTCCAAACAGCGGCCTGGGGGCCGGATGTGACCCTTTGCTTTGTTTTTTTGCCGTCTTTTGGGACATTATTCCTCCCAATGTCAGCAACAGTGGGGCATGGTCCCTTTCACTGACACCAACAATGGTGCACTATTTCTCTGGTTGATATCAATGATGGGGCACTATTCCTCCCAGTGATGGGCCACTAGTCCTCCCACTGGCACCAGTGATGGACCACTAGTCCTCCCACTGGCACCAGTGATGGGCCACTAGTCCTCCCACTGGCACCAGTGATGGGCCACTAGTCCTCCCACTGGCACCAGTGATGGGCCACTAGTCCTCCCACTGGCACCAGTGATGGGCCACTAGTCCTCCCACTGGCACCAGTGATGGGCCACTAGTCCTCCCACTGGCACCAGTGATAGAGCACTACTACACCCCCTAATGCCAATGATGGGGCATTGTTTAATCCCACTGACACTAGTACACAGTCCGGCCCCCCTAAAGTTTGAAGGACAGTAAACTGACCCTTTGTTTAGAAAGTTTGGAGACCCCTGGCCTAAAGCGTCACTAGACCCAAAAAACAAAAATTTCATTCACTACCATAACCACATTAGTTTATTTCTGCCAAAAGTATGGAATGGCTAAAGTGTAGATTTCCCTTCACTTTCTAATCCAGAAACAGATGTAGACCAATATCAAAGAAATTTCTAGTTTCAGTTACAAAAGTAAATCAAGTTGAAAGTTGTTGACTTTAAAGCGCCTAGTACACACAATCAGAAAATTAGACGAAAAATATTGCGTTGAAAGCGATCGTACGATAATCGTATGTTCGTTTAATCAGTACGTATTCGTACAAAATAAATAAGTAAAACTGTTCCCACAAAGTTGGGAGCATGAAATCGTCCAAAATGTCTTGGTATGCTGACGCCCTAAGAGTTCCCTTCACTGGAACCAAGGGGCCAAGCCCAACCCTGAAAAACATCCCCACACCATAATCCCCCCTCCACCAGGTCCATAAAGACATGGATGAGCGAGTCTGGGGTGGAGGAACTTGCCTGGCCTGCACGAAGTCCTGACCTCAACCCGATGGAACACCTTTGGAATGAATAATGCCTCGTACACACGATTGAAAATTTCCGATGGCCTAAAATCCGATGAAATTTTTCGTCAGGGTTATTCCCTTCAAGCTGTCTTGCATACCAAATTCCGACCGTCCAAAACGCGTGACGTAAAACGCTACGACGAGCCGAGAAAAATTAGGTTCAATGCTTCCGAGCATGCATGGGTTTTTTCTTCCTCGGAGTTGCACACAGACGATAGGAATTTCCTATCGTGTTTTTTTTTTTTTTTTTTTTTTTTCATCGGAAAAAAATAAAACATGTTCTATTTCCAAACACCGACAAAAAAAGTCAGATGGGGCCCACACACGATCGGAATTTCCGATGGAAAAAAGTCAGAGTGAGAGCAGAGAGTATACTGACCTTCCCAGTGAAGGGCTTTGCAGGGCGGAGTATCAGCACAAGTCTGACCACTGGAGTACAGGCAGCTGTGCTCCCAAGTAGGTACCAGGTATTTCACACAAAGAAAGCAATGCAGAAAGGACAGGATCTTTTTTCATTTTTTTTTTTTTTAATACATGGTAAAACTGACAGATATCAGGAATATGAAATGTTGGGATAGCATACACTTTAAATCAGGGGTAAGCAACTTAGGGCCCTCCAGCTGTTATGGAACTACATTTCCCATGATGCATTACAAGGCAATTACTTGTAGTTGTGCAACAGCTGGAGGGCTCCAGGTTGCCTACCCCTTTAAATGACCAAAGCATATATTCTAATGGAAATCTTTGTACTATAAGGCAACATTACATTCCATTGTCAGGGCCACCCAGAAGGGAAGGTTAGAGCACACTTTATACAGGTCGTCTGCCTTCTTCTTGATTGCTGAATTGTGGAGAACTGCAGGATTAGCCTTCTGAAGAGAAGTAAATGGATGAAAGTGACATTCATGTGAGATTCATGTGGGAGTGACTGACCACCTACACACAGAGGAGGCAGTGGGTTTGTGGGACATGTTCCTGTTTATAAGAACAAAGCCTGCCAGTACTCCACAGTACAGATTGATGACATCAGTGACGATTCAGGCAAATTAATAATGCCTGTCCAAATTTTACTTTTTCTCACACAGGAATTTTTTATAAAGCAGTACCCAGAAATGCTTGTCCCCAGTAATCTTCCAAATTCTTAATGATTACATGAAATTATATATAAACCCATAGCTACCAACTGTCTCTGTCGCGCAAAGTCCCTCTGTCGGCCCCTTAGAGCTATGTGTGTCTCCAAAGGTGTTCTGTCTCTGGTTCCAAAATGAATGACACTTTAATGGTAAACTCACCTTGTTATATACAGTTAGAAAACAAATCTGGACAATGACTCAACTCCACCCACAACATCACACAAAGGGGTGCTAACGAGTCCCCCTCAATCCACATCTTAGACAGACTTTCTGACTCCGCAATAAGTTATTCTCACCTGCTACATAATGCACATTCCTTTAGTAAACATAATTGACATGCTAATCCACTACAACTTAAAGGTCAGACATCTGACCTTTCAGACTGCCAACACATATCTATCATCAATAGAACTTTCTCACAATACAGTGTCATTAATAAAACACAAAGGTTCTTGAGAGGCAGACTGCATTAGCACAATAGACAATAGAATGCAAACACAGCAAGCTTTTATCACTACAGCCAGGTAGACTTGATTAGCACCTCAACAGTCTGTGTCCCCACATGAATGAGTCACTCTGCCATTGACCTGTTGGGGTCAGAATTAACCACCTGTAATATTTCAAGATATCCTGCAATACATGAATTATCATTACTGTCCCATCTCATGTAATCCGAGATATCATTTCTCAGTCATCCCATGCCCCTATTGGACATAGGATGACCCTAGACATAAGCGTCATTGGTGAAGCTGGCACAGGAGTACCCCGCATCCTTCAAAAGTCTCTGGGTATTACGGGCCATTCCGTTACAGTATGTATAAACCTAATCAATAAAATCTCATGCTGTAACATGTAAATGCAGTTTTGAAAGCCATTTTTTCAATCTTTTTTAAACCTTCAGCTTCTATTAATTCTTATTAAAATAATACCTGGTGATCCTGCCATGAAGGTTAGAGTGCTGTGCCATATAGGAAACGGGTCCGCTGGCTCCGACATCCCTTTAACTGGACTATTATGCCCAGGGGGGGGACGTCTGACTGATCATGTGACCTCTGTGATTGTCCGTACTTGTGGTTACACAGTTGGAAGCCGGGCTTATCATTATTAGCCACTTCAGTTTTGGAACATTTTTTTGCTATTTAGCACTGCACTACTTTAACGGCTTCCTGACTGCCCATCACACATTTACTGCATGAAACAATGTACCTGCACATTGTCTCTTCAGGGTTTGGGGAGCACACAGAGCCAATCAGCAGGTCCGGCGGACGCGGTGTCTGCTGGGACCCACCGAATGTTGACAGGAGAGGCAGAATGGCGGTCTGCCTATGTAAACCAGGCAGAATGGCGGTCTGCCTATGTAAACAAGGCAGAATGGTGGTCTGCCTATGTAAACAAGGCAGAATGGTGGTCTGCCTATGTAAACAAGGCAGAATGGTGGTCAAAAAGACAGACTGCCGTTCTGCCAGAGAGGAAGAGAGAGATGTTGTGTTCCTAGTAATGGCGGCGATCATCGACATAGTGAGACTGTGATCATGTGGCGGGAAACCTGACACTTTGTGGAAAATAACTGCCACTGACCTCACCAGTGACACTAATACAGTGATGACACTAATACAGTGATGATACTATACACTGTCACTGTACTAATGAAGCAGCTTTCCGTGCGGGCACGCGGTGAAGAGAAGGGGCCAGGAGCGTTGACGGGGGACCCGTTTGGGGCTGCTCTGTTCAAAAATAAAATAGGCATGTTATATATTATAAAAAAAATGTTTTATTCTTAATATTATAAATTTTTTTTAAAACAAATTTTTACAACCACTTTAAAGCGGAGGTTCACTCTAAAAACATTTTTCTAACATTACATTGTGCTCACTTCCAACATTGACAGTATGCTGATTTTTTTTTTTGCTGTACATACCGTCGTATAGCTATTCCCCCCCCCCCCCCCCCCGGCTTCTGGGTAGTGGCTCCCGCGGGAGTGGGCATTCCTATGCAGAGGCCAAGTGATTGACGTGCTCACAAACTTCCCTCCAGCGCATAAGGCGCGTCACCAGTTTCCGAAAGAAGCCGAACGTCGGTGCGCAGGCGCCGTAAAGCGCCGACTCGCAGTTTGGCTTCTTTCGGAAACTCGTGACGCGCCTTATGCGCCGGGGGGAAGTTTTTGTCATCACGTCAATCACTTAGCCTCTGCATAGGAACGCCCACTCCCGCGGGAGCCACTATCCGGAAGCCGGGCAAAAAAATAGCTATACGACGGTATGTACAGCAAAAAAAAATAAAAAACCAGCATACTGTCAATGTTGGAAGTGAGCACAATGTAATGTTAGAAAAATGTTTTTAGGGTGAACCTCCGCTTTAAGGGCCTTTTGTTGACAGGCTTTTGTTCATGTTGAACGAGGTTTACATTTTTTATGCAAGTCTTCTTGAAGCAGGTCAGACGCAGGCCAGAAGGAGGACAGCTTCAGGTCCAGTGCACCTGTCGATGAATTGTGATGTAACATCTGATACTGCCATCATACTGAAGCCCATCAACACAGACCCTAATGCACATGGCCGGACTTTCTGAGAAAAAACATCAGATGGGCTATTTTTCTCAAAGTCTGGCCGTGTGTAGCCTCTATCTGACTTTTTTTGTTGGAAGTCCGACGGACCTTAGATAGAGAACTTGTTCTCTTTCTGTCCGTCGGACCTCCAATGGACTCACGGCGCACTTGCATGGTCAAGTCTGACCGTGTGTACGAGGCATTAAAGTCAAAAACATCCTTTACAAAGACAATTGCTGTAGATTTTTGCAAATGGAAAATTGTGATTTTTATTAGTGTTACTTTAATTTGCTAAAACAAGTTATTTTCACCCTAACTCTATGAATGTTACATTGAACAGACCCAGTACAGCAAGGATTAGAAAGTACCACTGTATAGACTAAAATAGGATTCTTATACATAGGAACAACCAGGGGATTTTTAAAGCTCTCCGCTCCTTAGTGGAATAAGATTTTGTTAAAAAAAAGTGTGATTGAACTCTGTTTTCCATTGTTGACATCACACGGCTGCTTTGTTCTGCCATAGATCCCATGTGGATGTCAGGAGCTATGTGTATACATTTCAAGAAAATCTAGTTTGGTAAAGCACAGTGTATCATAAACGAGGGACTTTTTTTTTCAGACACATTGGGGTAGATTCACGTAGATCGGCGTTTCTTTGTGCGGGCGTAACGTATCCTATTTACGTTACGCCTCCGCAACTTTTACAGGCAAGTGCCGTATTCTTAAAAGAAAGTTGCGGCGGCGTAGCGTAAATAGGCCGGCGTAAGCCCGCCTAATTCAAATTGTGAAGAGGTGGGCGTGTGTTATGTAAATCAGGCTTGATCCGACGTGATTGAAGTTTTTCCCGAACGGTGCATGCGCCGTCCGTGTAATTTCCCAGTGTGCATTGCTCCAAAGTACGCCGCAAGGACGTTTTTGGTTTCGACCTGAACGTAAATGACGTCCAGCCCCATTCACGGACTAATTACGCAAACGACGTAAAAAATTCAAAATTTGACGCGGGAACGACGGCCATACTTAACATTGGTACGCCGCACTTACGCCACCATATAGCAGGGGTAACTTTACGCCGGGAAAAGCCTAACGTAAACGGCGTAAATGTACTGTGTCGGCCGGGCGTTCGTTCGTGAATTCGCGTATTTAGCTGAGTTACATATTCTAGGCGTAAATCAGCGTACACGCCCCTAGCGCCCCCACGCGTAAATATGCAGTTAAGATCCGACGGCGTAAGAGACTTACTCCGGTCGGATCTAATAGAAATCTATGCCTAACTGATTCTATGAATCAGGCGCATAGATACGACCGGCCGGACTCAGAGATACGACGGCGTATCTGGAGATACGCCGTCGTATCTTGTCTGTGAATCCAGTGTCTACATGCTCTTACTCCAGTGCCTTTATTGCTCAGTACCGGTTTCCTGATAGTGTCAACAGTGGACTAATGCAGGGCTCGAAAATCCCTAGGCGCCTGAATCCTCCCCACACCCTGTGCACGCCTTTGGCACAAAAGGTTTCTCTGTATGTTTAGGACTACACTAGGTATTGCAGGTTGTGCGATCCAAGTAGAACCAAGGATTTCAAAGATCAGTATTAGTAAAGCAGCAGGAAGCCTAGCGATGAGATAGGAAAGCTGGGAAAGATACACGTCCACTGCTTAAAGCAGGGTCTCCAAACTTTCGAAACAATGGGCCAGTTTACTGCTCTTCAGAGGGCGTAAACAAATTACACTATTGGTTTTAGTGGAAGCAACAGTGCCCTATCATTGGTGTCAGTGGGTGGAATAGTACCCCATTGTTGCTGTCAGTGGGAGGAATAGTAAGTACCCCATTGTTGCTGTCAGTGGGAGGAATAGTAAGTACCCCATTGTTGCTGTCAGTGGGAGGAATAGTAAGTCCCCCATTGTTGCTTTCAGTGGGAGGAATAGTAAGTACCCCATTGTTGCTGTCAGTGGGAGGAATAGTAAGTACCCCATTGTTGCTGTCAGTGGGAGGAATAGTAAGTACCCCATTGTTGCTGTCAGTGGGAGGAATAGTAAGTCCCCCATTGTTGCTGTCAGTGGGAGGAATAGTAAGTCCCCCATTGTTGCTGTCAGTGGGAGGAATAGTAAGTACCCCATTGTTGCTGTCAGTGGGAGGAATAGTAAGTCCCCCATTGTTGCTGTCAGTGGGAGGAATAGTAAGTCCCCCATTGTTGCTGTCAGTGGGAGGAATAGTAAGTACCCCATTGTTGCTGTCAGTGGGAGGAATAGTAAGTCCCCCATTGTTGCTGTCAGTGGGAGGAATAGTAAGTACCCCATTGTTGCTGTCAGTGGGAGGAATAGTACCCAATTCTCTCCCTTTCGGTGATCACGATAAACAAGACAAATAGGGTGAATCTACCTGATGGGGGCACAGACAGCAATAAAAACTGACAGGTGTTCTAATCCCTCTCTACTCTATCCAAAACCCCCAAAAAGTTTTGCCTTTACTTATACTCTAAATGTTATTATACAAAATCCATCCAATCCAATGGTTTTAGAGCACACATTTCCATTCCTCAGGCATATAAACATAGTGTTTCCATCAAACCTTCACTATCGACTGTTTGGCACACAATTCTATCTTCCCCAAGATGTGCAGCCTAAGCAGACATAGTGCACTTGCTGATATGCACATTTCTGCTCTTTGCTGAAAAGTGTAGAGCAAGCTCCCAATCTCCATCTGTAAGTACGTGCCCTGTCTGCTGACATATGCACAAAACAGACACGCATGATTGTCACAGGGGGCGGAGGTTTCATTGACATTCAAGCTTTCATTGATATCCTGACTTCAGTTTCTTTCTCTATATCATATGAAAGGCAAGATAGAGGTGCCCAGCGGTTCGTTGATTATTTACCAGATTTTTTATAAGTTAAAGAGCTCATATAGGCTGGCAGGTTCTGTAAGTGTTAACCACTTCCATACAGGGCACTTATACACCTTCCTGCCCAGACCAGCTTTCAGCACTGTTGCACTTTGAATGACAATTGCGCGGTCGTGCTACACTGTACCCAAACTAAATTTGTATAATTTTGTTCCCACAAATAGAGCTTTCTTTTGGTGGTATTTGATCACCTCTGGGATTTTTATTTTCTGCTCAAAAAAAATGAAGACCGAAAATGTTGAAAAACAAATGCTTTTTTTTTGTTTCCGTTAGACAACTTTGTAAATAAGTATGTTTTCTCCTTCACTGATGGGCACCGATGGGGCTGCACTGACAGTCACTGATAAGGCTGTACTGATGGGCACCGATGAGGTGGAATTGATGGGCACTAATATGCAGCACTGATGGGGAACTGATAGGTGGTGCTGAAGGCGGCACGGATAGGCACAGATAGGCGACACAAATGGGCACAGATAGGCGGCATGGATGGGCACTGATAGGTGGCACAAATGGGCACTGATAGGTGGCATGGATGTACTGTATTATATTGTACTTATGGATGCCAATCATTGCCAAACAACAATGCCTGCCAATCTGTGTTACCCATTGTGGGAAGTGATTGGCATCCACTGTGGGCACTGATTGGCATCCCTGGTGGTCTGGTGGCATCCCTGGTGGTCTGGTGGCATCCCTGGTGGTCTAGTGGCATCCCTGGTGGTCTAGTGTGGGCATCCTGGGGGGGGGGGCTGTTCTGATAATCGATCAGCACAAATCCCCCCTGACAGAGGAGCAGCCGATCTGCTATCCTCTACTCGCGTCTGACAGACGCGAGTGAGGAAAAGCCGATAACCGGCTCTTCTTGTTTACATCGTGATCAGCCGTGATTGGACACGGCTGATCACATGGTAAAGAGTCTTCGTCAGAGACTCTATACCTAGATCAGTGTTGCGGGGTGTCAGACTGACACCCTGCAACAACGAAAGCCGCGATGCGCGCCCGCGGGGGCGCTCGGCGGCTCAATATCCTGAGGACGTCATATGACGTCCAGTCAGGATATTGAAACCACTTTGCCACGTCTTTTTGCAATAGGGCGGGCGGCAAAGGGGGTTAACATAGGTTAAGGTAAGGTAAAGAGTTGCTTCAAACAAGGATATATTATGTATAGTATAAACTGACATTATCTAAGTCAATGGTGGCCACCACCCTCTCAGACATGGTGACGTGTGGACATACTACGGTAGATGGTCAGAGATTGTAAACATGCACCACAAGATGATTAGCATGCGCACAGTGTGTGCCAAGTGTGCCTGGGCACACCCCAGTCACCCTGTGTGGCACAAATTCCCCCAGCTGCCCAAGCCCTCTGTGTCCTCCCCTCTTTCCCCCCACAGTGCTGCTGACTTCTCCTCTCCTGCGGGTAAATATTTAATTTACTGGCCTCTTCCTTTTCTGAATGAATACAATGAGTGGTCTGTACTGATCACTCACTGTGTTCATTCCTAACTGAAACATAGTAAACGGTGTTGCTTCAATTTGTGAATGCATGGGAAGCCAAATTGGTACAGAGCACTTCCCAAGCACTCACTGTCCAGTGCAGCTGAGGCTGCAGATTGTGTAATCTCTGTCCTCAGTCCCTTTCTCTGTCTCAAAAGTGAGACATCAGTGGTGTGTTTAGACCCCTGACATCTTACCAAACCCCACCAACAGGAGATTCTAAAAAAAAAAAAAAAAAAAAATTATAAAAATATTTCAAAATAAAAATCTACGGACACTGTCCGCTACCCTGCTGACGGCAATCTTTGCCCTACTGACAACGACCACTGCTTTACTGTCATCGTCCTCTGTCCTACTAACATCGCCCTCTGCCCTGTTGATATGCTGTATATATTTACACATGTATGTGTGTTTGAGCTTTGGGGTGCACATCCCCCAATGCAATAGGGTCACCTATGATGATAAGAGAGAGCAGGCAGGCTACAGAAGATGGGTATATGCAACAGGACATGGTTAAAGACTGTGGGCATACTCCAAAAGATGATTACGCACTGTAACTGAATGGAGTATGTGGGCAAACGCCAAGAGATAGTTAGAGACTGTGGACATTCTCCAGGAAATTGTTTAAAACTGTGGTCATGCCTCAGGAGATGATTACAGATAGTGGGCATGCTACAGAAAAAGGTAAAAGATGGCAGACATTCCAAAATAGATGGTTAAAGATTGTGTACATTCTCTAGAAAATTGTTAAACTTTGGCTGGATAGAGACTGTGGGCATGCTCCAGGAAATCTGATAGCTGGCATGCTCCAGGAAATCTGATAGCTGGCATGCTCCAGGAAATCTGATAGCTGGCATGCTACTAGAGCTAGTTGGACCGAGCAGGCTTGCTACAAGAGATGGTAGGAGACTGTGAACATGCTGCAGTAGGTGGTTAGAGACTGTGGGCATGCTACAGGAGATGGTTAAAGATTTTGGGTATGCTACAGGATGTGGTTAGAGATTTAGGGTATGCTACTACAGGACTTGGTTAGAGACAGCAAGCCTGCTAAAACTCAGAGACTGTGTATGTACATGCTCCCGGAAATTGTATTGCCCTGTACGCACGACCGGTTTTCCCGTCGGAATAAACTTTGATGTTTTTCCCCAAAGTTTTTTCCGAAGGAGTTCCGACGGAATTACGCTCAAGCTGTCTTGCATACACACGTTCACACCAAATTCGACCGTCAAGAACGCGGTGACTACAACACTACGACGAGCTGAGAAAAATTAAGTTCAATGCTTCCGAGCATGCGTCGATTTGATTCTGAGCATGAGTGGTTTTTAGTCGGTCGGAATTGCATCCAGACGAATGGAAATTCCGATTAGTTTTTTTCATCGGAAAAATTGAGAACATGTTCTCTATCTAATTCCGTCGGAAATTCTGATGGGGCATACACACAGACGGAATATCCGATGAAAAGCTTCCATCTGACTGAGGCATTAGTGACAGTAGCCATTCTCAAGCAGATGGTTAGAGTCTGTGGTCATTCCTCAGGAGATGGTTAAAGATTGTGATTGTGCTCCAATAGATTTTTAGTAACTATGCACAAGTGATGATATAAGACTGAAGGCATGCTACAGGAGATAATTGGAGACTCGGGTTATGCTACAGGAATGTACGGAGAATGCATACCTGTTGCATGGAACTTGACAGGTGATCACAGCCTTTTCAATCCCTTTACAAGTCAATGGTTCCACATTTGTGGTCTCAATTAGGGTGACCATGTGTCCCGGATTGCCCATTTTGCAGGTCTGTCCCGGGCACCTTCATTCCAGGACAATACAGTGTCCCGGAATGAAACTGACACAGCCACCCCCCCGGGCCAATCACCGCTTTACTCACTTACAGTACTTGTCCTGGCCGGGAATGCCTGGAGGAGCACAATCCCCGCCCCCTGCTTGTGATTGGAGAAATCATAAATCCCGCCTCTTGTGTCCAATTACTGTGCTGTGATTCATTACAGCACAATCTGATTTTTGAGAAGGGAGGGTGTCCCTGAATGGTAGTTTGGAAATGTGGTCACCCTAGTCTCAATAGGCCCCTTAAAAATGACTGTAAACACGTCTGAGATTCCACATTGCACAGGCCACAAGATCATAAAAAATGAACAAATGGGAACAATAAACCAACTAGGGCAGTCCAATAGGCATTTTTCTTCACTGACCCCGAGTAAGAACCTAGGCAGGGAAAACACTAGCTACAGGCTTGCATGATACATAGCAAAGGGCCTCATATGGCCAACAGGTCGGGGTTTAGGTCCATTGATAATATTTGTCTTGTATGTTTTGTACAGCAGCTATTCAACATAGGGGACTTTGTGCCTCCAGATCCGATCCAAGACACCCAAGCATTGCTATTAGCAGTTTCCTGGACTGTTTTGAAGCACTGAATTTGCCAATGCAGAAAAAACACGATGTGCCAACACCACATGTTAGTCTATGGCAATGTACTCATTGGTATTATCTTTTTATAAGAGCAGGCTGTCAATTTACTTGGCATTCTCTCCTGTTCTTTCATTTCATTTTAAGAGGGGGAAAAAGGCAGAACAACAGGAAGAAACATTGTAAAAAAAAGAGAAAATAACAAACTAAAAGGGCTTGTTCACAACATAAGGTTTGTCAGAGTGCACCCGTATTTTTTCTCGTGTTTCATTGGAATGCCCTACATGTGTCGAACATCCAAAAAGTAGTGCAGGCATGATTTTTATTTTTTATTTGCCACACCAAACCACATGGTACCATGCATTTTGGCATCCGCAAAGGTATGCACATTTGTTAGATGCTTGGGTTTTCGTGTGGTGCAGGAAAAAGTGTGATTTTCATGCATGTTCCTGTACTACACCTGATGGGAACAAGCCCTAAAAGTGAAACCAAAATAAACAATTAAATGAAGATGTGCATAATATATTATAAATACCTTGTAATGGTCTTAATATTCCTAATTATATAACTGGGTTTCGGAAAAAAATGAAGCTCAGGATAAATGGTTGTGGGGTCAACTCAAGTGGAGAAGGGATTTTTTTTTTGCACCTCCCAATACACACTGTTATATACAACAAGTACAATGGGGGGAAACAAGTATTTGAGCCCCTGCTGATTTTGTACGTTTGCCCACTGACAATTTTTTTATCAATCTATAATTTTATTGGTAGGTTTATTTCAACAGTGAGAGACAGAATAACACCAAAAATATCCAGAAAACCCACCGCCCCATCGAACAGCAAGATTTCTGGCTCTCAGGTGTCATGTAATGAGCTAAGATTAGGAGCACTCTCTTAAAGGGAGTGCTCCTAATCTCAGTTTGTTACCTGTATAAAAGACACCTGTCCACAGAAGCAATCAATCAGATTCCAATCTCTCCACAATGGCCAAGACCAAAGAGCTGTCCAAGGATGTCAGGGACAAGATTGTAGACCTACACAAGGCTGGAATGGGCTACAAGACCATCGCCAAGCAGCTTGGTGAGAGGGTGACAACAGTTGGTGCGATTATTTGCAAATGGAAGAAACGCAAAATAACTGTCAATCTCCCTTTCGTCTGGGGCCCCATGCAAAATCTCACTTCATGGAGTTCCAATGATCAGGAGAATGGTGAGCAATCAGCCCAGAATTACACTGGGGAATTTTGTCAATGATCTCAAGGCAGCTGAGACCATAGTCACCAAGAAAACAATTGATAACACACTACGCCATAAAGGACTGAAATCCTCAAATGATGGACGGGGGCCCTTAAAAATGGATCGTGAATGGGTATTCCAGCATGACAATGACCCAAAACACACGGCCAAAGCAACAAAGGAGTGGCTCAAGAAAAAGCACATTACGGTCTGGCAAAGGAGTGGCTCAAAAAGAAGCACATGGAGTGGCTTAGCCAGTCCCCAGACTTGAATGCCATAGAAAATATGTTGAGGGAGCTGAAGGTTTGAGTTACCAAACATCAGCTTTGAAACCTTAATGACTTGGTGAGGATCTGCAGAGAGGAGTGGGACAAAATCCCTCCTGAGATGTGTGCAAACCAAACCTTGGCCAACTACAAGAAGCCTCTGACCTCTGTGATTCCCAACAAAGGTTTTTCCACCAATTATTAAGTCATGTTTTGCGAAGGGCTCAACTACTTATTTCACTTATTAAAATGCAAATGGTCTTTTCGAACTTTTTTTTTTTAATTCGTTTTTCTGGATTTTTTTCTTGTTATTCTGTCTCTCACTGTTAAAATAAACCTACCATTAAAATTATAGGCTGATCATTTCTTTGTCAGTGGGCAAACGTACAAAATCAGCAGGGGGTCAAATTATTTTCCTCGCTGTATGGAAGGGATTGTTCTGCCTGGCAGTGGGGGTATCACTGACCAAGCTGCCCAGCTTCTGCTGTAAAGGTCTAGGTCTCTAGGACATGGGTGGACACTCCGGCAGGGGAGTCTAGATCACAAAATGAGTTGAGTGCAATGACAGATCTTTTGGCAGGTAAAGGAGTTCACATTTCTGTTATTTGGTTGTGTAATTAGCTGTTTGCCTGGAGATCAGCTCCAAAGAATGTATTTTTATGATATTTCCTGGGGTTTTTGAATGTCCTCCAACCATCTATTTACTATTATAAAGGCATATGGTGTCAGTAAATTATTCCTTCCCTCAGGCTATTCTTCCAGGCACATATGCTTCATGTACCCCAAGACGATACTTTCTGAAAGTCACCTTTACAGAAGATGGCTAAAAGGCATCAGCTGTTTCTTCTATACGAGCGCTATAATGACCTCCTTAATAGTTTTGCCCTTTCTTACCCTTGTGTCAGCAGAATATAAACAGAGCGGCATCTGATACATGCCTTAACCATACATAGCTAGCATGCTATATCAAGCATGTAAAGGCACCTACCTCTAGCTTTGCCTAATGGCTGTGTATGTTCTGCTGGTCAGCATCTACAACCACAGAGGCTCCATCTGTTGAGTTGAATTGAGAGGTGTCTTAATATAGTGCGGTCTTACCCCGAAGGGTCCCGACGTGCTTAGCGGAGTTCCTGGGAAAGACCCAGGGACTAGGAGCAGCAAAAAGGATGAAATCAGAAAGGCTATGCAGGGAAGGCTTGCGTGAAAAGCCAAGTCTTCAATAACCCACAGAAGACCGGGATAGTAAGGGCCTCCTGGAGCTCAATAGGGAGGCTATTCCACAGCATGGCACCCTGGTGGAAGAAAGCTTGACCACCGCGCCGGATCTTCTTGGGCACCGAGATGTAGAGAGAGCTCTCTTCTGGTTGATCCGAGTGATCTGCCAAGAGCTTGTTTATGAAAACGAGAACAAAGGTAGCTCAGGGCAAGGCCTCTCATAATTTTAAACATAATACATCCTGCCTTAAATAAGATACGATAGTGGACCGACAGCCAATGCAAGGCGCAAAGGACAGGGGTCCTATGATCTGTGCACATAGTGCTCACGTTTTACGTTAGAAATGGACATTGAAGTGACACTAAAGGATATCCTTATTTTCCAAAAATCCATGTCCATACACATTCACTACATAAAGGCCCTGTAATCCTTGTATTTTTATTTCTACTTCTTTCTTTCTTTTAATTTTTTTTGTTACTATGTTTATCTGCCCCCTGGTAAGCTCCTGAACCTTCCCCCCCCCTTTTGTTTGAAACGAGCAATGCCCATTAGTTGAAGTTCTGTCCACTGCCCTAAGAACACTACAAATCACATAGTCCCTAGTCCATTTTGGGAGGGAGCAAGAGAGGGTGACTATGTTCCTTCATTCAGTGGGACCATGGAGAATGAACATGGCCACACTCTAACAGGAAGCCCGGTCACAGCAGCAAATAAAAAAAAATATAAAAAAAAGGAATTTTGAAATTTGAAGGGGGCTGAGAGCAATAGAAGGGACTTTTTTAAATTAACAGAGGGGATTAGCAAAAAACAGTCGCACTAACCTAGGTGTATGCAGCATCAATTCGATGCAGCATCGATTCGATGCAGCATCGTCTCCTGCCACCTTTAAACCAAAAACTGAGCGATCGAAGACCACTGATTACTTAGTTCTCAGTCTGTGAGCAGAGTGCTCACTGGAGCGCTGGGCTGTGGAGGGGGCAGGAGCGGCAGGCTCAGGCTATCGGCAGCTCACTGAGAGGTTGAGCCAGTTGCCGCTTTATGCATCTGGATGGATCCCGACTTTAAAGACTGGCTCTGTGACATCATCCAACACTGGACTTTAGCCAGCTATCTGCTGAAAAACCAAGTACTGTGTATTGTGATCCCCAGGAGAAGCAAGGCCAAAAGAGCTTTGGCCCTACTTCTTCTTTCAAGAATACATCATTTTAATTTTGTTTTTATATATTTTTTTAAAACCAAAGTTTAGTGCAGGGATCCTCAAACTACGGCCCTCAGCTGTTTCGGAACTACACATCCCATGAGGCATTGTAAAACTCTGACATTCACAGACATGACTAGGCATGATGGGAATTGTAGTTCGTGAACAACTGGAGGGCCGTAGTTTGAAGACCCCTGGTTTAGTGTCACTTAAAGTGAAGGTTCACCCAAAAACTTAATTTTTAACATTAGATTGAGGCTCATTTTGTCAAGGGGAATCGGGTGTTTTTTTTAAAATCGAAGCGGTACTTACTGTTTTAGAGATGGATCTTCTCCGCCGCTTCCAGGTATGGGCTGCAGGACTGGGCGTTCCTATTTGATTGACAGGCTTCCGACGGTCGCATACATCGCGTCACGATTTTCCGAAAGTAGCCGAACGTCGGTGCGCAGGCGCCGTATAGAGCCGCACCGACGTTCGGCTTCTTTCGGCTACTTGTGACGCGATGTATGGGACCGTCGGAAGCCTGTGAATCAAATAGGAACGCCCAGTCCCGAAGACCATACCCGGAAGCGGCGGAGAAGATCTATCTCTAAAACGGTAAGTACTGCTTTGATTTAGAAAAAAACACCCGATTCCCCTTGACAAAATGAGCCTCAATCTAATGTTAAAAATTGTTTTTCGGGTGAACTCCCGCTTTAAGAGATAAAGGAAACCTTTACAACACCTTAGCTCCTTTTAATATATAGAAAAAATGGTCATCAAGGTCCCCAGCAGTTCAATCTCCTGCTTACTGTAGGTCAACCTTCTTTTTTTTTTTTTTTTTTTTTTTCAGAGGAACACTAAAAAAATAATTTTCAGATGTTGGGAAACCCTTGCTAAAACCAATTTGTTGGCGGTCAATAGGGATAAATGCCCCCCTTACAGTGTTGGACAGTCATCCCCTTACAAACAGCTACAATGATCATTGGTGTTATGTTGCTTGTTCTGCCAAGTGGCCTTGGCCTCGGAACTGAGAAGGCGCCGTCAGATAGGAGGTCAATCAGCCCCAGTTCAAGGAACACCTAGCAACTTCTCAAACAACTCTTGGGTTCCTCGTAACCCTGGTTGATAATGGCTGCTTTGAGTTGTTATGCAGAAGGTTCTGAGAATACAAGCTATGAAAGAATCCCAGGATCCATTTTTTTCTAATGCAAGCTCACAATTGGCTGGTGGACAGCTGGGTGAGCTAAAGTGATGGGACCATATACAGAAGACCATTTATACTTGCCTATCCAGCAGCCCATGTCCTGAAATGCAGCAACTTTACTGCTCCCTTTACACATGTTCCAGTATTTACCAACTCTATCCAAAAAAAAATTATAAATTGGAGGACAAAAACATTAAAGTGGAGGTTCACCCGGAAATGACAATTTTTAAGATTAGATTGATGCTCATTTTGTCAAGGGGAATCGGGTAGTTTTTTTTAAATCAAAGCCGTACTTACCGTTTTAGAGATAAATCTTCTCCGCCGCTTCCGGGTATGGGCTTCGGGACTGGGTGTTATTTCTTGATTGACAGGCTTCCACCGGTCGCATCTATCGCGTCACGATTTTCCGAAAGTAGCCGGTGCGCAGGCGCCGTATAGAGCCGCACCGACGTTCGGCTTCTTTCGGCTACTCGTGACGCGATAGATGCGACTGTCGGAAGACTGTGAATCAAGAAGGAACGCCCAGTCCCGAAGACCATACCTGGAAGCGGCGGAGAAGATCGCTCTCTAAAACGGTAAGTACTGCTTCGCTTTTAAAAAAAACTACCCGATTCCCCTTGACAAAATGAGCGTGAATCTAATATTAAATTTTTTTTTTTAGGGTGAACTCCCGCTTTAACATTAAATTGCAATATGGCTTGTGTAGCATTAATAGATGACATTTATTTAACAAAGTGGAGTGTTCCTTCATAGATCCTTGAATATTGTACACATATTATATAAAAATGCTTGGAATTTTGGCTTAACTAGGGAAAATAAAATCAGACTTTATCTTTGAATGTTTATATTCTGTCTGTACTACTGCTTGAAGTTTCTCTTTTCTTTCACGCGAGTTTGGATAAGATGATCCATATTTTTATAATAGTTTTGTAGCACGGAGCGGGATTCATTTGTAGACGTTTCATTCGATGAATAATCCTAAAATAGAGCTGTCTTTGGACGGCACTCCCTGTGCGGTCTTGGAAATTTTTACACGGGGGGGCTGATATTCTGGGGTGGAATACGCAAATGTGTAGTCTAATAGTCTAAATTCCCCCTTTTTTTTTTCTCTTGCAGTTACCGAGAAGGAGGTGCAGCAATGGTGAGTCACTGGATTATTCTTAACTCTAAGCCGTATTGTGTTTGCTGTTATATCTAGAGTTCTCTCGCATGGTTTGAGACTTAAAGGGGTTGTAAAGGTTTTTTTTTTTTTTCTAAATGGGTTCCTTTAAGCTAGTGCATTGTTGGTTCACTTACCTTTTCCCTTTGATTTCCCTTCTAAATGTTTTTTTTCCTTTGTCTGAATTTCTCACTTCCCGTAAGCTTGCCCCCATCATACAAGCCGTTCTGGCTGGGGGTTAGTCAGCCAGAACAGCTTGCTGATGTGGAACAGGAGGTGAGAAATTCAGACAAAGAAAAAAACATTTAGAAAGGAAATTGAAGGAAAAGGTAAGTGAACCAACAATGCACTAGCTTAAAAGAACCTATATAGAAAATAAAAAATGAACCTTTACAACCCCTTTAAAGCTGTACCACAGGTATGGATCTTATGGCATAGTTACATTGGCCCAGTTTGGACCAATGTAAGTATGAATATTTCATACCTGAGGGAGTGCTGTGGAAGCAGAAAAGCACTTTTGTTTCCACTACTACAGTGATCTACGCCGTTTTTGGGGTTTTGTGTCATAAACACAGGTTCCTTTCACAGAAGGCCTTGCATTTTTTAAAAAGTCATTGTCTGATTGGCTAAGTTTTTTTTTTAAAGCAGCAAATGTGGCACTTACCAAGCATTCGCCACATATGCGGGATCGTTCCAACCACTTGCAAACCAACAGTGTTTATATACAGATTGCAGATGGCAAGTAGTTAAAGAAAGCTAAATGAAAATGATTAATATTTGCCGATGTCATGGTATTTTATTTGGGGGAGCTCATGTCTTTTTCAAAGAGCAGCAGAGAGCGTAGTGTACTCTTGTTTACATTACACCCATTACAGTGCTTCTTTTTAGCATATATTTGTGTGTTGTAATAAACCATGTTCTTGAGCATAGCAGCCATTTGTCACCATGCTCACCAACCTTCTGCACATTATGTGGTATACTTTCTTTAACCCACAGAAAACTGTCCTTACAATGAAAAGGCCAGTTGGTTGTGTTTGCCTCTGGGGCCAAACGATCACAGTCCTCCCCTTGATGGGGGAGCACATGACTCCCTCTTTTTCCCATAATGCAGCGATGCATGCCTGAGTAGCCAGGATAGACCGTGGCCACCGAGGGGTGAAAAGAATTCTTATCCTTGTGTAAGCTTTGACCAGATTCACTTGGAGCTTTCACGAGCCTGACGGTGATGAGCAATGTTTTCGAGCAAAAAAACATTCAAATGTTCTAATGCAAGGGGCTATCCCTATTATATGGGTACTATGTTGTATGTGTTGTAATAGTATGGATGATTTATTAGAGTATAGTTTTAATTTAGTTTTACTTGGTACTTATTGGTAATTTGAATGCGTCTTGTTCCGTCCGTTATTGTGCTCTTGTTGAATGTAACTGTATTAATCCCAGAGGGAAACTATTAAAATAAAGTATTCTGAATCTAAAATGTTGAGAAACATGAACCTGAGTTTCATGTTGTGATGGCACAAAGACAGCAAAAATCTCATTAGTTGTATCTAGCTTGTGTATTTGATTTGCAATTTTCATGTAAATATGATCAAATCCTTATGGTTTTCTTGTAGCTGTTCTGTTCCTGCAGGGGCGTCGAGAGGCCCGGGCTTGGGTGGTTGGAGCCCCGAATGGGTCCCCAAAAAGCCCCGAGTCTCAGGCGTGCAGGCTCTCTATTGTTGGCCCCGAGCCGAGCAGCGAGCGCCAGGAACGATCTGATCCCGAGCATGGTCGAGCCTAGTGCGCCCGAGTGCCATAGCTGCAGGCCAGCCAAAAAAAGCCTGTGTCACATACACCCCCTCCCGCTTTCTGGCCCTGGACTTCGGGCTGAAGCCCCTGGTCTTTTTGCCACCTAGCAACGCCCCTGTGTTCCTGCTGGCTATCCATATGTAAAGTAAAACCAAGCTATTGACGTCTCTAAGTCATTCTGGTATCTAATAAGACTGGTAATGATTAAGTTGACAGTCTGGTGAAAGTGGGTAATTGGGGGACATATTAGGCCATCTATTGGGGGTCTGTAATCATTGAAAGGTCACCAAATTCCAACCCTTTCCTCAACCCTCTAAATTACTTGGCCTGGGACTGGAATGCAGAACGTGATAATACATGTGCATAGACACTTTGTACATATACTAGGGCCAATATATACAGGAGCCAACTAACCGACCAGTGTGTCTTTGGGGTGTGGGAGGAAACCAGACAGTGGAGGCCTATCCATTAGGGGCACATGGGTGCTGCCCCTCTAATCCATGCGCCTGGCCCCTAATCTACATGCAGAGCGCCGGACGCATGGATTTCAATGTTTTTATTTTTTAGCACATGATTAGAGACTGAGGCTCTAATTGGCTAAAAAAAAGGATGGGCTCGAGGTGCAGAGCACTGCCCCCTGAGCCCACCCAGTGTGATATTAGCGAACTAATATTTGCTAATGTCTTCCTGTTTCTCCTTCCAGCCAATCAGAAAGCGAGGCCCGATTTGGCCGGGAGTCCGAAGACCCCATTGGCCGGGAGTCCGAAGACCCCATTGGCCGGGAGTCCGAAGACCCCATTGGCCGGGAGTCCGAAGACCCCATTGGCCGGGAGTCCGAAGACCCCATTGGCCGGGAGAAGAAACAGCGAAAAGGTTTGTTTTTTATTTCCTAAATAGGTTCCTTTAAGCTAGTGCATTGTTGGTTTACTTACCTTTTCCTTCGATTTCCCTGAATGTTTTTTTTCTTTGAATTTCTTACTTCCTGTTTCTCCTCAGTAAGCTTGCCCCCATCATCCATCGTGGTTGGTCAGCCAGAACAGCTTACTGAGGAGGAACAGGAAGTGAGAAATTCAGACAAAGAAAAAAAACATTTAGAAGGGAAATCGAAGGAAAAGGTAAGTGAACCAACAATGCACTAGCTTAAAGGAACCTATTTAGAAAATAAAAAAACTAACCTTTACATCCTTGGAAAATCGAACCTTGGATCCCTGATCCAAGCCATGATGGTTTTTATTATCTGTACAGCCAGCAGTGCCCCAACTGGCCTAAGAACACATTTTTGCACCTTTTACAAAGATGTACTAGTTCCCCAATGCTGTCGCTGTATACATTGTCCTTGGATTTGTGGATTCTTTATTGTACAGGTAGTCTGTTTCTCCCTGTAGAACAGCAGGTACTCTGCCTTATAAGTCTCTAATGCCCTGTACACACGATCGGTTCATCCGATGAAAACGGACCGATGGATTTTTTCATCAGATATCCGATGAAGCTGACTTTCATTCAGGGCCGATCCTAGGGTCATATGCGCCTGGGTGCAGAAATATTTCTGGCGCCCCTACAAGGGCGTAGTCACCTTACTAACTCCTCCCCCTTTACAATTGTTTCTATGGCAACGACTCAAACACAGAGATGCTCCCCTTAGGAGTCATTGTTACCCCGGGATCCTCCCATGATCTCTTAACAATAAACAAAATACAGGAAGAGAAGCAGAGTACTCTAATTGAACCTGGAGGGGGTCTCTCTAATGGACACAGAAGGGGCTTCTGTTAGAGAGTCTGTTTAGAAAGAGCCAACAGACACGATACAGGAGACGGTCAGAGACTGCAGACATAGTACAGGAGATGATCAGGGACTGCAGACATGGTCAGAGACTGCAGACATGGTACAAGAGATCAATGCAGCCTCACCAGTGCCCACCAAATGCAGCCTACCAGTGCCCATCAAATGCAGCCGTATCAGTGCCCATCAAATGCAGCCTACCATTGCTCACCAATTGGGCTGAGAGATGGGGTAGTGGACAGAGAGGTGGCTGAAAGAGAGGGTAGTGGACAGAGAGAGGGGCTGAGAGAGAGGGTAGTGGACAGAAAGAGGGGCTGAGAGAAAGAGAGAGGGTAGTGGACAGAGAGAGGGGCTGAGAGAGAGGGTAGTGGACAGAGAGAATGCTGAGAGGGTAGTGGACAGAGAGAGGGGGTAGTGGACAGAGAGGGGGCTGAGAGAGAGTGTTCCTTTAAATGTCAAGTTGGAGAAGTACCTTCTTACATTGCAGGTCAGTATAGTGCTTCCTTACATTGGTGGCCAAGTAAAGACATGCTCTTTAACTTTAATTCCCAGTATGGTGTCCTCTTACATAAGTGGTTAGCTGGAGAGGTCCCCCTTTACATTGGTGTTTAGTGCAGTGCTCTGTTACATTGGCGATCAGTGGTAGAGGTGTCCTCTTTTCTTAGTGGTTAATGAAATAAATGCTCCATTATATTGACAGTCAGAGGGAAGAATGTACTTCTTACAAACAGCTAAAAAGATAATTAATATTGGTGGTCTTAGAGGGAGGAGAGGCTCCATTGGTCCCACACCACTGGCTCGGTAAGTGGTGTTAGTCCTGAAGTTATGTAGACACTCTAAGGCAGGAAATCAATTAGCAACTGTTCACTGCTCAAGGAAACTAGAAAAAGGGACAAAGGAACCCTAGAGTTCCTTGGGTCCCTGAAAAAAGGTTTATCCCAGGGAGTTTTAACTCCTTCTTAAGATATAGCTAAACTCTGCTGGAACTTACAGCAGTGAGTGTGAGATGACCAAATCACAAAGACAGATATGACACACAAAATATACAATTAAAACATATAGTTATTTATATATATTACAGTTTAGTTAATGTATTACAGTTGTTGAAAGGCTACATTGGGGAGGAGGTGGGGCGGACCTAACTTACCTCCTCTTCCCTCCTTGTATGGCTACAGCGGGTGCCGGGCGGCTAATGTGGACACTGCTGCGGCCTGCAGGAGTGCTGGGCGGGCGGGTCAGTGGGCGGAGGAGGTGGGGGCAATGATCGAGGTCACGGCGCCCTCGCTGACATCAGGTGCTCGTGATTCGTCTAGGACATAAAAAAAAGGTGACCATTAATGACATATGCCCAGCAGTGTACACAATAACAAATCTGGCCATTAGTGACAAATAATTAACTTGTCACATACCTTGCATGCAAGATGGGCGAAAGCTTGCGCGATAAGGAGAGCCCGGGACCGCGAGTAGCATAGGGGCGGGGCGCGCACGGAACGTTATGCCCCAATCTCGCAAAGAGAGCCAGGAGTGGACCCGCAAGCTGCAGGAGGCGGGGCATGCACGTGACATCACGCCCCATCGCGGCCCGTGTGTGCAAGCTTGTCTTCTCCGCTCTCACGGCCACTGGTTGCTGGGGAAACCCGCGGCCCCAGCAAACCAATGCTGACATTTAAAATTATACTGGCGGCATGGCCATTTAGTGACGGCTGGTCTAGGATGATACAGCGGCTGCTGCGGGAAAGCAATACATTCAGGACCAACAGTGCTCCTGACACTTTGGCGCCCCCTCCCCTCTGGCGCCTGGGTGCAAAGCACCCCGTCTCGGATCGGCCCTGCTTTCATCAGTCTTGCCTACACACCATCAGTTAAAAAATGTTTCGTGTCAGAACGCGGTGATGTAAAACACTACGACGTGATGGGAAAAAAAAACGATGGGGCGCCCACACGATCGGTTCGTCTGATGAAAACGGTCCATCGGACGAACCGATCGTGTGTACGCAGCATGAGAGTCTAGAGGAGCAGTCGCAACGGTCTGATTTGAGCTCAGCAGATGAGAATAATTGACACGCTGAGTATTTTGAGGAATGCATGAAACCAGAAATCAGCAACATGGAAAAAAAAAACCTTTGTCTTTTCATATTCCTCTCCCGCTCTCATGCCGTGAGCTGCAGAGAAAATGACATGCTGCATTAATTGGAAAATAAACAGCTTTCACTCCTAGCATGCTCTTAAAGGGAAACCATACCGCATTTCCACTGAACACACATTTCTAGATATTACTGTAAAGCTTTCAATGAAGGAAATAGTCAATCCTGGTTTACAAAGTTTACGGTTTTAAACTGGTTAAATATATATTTACACAGCTGTGCTCAAAAGTTTGCATACCCCATGGAGAATTGGTAATATACAGCATGTACCAATGTTTTACCACTTGATCCCCAGAAGATTTACCCCCCTTCGTAACCAGGCCATTTTTTGCGATACGGCACTGTGTTATTTTAACTGACAATTGCGTGGGTATGCAATGCTGTTCCCAAATAAGATTGATGTATTCCCCCCCCCCCCCCCCACAAATAGAGCTTTGTTTTTGTGGCATTTGATTACCACTGGGTTTACCTCTTACAGTAGAGTCCTCTCCATACATCAGAGTTCTCAGTGTTCCCCCTTAAATAAGGGGTTCCCAGAGTTCTCCCTTACATCAGAGTCCCAAGTTCAGATGTAAAATGTACAGTGAAGGGGAACTCTGTTGACTCTGATGTAAAGGGGGGCTCTTTTTAATTACTTTATATGATTAGAAATGTTATTAGCAAAATATATGTATAAAAAAAATTGCTGTGGGGGGCGTGGCCTGGACATGACCGAGTGAGGCTGCTAGTTAGCTGAGCTCCCGGCCTGAAACCCCCTTTTATCGGCCAAACTATCTTAAAACTCGGCATGCAATCTGCCAAGAAGAGCGGATCCAAATCGTCTACCCGCGTGACCCGTTCTGGAGCAACTGCGGGAGATTTACACGATTTTTTCCAACCCAGACCGCAGAGGCCTACTGGGGCAGGAACAGTAGCGGCAGCAGCACGAGGCGCACCGGACGAAGTACCGCCCGAGGACTTGGAGCGGGGACTGTGGACCTTTAACCCGACTGACCCAACCATACCTGCAGAGCCACGGTCGGCGCCGGCGTCCCCGGAGCGGCTCATGGCGTCCCCGACCCCCTCTCAGGGTGAACCGACGGTGGAGCAAGACATCCGCGCCCTTTTGCAGGCCCTACCCACGCGGTCGGATATTGAGGCCATTATCCTGCGGCTGGAGGAGACGCATCGCCGCGATTTTCAGGAAGTCCGGGCGGAGGTCTCCACACTCACGGAAAGAGTGTCCACGGGCGAATCGTCCCTAGCTGACCTGGAGCGAAGGGTCTCGGGCCTGGAGCGGGCGCGAGACCAGCACCGAGACACGGCGATCGCCCTGCAGCTCCACCTGGAGGACGTGGAGGACAGAAGTCGCCGCAACAATCTGAGGATCCGCGGGGTCCCGGAGACGGTAGGAGCGGAAGCCCTGGATGGAAGGCTGCAGGGCCTATTCCGAGAGATCCTGGGGGAGCCGGCGGAGGAAGTAGAAGTGGACCGCGCGCACAGGGCCCTAGGCCCGAGAAATCCAGAACAGGACAGGCCTAGAGATGTGGTGTGCAGACTGCTGCGCTACGCGCAGAAGGAACGGATCCTCCGTATGGCGTGGGAGCGTGGAGAGGTCGCAGTGGAAGGGGCCCAGGTGAAGATACTACCTGACCTGTCAAGAGCAACGCTGCGCCGCAGGGCGATGCTGAAGCCCGTGCTGGAGCTGGCCAAGGAAAGCGGATTCACATACAGGTGGGGATACCCTCTGTCAGCTACATTCCGAAAGGAAGGCCGAGCCTACACCCTGCAGACACCGGCGGACCTCCCCGGCCTATTCTTGTTCCTGGGAGCGGACCGGATTCCAGTGCCGGACTGGCTACAGTTGATGCCAAGACCGGCCGGGAGATCGGGCCCCTCCGGTGCTGGGGTCCCATACCCACCTCGCCAGCAGAGACAGGGCAGGGGGAGACGGAGAGCCCCCTCAGGAGGAGGTCAGCGCGACTGAACCGTGAGTAGGCCTTGGGCCGCAGCCCGCTGTCCATACTTTGTTCTCACCCCCCCCCTGTTAATGTAACTTTGCCGCACAACACTGCCCCGTGCCCCGGAAGGGGCTCCTCACTTTAAGGCCCGGAGGGTCGCCTGGTGACTGTACCGAGCTCTCACCCCTGCAAGACCACCCTTCAAAAGCTGGGAGCGGACGCCATGCAGAATTAACGTGAGAAACCTCACCCCGGCTGCGGCCAGACACCAACATTCCCAAGAGGGGTGGGGGAGGGGGATGGCAACTAAAACGGATTGCCCCGTCCAGACACCAGCCACCATGTGAATATGGGGTCCTGGGACATAAGATATCCGCAAACCGGGGTGGGGAGCGATGTCGGCGGGGGGCCGCCCCGGCCTACTAATTGTTAGGGGACACCCCAAGTGAAAACAGGCCAGACCCACAACCTGACGGTTACCTAGCCCAGCAGGGGTAGTCACCCCGCGATGCTGAGGGAGGGGGATCCGTGAGCCCTGCACTGGTGAGAGAACCTCCTCAGGCACATGGGGGACGCAGCCCCTCTTACAGGGGGAGGGGGATGGCTACCTATTAGATCCCAGGCCAACTTATGGTGATGGTTGTTTCTCCAGCACAAGTGAGCCCACCGTCGTTGGATGCCCCACTCGGACCTGGAGACGTTTCCTTAAATAATATGGTGGATTGTTCCCAGAGTGGTGACACTGGATGGGATGAACCGTTACTTAATGAGGCAGGCGGTATATTAGAGCACTACATGTTGAGGCCCAAAAGGGATGTTGCTCGGACACACATGACATGGGGGAGGGGGGGGGGGTGGCGGGCCAGGCCCTTGGGAAGCTGTTATCCTGAATGCTACTGTATCCATGTTGGGGTGGGGATCGTCCCCCATGTTGGGGGTTGGGAGTGCTGTTGCTGCTTCCTGGCTGTTTATAAGTTTATAAGTAAATGTAAATTCAGATTTCATGATGCTCTGCATAATTAGACCTCTCTTCTACCAACTACATTAAATAACATATTAAATAGATTGTAATGCCCTGCATCGCTCATTATTGCAGGCCGAGGGAGGGGGGATAGGGCCCGGGAGCTCGTCTCGCTGGGCTTGTCTATCCACCTACCCACATAGGCCTACACTCGATTCCCAGTCCAGGACTGGCGAGTGTTATAGCCGTTTGGGCTAATTTAGATACTTTTTCTCTTGCCGCACACTCTAGTGCAGGCCTCCTAACTTAATTCTCTTCGCTCCGCGGTATCTACGCGGCGGAACTTTTTCTACCTATTCCCTCTCCTTTCTGCTCTACCTCCTCTGAGGGCCACGACCTTGACCTTACCCCCCCCCTCCTCCCCTAACCCCGATCTGCGAGAATGGATACGCTAACGGTAGTGTCACTAAATGCCAAGGGATTGAATATCCCTGAAAAAAGGAGAATGCTCCTACATGACATGCGCCGGATGAGGGCGGACGTGGTCCTACTCCAGGAGACACATTTTAGAGACAACAGTCTCCCTGTATTAAAGAATAGGTTCTATCCTATAGTCTACCACTCTCAGTACACGGAGGCAAAGTCTAGAGGGGTGTCCATCCTTATATCAGCCAGGGTCCCGTGGACACTAGAGGGGATGAAAACGGACCCGGAGGGCCGCTCGCTGTTCCTAAAGGGACGCATAGGACAGACACAAGTAACAATTGCAAACCTCTACGCCCCTAACGACCGACAAGACAGGTTTCTCGCGGGAAGACTGACCCAACTGACACGCTTTATGACAGGACAACTGATTATAGGAGGTGATTTTAACATCCCCCTGATCCCACTGGAGGATACCTCCGCTGGACGGTCAGCTCTGTCGGTGGACCTCCGTAAACGAGTGCACGCAACGCTCCATGAGCATCAACTGGTGGATGTTTGGCGCCTGACTCACCCGGGCGAGAAGGATTACACCTTCTTCTCGAAGCCCCATCAATCCTACTCAAGGATCGACATGTTCCTGATTCCTCACCGACACCTATCGGCGGTTAAAAAAACCTTGATAGGTAACATCACATGGTCGGACCACGCGCCGATACAATTGGTCTATGGCCTGACAGACGCCCTGACTGACCGAAGACACCCATGGAGACTAAACGAGAGCCTACTACAAGACAAAGACACTATGACAGAGGTGGTAAGGGAGGTGGGACACTACTTCAACACAAATACCACCGAGGACAGTGATCCGGGGGTGGTGTGGGAGGCCCACAAGGCAGTTGTTAGAGGGATCCTTATTAAGAACGGGTCGCGGTTGAAGAAGCAGAGAACAGAACAACTTAATGTATTGCTTCAGAAGCTACAATCCCTTGAAGCACAACATAAACAGACTCAAACAGCACAGATAACATCTGATCTGAATACCACCCGCGGTCATATAACAGACCTACTGCGACACAAGGCCAAAGCGGCGATGCAGATTTGCAGGCGTACAATTTACGAGTCGGGTAATAAATGTGGGAGGATGCTAGCCCGAGCGCTCCACTCACAGAAATTGGCGTCGTACATACCGCACATTACCACACGAAAGGGAGAGAGGGTGTCTGTCCCTCAGCAAATCTCCAATGCATTCAAAGACTTTTACCGAGACCTATACAATCTCCCCCCCACATCCCCGACCTCAATAACGGACCAAACCCTGAACTACATCTCCGACTCCCGAATGCCGAAGCTGAAACCTGAGGTGAGAGAGCTGCTGGAAGAACCAATCACTATGATGGAACTCCAGACGGCTTTGAAATCCACCAAACCTGGCAAGGCCCCGGGCCCGGATGGTCTCACGGTTCCCTATTACAGGACCCTGCTCCCATCATTGGGAGATAGACTGCTACACTTGTTCAATACGGTGGGCGCGGGTGGAAAGTTCCACTCCTCCACCCTTCAAGCCCAAATTGCGGTGATACACAAGGAGGGGAAGGACCCAGGTCAGTGCGGAAGTTACCGCCCCATATCACTCCTAAATTCAGACATTAAATTATTCACCAAGATAGTGGCCACGCGAATCCAACGGCACCTCCCAGACCTAATACACCTTGATCAGGTGGGCTTTGTGCCGACTAGGGAGGCCAGAGACAACACGACCAAAGTCCTGAACCTCCTACACGTCACCAGCACTACCAAGACGCCTGCAGTGTTTGTAGGGACGGACGCCGAGAAGGCGTTCGACCGAGTGAACTGGCAATTCATGTTTGCAACGCTCAGGCACATAGGATTGGGACAGAGGATGATGGGCTGGATAGGAGCAGCTTATGTAGACCCCTCGGCCAGGGTGCGGGCTAATAGCACTACATCGGACCCTTTCCCGATCTCGAACGGGACTAGACAGGGTTGCCCGCTGTCGCCTTTGCTCTTTGCCCTAACACTTGAACCCTTCCTACAGCATGTCAGGCAGAACCCTGGCATCACGGGAGTAGTGATAGGTAACTGTCAACACAAAGTCTCAGCCTACGCTGATGACATGCTGTTCTCCCTGACAAACCCAACATCCTCGCTGGCAAATCTCCTACGAGAATTTGACGCATATGGTAGGCTTTCCAACCTAAAAATTAATATGACCAAATCTGAAGCGATGGCAGTGGGGATCCCCCAAGCGCATTTACAGACCCTTAAACAACACTTTAGTCTGAAATGGACAAGCACAGCCCTGACATATCTCGGGACCCGCATACCGCCCAAGGTAGCTGACGTCTTCAAGCTTAACTTCCCCCCACTACTCCAAAAGGTACAGAAACAGCTAGATCAGTGGACCACGGGCCTTCACTCATGGTTTGGGAGGTGTAGTATCCTTAAAATGACGGTACTGCCTAAATTTACGTATCTCCTACAGGCCCTCCCTATACATATGCCGGCCGCCTATTTTAGACGAGTCCAGTCTATGCTTGGGACATTCCTGTGGGCGGGCAAACATCCCAGAGTTAGCAGGTCTATACTTACCATGCCCAAGAACTACGGGGGCCTCGCGGCGCCAAATGTTAGGATGTACTACTATGCGGCCCAGCTAAATCGACTGGTAGACTGGTGCCGTCATGGACAGACTAAGCTTTGGCCGCGGATGGAGCAGGCACAATGCGACATACAGCTGAGGTCTGCCCCGTGGTGCCAAGACATGAAGCCAAGCGACGTAAACAGTCACCCACTCATTAGTAACACTATCAAGGTGTGTTCTGGGCTGTTGGCGCGGTTTCGCCTATCCTCGGATGCCTCCCCCCTACGCCCGATTTTGGGCAACCCATCCTTTACACCGGGCCTGACAGACCCCGGGTTTCGCGTATTGAGAGACTCGGGTCTGTTCCAGGCCTCACACTTTAGTGACGCAGGACGCTGGAAAACGGTGGCTGAGATTATGGACCCTACGGGCCAATATAGACTAGATTTCCTGAGAACTGGACAGCTGAGTCATTTCCTACGAACGCTAACACCACCCTCCGAAGTTGGACGTGTACTTACGCCCTTGGAGGAGATATGCTCGGAGTCGGAACCGGTATCACACGCTCTATCGATGATGCACGCGATTTTGATTACACCGTCGGAAGATTACCGGATCCCGAGCCTGGGTAAATGGGAAAGGGATCTGGAATGCCACTTTACGCCGGCTCAGACGCAAAAAATAATTAGATTCACACACAAGTCGTCGATATGTGCAAAAACACAGGAGACAAACTTTAAGTTGCTGACGAGATGGTACAGGACCCCAGACCTAATACACCGTCTGTTTCCGTCGGTGCCGGACACCTGCTGGAGGTGTCAGGCAGACAGGGGCACCCTACTGCACATATTCTGGTCTTGCCCACGCCTACAAACATACTGGAGCGAAATTAGGCGAATAACGCAAATGTTCTCGGATCGTGCGGTCCCGAATGCTCCGGCGTATTTTCTATTACACGTGAACGATACCCCAGCTCGGATATACAAGAAATCGATCGTTCGCCACCTACTGAACGCGGCGAAGGCATGCATACCACTCTGTTGGCGATCCCCACACCCACCGACGGTTGCCTTGTGGATACAGAAGGTGGACGACATCAACACGATGGAAGACTTGATACTGACAAAACAAGACAAGACTGAACTGTACACTCAGACGTGGAGATTGTGGAACTCTTTTAAGTACTCCGAAGAGGGCCAAGCCCTCAGGGGCAACCCCTAGAGGGTGACGATCAGTGACTGGAACTGGACGGGTCGACAAACGAACGGTTAGAAAAAACTCCTGGAGAGGGCCACTGAAGCCCGACGGTAGCCCAGACTCGAGTAGGCCATTCTCGCGACTCCCCCCACCACCCCCCTCCCTTCTTCCCACCCTACCCCCCCCCCCTTCTAGTACAGCTCCTCCGCTGTACAATCTTATCTTTCTACTCTCTAGCTGCTTTCTGTGCGACTTTTGCACTCTAATTTCTCGCGCTCTTTAACTTACTGACACTTAGAAAACGGAAAATGGGGAGAGCTGTGTCCGCTGGATCACACTAACATGTCACGCCCCATCGGCTCTGGACTCTAGCCAGGAGTTGAGCGGGGGCGGAGCTGGTGGGGAAATAGAGGTGGGAGTCCGGGGGGACACACCCGGGTAAGATGACCTATATATTAATGCCAGGTATTATCCCCGCAAAGCTGTCCTCTCCGGTATCTCAAATTTCTGTCTTTTTCATTTATTCAACTTCTCTGAGTGTGATGATACAATGACTGTAATGTTTCTGTTGTGGTTCATGTGGACCAGTTTCTTGCTGTGCATAAATAAACAATTTAAAAAAAAAAAAAAAAAAAAAAAAAATTGCTGTGCACCGCTAAAGTGTTCGGGTTTGACTTGAAGAGAAGGTGGCAACCCCATACTTAAATGATTCAGATCATCCAAAAACAATATATTACACAAAGATTACCAGAGTAAATCGATTTATTACGGGAAAAAAGCTCTTCAAACATGCCTGGCCCTATGTAAAAAGTAATTGCCCGCTCCCATGCTGAATAATGAATGAACTGTTATTAACCAACATTTTTTGAAAAGCTGAGTTAAATTTCACTTGCTTCACCCAGGCCTAATTACTGCCAGACCTGTGGAATCAAGAAATCACATAAATAGAAGCTGTCTGACAAAGTAAAGCATGCTAACAGCTCACAAAAAGCCATACATCATGCCACAATCTAAAAAAAATTCAAGAACAGATTAGAAAACAAAGTAATGTAAATGTATCAGTCTAGGAAGGGTTTCAAAGCAATTTCTAAGGCTTTGGAACTCCAGTGAACCACAAGGAGAGCCATTATCCACAAATGGAGATAACTTGGAACAGTGGTGAACCTTCCCAGGAGTGGCCAGCCTACAAAAATTACTCCACAAGCATGACGACGACTCATCCAGGAGATCAAAAAAGAACCCAGAACAACATCTAAAGAACTGTCGGCCTCACTTGCCTCAGGTAAGGTCTGTGTTGATGATTCAACAATAAGAAAGAGACTGGGCAAAAATGGCCTCCATGGGAGAGTTCCAAGGCCAAAGCCACTGCTGACCAAAAAGAACACAAAGGCTCATCTCACATTTACCAAAAAACATCTTGGTTATGCCCAAAACTGTTAGGCAAATATTCTTTGGACTGATGAGACAAAACTGGAAGGTGTGCGTCCTGTTATTTATGGCATAAAACAGCATTTAATAACAAGAACATCATACCAACAGTCAGGCATGGTGTTGGTAGGGTGATGGTCTGGGGCTGCTTTGTAGCTTCAGGACCTGGATGACTTGCCATCATTTATGGAACCATGAATTCTGAGCTTTACCAGAAAATCCTCAAGGAGAATGTCCGGCCATCAGTTTGTGACCTCAAGTTCAAGTGCACTTGGGTTTTGCAGCAGGACAATGACCCGAAACACAACAGCAAGTCCATCTCCAAGTGGTTCAAACAAAGCGAAATGTAGGTTTTGGAGTGGCTGAGTGAAACCCGGACTTAAACCCATTTGAGATGCTGTATCATTCCCTTACACAGACCGTTCATGCTGGAATACCCAACAATGTGGCTGAATTAAAACAATTCTGGAAAGAGTGGGCCAAAATTGCTCCACAGCAATGTGAAAGACTCATTGCCAGTTATCGCAAAATGCTTGATTGCAGTTGTTTCGCCAAGGGTGGCACAACCAGTTATTAGGTTTAGGGGGCAATTGCTGTTTCACACAACTGTATATATACATACATAATTTTTTTATTAGGACTATATGTGTGTGTGTGTATTTTTTCTTCTTAATAAAATCTTTTCTCTTATGGTCCATGGACGGAAACAGTTCCTTAAATCTTGACAAGTGGGTTATGTTCCCTGTTTACAGGAGAGGACTAGGCAGAAACATGTTAGATAATGAAATACATGTTACATTAAGAGAGTTAAACAGCCCTGTCCCTCCAGACTTAACCCTCCTCACTGCAGCTTCAGTTTCGTTCTGCCTAGCAAGGAGAAGGACGTATGGCTCCCTTTGGGCCCAGCGCCCTGAGGAGAAATGTTATTTTATTTTACTTTTTCTTGAAGAATCTTCTTTCAACTGTTGGCTGAGAGACAGGCTGGATATATAGATCCTTGTAGTCTACTCAGTCCGACCAGCAAGCGTGGGCACACCTTTGCAAAGAGGCTTGGTCTGCCACGCCATACCCCATGACTCCTGGGGTGGCCGGTGAGCTTTGCTCCGAGGTCCACATATGACTGGGCTGTGGTGTTGTCTCACTCACAGTGGACCAGGCCGACAGCTACCTCCATTGCGGTTGTAGTTCTGTCAGAAATGCGTCCCTCCTGCTTCGGTGGGTTGGTACGGCTGGGCATTCCTGGGGTTCGGGGGTCCTCCTCTCCTCCCTTCCCTGCTCCTTTTCCCTTGCTGCATTGCTAACATTGCCACTGTCAGGGGGAGGGGGCCTTCCTGAGGGGACTGTGTTATCTGGACTGTGTTTTTTCACTGTTAAAAAGCCCTGTGATGAGCACAGATGTTTATGATTACTCTGTATTATACTTCAGCGAGTAGTTGGAGGCTGACTGATTGGTGATCCTTACCCACCTGTAACGATTTTGTACGGTCATTAGATCTCATATGCTCATTACAATGTATCTGTGTCTTATCCTTAAAAAAAAAAAAAAAGCCCTAGGAGGCTTTTCCTGTTTAAACGCGGCATTTTTGCCGCCATTTGGCACACATGTCCCTGCAGATGCCGCACAGTTACCTCACGGTTCTTTTCCTCTCACACGCTGTGTGCTGAGAGCGGACAGCAGTGCTGGGCAGTCTCCTCCTGAGGTGAGTCCTCTGGTTACCCCTGGTCAGCGCAGCAAGTGGGTGAGAGGCCCTGAATAGGGCTATAGGAGCTTTTGTTTATTTGTAAGAACAGAGGTGCATATTATAATACACACTATGTAAATATTATAATTTATTAATATCTGGAGTCAGTATCTGGGTCCTTCCCCGCATGCTGGTGGTGGCAGCAGGTGTTAGCACCTGGGATTCCCACAGAGGTTTTGTTAGTCCTGGACATGTTTGTGCCAGGGTGGGAGTGGACTGTGGACAGGCGGTAAAAGAGTGCCCCCTTCCCCCGTTATCCCCTGGTAATTGCTCTGTTACGGAGCCATGGACCAGGTACCTGGGCAGAAAAAAAAAGCAGGCTAAGGCATTTATGGGTGCGCTTTTTACTGCTGCAAGGGACTCTCTTAAGCTGGATAGTGCAGCTGGGTTTCCGCCGAGGGCTCGGTCTTTTTTGGATCACACAAATCAGACCGCTATGTGTAGGTTTTTTCCTTCTGTGCCCTTCTTTGATAATTTCTGAGATGCGGAATGAGAAAAGCCGCTGAGGGCTTTTGTAGCCCCTCACCGCCGGGCGGGAACCCCCGCTTGTATGGATCTGACTGATAGAAGATCCGAAGTACTGACCCGTTCCAGGTTTACCATGCTGGGGTCTGACTTGCGGCCTTTTGTGGCCACTACTCCGGGGTCTCAGTCGGCGCTGGCGCCATTTTTTGGGAGGTTTTTCAATTACATTGAAAACTCCCATTGGGGGCCATTTTGTCGTAGCTGCGCTATGGCGCAGCTTACATTGCGCTTGGCCATTTTCCTGTGGCCGCGTTCTGAATGCTCAGCGGCCATCTTGGAGTAGTCCTGACCCCTAGTGCTGTATACAACTCACGGAGTGAGCATTTTGCACCAGACAGTGGAGGAGCACCGACTCTCTCCCGAAGTTATTAGGCTAGCGGACCAGCTGGTCCAGGGCCTCATATAGGTCTGTGATTCTTCATTGAATGCTGCGCCCTTGTTATCCAGGGCTTCTGTTTCAGAATGGTTTTATGCACACGGTGGTGTAGTGGTTAACTCCATTACTTGGCAGCAAGAGAGTCATTGGTTCGAATCCGGACACTGACGCCAATCTGCCTGGAGCTTGCATTGTCGCTCCCTGTGTCTGCGTGGGTTTCCTCCGGGTACTCCTGTTTTCTTCCAAAGGCATGTGTGCATACACCTACATAATATATACACACTATGTGTGTGTATTATTTAGGGGCAACCCTCCCAGGCCGTCAAAGGCCCAGCTGGGGACTAATCCATCCCTGGGTGCGTAAGCCGATCACGCCGGCACCCAAATCCTGCCAATGTATATAGCCTTCCCTCCCTGTCTCTAGGTGGGAGGGGCAGCTTGCAGGTTCACAATTCGGTGAAACCTCCCTGCTCTCCGACCAGTGGGTCTGCGAGGTGTTCTCTTTGGAGTACTAGATAGGGTTTCCTCCTATCCACAGAACAAAGTTCTTTCCTTGTGTCTTCCTCTCCCGGCCCGTCGGTCTGCCTTGGGCAGTGTGGGATTTGCTAAGCTGCGGGGTAATTTTACCTTTCCTGCAGGAAGAGAGGTTTGGGGTTTTCGATGGGCCGCAGGCCCTAAATACCTTTTGTGAACGTCGGGTAGTTTCGCATGGAATCCATTTAATCGGTGGTAGCTGCGCCTCAGACATTAGGGAAGCATACATGCATGTCCTGTTTTGCGCATGTCACAGTGTTTTTTTCTGTGCTTCGTGATGAGAGAGGGTCTCTGTCAGCCTGTGGCCCTCCCTTTTGATCTGACGTCAGCACCATGGGTTTTCAGCTAGGAGCTCGCACTTATCCTAACTTTATTGGGACAGCGAGGCTTTGCCTCATTGGTTACTTGGACGACTTTCTTCTGAGAGCAGCTTCTGTCTCCGACCTAGTGGATGTGTTATTCCCATTCAGACCCTCCGAAGATTCGGATGGGTGTTAAAGCGGTGGTTCCCCCGAATTACGTTTTTTTTTTTAAAACCCTTTCACCCGCTTTTGCTGGATGCAAGAGTCTACTCACCCGTCCTGCTGTTTTATGTGGCTGCATAACGATTTGCCATAAAACGATATGTTATATAAATTATAGATGGACGTTTCCATCTTATGTCCTGGCAGTGTGAAGCCCCACAGGACTTTCTTCCGGGATGCGGTGAATGCTGCAGTCCCAGCATTCACCGCTGTATCCCGCGCATGTGCAGTGTTGACGGCGAGCCGCGCCGTCAACACTGCTCAGTTGCCATCGCAACGGCCGGCGTCATAATGACCCGCCCCGTTGTGCTGCTGACACAATTGAGCTAATACTTTCTCTCAGCAATAGCTCAGAACTAATTGAGCAGCTGAGGAGGCGTGAGTGAAAAGACCATTAAACACAGTGTTATAAACAGAGAAGGGCAAAAATCATCATGCTGCTGATTACTATAAAAAGGTTTTAAAATCTTACCTTATATTAAAATGACATTTATCGATCGTCTGAACGTCCTTTCTCATCGGGACAGCACTGCACTGTAACTTCTCCAACTGTTTCTCAGGTGTGTAATAAACAATCGACTTGTTTACACCTGGTTTCCAGCACTTGTAATGGTGGAATTGGATCCGCCCTTGGCACCTGACCTGCTGCAGAGTCATGTGACATGCAAAATCACACGAGATTTGCCATGCTGGAGCCAAAGATTTCTCATCCTCTGCAGTGTGACGAGACCCTGCACAGTAATCCCAGGAAACAATGCGGCGACGACGGGACACGCCCACTCCCGCGGGATACCAACCAGGAAGTGGCAGCTGATCAAAGGTATGGAATCGTTTTTATATTTTTTAACTAGCGAGTTGTGCAAAAACGGCCTGAGCCTGGGTGTTTGAGCTGATGTTATATATTAGGGTGAACCACCGCTTTAAACGTTTAAGCCAGAAGGTGTAGCTCAGTGGCAGCAAGCCTGCCCTCCATGTGTGCGACCCAGGGTTCAAATCCTGGGTATGCTAGGTTCCGACTCAGCGTTGGAGTATCTAGCGTTGATCCAGACTCCTCGGTGGCGAAGGTCCTTCTTCCCCTGGAGAAATTGCAGACTCTTCAGTCTGCGGTGAAGGTATTGGCATCACGCAATCAGTCTTCTCTGCTGGTTCGGGGCCTGTGGGTAGCCTCCTTCAAGGCGGTACTGTATGCCCAGTTCCACACTCTGGTTGTCCAGGGGAAATACTGTCCAGGTGGTAAAAATCTCTTGTCTCTGAAATCATCAGATTCCGGTGCGCCACCTAGTCAGAGTCTTCGGTCTGGGAAGTTGTTTCTTCCTTCCAGTGGTCGGTGTTTACGACGGATGCCAGCTCACGGGGTTGTGAACCTGGGGGGTTCACAAACCTGGGGGGTCCAGTCGGCCCTGAGTCGCTGGACTTGCGTGGACCTACAGCCACACCTCCCTGAATGTGTCTGGTCTCGGTAGCTACCCAGGGTCGGGCCTGGCTAGTGCCTGGGTGGGAGACCGCCTGGGAATACTACTGTTCATATTTTAGGCGATCAGGCTATGCTTATCCTCGTGGTCGACCGATCTGGTTTCAGCCGGACAACGCCACGGCCGTGGCTTCGGTCTACCATCAGGTATATCGGCAGGCGGACTACTGGAGTCGCCAGATGCTGGACCAGGGCGACTGGTCTTTCTGCTTGGGGTGTTTCGGCTCCCTTGTAGGAGATGAGCCTCACAAGGCATGGATCTCCTGGCCGCTTGTCTCCGCCGCAAGGGTGTCGAAGTTAGTGGCCAAGTCTAGTGATCTGGTACAGACGCGTCAGTCGCACTGGTGGTTCTGTGGGGTCTGTATTGGCGACTTTTTGCCGTTCCTCCATGGTAGTTGCTTCCTCGGCTGCTCCATAAAGTTCTGCACCCTAAAATTCAGTTCTACCATTGAATTCACAACTCTATTAATTCAGAATCCAACATGCACAATAATACTGCTTTACAATTGCTTTGCTACCAGTTTAGGTATGATTCACCTCTATAGCACACAGCACTGGTGAATGTATTTCGGGACCTTGTATATAAACGTCCATATTAATGAGAATAGGTGAATCATTAAATGGGTGAGTCACACTGACACAGGACCATAATTCTGAAAGCAACTTTTCTTTTCCTCCTTCCTTATTGGATCTAATCTGCCTTCTGTTGAAGAAATTCCAAGAAGTTCTAAATGTAAATGTCATGGAAAACACGTGTGTGTGTGTTTATATTATAAGATAGATAGATAGATAGATAGATAGATAGATAAGATAGATAGATAAGATAGATAGATAGATAGATTTTATTTATCTATATAGTGGGTATTATAAGTATTGAACACGTCACAATTTTTCTAGGTAAATATATTTCTAAAGGTGATATTGATTTTAAAATTTTCTCCACATGTCCGTAACAATTCATGCATACAAACAAACCAAAACCAAATAAGTTCAGAAATGAAGCTGTGTAATAAAATGGAATGACACTGGGAAAAAAAGTATTGAACGTGCTAACTGACATTTATTTAATACTCCGTACAAAATCTTTTGTTGGTAATGACAGCTTTAAAATGCCTTCTGTAAGCTTTATTTTCTTTCTATCCTCATACACACGATCGGACTTCCAACTGACTTTTCTGTGGATTTTGCTCCGAAGGGCGTTGGCCGTGATCTTGGTATGCATGCACACGGTAGGACTTTTTCAGCCAACAAACGTAGTGACGTAATAAACATACTACGTGGTTTTTCAGCTCTTTACCGCCACCCTTTGGGCAACTTCTGCACTTCAGTGTTTGTACTTTGGACTTTTTTTAGATTATAATTCTTTTTTATTTTAAAACAAATCAGTACAACACATATATATTAAAAAAAAAAAAAAAAAAAAAAAAAAAATACATAACAGAACATTATTACAAAACAACAGTCACAGTCCGTCTTATTATTATACATCCCCTTTAACCTTGTTGTCAGTATCAAACATATATCTCCTTCTTACATATCTCTCCCCTTCCCGAGCATCCCTGAGAGAGAAAGAAGAAAGGGAAAAAAAAAAAAAAAAAAAAAAAAAACACAACAACCCACCCTACTTCCCTCTCCTCCGACCCTTCTCCATATTTCTGTGGTTTCTCATTAAATCCCACATATACCCAATCCAAGTTCCCGGGCTCCTTCTATACCATTCAGCCTTATCCCCATTAACCTTCCCCCCTGTGGTCCATATAGGACTTCCAGGGAGTCCAAGTTCTTAAATATTTTTCCCTTTTATATTGTGTTGTCAGGACTAACTCTTCTAATTTGCTTATTTCCCTAACTTTACATATCCACATCTCCGCTGTTGGTGGAACTGGTGACTTCCACCTCTTCGTTATACAGGCCTTAGCGGCATCTAATAGATGGCATATAATCATTTCCCTATAGGCTTTTTCTGGTATTTGGTTTAAATGCAGAAGATAGAATTCCGGATCTTCCGGAATCTCATAATCTGAGCAAAACTGTAAAGCACTTTTAATCTCTGCCCAAAAACTCCTTAGCATTGGGCACTCCCAGAATATATGTAGCATCGTTCCTTTGCTTCTCTGGCACCTCCAGCATTTATCTGATACCTCTGCAAACATTTTGCTTAACTTTTCTGGTGTACTTTGGACTTTAGTCCGATGGCCTTGTGTACACACGATCGGATTAGCCGACGTAGGACATTTGTTGCCTGAAAGTTTGTCTGTTCTCACAGCGAACATTTATCCGATGAAAAAGCGAAAAAGTTTGTCTGATGGAGCATACACACGGTCGGATTGTCTGCAAAAATAGGTCAGTCAAAAAGTCTGATCGTGTGTGCCTTAAGAAACCAATTGAGTTCATCTGACCAGACTATATTCTCCGAGTATTTCACAGGCTTGTCTAAATGTTGTGCAGCAAACTTTAAACAAGCTTCAACATGCTTTTTCTTTAGCAATGGAGTCCAGCATGGTGAGCGTGCATACAGGCCATGGCGGTTAAGTGCATTCCTTGTTGTTTTCTTTGAAACAATTATACCTGCTAATTCCAGGTCTTTCTGAAGCTCTCCACAAGTAGTCCTTGGCTACTGGACAACTCTTCTGATAACTCTTTTCACTCCTTTGCCAGAAATCTTTGGAGGAGCACCTGGTCGTGGCCGGTTTATGGTAAAAAATGATGTTCTTTCCACTTCCAGGTTATGACCCCAACAGTGCTCACTGGAACATTCAAACGCTTAGGAATCCTTTTGTAACCAATGCCATCAGTATGTTTTGCAACAATAAGGTTGCAAAGGTCTTGAGAAGAGCTCTTTGCTTTTACACACCATGAGATGTTTCTTGTTGTGACACCTTGGTAATGAGACACCTTTTTATAGGCCATCAGAGACTGAACCAGCTGATAATAATTTGCACTGACAAGGGGCAGGATTGCTTTTTAATTACTGATTTCAACTGGTGTCTTGGCTTTCCATGCCTAATTTCACCTCCATTTCTTCATGTGTTCAATACTTTTCCCTGTGTTCCATTTTATCACACATAACTTTAATTTCTGAATTTATTTGTTTTGGTTTCTTTGTATGTATAGATTGCATGGGCTGCTACAGACATGTGGAGAACATTTCATGTCAATAGCACCTTTAGAAATATCTTTACCTAGAAAAATGGTGATGTGTTCAATACTTATATATTTTAGGCATTTGTGAAAAAATTCTCTAAATTAAGAATGCCTTCAGAATAAAAAGTGTTAATAGTTTATTTTTATCAATTAACTACTTGTCCACCGGGCCTAGTTTGGCACTTCTCTCCTTCATGTAAAAATCTCTATTTTTTTGCTAGAAACTTAATCAGAACCCCCAAACATTATATATATTTTTTTAGCAGACACACTAGGGAATAAAATGGCGTCATTGCAACTTTTTTTCTCGCACGGTATTTGCGCAAAAATAATTTTTCAAACGCCTTTTTTGGTGAAAAAACGGTTTTATGAATTAAAAAATAACAAAACAGTATTTTTTTTGTATAATGTGCAAGATGATGTTACGCCGAGTAAATAGATACCTAAACATGTCACACTTTAAAATTGCGCATACTTATTGAATGGCGCCAAACTTCGGTACTTACAAATCTCCATAGGCGACACTTTTTTTACAGGTTACTATTTTCGAGTTACAGAGGAGGTCTAGTGCTAGAATTGTTGCCCATGCTCTAACGCGCGCGACGATACACATGTGGGGTTTGAACGGCGTTTACATATATGGGCGGGACTTACATGCGTGTTCGCTTCTGAGCGCAAGCTACCGGGGACAGGGGCGTTATAAAAAAAAATATTTTTGTAATTTTATTTTTATTTTACTTCATTTATTTTACTTAGGAATAAAACTGATCAAAAACATTTTTTTTTATTACAAGGAATGTAAACATCCCTTGTAATAGGAATCACTGTGACAGGTCCTCTTTATGGAGAGATATGGGGTCAATAAGACTCCACATCTCTCCTCCAGGCTTACAAGCATGAGATCGTGAAAAAAAATTCACCGATCTCATGCCGACAGCCGCGATTGCGGCTTTGTTTACTTCCGGGTACCCGGCCGTGACGTCAAACCGTTTCGCCCGGGCTTCCGACGGTCATAGAGATGACTGGTGACCATCTGGTCACCAGTCTTCTCTATGCTTCCCAGCCAGCGCTGGCCGATTCATTCTCCGGGCCCCCTGATGGCACGGGAGAGCCCGGAGAATCACCGGATGGCGGCGGGAGGGGGTGGGACGTCCCCTCCCGCTGCCTTTAAGAACGATCATGTGGCGGAACCGCCGCTTTGATCATTCTTATCGTTCAGAGAATCGCCGGCTGAAGACGGTGATATCTGAATGATGCCTCTAGCTGCAGGCCTGCCTGCAGGCATCATTCGGATATCACCGCACAAAGTAGAGGATGTCATATGACGTCCTCGGGGGACAAGTGGTTAACAAAATGGAAAATATATGAACAGAAGAGAAATACAAATTTAAATCAATATTTGGTGTGACCACTCTGCCTTCAAACCAGCTTCAATTCTTCTAGGACTCCTTGTTCTTCTTTACACCAAGGATAGTTCTTAATGACATTGGCTGTATGTTTGGGGTTGTTATTCTGCTGCAGTATAAATTCTGGGCCAATCACATACCTCCCTGATGGTTTGGCATTATGGATAAGTATCTGCCTGTACTTTTCAGCATTGAAAACACCATTGATTGGGCATCGTTAAAGACCGTAGACACAGTGGGTCAGCCAGGGAAACTTAATACAACCGATGAAAAACACATCATGCTTAATTCTTTGACATCAGAAGATATCCAACAGTGTCATTAGCACAGAACAGGTGGAAAGCAGTGGGACCCAGGTACGCCCATCTACTTTCCCGGAGAAGTGTGTCTAGAAGTGGTCTTCATGGAAGAACTGCAGCCATACACGATCGAGTCTGTTTAGGATTACATGAAGAGAACGACAGAAGATTTGTGGTTACTTCTCCAAGATGTTTGGAACAACCTACCTGCAGAGTTCCTTCAAAAACTGTGTGCAAGGGTATCTAGAAGAGCTGATGCTGGTTTGAAGCCAAAAGATAGTAAAACCAAATATTGATTTGAATTCGATTTTTTTCTTCTGTATGCCTACTTAGCATTTTGTAAATCTACTACTACTACTACTACTGTATGCACAGTAGTGACCTGTCCTAAAGGAGGTTTCAATGATGATGTTGGCAAAAGGAGAGCAGTCAGCATGGGCTCATCTGAAGCTTTGGTTTACCCGTCCCACACACCTAAAAATTACCCGGAGGACAGACTTTGGTGCATATATTCGTGCTGCAGAAAGAAGGCGGGGAAAATAAAACACGAATGCCCCGTACACACGATCGGATTTCCCGTCGGAAAAACCTTGGATGTTTTTTCAGATGGAATTCCGCTCAAGCTTGGCTTGCATACACAGGGTCACACACAAGTTCTCTGAACTTTCGATCATTAATAACGCAGTGGTGTACAACACTATGACGTGCCAAGAAAATGAAGTTCAATGCTTCCGAGCATGCGTTGAATTGTTTCCGAGCATGCGTCAGAATTTTGCTTGTCGGAATTGCTACAGACGATCGGATTGTCCGATAGGAATTTTTTCCGTCTGAAAATTTGAGAACCAGTTCTCAATCTTTTGCTGGCGGAAATTGTGTAAAGTGGATGGGAGGGGGTTCATTTTTGCTCAGAGATTTTCAAAGCACTACAAAATATTACTTTTTATTGTGACCTTGTTTTATACTGCAAACATACTAAAAGGTAAAGGACTGAAATATGCTGATTGCATAAGTATTTAATCCCAGCAATCTAATATTTTGTAAAGCTATTTTATGCAGCAGTAACAGAATTTAAAGCTTTTGGGTTAGCGTGGAACTAAGCTGGGATGAAAACTGGCGGCAATACATTTTTGAAAAATGGAATCTGAATTTTAAACGGCAATTAAAAAAATAAATAACATTTTGTGGAAATATTGCATAAAATATACAATATCTAACCTTGGACTGAAAAACTGTTAGACCTTGTGTAGTGATTGATAGGGATTTTTATATATTGACCACATCAATTTAACTCTGTTGGTGTGTATAGAAGAGTATTGGTGAGATCCTATGTAGGCCCGAGGTAGAGCTGTGCTCGCTCAGAGTTGCATGGATAGCAGACCCCCATACCTCCTCCCCTTCCTTTCTGGAGCGCCTGTCCCCGGCTGTCTCAAAGGGCAATGTCTTTTGGGGATTTCTAAGCTCCAGACACTCTGAGAAAGAGCTGAGCCTACAGCTGGCAGTCAAGCGGATAACTGAGCTTAGTAATTGAACACGGTGTCCTGGCTGGGTAAGAATCAAGCCATGAATGGATTACCTGAGACTGCTGGAAGACAGAGGCCTGAACCACAAGATGTGCGTTACAATTCATGTAAGAACGTCGGGCTTATTTACAAGGAATCAATCATGAAATAAACATGGAGGTTACTGATGTCTGGTTCCTGGTTCTCATGCTGACCCTCTTTCTTCATTACTGACCCGAAAACAAGTGCACATACAAGGATGGATGATTCTTCTGTTTACCATCCACTGTACAATGGGGCTTCACTATTTATTTATGATCGCTCTGAAGCGCTGGGCCACATTATTTGGGCTCAGGCAATTGGCAGATTTTGGCTTTGAATTACCTTTGACTACTCATGTTAAAGCTGACCAGACATGGCTAGATTTTCTTTCGGAAAAATTGTTTGTGAGAACATCCTTTCTTGAGGTAAAAATGTAGCGCTAAATGAAAAAAGAGAAATATTTCTATCTCACCAAGTAAAGTGTACCTCACTGGGTATAGAGTGGAAAAATATTAGAATAATAAGTCCACCTCAAAAAAAAAGGGGGAGGAAAAAAAATGCATGTGAAAGTGTCCATCAAAAAGAAATAGAGTGACGGTGAAGATGAACGTGTAGATCATCACATGGGAATTCCTTTCAGGTAGGTAAGATGAGACTAAATAAGCTTACCGGAACCGGTGGATTTGACTTTCGGCGACAGCGGATAAATCAGGCATAGACAATCTCATCAGCAAGTAGACTCAGCTTGTCTGAAGACTCTGGAAAGTATCAACCACAAACATAGCCCATGGACCCAACAGTCAACGACTAGGGATCCTCTGTAGATGGTATCCTGGGTGTGTGGAGGACTTGGAGCTCACAAGGTGTCCACACTGTTTTCAGATGGTGTTTAAACAGCTTCAGTTGGGTGGACCCCTTAAGGGTCAGTGAAAGGCACAATGGAGAAGCTCAAAAAACGTAATCCGCCCGGACATGGAAGGAGTAAGAAAACAGTGCTTCAATAGTGCAAGTCAAATATATTTAATATATAATATTTTTAATTAATAAAAACCAACAAAACATTAAAAGTGATCACAAAAACAGAATAAAAGCAATATGGGGAGGGGTGTACCGAGCCCGATGCGTTTTGTCAGACTAAGACTTCTACTTGGGCAACCTCCTTTCTTGCCATCATTGAGTCAACTAATTTAGTTTGAAAGCCCTTCAATTTTTTTCTAGACTAAAAATGGAATCCCAGACATATCAAATGTGTATCATTACAATATGTCCAATTTTTCCTGAACAAAAAACACATTTACAATTAGAATTCAGTTAATTTAAGAAAGATTTTACATCCCGCTTCATCAAATTTTTTTTCTCACCGCTTTCGAATGAATGAATGAATGAAAAACTTATAAAGCGCGGCGCATGCGAACTGAATCGCTTCTGGGCGCTAGTTGTTCGTGTCTCATGACATCAAAAGAGCAGAGTTTTGATCCGTCTTCTGAAAGTCAGATGGTTTTCCTCCAACCGAATGCTGGTTGGTAAAGCGTTCCATAGTCTAGGACCCTGAAAAGCAAACCTTCTTTCTCCTTTGGACTTGTATTTGGTTTTTGGTACCCTGACCAGATTTTGGTCGGTGGATCGCAGAACGCGATTCGAATTGTGAGGTTCTATCTTGTCGCAAAGATATTGCGGAGCCTTCCCATGGATGCACTTATGTGTCAGGCAGAGTGCTTTAAATGCAATTCTGTCTTTTACTGGCAGCCAGTGAAGGGTTCTCAACGAAGGTGAGATTGATTCCCATTTTTTTTTTCCCAGTCACCAGTCTGGCGGCCGTATTCTGAACGACTTGCAGACGGGAGATTTGGTACTTTGGGAGTCCGAGGTACAGGGCGTTAGCATAGTCCAGTCTGGAATTCACGATTGTTCCCACCACGACTGCTACGTCTTCTTTGGGGATAAATGGAATAAGTCTGCGTAGTAGGCGCAACAGATGGTGCGCTCCGCTGACTACTGACCCTATTTGTGCGTCCATTGTCATGAAGGTGTCGAAGATGACCCCGAGACTTTTGACTTTGGAGCTAGGGGTGATGATTTGGCCCAGAATGGGCGGGGGTGTCCAGGTTGTTGCCAGTTGACTCTTTCGGCTGGCGTGAAACATAAGGAGTTCTGTTTTTGAACTGTTGAGTTTAAGATAACTCTTAGTCATCCAGTTTTCTATCAAAGAGAGACATTTCTCTAAACTGAGATGATGATCCTTTTTGTTGCAGATGCGAAAATACAGTTGCGTATCGTCTGCATAAGAGTGATAGAGTAGTTCTTGGCTACTGATAATATCAAAGAGAGGGCGAAGATAGATGTTGAAAAGCACCGGTGACAGGGGGGATCCTTGGGGGACTCCACATGACACTGTGCGCTTTTCCGACGTTAAACAACCCAATTTAACTGTTTGTGATCGGTTTTCAAGAAAGGAAGAAAACCATGGTAAATCACCTTCTGCGACTTCTGCTACCTTGGCTAGTCGCATCAGTAACAGTTTGTGGTCTACCGTGTCAAAGGCTGCGCTTAGGTCCAGCAGAACCAGGAGACAAGATTCTCCTTCGTCTGCGGCCTCGAGGGCATCGTCCCATATTTTGAGTAAGGCCGTTTCTGTCCCGTGTCCGGGACGGAAGCCTGATTGTAATGGATCCAGTAGATTGTGGGTATCTAGATGCTGTTGCAGCTGTTGTACCACTACTTTCTCCATTATCTTGGAGAGAACATTTAGGCCTGTTAAGGGACGGGGGTGAGTTGGGTCCTTGGGATCCAGGTTAGGTTTTTTCAAGATGGGCTGGATTGTGCCCTCTTTCAACAGGGATGGCACTGTGCCTTCCTTAAATGACTGGTTTATAAGCTGTGTGATGGGTGGTGCCAGAATGTCGGCACATTCCTTCAGCAGTTTGGTGGGGATGATATCATTGGGCGATGTGCTGTTCCGCAAAGCACCAATGATATTTTTTGTGGTATCGATGGAGATCGGTTCCAGAGTGAACTTTGTTGATTGTAGAGCGTTTCTGTGGGTGTTTTGTGGTTGATTGACGGTGGGGTTGAGGGGGGTATTGTTTTGCATGATGCTTTCCCGGATTCTTTCAATTTTGTTGATGAAGAAATCCGATAGTTCATTGCCGAACTCTTGGGTGTCTGAGTTGGGGACTTCAAGACATCCTGGATTCATGGTCTGGGTGACCATCTTGAAGAGTTCGCGGGGGCGGTTTAGGGCGCTGTTAATCGCCATAGAAAAATGGTGTTTCTTGGCTTTGAAGATTTCTTTATGATATCGTGTTGTTATTGCCTTGTAGATGATGAGGTTATCCTCTGCAGGACTTCTTTTCCAGGCGGCTTCCGCCCTTCTGCGCTCTTGCTTCAGAAGCGACAGCTGGTTGTTGAACCAGCCGGACTTTCTTTTTCGGATGCAGGCTTTGCGTTTCGGTGCTACTAAATCGGCTGACTGTAGCAGGGCTGCGTTTATGGCATCCAGTGTATCTGCGGCTGTTTGATGTGGATGGATTGTTTTGATTCTGTTTCCCAAGGTAGATTTGAAGAGTTCCGAATGGAGCTTCTTCTGAGATCTAGCCCAGTGTATTGTCACCGGCTTGGGTGCTTTTATCACTGGGGGAATTTTGGAGATTATGAAATTAATTGCATGGTGGTCTGTCCATGGCAATGGTTCATTTTCTAAAATGCTTATTTTCAGATTTTGTCTGAAAATTAGGTCGAGTGTGTGACCTGAAGCATGTGTTGGCCCGCATATAAGTTGCTGTAGCCCTAATCCCTCCAGGTGATCAATGCAGGCGTCCGCAATGGGATCCTGTGCGGAGTTGGCCCACAGATTAAAGTCCCCGAGCAGCAAAAGGTGTTTGCTGTTAAGGGTATAAGTGGATATAAACTCCGTTAATGATGGCAAAAACTGCGATTTTGGCCCAGGTGGCCTATAGCAGAGGAGAATGTGAACAGTCTCCTGGGGGGAAGTTTGAAGTTGAAGAGTAAGGGTTTCCATGAATGGAAGAGGATTTTGAAGGGCTGGCTTAGTGATTGTAATGCGATTCTTGTGGATCACCGCCAGGCCTCCTCCTCTTTGCCCTATTCTGTTTTCCGTTATAATGCGATAGTTTTCTGGCACCAATTCTCCGAGAATGGTGTTGTAGTCGTCTGAGAGCCAGCTTTCTGTAATAAAGAGGCAGTCTAGATCGTTTTGTAGTAAGAAATCGTGGATTTCTAATCGGTGTTTTACTGCCGATCTTGTGTTGATCAAAGCACATGATATGTGCTCGAGCTGGGTTAAATAGTTAAAATTTTTGATGGTCGATCGTCGATCGAATCTCAAAAGTTGCTCTATTTTTAAGGCCTTTTTGGTGACGGCTGGTAATGCTGTTGCGAATTGTCTCAGACCCCGAATAGAGTCCGCAGAGTATCGCAGATTAGCCATTGTCGCCAGTCACATTGTCGTCAGTCTTTCCTAATTGCGGCGGCCGCGAATGAGGCCTGGTCTGGCGCGGATGCGGGAAGAGCCGCGAGACGCCGGACGTGATGGGTGGAAGACTGTCCAAGTGAGCCGTCACTCGTTGAGTCTTCTCTCCCAGATTGGTCCAGAGGAAGGCGAAAAACCCCAGGCGTGCTGTGCCAATCTGCAGCAATCGGGGGAAAAAATTCCTTCCTGACCCCTTAACGGCGATCGGTGCAACCCTGGATCAATTGGCTAGGGGGGTGTGGTGGACCCTGCCTGGCTGCACTATCCCTGGGGAGAGCCGACTCGTTTGAGAGCGTCCTGCTCTCACTATCCCTGGGGTGAGCAGACTAAGATGAGAGCGTCTGCTGCACCGCTGGATCTATATAGCAAGAGTTCCAACTTTATTAGCTGCAAGCTTGTTCTGGATCAGTGAATGAAAAAAATAATGAAGACTCCTGTCTTACCTCCTGTTTCAATTTTTCGAAAGCAATTGTGGATTTGACTTCACTAACCATTACAAAGTCAAACGAATGTTCAAAAAATTAAAGTTACCGATCTTCGCCTGCTTTCATTGGCTGAGCCGAGGTGACATCACTCCCACACATGCACGGTAGTTCATTTATCTAGACATTGCTGAAATTGTACACTGAGCTGCACATGTGCAGCTAAGGCAAAAAAGCAAGAAACGTTCATGCAAAGGGGACATTAAAAATCCTAACTATTCGCCAATTTTTTTCCCCCCTTTACATTTCTGTTCTGCATACATTTCAACTTCTGAGTCAACTATGAATACCCACGCTCTATGGGGAAACTAAAATACACCTTGTGTTTTTAGGCACAGTAGCTGTTGTTATACTCTGTTATATTGAACATCAGATAAAGTCCACAAAACAAAGTGTCCATTCGATTGTGCTCAAGAGAAACATTGACCCACTATGGTGTTTAAAAAAAAAAAGGAATGTTCCTCCAAGGAAAGACAGCTCACATGGATTCAGCCCTCACTCACCAGAGTGGAGTTAACCCCGTGTCCTTAGAAAATTTTAGCTTTGCGAAGCTGTATACGTACCATAAAGCTGAAGGATGGTTTGTTAAGGCAGTGTTTCTCAACTCCAGTCCTCAAGGTGCCTGAACAGGTCATGTTTTCAGGATTTCCATTTTGCACCGGAGGTTTCATCAATTTCACTGCCTTTGTAATTACCACAGCCGTTTCATCTGAGGGAAATCTTGAAAACATGACCTGTTGGGGCGCCTTGAGGACTGGAGTTGAGAAACACTGCGTTAAGGAACCGACCGCCAATTATACACACAAACCTTTTTGACTCGTTTGCTAAAAACAAGGGGTCACTGATCTCTCCAACTGTTCCTCGTCTGTCCTTCCTCTACCTCAGCCGACGCAAAATTCGTGGTGCTTCCTGGTAAAGGGAAGCATGTGACCTCCCATATGACAGTGCTCGGGTCTAGCAGCCAATATCTTCTGGCCTGGGCACTGTCACTTGATATATGGGTTTTGTCACCACACTCTAGGTTTGGACACCATCCATCCAATGGAGGTTTTGGTGCCAGAGGTAATGGAGGATAGAGCAGCAGAAGATTGCTGGAGAGATTGGTGTTGGTGGGTCGGTGTAAAACTTTTGGACAAATGGACCGTGTCTGTGAAAAGCCCCCTGTCCCTCTAATACCTCTCCAGCTGTCCTCTGCTGCTTCTACCTTTACATCAGCCAACACAAAATACCTGATACTTCTGAGTATGGGGGAGCATGTGACCTCCTTCCATGTATACTCAGTTCTAGAGGCCAATTTCTAAGCTTGAACACTATTGCATGACTGAGGGGATAATGTCATCATTCTCTTTGGACTTCAACACCAGCTGGTGCCAGCGACAGCAGAGAAAGAAGCAGTTGGGGGCCATTGGAATGGTGTTATTGAGCCAGCGCTATTTGGTTGCCAGGAGAAAGGAAATTATTATTTTTTCCCTCCCACGTGACACCTATGGTGTTTAATGATTGGCTGCTCAGCCACTCAGTGCTATCAAATGGAGACCGGGGACAGTCCTCTGCCCTGGATAAGCTCTAAGGCCCCTTTCACATGTGCGGACCGTATGTCCGCTTTTTCATCCATCCGCTTGCGGATGAAAAATGGACGTACATTGGTCCCTATGTGATTGCGGGTGTCAGCGGATAAGCATCCGCTGACACCCGTAATCACCCGCCTCCGCAAAGATCCGATTTTGCGGACGGAAGAAAACCCTATTTTTTTCTTCCGTCTGCGGATCGGATGAACACGGACACGCGGTCTGTGTTCATCCGATCCCCCATTGTGGAGAGCGGAGAAAAGACAGGGCGGTCCCTGCACAGTGTACAGGGACCGCCCTGTCATCCGCCGGCTCAGCGAGGATATACGGAGCGATCCCCGCTGAGCTGACGGACACACGGAGGCGGATCATTACTGATCCGCCCCATGTGAAAGGGCCCTTAGGGCTAACAGACGCATTACAATCTGACTAACACAACCTTTATACAATGAACTTTAGATTTTCCAAAATTATGTAATACAATGACCTACCTAACCAAATCTATCTATATCCAATCAGGCAGGCCCTTGTACTACAATGGAGCAAAGAGAAAGTAATGCCTTGTACACACGATCGGAATTTCCTTCAGGATAAACTGATGGATTTTTGCAACGGAATTCCGTTCAAGCTGTCTTGCATACACACTGTCACACCAAATTCCGACCATCAAGAACGCGGTGACGTTCAACACTACGACGAGCCGAGATAAATGAAGTTCAATGCTTCCGAGCATGCATGTTTTCTCTTTCGAAGTCATCAGAATTTCTGAAGGAAAAACTCAGATGGGGCACACACTTTTTTCATCGGAAATTCCAATCGTATGTACGAGGCATCAGTATAATGAGCTGTGGGCATCCGAATTGGAATGAACCTGGTGCTTTGCCCTGTATGGTCTTTTTATTTTTCTAGTCCATGTTTGAAAAAAAGGGCCCCAAGCATCTAGTCCCTGTGCTTCTAATCCTGGTGTTTTTAATGTGTCCAGGAGGTACAGGTGCACCGTCTTGCTTGCAGCCTGCCAAAGTCTATGGTAGGCTGAACTACCCTGCTGCTGGATGAGGCTAACCACTGTACCAAGTGGTTATTGCATTTAGGAACTTGTGTTCATGGACAAATCCCCCCCCATCCAATTTCATTTAAGTCATATTTCAGGCTGTCAGACTTAGACCAACTGCAGGCACTGGAGATGGATGCTGCATGGGTGCCCCCCGGGTGGAATTGGAGGCACAGGGGCTAGATCCCCCGTGTGCAGGGGTAATTAAATAATCAAACTGATTTGATTTCCACTGGACCCTTCTCTTCTAATCACTCCCCATACCTAAGGCCTGTCTTATCTGATAAGCCTGTTTGTCTCAAATGTTGTCGGTCTGGGTGCCCAGACACCATAGGAGGCTTTTAGCCCATGTTACAAATGTTTTTTTTTCTTCTATATTTGTGATACAGAAAAAATCAGAATTGATGCATCACACTTATGAAAAATTAAATCTGCTTGACTGCATTCAAATGACTCAAGGCAGTGCAATATGCATTTTTTATGAAGCCTAGGTAGTGTCTGCATTCTCAGAGACAGATAAAAAGGCTAATCGGTTGCCTATTGCTTATGTGAATTTAATTCAACTTCTTTAGCACTTTCAAGATGACATCCAGAACAGAAAAAAAAATATAAACAGAAAAGCTCTACATTTGCTCCCTGCTGCTGATCAAAGGGGGAATCTTGCTTGGAACCCCCATGGATCAGAAGCATTAAAGGTAAAAAAAAACGCACACATATATCATTTAATGTATTTTTCTACATGTAAGCAGTGTAATTACCTGAATTTGACCTTGTATAAGCCGTGTGTAGTCCCTGTACAGAAGGATAACCAGTGGCAGCTGGTGCTCAAATTTTTTTGGGGGGGGGGGGGCAAACAAATAAAAAAAAAAAAACATCAATTGCTGCCACTGTGCCCATTAAACGCAGCCACTGTGCCCATTAAACTTCATTTTTCTTGGCTCGTCATAGTGTTGTACGTGACTGCGTTCTTGACATATGGAATTTCCGACAACGTGCAAGTCTGAGTTGCTGGAATCAACGCAGCCTGCATGGCTGATATGTTATCCCAACAGTTGCATAGATAGAGGCAGAGGAATTGCACTGATCCATAGAGATCTCCATCTACTGGATGATCTACAAGTCTCTAGCATCCTACTAACCAGTTACTGTCAGCCAGCAGGGATGAGTCATTGTTGTTCACCTTTGGAACATGCTGTACGTTCCACGAAAATTGAGCCGCAACTGCACCGAAGTAGCACAGTACCATTTTCCAAAAACATTCGTCACCGTGCTGCATGCACCATAGGGAATAATGTGCTTTCCATTGTCATGTGATTATGTGATTAAGTCGCACCTGAAATCGCGCTAGTATGAACCAGGCCTTAAAGTAAAACTAGCTATATATGCATAGATTTCTCTCATTCAGCCCGTGGCACCTGCTGCTGCTTGAATACCAGGACAGTGACTGCATTCCGTGGCACCTGCTGCTGCTTGAATACCAGGACAGTGACTGCATTCCGTGACACCCGCTGCTGCTAAAAATACCAGGACAGTGACTGCATTTAGTATACAGTCAGTCATTTTTCAGCTGACAGTTTTCCACCTGGCTCCTTTGATTTTTCAATCGAAGTTTGTTTAGCTGGGTAGTGCCAATTGCGACATTCTACTTGTGTATGTTGAGCTTAAACTTAGGGGTTAGATTGGAATTTAGGGAAACGCTGACAATAAACTGTTACGTTTTTAAGCCCAAGTCCATGTTTGCACCTCTACAGCTTCAAAAAATAAAAATCTTGGTCTGGAGCAGGTCCTCTTTGACCTCTTCTTCCTATTGAATGCTTCGGAGAGTAGTGCAAAAGGTGATAATGTCTGCGCTGTGAAGGAGAACACTGCCAATAGGTTAAGGGCAATGAAAAGGGAATGGGCCCGTGGGGGAAGTGAGGTGAATGAAAATATTTCTAAGTGACAAACAAATAAGCAATGCAAACGTCAATCCTAGTAGCAAAGTGAATCAGTACATTGAATAAACATAGTGAATGAATAAATTAAATAGGCATTACAGTCCCGGTCCCACGATCAAAAGGAAGAGGAATCCAGGTGAAGCATGTAGAATGGATGAATAAATGAAAAGTCTGAAGTGAAAGTTCCAACAGCCAGATCTGTGAAAAGGCGCAGCAAACAAATCCAAAAACGTGCAGCCCACACCTCTTGTGATCCTAGCAGCTTACCTCATAGCTATCACATATAGCCAAACCAAAGGAAATGCTTCAGCCTCCTAGCGGATGGAAACCTTCCTGGAAGGTGGGATGATGAATCTAATAGGTCTCAGTCCCGGGTAGTGCATGTGGGAGATACAATTAAGACAATATTGCGTAGTCCTGTCACTACTGGGGAACCTCTGTTAAGATAAATAGGTGTACACTTACACAAAGTAATAAAAGGGGGTGCCTATCTCCACGAGCGGCGAGCTCGTCAGTGTCCTAGCTCCTCTCTGGCAAAACTTTCCACGTCCACACCAATCACGTCAGTAGCTCAAACGATGGTGATGCGGGCGGGGAGAGGGAAAGGAGGGCACATTGTGTGATACAGTAACGATTTATTTAAAAACGATAACATCAAATAAAACACTCACATGGAGCAGTCTCCACATGGGGCGGTCACACATCCACGAGCTGCGAGCTCGTCTACCGTCCGTCAGGTGCTGCAAACAGTCCAGTGCTCCAATCCCGACGCGTATTCGTCACACCACATGACTTCATCAGGGGAAGTCACGTGGTGGCTGCCTCAGGGTACTCGGTACTGGTCTCAGTGCTGGCCTGACTGGTCAATATATATATATATATATATATATATATATATATATATATATATATATATATATATATTTATTAGCAGGGTACAAAAAGGTCTTTTTTTACAGCTCACTGCACACACAGTGTCAGTGTGTCAGGGCAGAGTGCGTGTGAAGGTGTGAGGAGAGGAGATGCAGGCTCACCCTAGCGTTGCTGTGTGACTCCGCCTCCATGTGATGTCACACGCGACCGGCCACGTACTGAAGGACAGGTGGCAGGCGAGGTCGGAGCCTGGAGGAGAAGCTCCGAGTCTGCTCGGCTCAGTTCGCCTGCCCCTGGCAGTGACTTGAGTCCTTCACTATGCGGCGATGCTGGGCATCGTCGCTTAGTGAAGGATCGGCTTGGGCGGATTGGCAAAGTCCTGCAAAGGGAATGGCGTTCCTGCTGTGAAAAAGGTGCAGGGATGCCGTTTCCACTCGAGCCCTGTCCTAAATGCTGCAGATAGCATTCTCTCTGCAGCACTCACCTGTGAACCCAGGACAGAAGACAGAGCCTTGATACCTTGGGCTCACAGGATATGGGTTGGATGATGCTAAGCATGCAAGCCCTGATTGGGCGAGTTTGGTAGGGGGACAGCGCTGGAAAAGAGGTGAGCTTGGCATTTGGAGCTTTTCTTTTTTATTTTCACAGGCTACCTGGGAATCCATTTTTATCTTAATTACTCAAAGTGAAATTAGTTTTTCTCACTTCTATGTGGCTGTTACTAGGCAGATTTTGTAATCTGCCTATTTCCTAGTCTGCGGTGGTTCAACTTCCTGTCCTAAGACCCCATTGCCTCCTGGGAAATGATGACCCTCATTTCCCAGGAGTCTCTGGGCATTACTGTGCCTAAAAATCGCCCAGCATGCACTTCTCCCTGAAAACCAGGAAGAAAAAGGAACTGGGCTTCGCATGCCCACACATATGATGGATACGGCCACAACATGAGCTGGAGGATATAAGGCAAGTGTTTGCAATGATCTCTGGAATGATTAGGGAGCTATTAATATGTGTAGGGACTATTTAATGTGATTGATTTTAGCTTGCAACAAAAAAAATTATGCCTGGAACCCCGCTTTAAATCAAAACGTGTTTGGCTTATTTCAGAATCGAGAAAGGTTAAAACTTCTGTTGGGTTTTTGTCATCTGCATGCCCTCTTGGGAGATGCTTGTTTTCTACCTGGGCCCAGAATGTCTCCATTGGGGACATGAGAACATGTTTATGTCTCCGTTCTCAGTAGAGCAGGAAATGTCTATATCATCCCTCCCTTTTTCTTGTACAAAGAGTTTTATTGAAAAAGCACATCAACAAACAAAAAAGAATACAAAAGAAAAAAGCAGTGGTGGACACACCATAAGCTATCAATGTTAGTAAATGTAGAACTTAAAAGCAAAGTTACTATACGATACAAAACCTTACAAAAAAATAAAAATAATAAATAAAATAACAAAAGTAAAATAAAAAATAAGATTCAAGCAGGCACATAGCAGAGGATATCAGTATTCCAAAATGTAAAATAAATAATGCATCCTGTGTCCAAGGCCAACAGGACCAAGCCTGAGGGCCCAAGCCACAAAGAAAGAAAAGATGAAAAGAAAGAAAGCCAGCTAGAAAAGTAGCATGAACAAGTAGCAATGAAGAGAAAGAGAAAAAGAAATAGAAAAGAACAGCAAGAAGAAAAGAAAAGAAAGAAAGAAAGAAGGGGGTCCACGGGGCGGGGGGAACAGAGACTCATCAAAGAGAAAGTAGTGTTGGGTCAAACCGTGAAGGGTGGTTGTAAGCCACCCAGGGTTGCCATACCCGGAGAAATTTATCGTGGGTATCTGCTAACACAGCAGTAAGTTTCTCATTATCCATGATATCATTAATGCAGTTTTTAACTGCTTCGAAGCTGAGAACCGGTGTCTTCCAGGCCCTTGCAATGATCAATTTAGTTGCAGTAAAAACATGCGCCGCTAGCTGGCGTTCAGGGCGGAGAAGCTCCGCGATCGGTTTCCATAAAAGGGCCTCAAAAGGGTCCCTCTTTAAGTTGGTATCAAAGAGGTTGCTCCTCCCTCCCTTTTATTGCTGCTTGTATCCTTATTTATTTTTTTCAGGTATTTATTTAGCACCATCACCTTACGCAGCGTTTTACATATATATTGTACATTTACATCAGTTTCTGCCCTCAAGGAGCTTACAATCTCGGGTCCCTAACTCATGTTCATGCATAAACATACTAGGGCCAATTTAGACGGAGCCAACTTACCAGCATGTCTTTGGGGTGTGGGAGGAAACCCACACAAGCACAAGGAGAACATGCAAACTGGATCTGCTGGAATCTCAATTGCAAATCTGTATAACCGCTTAAATAAATATATATATATATGTTAAAACCTTGGTTTGAGAGTAACTTGGTTTGAGAGCGTTTTGCAAGACAAGCAACATTTTTTAACAAATTTTGCCTTGGTATACAAGCAATGTCTTGATATACAAGTAGTGTTATGTCACAACTGAGTATAAAAAAAAAGAGAGGCACCTCTAAGTGTAGCAATATGGTTACATTTAATGAAGGTACAACATTTAGCAACTTATTGCTACATTGAGAGGCGCTTCTCTTCTCTTTTAGGCCTCATACACACGGACGTTTTAACTGCTGGCTGCTTATGAACTCCACTCCATGTTATTCAATGGACTCATACACAAAATGGCGTTTTTGAGCTGTAACGGGCATGGTCGTTTTTTAAGCTCCAAAAAAACATAACAAGGACCAGTGTGTTCTGAGGCTCCATCGCTAGAGTTGTTTTGATGCTGATGCAGAAAAAGGCTCAAAAACTTGAATTAGCGCTATACCAAAGTTTTTTAGCGTCTGCGATTTTAAGCTGTAAAATGTTTATTATGTGATATTGCACGTTGTTTTATACTTTTCCTTGGCATTGTGGGTAATTTGGGAGTGGAAAATAGCAGAGGGATATTTTTTTTGAAAAAACACGCCTTAGCGATACCGCTTACAAACGAAGTTTAATGCGCATTGACCCCAAGTCAAAACGCTAATAAAATCGCATTTTTAACGCCGCCTACCAGCTTTACAGCCCATTTTTTTTAAATGTCTGTGTGTATAGGGCTTAATACTCTGTAGCTCCTGCTGAATTTTTCTTCTAACCCCCCCTGTGGAGGCTTCTATTTGTGGATGGCCGTTTTACGTTACACAACCTATCACATTGCTATAATCTTTTTATATGGACTATAAACTGAAGGATGAATAAAGGGTTGTGGAACGAATCATTTGAGTTTCCATTATTTCTTATGGGGAAATTTGCTTTGGATTACAAGCATGTTTCTGGAACGAATTATCCCTGCAATCCAAGGTTTTACTGTATGTATGTATGTGTGTGTGTGTATATATGTGTGTGTATGTGTGTATGTGTGTGTGTGTATATATATATATATATATATATAATATATTTTAGCAAAGGCCCTTGAGAATAAAATGGTGGGTTTTTCAATTTTTTATGTCACGTTTTTTTCAAACACAATTTTTTGTTAAATACACTGTAATAAATTTTAATACACACAAACACAATATAATACCCAATTTTTTTGGTAAAGTGTAAAACATGTTGTGTATTAAAATTGCGCAAGCTTGTGGAATGGTGCCAAACTACAGTATTTAAAAATCTCCATAGGTGACGCTTTATAAGCCTTTACAGGTTACCAGTTTAGAGTTACAGAGAAGGTCTGGTGCTAAAATTATTGAATGAATGAATAACTTGTATAGCACTACAAACACAAACTAAATCGCCCCAAGGCGCTTTTGCAGCCAGTGTCTTCCAGACGCTTGTGGCAATACCTCACATGTGTGTTGCAATTGCTGTTTACCTATGCATGCAGGACCAACGCGTGCATTTGCCTTTGCACGGGTGCGCTTTATTTAAAAATGTTTACATTTCATTATTTTTTATTTTTATTATTATTTTTACACTGTTTCTTTAAACAAACATGTGTAACTTTTTTTTGCTGTCACAAGGAATGTAAACAAAAATAGGCAGTGACCGGTACTCTTTATGGAGAGATCTTGGGTCTATTAGATCCCAGATGTCTTATCTGCCCTAAAAGCATCTGATCGTGCCAAAATCGTTGTGATCAAATTCTTTCAAGATTTAAAAATGGGGCTGAAACCATACAGTACTCATTTCTTCTGGTTTCCTAAACCATAGAGCTCATTGGAAACCTTCAGGTCCTCCATGAGCTGTGTGGTAAGGCAACAGAACCGCCGGCTTCAGTTCCACTTGATGGCGCTCAAATGGCTTTTACAAAAATGCCGACTGCCTCTTAGAAAAAAAAAAAACAATGCGGGAATGATGCCTGTAGTATACCAGGGATCGTCAAATCCCGGGCGCCAGGTCGCCATGGCGACTAGAAATAGTGTCCTGGCGACTTGGCTTGGAAGGTGGGCAAAAAAATATATTTTTTTTTTTTTGTGAGCTGGTGCCATCTGGTGGTGAGCCATTGGTATTACAAGTTATTACCACCAGATGTAAGATGGCGCCATCTGGTGGTGGTCGTTGGTATTACAAGTTCAGCATTACAAGTTAAACAGCAATTCTAATGTCATTTTTCACTATTTTCACTGCCATCTTCTTCCCTCTAATTAGAACCCCCAAACATTATATATATTTTTTTATCCTAACACCCTAGAGAATAAAATGGCGATCATTGCAATACTTTGTCACGCCGTATTTGCGCAGCGGTCTTACAAGCGCACTTTTTTGGGAAAAAATTACACTTTTTTTAATTAAAAAATAAGACAATAGTAAAGTTATCCCCATTTTTTTTTTTATATTATGAAAGACAGTGTTAAGCCAAGTAAATTCATACCCAACATGTCACGCTTCAAAATTGCATTTGAACACCGTTTACATATGCGGGCGCTGCTCACGTATGTGTTCGCTTCTGCGAGCAAGCTCGTCGGGACGGGGTGCGTTTTCTGGCTCCTAACTTTTTTAGCTGGCTCCTAGATTCCAAGCAAATTTGTCAACCCCTGGTATACCACCTGAAAGTTGTAACGTATATGTACTTTTAAGTGGCCTTCAAGTGGATAAGGAAACTCCATGCAGTGGCGTCACTAGGGTTGGTGTCACCCAGTGTGAAAAAAAAATGGTATCACCCCCCAACTATAGTCTCCCACAGTACAGACCCCCCTCCCTCAGTACAGACACCCCCACCTCAGTGCAGACACTCCTCAGTGCAGACCCCCCTCAGTTACACCCCAGCAGTACAGACACCCCCATTAGTGCAGACACCCCCCTCAGTTAGACACTACCCCCTTGGTACAGACACCCCCAGCAGAACAGACATCCCCCCAGCATTAGACACCCCCTCCCCCATCAGTATAGATGCCCCCTTACCTTACAGACCTCAAAACAGCGGTGTGTCCCTCGAGCACGGGCTCTTCCTCCTCTGTGGATGTAAACAGGAGGGGGTGACGGCGCCGTTCCGCTCTGCTGAGGGACACAGCCATGAGGCACAGGGCAGCGGGCGGTTTTGGTGGTGCCGCTTAGCCACTGGTGTCACCTCTCTGGCGGGTGTCACCCAGGTGCATCCTGCACCCCCGCACCTGCCTAGCAATGCCACTGGCTCCATGGTTGGGTTAAAGTGCAGTGACACTTCTTCCTGTATCCTTTGGGGCACCCTGTCCCAGCCCTGTGAGACTGTTCAATAGGAACTCGGCACATCCGAGGGCAATAAAGTGATGATGGAGGTCCAATTCAGGACAATGAGAATGGAAACCTGGTCAAAGACCAGGAACTTTTACCTCTGTTGCTACGCCATGACTACTTCAATGCTGATGCTGCAGTCTGCTTTCCATGTAGCTCATACCGTATTAAAAAAAAAAAAAAAGTCACATTAGCCAGCGTATGTTTTATCTACTTCTTCTGCAACAGATGTCAAGGAGAGCCAAGCGCCCAATTTTAATTCCCCTTTACACAGGCCCAGAGGGCTTCATTATTTTAGATACAGTATAAAAAGCTGCATATTTTCATAGGACCCAAAAAGCTACCCAGATGTCATTCACCTTTTTAAACCATTATCATTGGCTCCCACTCCGATGTTTTTATTTATTTTTCTTGACTATTACTATCTCAAATTCCCCCCTAAATAAATTTAAATGTTGTGTTTGGAAAATCTCCAGGCCTTCGGCAGAATTCTATCCTTGAGCATGGCTGGCTCAGCAGACTGTGCGCACATGTTCGCTAACAGCACCGCGTGAAAGACTGACTGCGAACCAACAGGCCAGACAGCTAATGGGATGCTCCTATGTCACCATGGTAACCAGGCACACCAGGCCTGTCTGCATGACCGATCGCCGCATCTCCTGACGTCTGTGTATGAAAGACGGTGTTTGAATGTCTGCCATAATGGCAGCTTTAGTCTCCCTGTTTGAAACCTATTTTATTATTAGAATAATGTGAGAATCATCCCATTCTATTTCAGTTTCAGCTTCCCGCTGTTCTTTGCAATGGAGGTTAAAATCAAAGAGCACCTGTCACTTTGATGGAAGTTTCCTTTTTATGTGGGTTGAATTTAATGTTACTTTAAGGAGATTTCAAAGAAAAGTGCAAATGTCGGAGCCTCTAGCACCGTGAACAGAACAGTAGTGACATCACAAAGTCTCGCTCCAAATCTCCTGGGCCTAGCAATAAGTTATCCTCATACACCAGATTGTGTACTGCTATTCTATGCGAGGAATTATAGACAAAACTTTGATTTTTAAGGGTATTAGTACAATTAACATATTAAATCTTTGTTTTGTTTTTTTTAGTTCAGATCTACCTTATGAACTCCTAACATGTATACTTGTTCTAGGAAAGTAATTCAGAACGTAAGGCCTAGTTCAGACCTATGCGTTTTTCTGTGCATTTTCAGAAACTCACTACAGCCCATTTAACATGGGTCATGTTCACATTTGTGTGTTTTCCATCTTTGGAAAGGGTCAGGGACTTTTTTCCCCCGCAGCAGGTTGCATTTTTGGTTCCATAGACTTCAATGGAAACGCAGCGAAAATTATTCCAAAAAGCAGTGGTTGCGTTTTTGATACGTGTTTTGCTGGTTTCTCCCACAAGACAAAGGACATCACCGAAAAATGCATTAAAATTGCATGTGAAAAAACATCCTGAACATGCATCAACTGCAACCTGCTTAGGTGTGAACCAGGTCTTAAATGGTCAATGGACCATAAAGCAAGTCAGACAACTAGCATTATAGGGTGGTCAGAAATGGCAGTCTATATTTCTGGTATGACTGGTTTATTTAGAAAAGCAGTACGCCAGTAGGTCCCTTCACAGATGAGACTCCCAGTAGGTCCCTTCACAGATAAGACCCCCAGTAGGTCCCTTCACAGATAAGACCCCCAGTAGGTCCCTTCACAGATAAGACCCCCAGTAGGTCCCTTCACAGATAAGACCCCCAGTAGGTCCCTTCACAGATAAGACCCCCAGTAGGTCCCTTCACAGATAAGACCCCCAGTAGGTCCCTTCACAGATAAGACCCCCAGTAGGTCCCTTCACAGATAAGACCCCCAGTAGGTCCCTTCACAGATAAGACCCCCAGTAGGTCCCTTCACAGATAAGACCCCCAGTAGGTCCCTTCACAGATAAGACCCCCAGTAGGTCCCTTCACAGATAAGACCCCCAGTAGGTCCCTTCACAGATAAGACCCCCAGTAGGTCCCTTCACAGATAAGACCCCCAGTAGGTCCCTTCACAGATAAGACCCCCAGTAGGTCCCTTCACAGATAAGACCCCCAGTAGGTCCCTTCACAGATAAGACCCCCAGTAGGTCCCTTCACAGATAAGACCCCCAGTAGGTCCCTTCACAGATAAGACCCCCAGTAGGTCCCTTCACAGATAAGACCCCCAGTAGGTCCCTTCACAGATAAGACCCCCAGTAGGTCCCTTCACAGATAAGAACCCCAGTACGTCCCTTTACAGATAGAACCCCAGTACGTCCCCTCACAGATAAGACCCATGCCCTACATGCTCACGCTGACACGTGGGAGCTATCTGGGTCCATGAAGCCACAGCCAGCGTGTATGTGCAGTTGAGGGACCACACATGTAGTCTATATTTTTTGAATCGTCATTAATTGGTTGGTGAAGTGTATACATTTGGGATTTAAGTCGCAGCCTTGGAAATTTCAAGCCCTTTCAGTCCCGGAAGAAGATCTACACTACGTGTGTTTTTTTAAACGGGTTTCTGGGCTTCCTTTTCAGCTGGTCTATACTTGGCCCCATTTCCATGTGTTTGTTTTCCTCTTAAGACTTTAGGAGGGCCGCATTGTGGCCAGCAGAGACAGCAAATGTCCCGGGCCCAGCATCGGTGACAATAAATATGGCCTCAAGGTTGGTCTCAGGAGGAGTAGTGCCCCTATTATTAGGAGGAATAGTATCCCATCATTATCAGTGGGAGAAATAGTGCCCCCTTGTTGGCGTTAGTGGGAGGAATAGTGCCCCAAGGGCCCTTTAAAGGCTAGTAAAGGGCCACAGTTTGCATCTATACTTATTACTAAATTTGCAATCATTTTTATAAATCACTGCCTGTGGTCCATTTAAAATCCCAATTTGAGGAACATTTCTTTACTATCATTTAATAATCCTCCCCCATCATGTACTAGTCCACCCCTCACCGACTTGAACGTGCCTCGGCAGCGCAGGGCACAATCTCGCATAAAAAATTCTTCCATCTGCTATTGTGCGCAGGCCCTGTCTCGCTGTCACAACAGCTGAGCGTAAACTCAGCTGTTGTGCTGCGCATGCGCCGTTCATCCTGGGCACTTTTCGATAGCGGCACTTCTCGACAGAACACCGGCTCAACAAAAGTCGCTTCCCACTGAGTCTAACCCTCTCTTAATTAAAGTGGTTGTAAACCCACTTTTGAAAAAAACTAACACCTGCAAGGCAAAGGCATAATGAGCTAGTATGCATATCTGCCAGTCACGGCATGACCTCCTTTAGAAACGTCACGATCGCAGTTTCTAAAGTGCGCCTGCACCGTTGTCTACAGCGCATGTGTCGTAGACATCGGCGCACGTCTCTATTGTAAATATCTCCTAAACCAAAGTTTAGGAGATATTTCCCAACACCTAAAGGTAAGCCTTAATGTAGGGTTACCTGTAGGTAAAAGTGGTTGTACAGGGTGTACAACCACTTTAACTGTGCAGTGCAGTCCTTTTGCTCTCTGGCTCTGGGGCTGCCCCATGTTTTGCTGGCTTTTTATATTGAGTCCTTATTTTCCAGTGAACAGATTGGTCACAGCCCCCTGCTGTTAACTGAATGGAAAGTGATTTTCATTCATGCTGCTGGCCATCTGCTTACTATGTGCGTCCTTCATGTTACAGGAAGTAGCAAGGAAACATTCCTCATACAACGGTGCGCAGAGATGTTGTTTTATTAGGATGTCCTCAAAATCTTCTTGAGAATAAACACATTGCACTACTAAAATGTAAAAAAAAAAGGGACTTTTAAAGGTAAATTTAAGGCATCTATAAAAGACACACATCTATCAAGCTTGGTATTCATTAATACATCATTAAATATATACACTCACCGGACACTTTATTAGGTACACCTTGCTAGTACCGGGTTGTACCCCCTTTTGCCTTCAGAACTGCCCTAATTATTTGTGACTGATGCCTCATACACACGACGCAGGAAAACTACTATGAGAGCTTTTTGGCGGGAATCCCGGCTGTGTGTATGCTCCATCGCAGTTTTTCCAATGGCAAAACTACCGGACAAAAAAAAGAGAGCAGGATCTCCCTTTTCCCATCAGGAAAAAATCCTGGTGGGAAAACCGTTTGTCTGTATGGTTTTCCGACAGGCAAAAAACCGCATGTGCTCAGAATCAAGTATGAGACGGGAGCGCTCGTTCTGGTAAAACTAGCGTTCGTAATGGAGATAGCAAATTCGTCACGCTGTAATGGACTGAAAAGCACAAGGCTGAAAAGCGCGAATCGTCTCTCACCAAACATTTACTAACACGAGTATCGGCAAAAGCAGCCCAAAGGGTGGCGCTGTTGGAATGGAACTTCCCCTTTTATAGTGCCGTCCTACGTGTTGTACGTCACCGTGCTTTGGACGGGCGGACTTTTGTCTGAGTGTATGTATGCAAGGCAGGCTGAGAGGAATTCTGCTGGGAAAACTGTTTTTTTTTTTTTTTTTTTTATCCAACGGAAAAAACGGTCGTGTGTTCTAGGCAATAGACTCCACAAGGTGTTTAAAACATTCCTCAGAGATTTTGGTCTTTATTGACATATTTGTCAGCTGCACATCCATGATGCGAATCTCCAATTCCACCACATAACAAAGGTGCCCTATTGGAATGAGATCTGGTGACTGTGGAGGCCATTGGAGTACAGTGACCTCATTGTCCAGTGGTGAGATGATCTGAGCTTTGTGACATGAGGCATTATCCTGCTGGAAGGAGTCATCAGAAGATGGGGACACTGTAGTCATAAAGGGATGGACATGGTCAGCAACAATACTCGGGTAGCATTTATACAATGCTCAATTAATACTAAGGGGCCCAAAGTGTGCCAGGAAAATACCCCTCACACATTACTTCACAACCACCCTGAACCATTGATACAAAGCAGGATGGATCCAATCTTTCATGTTGTTTATACCAAATTTTGACCCGATCATCTGAATGTCGCAGCTGAAATCGAGACTCAGACAGACAAGGCAACTTTTCCAAACTTCTATTGTCCAATTTTGGTGAGGCTGTACGAATTGTAGCTTCAGTTTCCTGTTCTTAGCTGACAGGAGTGGCACCCGGTGTGGTCTTCTGCTGCTGCTGTAGCCCATCTGGTTCAAGGTTCGATGTGTTGTGCATTCAGAGAAGGTATTCTGCATACCTTGGTTGTAACGAGTGGTTATTTAAAGCGGAGTTCCCCCCACAAAATTAACTTTACATTAATCAACTGGAAAAAGCATCAGAAAAAACATTAGAAATATATTTTCTTTTTTTTACATACTTGTTCAGGGCTGTTGCTATGGGGTCCCTTGTAATCTGCCCCCTTCCTCTCCGCAGTGCCTGACGTCACTTCCCTCTGCGACCGTGTTCGCTAGTGCTCCTGGGAGATGTGTGTCATCATTTCCCAGAAGTCACTGGGCAGCGCAGAGGGCTAGAATCACGATATTTGATATGGGGCGGGCAACTTCCGACGACGACGCCTGTTGTGATGGCAACCGGAGAAGTATCTTGTGCTGCTAAATGAGCTTACTGCGCTTGCGCGAGAACGGAAGGTGCATGCTGGTTATTCAGCAGCACCGAAACCCAGTGGGCTTCGCCTGCAAGATGGGAACACCTGAGCATAAGGGACATAAGGTGAGTTTTTAATTTAAACAGTAACTATTGGCTATTTACAACACAAGCCAATGCAAAAACAATATCATATGATAGTAACAGATATATTTAGAAAACAAAACCAAAATTTGTGGTTGGAACTCCGCTTTAAGTTACTGTTGCCTTTCTATCATCTCAAACTAGTCGGCTCATTCTCCTCTGACCTCTGATATCAAGAAGGCATTTTCCTCCACACAACTGCCGCTCACTGGATATTTTCTATTTTTCGGACCATTCTCTGTAAACCCGAGAGATGGTTGTGTGTGAAAATCCCAGTAGATCAGCAGTTTTTGAAATACTCAGACCAGCCCGTTTGGCACCAACAACCATTGCCACTTTCAAAGTCACTTAAATCCCCTTTCTTTCCCATTGTGATGCTCGGTTTGAACATTAGCAAGTCATCTTCACCAGCCCAGAGGAGACATGCCTGTATGTCACATTAAAGAGAACCTGTCGCCTAAAAATCATCGCAAAAAAAATCTTTACACTCAAGCACATAAACCCCCCCCCCCCCCCAATAACCACCGCACCAACTCTCCACCTCCACATATACATACGTATGAACGTAAACACATGCTTCAGGGGCGCCTACGCGTAAAACCGTCAAATGCGATACACATGTTACATATCGCCGCACATGCCAGAGTGAGAGCAATAATTCTAGCACCAGACCTCCTCTGTAACACTAAACTAATGACCTATAGGGGGCTTTTGAAGCATTGCTTATAGAAAATATAGGGTATTGAATTTGTCACCATTTCACGGGCGCACACAAATTTAGCCTAGGTTCACACTGCTGCGAATTAAAAATCGCGGTAAAATGCGCGATTTTACCGCGATTTCGCGGCTGCGATTTTGCCGCGATTTCGGCCGCAATTTAATGTATATCGCGGCCCGAAATCGCAAAAAGTAGTACAGGAACTACTTTTTGAAATCGCAGATGCAGCGTCGCACTGATTAGGACAGTGCCATTGCCGACAATTGCCGCCGATTTGAGATGCAATTTGACATGTCAAATCGCATCTCAAATCGTTCCAAATCGTACCCAGTGTGAACCAGGGCTGAAGGTTTGACATATTGGGTATCTATATACTCGGTGCAACCTCGTCTTTTATATTTTACCAAAATGTGGGTCATTTATTGTGTATTACCTTTGCGGTAATATCAAGTGACAAAAAAAAAATTGGAACTACCACTGTTTTATTTTCTAGGGTGTCTGCTTTCAGAAAATATATAATGTTTGGGGGTTTTATGTAATCTTTAAAGCGGATGTGCCACTAAACAAATATATTAAAAGCCAGCAGCTACAAATACTGCAGCTGCTGACTTTTAATATAAGGACACTTACCTGTCCTGGAGTCCAGCGGTGATCGCAGCAGATGACGAGCCGATCGCTCGTCACCCTGCTGCTCCCCCCTCCATCCACGGTGAGGGAACCAGGAAGTGAAGCGCTCCGGCTTCACTGCCCGGTTCCCTACGGCGCATGCGCGAGTCGCGCTGCGCCCGCCGATTGGCTCCCGCTGTGTGCTGGGAGCCGAGTGTTCCCAGCATACAACGGGGGACGGACGGGAAGCGGAGAAAAAACCCGTCCTTTGCCCGTATCGTAGGGCCGGAAGTGGGTGCAGATACCTGTCTGTAGACAGGTATCTGCACCCCCCTCCCCCCTGAAAGGTGTCAAATGTGACACCGGAGGGGGGGAGGGTGCCGATCAGCGGGACTCCACTTTAGAGTGGAGATCCGCTTTAAGGCCTTTTACACACGACCGAACATGTCTGCTGAAACTGGTCCGCGGACATGTACGACCGTGTGTAGGGCCTAGCGGACAGTTTTCCGGCCTAGCGGACAGGTTTCCAGCGGACAAAAGTTTCTTCGCATGCCAAGAAACTTGTCCGCTGGAAACATGTCCGTCGGACATGTCCGATGGTTAGTACGACTCATATGACGTATAACCAGCGGCCCGAAATCCCGCGCATGCGTCAAATTGATTCGACGCATGCGTGAAAGCATTGCACTTCCGTGTTTGAGAACGTCGGTGTCGTATACGTCACCGCGTTCTCTATCCACGGGGATTTTGGTCTGATGGTGTGTACACACATCAGACCAAAAGCTCCCAGCAGACATGTCCTATGAAAACGCGGTCCGCGGACCGTTTTCATCGGACATGTCTGCTCGTGTGTACAAGGCATTAGCCTAAAATGATTTTTTAAATGTGTGCAAAAACTGCGAAAAGGTTAAAGCAGAATGGGGCATTTTTGTCCCTTCATTGACTTCATTAGGAGTGTGTGAAAAAACACGTGTTTTCAGGTGCTTCCATATTAAATCTATCGGGGCCAAAAATGCTTGATCCTGCCCCAAAGGAGGTTCTGTATGGCAGAACTCCTAAAAATATGCAAAAACGCACAAAAAAGAATCGGAGTTGCCTACAAATGCCACGTTTAAAAGCTAAGTTCACCTTTTTTTTCTATTCCAGCTCTTCTATGTACCAGTAGAGAATGATTTTTTTCTACACAGACTTGCCTCACTCTCTTCATAGCTGTTTGAAGTGGAGGTTCACCCGGAAATGTACATTTTTAACATTAGATTCATGCTCATTTTGTCTAGGGGAATCGGCTAGTTTTTTTAAAAACGAAGCAGTACTTTTTAGATTTTTAGTTTTAGAGAGCGATCTTCTCCGCCGCTTCCGGGTATGGGCTGCGGGACTGGGCGTTCCTATTTGATTGACAGTCTTCCGACAGTCGCATCTATCGCGTCACGATTTTCCGAAAATAGCCGAACGTCGTTGCGCAGGCGCCGTATAGAGCCGCACCGACGTTCGGCTTCTTTCGGCTACTCGTGACGCGATAGATGCGACCGTCGGAAGCCTTTCAGAAGACTGTCAATCAAATAGGAATGCCCAGTCCCGTAGACCATACCCGGAAGCGGCGGAGAAGATCGCTCTCTAAACCGGTAAGTACTGCTTTGTTTTTTAAAAAAATAGCCGATTCCCCTAGACAAAATGAGCATGAATCGAATGTAAAAAAAAAAAATTCGGGTGAACTCCCGCTTTAAACACACGGCTTGATTACTTCTGTCTTACTTCCTGGTCAGACTTTAGGTCATGAAGCAGAAAGGAGTTGACCAGCTGACCTCATTAGCACACACTGCATCATCTACCCTCAGCTGGTCAACTCCTTCCTCTGTCATGACTTAAAGCAGGGCTCGACAAATCCCGGTCGCCATGGCGACTAGAAATAGCCTCCTGGCAACTTGGCTTGAAAGGTGGGCTTGTGTGAGCTGGCGCCATCTGGTGATGGCCGTTGGTATTACAAGTTAAGCATTACAAGTTAAAGCGGTTGTAAACCGCATAAACTTTTTTTTTTTTTTCCCAAACCTGCAATGCAAAAGGCATAATAGGCTAGTATGCACCGCATACTAGCCTATTATGAAATACTTACCTCGGAACGAGGTGTGTACCACTTACCTGGTCCACGCCGAGCAGGATGTCATCTTGCTCCGGCGTGTCTTCCGGGTATCGCCGCTCCAGCGCGTGCGCGCGGGAGATTTAAAATCGGCAGGGTCCGGCGGATGCCGGTCCTTCAGCCGTGGATTCCCCCCTGCGCATGCGCCGCCCGCATTGCGGGGGGAATATCTCCTGAACCGTGCAGGTTTAGGAGATATTCTCCTTACCTACAGGTAAGCCTTATTATAGGCTTACCTGTAGGTAAAAGTCCAAATAGTGGGTTTACAACCACTTTAAACAGCAATTCTAATGTCATTTTTCACTATTTTCACTGCCACCTTCTTCCCTCTAATTAGAACCCCAAAACAGTATATATATTTTTTATCCTAACACCCTAGAGAATAAAATGGCGATCGTTGCAATACTTTCTGTCATGCCGTATTTGCGCAGCGGTCTTACAAGAAAGATGTTACGCCGAGTAAATTTATACCCAACATGTCACGCTTCAAAATTGCGTCCGCTCGTGGAATGCTGACAAACTTTTACCCTTTAAAATCTTCATAGGCGACGTTTAAAAAAATCTACAGGTTGCATGTTTTGAGTAACAGAGGAGGTCTAGGGCTAGAATTATTGCTCTCGCTCTACCAATCGCGGCGATACCTCACATGTGTGGTTTGAACACCGTTTACATATGCGGGCGCTGCTCATGTATGTGTTCGCTTCTGCGCGCAAGCTCATCGGGACGGGGTGCGTTTTCTGGCTCCTAACTTTTTTAGCTGGCTCCTAGATTCCAAGCAAATTTGTCAAACCCTGACTTAAAGTCTGACCAGGAAGTAAGGCAGAAGTATTGGAGCAGTGTTTTTGAAACTGCTATGAAGACGGTGAGGTAAGACTGTGTAGAATAAATGGGAAGCTGTTTTATATTATTGTATATTAATGCTATATTGGTACACAGGGGAGCAGGACTTTAGAAAAAGAAAAGAAAAAGGTTAAAAATAGCCTTTAAGTGTAAATGGAGGCTAAAAGAGAAAAAAAAGCCTATATAAAATGTAAGATGTGAACTGATAGCACAACATTGCTTTCACTGGAGGTTCCTAAATGGTATATTCCTTTTTATGTATATACAAAACCACTGTGCCCCATAGCAGTCAATGTTTGCTACAGTAATAGATACCCCCTTGAAGATAAACAAAAATCTTCCATAAGTAAATGTTGACTTTCTTCTAGCAGTTTAAGATTGGATAGCTGGATTCTTGCATGAGCCCAGCCATGACTGGTTCTCTTTAAGGACACGACAGTGTGCAGACAGAGTATCCACTTATAGAAACACTGTTCGTGCAGTTTCTGGCATAATGTAAATGCCACATACTGAATTTCTGCTAATTGAGAAGGGAATCTCATTAGAAAGTTCTAATGAAGCCTCTTTGAAGAGATAATTTCTCGTCTCTCGGAGACTGTGGGATCCCAGCTGTGTTTACTGATAGCATGTGATCTCTGCCTCCTCCCAGAATCCCCATCTCCACTGCTGGCTTTATACATACACTATACGCAACCATGTTACCATATACACAAATCATGTATTCAATGTGACTCCTGTAGCACACTGCATCCTGTTTTACTCACCCCCAGGAACATTTGCGTCACATTTAAAGGAAAAGGAACCTAAAAAAAATCTATGCTTTGGGCTCAATTGGGAACAGGCCCTAAAGAAGGAAACATTTCTGGTGCTGCTTGGATGGAAGACATGTACGGAGGGAAATGAATCGGTACACAAAGGAGATTTGTGTTAGACTGTGTCCATCTACCCAAAAATGCTTCTTCACATGGTCATTTAAATAGAAGCCTAGTATATATATATATATATATATATATATATATATATATATATATATATATATATATATATATACATACACACACACACACACACTATATTGGCCTGGGCAGGAATGGGCTAAAAGCATCCGGTATTGAAGTGGTAATCTACTTATCTTTGGGATTTATTTGACCACTGTGTTACTTTGCCATTTTGTCTGTATACTTTTTTTTTTTTTTTTTCAGATATAAAGTTTTATTAATTTAGTAGCAAAGGGAAGGCAAAACTCAAGTACAACAATAGCATAAAACGGCTACATTTACATTTCCACTTAATGTCATCAGGCTTGTGCAATCATTGAGTCCATGGAATGAGATATTACAGGCACAACCAATAGTTTCATTGGGTGACAAACTGTGCCAGGTCGTCGCATAGATAAATTCTGAGCTGCCTGGTCCCTGTAGATATGTGTTCCTAAGAACAGACAGAGTGGAAAGAAAAAAGAAAAACAGTTCTGGTAAAAAGAGCATATGGAAAAAGGTAGTGAGGCAAAACCCCAAAATGAGAAAAAGAGATTTGAAGGGAATGGGGGGAAAGAGCGGGTGGGGAGGGGAGTGGGAAAAAGGAGTTTGGGTCAGTCCGGCTGGTGATGGACCTCCAACAGTTGCATGTGCAAGCGAACCTGCATCACCTACCCATCGATGAGCTGAATAGTGAAACTCCCTTCATCAGATAAAATTAACATGTTCCATATTCTCCACATTTTAGAATGCTTTTCCTGTTTATTTTGTGCTGTGAGGACTAAGACTTCTAACTTTTTTATATCTTCTACCTTGCACAGCCAGGTATCAATACCTTGCACAGCCAGGTATCAATAGAGGAAGGTACATGTTGCTTTCAGAATAGGGGAATGCAAGTTTGGCAGCATTCAATAAGTGTTGCACTATTGATTTTTTGTGTAGTTTTGCTGGGATCATGGTTACCTGGAGTAAAAAGAAGGCCGGATCATTGGGAATACTACAGTCCGTGAATTTTTGCGTTATACTCCTGACAGTCGTCAAAAATATTTCAGCTTGTGGCAAGACCAAAAGATATGAAGGAGCGATCCTCTGTCTGCTTGGCATCCCCAACAGCTATCCGTGGTGGTCGGGTGGGTAGTATGTGTGTAACAATTGTGGTGTATAATACAACCTAGTCAGGATTTTATAATTAGTTTCCTGTAGTTTTAGTACATATCGATGATTTTAAGGAAAATCTAAGAACGGTTTGTTCCACTACTGAAAATGAGCGATTTAAGTCAGCCTCCAACTTCTGTAGGAAATATAGTTGTGGTTGTAATTGAGTAAAGCAATAACAGTGGCAGAATTCCGTCTTCTATACAGTATTCTTCAAAGGTTGTCAAGGTCCGATTAAATCAGATGGGATTTGCTAGAGAGTGTAGAAAGTGATGTAGCTGTATCACGCTTCAAAAAGGGAGCTGGAAAAGACCATTCTCACACATCAGGGATTGGAGGGAAGGCCAATGGTTGCCTTCTAGAAAATGGGGGGCGCGATCGCACAGACATAAAACAAAACAAAAATGACCCCCACCCAGCATCCGACCAGGTGCTATATACATATAGATACTGCAATCATAGGTACACATGAACATCCCATAAGGATTATAGCCCATATATTTCGAAAGTGTTCAAGAGCAGCACCACCATCCCAATATTATGACAGGCATCAGGCATCAGTTATGGTTTGGGATAAAATTACCTTAGAAGCACAGTGCAATGGGATTCGGTCCGCTGCCTTCCTTGGAAGAAATGGGATCAACAAGACAATGAGAGCCAGTCCCACGGCGGAGCCTTATTGTCTGCTGGGCAATCTCCTGCAGTAAATAGTACAATACCTTAGAGGAGGAGCAGAGTGTACATGCTCTTGCAACATCCGGGACACCAAGTAGGGAAAACGATTCCAAAAGCCAGGGATATGATGGGAGTAATTATCCACAGCTTAGACCGAGAAAAGTAACCCAATGTAGGGAAACTTTGCAGTGAGAAAAGCAGTGTTCTCCTAGGAATGAGCTTTAGGTCTCCTGGGAATCCTCTGGCGATGCAACACGGGAGTGGCACCGGTTTCTCTGTGGTCTAGGTGAGAGATTTCTAGGGGGACTGGGAGGATTGGATTGGCCGGTAGGTCGCGGTAGGAGTTGAAGCCAGTCTGGCACCGGGATAGGATCGACTTCCATGAAGTCAAATAGAGCAGGAAGATCCGCCGGTGTACAGAGTGTTTGAATCTTTGCTCTCTCCAGAATGTTGCAGAGAGAGGAAAACCCCAACGGTATGTAATCCCTGACTGTTGGGCCATCTCCAGCACCGCTCTTCGTTGTAGGGTCGCTCTGGAGAGATCAGGTAAGATTTTGGTGGTGCACATAACAGATCTAGTCCCGCTGCCTTTCCGGATCTGAGGAGAAGGGACCCAAGGCCCTGTGGATGCAATCAAATGTCAGGTTGGCTGGGTATGCAAATCCTGCCATCTTGCAGAAGATGGCAAGGGCAGAGTCTGCCAGGTCTTCCAGTCCCGTGGCTTCCGGAAGGCCTCAAAGCCGCAGGTTATATTGCCTACTCCGGTCTTCGTGTTCCTCCAATTGTAGTTGTAGGGCTACCGCTGGGGTGCCATGGGATGACTGCCTTAAAGTATCTTTCGACCATGTCCAGATTTTTATGGTGGATGGCTTCTAGTCTGCAAATGAGAGTTTCAATGTCTTTCCTCGTAATGGAACCCGCAGTTCTGCATCTGCTCTTAAAGTGAGTGGCTGGTGTTGAGAGCCCTGAGGGTCAGAGCGAAATATTGCCGGAGTGTCCGAGAAGGTCACTGACCTGACTGAAGGCATTGGGGGAAGCCGAGGGATCCCGAGATAGCAGTGCCTCATGGGCAAGAGGATCCAGGTCTGCCATTTTGGCAGCAGGAGAGGCCTCTGGTGTGTGCGAGAAAAAACGTTGGATTTCACTTCCCTGTTGTGGCGTCTGCTTTCTTGCCAAGTACATACTGGGGAGATCCGAGTAGAATAAGCCGGGGTGGACAGCTCTGTCAGCACATGTCTTCACTCGGCCATGTCCATACCACGACCCGTTGTCTGTATTCTATAACAATCCATGTGTATGTCTCTTTTGCAAACACATTAATATATAGATATATATATATGTGTGTGTGTATATATGTGTGTATATATATATATATATATATATATATATATACACACCCTATATTAACAAAAGTATTGGGACACCTGCCTTTACATGAACGACGTCCCAGTCTTAGTCCATAGGGTTCAATATTGAGTTGGCCCACCCTTTGCAGCTTAAACAGCTTTACGCTGTTCGCAAGGTTTAGGAGTGTGTCTATAGAAGTGTTTGACCATTCTTCCAAAATCGCATTTTGTGAGATCATGCACTGATGTTAGATGGGAAATCCTGGCTTGCAGAGATGGTTTTTCTTCTGGAAGGTTCTCCTCTCTCCACAGAGAAACGTTGTAGCTCTGTCAGAGGTACCATCGGTTTCTTAGTCACCTTCCTAAGGCCCTTGTCCCCTGATCCCTCAGTTTGCCCAGGCGGCCCCCTCTAGGAAGAGTCCTGGTGTGCTTGAAGAGAGTGCTCCTACTCTCAGCTTGTTACATGTATAATAGACACCTGTCCACAGAAGCAATCAATCAAATTCCAATCTCTTTACCAAGGCCAAGACCAAAGAGCTGTCCAAGGATGTTATAAACAGCCCATCTGTACCATGTGGTAACACACTAAACCATAAAGGACTGAAATCCTGCAGCACGTGCAAGGTCCCCCTGCTCAAGAAAACACATGTACAGGTCTGTCTGAAGTTTGCTAATAAACATCTGAATGATTCAGAGACAAACTGGGTGAAAGTGTTGTGGCCAGATGAGACCAAAATCAAGCTCTTCGGCATCAACTCAACTTGCCGTGTATGGAGGTGGAGGAATGCTGCCTATGACCCCAAGAACACATGCCCACGGTCAAACATTGAGGTGGAAACATTATGCTTTGGGGGTGTTTTTCTGACTTTTCGGCATCGAGGGGCCAATAGACGGGCCTTGTGTTGTAAACTCTTGGATGAGGACCTTCTTCCCTTAGCCAGAACACTTCAGATGCATCGTGGATGGGTCTTCCAGTATGACAATGACCCAAAACACACAGCCAAGACAACAAAGGAGTGGCCCAAGAAGAAGCAAATTAAGGTCCTGGAGTGGACTAACCAGTCTCCAGACCTTCATCCCATAGAAAATATGTGAAGCGAGCTGAAGACTCCAGTAACCAAATGTCAGCCTCGAAAACCTTAATGACTTGGTGAGGATCTGTAAAGAAGAGTGGGACAAAATCCCTCCTGTGTGCAAACCTGGTGGTGGCCAGCTACAAGAGACGTCTGACCTCTGTGTGATTGCCAAAGCAAGGTTTTTGCTACCAATTACTAAGTCATGTTTTGGGAAGGGATCAAATACGTATTTCACTCCATTAAAATGCAAATCAATTTTATAACTTTTTTTTCAAATGTGTTTTCTGGATGTTTTTGTTGTTATTCTGTCTCTTACTGTTAAAATAAATCTACCATTAAAATTCTAGACTGATCATTTTAGTTCTTCTTCCAGATCTTCTCCCGACACTAGCTCCTGCTGTGTGTCATCACTTATATAGCCATGGGGCGTGGCCATCCCCCTTCTTTTTTTTTTGCCGTGGGATTTCCCCTCAAGATCCATACCGACCCTATGCCGCTTTTTTTGGCATGGAGTTACCCTTCAAGATCCTCAGAGCACAAGTCGCATACCAAAGTCAGATCAGTTCAGATGATGATCTGACTTTGAACCGACTTCAGTGATATGCAATGGGCTGAAGTAGGACCAAAGTAGTGCAGGAACCTTTTCCTTAGTCGGACCGATTTGTGTCGGACCAGTTAGGACCTCTCTTATAGGGAACCATTGATTTATACACGTGATGCGGCATGTGCTCCCAAAGTCGGAGGCTCAGAGCGTATGTTGTACCAGCTGAATGTACAATATATAAACTACTGTGTGAATTGTCAGCACTATATAAGGGCCTGTCTCTACAAAACAGCATCACATAAGAAACTACAATAGTGTTTACTAGAAGTGATTTTTTTTCTAACTAAAACTCGTGTTGTACTTTACTGTGTGTGTCAAGCAGTGCAATGAAAGGAAGGCGAAAATAACAAGGGTGCTGAGGCATCGTAGACTATGAATGGGCCATGTATTTATGCGGCTTAAGCTGCCAGGTGTTGCACGCAGGCAGCCCTTGTAAGAGTTTTGAGACGCAGCGACTGCACGGGGACACTCATCCTCCTAATTTAACAGACGTGTGGGTAAATGGCCCCAAACGCAGACAGTGTGCACCTGCATGCCTGTTAACCACTTGAGCCCGGACCATTTGGCTGGCCAAAGACCGGGCCACTTTTTGCGATTCGGCACTGCGTCGCTTTAACTGACAATTATGCGGTTGTGAGACGTGACTCCCAAACAAAATTGACGTCCTTTTTATCCCACAAATAGAACTTTCTTTTGGTGGTATTTGATCACCTCTGCGTTTTTTTTTGTGCTATAAACAAAAATAGAGCGACAATTTTGAGAAAAAAGCAATATTTTTCCCGATTAATAAATATCCTCAAAAAATGTATAAAAAAAAATGTTTTCCTCAGTTTAGGCTGAAACATATTCTTCTACATATTTTTGGTAAAAAAAATCGCAATGAGCATTTATTGATTGGTTTGAGCAAAAGTTATAGCGTCTACAAAATAGGGGATAGTTTTATGGCATTATTATTATTATTTTTTTTTTTACTAGTAAGGGCGTCAATCAGCGATTTTTTTTTTTTATCGTGACTGCGACATTATGGCGGACACATCGGACACTTTTGGCGCTATTTTGGGACCATTCACATTTATACAGCGATCAGTGCTATAAAAATGCACTGATTACTGTGTAAATGTGCCTGGCAGTGAAGGGGTTAACCACTAGGGGGCTAGGAAGAGGTTAAGTGTGTCCTAGGGAATGATTCTAACTGTTAGGAGGCGTGGCTACGAGTGACATGTCACTGATCACTGCTCCCGATGAGAGGGAGCAGACATCAGTGACATGTCACTAGGCAGAACGGGTAAAAGCTGTGTTTATACTGGCATCTCCCCGTTCTTCAGCTCTGTGACCTTATCACGGGACACCGGCGGACATCGAGTCCGCAGATCGCATGGGCACAGTCACGGAGCTCGCGGCAGGCGAGTGCGCGCGCCGCCTGCAGCACACGTGCGCATGATGGCAAATTCAAACTGTTGTAAATATATGTCGACTTGCCTGTCGGTGGTGCCATTCTGCCGACGTATATGTACAGGAGCCAGTTCTTAACCGGTTAGTTTAGGATGAGCGGCTGTGCCTGTGGAGCCATTGCATCCTCATACACTCCCATGAAGGGCTGGGACAATTGGAGGGTGCAATGGTTTACCAGGGATGGGGGCACCCTGACCTTAACCCTAAGGGAAAGGGGGGCGCAGTTTGGCATCTTTGCCCTGGGCGCTGGACAACCTTGTCCCAGCACTGCTCCCATGGGCTGCCTGCAGATGGGGGCACCCTGACCCCAAGAGATGGGGAGGCCGGGGCGCAGTTTGGCATCTTTGCCCTGGGCGACCTTGTCCCAGCACTGCTTCCATGGGCACCTGGTGGCTCCAGCATTGACAGTCAGCAGGCCCCACCACCTGTGAGTGAGGCCAAGTGAAAATGTGTGTGCAGCCCTAAAAAATTTATAGAAAAATTGAAGTTTAGGAAAAAATGCTTAGCTTTGTATATTTATACCAGGCATGGTTAAACTGAAATCCATCAAGTTACAGTTCATTTAAACATTACTCTCCATGTATACAATATTACTAGTTCTGTGTGCGTCCGCAGTCTTGTATCTACTACAAATCCAAAAGCCTGTGTAGATACAGACAATCGGCAGGCTAGTATATTATACCCTAGAGGCATCCCATCCATTTACAAACAATCTGATTATTATATATATTATATACGATATAAGGTATACTCTTACAAGAACTGCACAGGCTGATCCAAACAAAGCCACAGACGGACAGACTGCTGTACGCCCACATAGAGAGCATTCTCCCAGCTCTGGCAGACCTTGTATGTATTTTTCGCTTTCTCTTGGAACGTGTACACAAGCTTTTGTGTTAATTGGGGTGAAATTGGGAGTGATCCAGATTCACATTTAATTAGCATTTGGAAGGGGAAAGGCAAGTCTCATAAAGCCAAGCTTGCATGGAGGAAGAAGCTATGTAATAATCTTAGCAGGACTTGGGGGCATCGGGAGGCAGTGGCCTCATCTCTGGGGGGCTGGCAATGAACATTTAAACCAATAACAAACAAGGGCTAGAGGTTGACACTATGACTTGTGTTTAATACTATCCTAAAATGGGGATGGTGGTAACAATATTCATTAGGAGGTGCAATAAACCCCGTTACTGGTTCTGATTTATAATAACTGCAGAGGAGATGTGGACCATCCGCAGCCAGCTGAAATCCAGAGGTCGCTGTTCAAGTGCACCTTTGCAATGAAAGCTGACATGATTGATGGAGTTCACATTACAAAAAAAAATCTAGTCATTAATTGCTGCTGTGCCTGCTTAATTAAAGGCAGTTTTTGGCTATACATGAATGAATCGCTTAACTACAGTTAACAATGAAACGCTCCGACTTTGCTGGGTGCAGCTGAAGTCCTCCATTATCCTTAAAAGCATTTACAAAATACAAAACAATGAAGGTATATACCATATTCATTAAAAAATGTAATGTGTTTTTTTATGCAATTTAGTGTAAGTACCTGATTTGGCTTAGTTTTAGCTTCCCCGGGCCTATAGAGGCCAGATGGGCTCTACTACATGCACAGCTACTGACAAGGGACATGCAGATTGGAGGAGAGAACACAGTGACCAGAGGGCTGAGCCAATCACAGGCTGGAGGCAAGGACATGCATGACCAGACTATATTAGAGCTTGTTCACACTTGCTCAAAATACTGACGCTTGTCAAACGCAAGGATATGTAAGACCCCTTTCATACTGGGGCATTTTTCAGGTGCTTTGGCGTTAAAAAAAAGCGCCAGTAAAGCGCCTGAAAGAAGCCTCATCTGCAATGCCAATGTGAAAGCCCGAGTGCTTTCAGAGCCCTTTGACACTGCCAGCGCCCGAAAAACGCCGGTAAAGCTCCACTAAGGCCCCTTTAACACTGGGGCGTTTTTCAGGCGCTTAGGCATAAAAAAAGTGCCTCATTGGCAAGGGGCGGTTTAGGAGCGGTGTATTCAACGCTCCTAAAGCACTGCAAAGAAGCTGCTTGCAGGACTTTTTTTTGACTCCCTGCCAGTGCAGCGCCTTAGCGTGAAAGCACTCGGGCTTTCACATTGGGATTGCAGATGAGGCTTCTTTCAGGCGCTTTACAGGCACTTTTTTTATCGCTAAAGTGCCTGAATAATGCCCAGTGTGAAAGGGGTCTAAACGGTAATTTTTTTTTTTTAAAACAAACATGTTATACTTACCTCCTCTGTGCAGTTGGTTTTGCACAGAGTGGCCCCAATCCTTCTCTTCAGTGGCGCTCCTGGCTTCTCCACTTCTCAAGTGCCCCGTCGGAGAAGCACTCTCCCTTGGGGTACCCGACACAGACAGCAGGACTCGACTTCCGCATCATTGGATTTGATTGACAGCAGTGGGAGCCAATAGCTGTGCTGCTATCAATCTATCCAATCAGGACCCAAGACACCAACTGGAGCGGGTGTGCACGTCCCCAGTGCAGGAATGATTGAGCTTGAGTATGTAAAAGGGGGCCTCTAGGGGGCTGGTGCACTACAAAAGTTTTTTCACAGTAATGCATGAGTACTTTAAGGTGAAAAGTCGCAGGGGTTTACGTTCTCTTTAATGCATGGTAATAGATGTGGTTGATAAGCATTTAATAAACATTAAATACGCTTCCCCAAATGCCCTATAAAAAAAAAGACCCATCTGTGGGTAAGTGATCTGTGGTGAATTGCTTTTCAGAGGGTGGTATAGCAGTGACTAATGTCGTAATGTGTACTAACCGTACACACGATTGGAAATTCCGACAGCAAAAGTCTGATGTGAGCTTTTGAACGGAAATTCAGACCGTGTGTACACTCGTTTTAATTTCCGCCAACAAAAGATTGAGAGCTGGTTTTCAAATTTTCAGACAGAAAAAAATCCTATCGGAAAATCCGATCGTATGTAGCAATTCCGACGCGCAAAATTCTGATGCAAGCTCGGAAGCACTGCCTTTTTCTCGGCTCGTCGTAGTGTTGTACGTCACGCGCTCTTGACTGACGAAAGTTTAGAGAACTTTTGTGTGACCGTGTGTATGCAAGCCAAGCTTGAGCGGAATTCCGTCGGAAAAAACATCCAAAGTTTTTCCGACGGAAAATCCAATCGTGTGTACGGGGCATTACAGGTGATAACAAGGTGCTACTGCCGCCTAATTTTTTATTTATTTTTTACAATTACAAAGCATTGTAGTGGCATGTATACAGCCCTGTCAGGCTGTAATGTTAGAATTTGGGAATTTGAGGTGGTAAAAGCAGCTCAGCCACCTGTTTTTATTCCCCACTAGCCGGTCGAGCAAAGATTCCTGAATGTATTTTACATTTGACAAGTTTCTCTGGCTGGCAATTGGTTGACCATAAAGGCCATTAAAATCAATAATTGTCATCTCCCGAGGGGGTTACCTTTCGGCCGCGCTCTTGTGTGATGCACTTGGAGGCCATAGCTGCCAAGTGTATGACTCTGCCCCGCCCTCCGCGTCATTGATTTGATTGACAGCAGCGGGAGCCAATGGCTGCGCTCTTATCAATCTAACCAATGAACAGCCGACGAGCCGTTTGGAAAGCAGCGTGGGAACGAGTCCACTGAAGTTCGGGGCTTAGGTAAGTAAAACGGGGGCACGGGGGGGCCGGAGAGTACAAGGTGTTTTTTCACCTTAATGCATAGGATGCATTAAAGGGGTTGTAAAGGTTCGTTTTTTAGTTTATAAATAGGTTCCTTTAACCCAGTGGTCTCAAAGTACCGGCCCGCGGGCCATTTGCGGCCCGCGGACCAGTTATAAATGGCCCGCAGGCATGGTGGAAGTGAGGGCGCCATCTGGTGGTGAGCCGTTGGTATTACAAGTTATTACCACCAGATGTGAGCTGGCGCCATCTGGTGGTGGCCGTTGGTATTACAAGTTAAGCATTACAAGTTAAACAGCAATTCTAATGTCATTTTACACTATTTTCACCGCCATATTCTTCCCTCTAATTAGAACCCCCAAACATTATATATATTTTTTATCCTAACACAGTAGAGAATAAAATAGCGATCGTTGCAATACTTTCTGTTACGTCGTATTTGCGCAGCGGTCTTACAAGCGCACTTTTTTGGGAAAAAATTACACTTTTTTTAATTAAAAAATAAGACAACAGTAAAGTTATGCCCATTTTTTTTAATATTATGAAAGATAATGTTACGCCGAGTAAATTCATACCCAACATGTCACGCTTCAAAATTGTGTCCGCTTGTGGAATGGCGACAAACTTTTACCCTTTAAAATCTTCATAGACGACGTTTAAAAAAATCTACAGGTTGCATGTTTTAAGTTACAGAGGAGCTAGAATTATTGCTCTCGCTCTACCAATCGCGGCGATACCTCACATGTGTGGTTTGAACACCGTTTACATATGCGGGCGCTGCTCACTTATGTGCTCGCTTCTGCGTGCAAGCTCGTCGGGACGGGGTGCGTTTTCTGGCTCCTAACTTTTTTAGCTGGCTCCTAGATTCCAAGCAAATTTGTCAAACCCTGACTTACACCAGTGCTGGTGGTAATAATGCGCTCGCTGACACCAGTGCTGGGGGTTAATAATGTGTTCGCTGACACCAGTACTGTTGTTTTTGAAGTTTGAAAGTTTGCATGCGGCCCCCCATGGCATATGAAAACTTGTCTTGTGGCCCTCAAGTAATTTGAGTTTGAGACCCCTGCTTTAACCCCTTCCATACAGGGCATTTCACCCCCTTCCTGCACAGACCAATTTATAGTTTTCATCGCTGTTGCACTTTGAATGACAATTGCACGGTCATGCAACACTGTACCCAAATGAAATCTTTGTTTCCCCCCCCACAAATAGAGCTTTCGTTTGGTGGTATTTGATCATCTCTGCGGTTTTTATTTTTTGCGCTATAAACAAAAGAAGAGCAACAATTTTGAAAAAACACCATATTTTTTACTTTTTGATTTAATAAATATCAACATTTAAAAAAAAAAAAATAATAATAATTTTCCTCAGTTTAGACGTTTAGATACGTATTCTTCTACATATTTTTGGTATAAAAAAAAAAATCGCAATAAGCGTATATTGATTGGTTTGCGCAAAAGTTATAGTGTCTACAAAATAGGGAATAGATTTATGGCATTTTTATTTATTATTATTTTTTTTACTAGGAATGGCGGCGATCTGCGATTTTTATTGTGACCGTGACATTGCGGTGGACACATCGGACACTTTTGACACATTTTTGGGACCATTCACATTTATACAGCGATTAGTGTTATAAAACTGCACTGATTATTATGTAAATGTGACTGGCAGGGAAGGGGTCAACACCAGGGGGCGCTGAAGGGGTTAATATGTTCCCTGGGAGTCATTTCTAACTGTAGGGGGTGGGGACTCACAAGGGGAGGAGACTGATCTGTGTTCCTCTGTTCTGGGAACACACATCGGTCTCCTTACCTCTGACAGGAGGTGGATATGTGTGTTTACACACACAGATCCACACTCCTGCCGTGATTGCCGGCAATCGCGGGTGCCCGGCGGACATCGCGACCGACGGGCACGCACACCGGGTCGCAAGCTTTGCCGCGCGGCTGGGGTGCACAGGACGTCATATGATGTCCACTCTGAAGGACAGACCGTTCCTGCTGACGTCATATTATTATGGCTCGGTAGGGAACTGGTTAAGCTAGTGCATTGTTGGTTCACTTACCCTTTCCTCCGATTTCCCTTCTAAATGTTTTTTTTCTTTGTTTTCTTTGTCTGAATTTCTCACTTCCTGTTCCTCCTCCAGTAAGGTGTTCAGTAAGCTGTTCTAAATGACTTTCCACCGCTTGGATGATGGGGGCAAGCTTACTGAGAAGAAACAGGAGGTGAGAAATTCAAACAAAGAAAAAATAACATTTAGAAGGGAAATGGAAGGAAAAGGTAAGTGAACCAACAATGCACAAGATTAAAGGACCCTATTTAGAAAATAAAAGACGAACCTTTACAACCCCTTTAAGGTGAAAAAACACAAAGGTTTACAACCACTTTAATATACAATACAATATACCGTATTTAATCGGCATATAACACGCACAGGCGTATAACACACACCTTAATTTTAAAAGGGAAGTGTCAGGAAAAAACCTTCAATTTTAAATAAAGAACTTTAAAGCAAAATAAGGGTCAATTCCCATCTGCAGCCTCCCCCTTGCCATGAATGCAGCCTGATCAATCAGGGAGGGGGCGGGATGAGCGCCGTCACATACAGCAAGAATCTCCTGTTTACTCAGCGGCTTCTTTAATACAAAGTCCCGACTCCTGGACCGGCTTCTATGATCGACAGAACACTGGTCCAATGCCAGCCCAGGAGACGGAACTTCCTTTTACAGAGGCCGCTGAGTAAACAGGAGCTTCTCGCTGTATGTAATCTGACAGCGCTCTTCTCACCCCCTCCCCATTCTCTCCGAGGCAGCCCAAATTACAGTATCGCCGTATAACACGCACACACTATTTTAAACCGATTTGCAGGGTGAAAAAGTGAGTGTTATACGCCAATAAATACAGTAATCATTTCAAGTGTGTTCCAGCTTGAAAGCATACTTTAACTTTTTTCAGTCATCTTTTGCCCTTTTACCCTGTAAGCCTTCATTTACCACCCAGGTTGTCCCGATTATAACCCATATTCTTTATGTAAGTCCATAGTCTCCTAGCCATATGTGATAGGTCTGTTGGGAAAAGCTTGTCTTAGTGTCTTTTTCTGAGCTTCTGTAATGGACCAATTTTCTTTCTGCAGGTATAAAGGCTTCATCAAAGATTGTCCCAGTGGCCAGTTGGATGCTGCTGGTTTCCAGAAGATCTACAAACAGTTCTTTCCCTTTGGAGACCCAACGAAATTTGCCACATTTGTCTTTAATGTTTTTGATGAGAACAAAGTAAGTAAATGTATGCTCTGTACTATAAAGGGTATGTGTATGTCTATATACAGTATCTAACAAAAGTGAGTACACCCCTCCCATTTTTGTGTGATGTGACTCGTTAGTGTTACAAGGTCTCAGGAGTGAATGGGGGGCAGGTGTGTTAAATTTGGTGTGATCACTCTCAATCTTTCATACTGGTCAGTGTGTGTGTGTGTGTGTGTGTGTGTGTGTGTGTGTGTGTGTGTGTGTGTGTGTGTGTGTGTGTGTGTGTGTATATATATATATATATATATATATATATATATATATATATATATATATATATATATATATATATATATATATATATATATATATATATATATATATATATATATATATATATATATATGTGTGTATATATATATATATATATATATATATATATATATATATATATATATATATATATATATATATATATATATATATATATATATATATATATATACACACACACACATACAGTATCTCACAAAAAGTGAGTACACCCCTCACATTTTTGAAAATATTTTATTAGATTTTTTCATGTGACAACACTGAAGAAATGACACTTTGTTACAATGTAAAGTAGTGGGTGTACAGCTTGTATAACAGTGTAAATTTGCTGTTCCCTCAAAACTACTCAACACACAGTCATTAATGTCTAAACTGCTGGCAACAAAGTACAGAGTCGGTTCACACTAGGGCGACACGACTTCCAGCACGACTTTCAGAAGCGACTCCGACACGACTTGAGCATGAACCACAGGGCGATCTGGGGAGATTTACAACACGACTTGAAGTCGTCTCCAGGACAGGAGACATTCCAGTGGCCAATAAAACAACCATCAGCTCTGGGAGAGGGAGGGGGAGGGAAGGGTTTGCCTGAGAAATGTATGTTATCTTCCTGGAAAGTAGCATCAGACTTGGAAGCGACTTCCATTGAAATCAATGGGTACAAATCGCCTAGAAGTCAGATTGAAGTAGTACAGGAACTTCTTCTGAAGTCGGAGCGACTTAAGAAGTGTGTATTAACACCGCTCCCATTCACTTACATTGCTTTTCTGGACAGCGCGACTTAGGACGACTTGAGACAACTTCAAGTCGGATCCCAAGTCGCCCCAGTGTAAACCGACTCTAAGTAAAAATGTCCAAATATGGCCCAAAGTGTCAATATTTTGTGTGGCCATCATTATTTTCCAGCACTGCCTTAAAGGGGTTGTATGGCTTCAGTTTAAAAAAAAATAACAAACATGTCATACTTACCTCCACTGTGCAGTTTGTTTTGCACAGAGTGGCCCCCGAACCTCGTCTTCTGGGGTCCCTCGGCGGCTGTCTCGGCTCCTCCCCGCAAGTGCTAACCCCCTCAATGGGAAGATCTCTCCCAAGGGGGTTAGCTTGCGGGTGCGCTCCCGTGATATAGCCGCCAACTGTATCACTTGGCCCCGCCCCTAGCGCACCGCATCATTGGATGTGATTGACAGCAGCGCAAGCTAATGGCTGTATGGGGGCTGGGCTGACGGGAGGAGGAGAGAGATGGCTGATCCTGATCACTAGGATCTATCTGTCTGTTTACATTGACAGATCCCCATTCTGGCTCTCGTTACCGCGATTGTGGGTGGCCGGCAGACATTGCGGCCACGCGCATCGGGACCCCTGTTATACAGAAGGCGCCTGCTATGGCTCCTTATAGGAGCCGCCGTACACCTACAGCGATTTGTGGGAACGTGCCGACCTGCCGTCGTATAACAACGGCGGCTGGTCGGCAGGTGGTTAAACATTTACAAATCATCACATATGGAATCAATTACGTGGTTAATGACTCATTAGTATAATTGCATTTCTTCTTTGATTTGTTTTTCAAAACCACTCATACAGAAATGGTTAACCAAACAGGTATTCCTTTCATTATTCAACCAGGAACCTTTACTTTGTTATACTATCAAGAAAAAATAAATATATATATATATATATATATGAGTATATCACAACCTAAACATCCAAATATAATAATTTTCAAGAGAATTAACTATCTTAATCAAATAGATCTAAATCTAGATCCGTATTTAATCCCTTTGGGGCAACAGTATTAAGAAAATTAATCCAGAAAACGTCACATTTTTTTAAAATGACATTATAGTATTTTTCACCCCCAGGGGAGTATTTAATTCTATCCCAAGGAGCCAACTAACTAGAGTTAAAAGAATAGTCAGGGATCCACAATGTTGGAGAGATAGATTACATTAAATAGAGATTAAATTAATCAGAAGGAGCTTTTCAGTAGCATTGGTTAAAAGAGAACATGTTCATCTAATAGTAGGACTCCAGATATATAAAAAGGATTCCTTTTGTATCCCAATTCCATCCATTTTTTTATTGTTGAAAAATTCTTGCTTATACATACATTCTGACAGGGTGACACTGTGGATGCATGTGCCAACTTCCCGGTATGTTTGAAAATGAATACTAATTTTAAACTAGACACTTGGACTTTCAACGGCATACAGGTATTAACTATAAAAATCTGTAGGTATTTATTTATAGAAAAATATATAAAAGAATATACATTCATGGGTCACAATATATTAATCGTCAGAATATAGCCCCGACAAGTACTAAAATTTCACTTCCACAATGTTTCAGTAGTGTAGGTATACTCAAATTAAGAGAAATACATAACAAAGGAACAATGATGATACATATGGGGTGTATAGTCTTGAACAGGGATCCAATATGCAGGATTTTTATTCTTTGCGTAATGAAACGCTTAATCAGGAGCATGGAGGTAAGCAGGTCGTGTTTGGTAATGAACAAGGACCTGGATACTGGCACACTGGCAGTGTATATCTGACCCAAAACACCAGAAAAGTTTTAAGTCATAATAAAAAAGCCCAAACAGTAAAGCAGCCAGACTCTTCGGGTATGGCTGGTGGACGGCAAATTAAGTGGGAGTCCTGGGGGGAGCCTCTCCTGTGTGCTGCACACAGGAGAGGCTCCCCCCAGGACTCCCCCTTAATTTCCCATCCACCAGCCATACCCGAAGAGTCTGGCTGTTTTACTGTTTGGGCTTACGTTTGGACAGATTTTTCTGTCCAGCCCATGAACTGGTGTGTCACACCAGTCTGATACTTGTGGCGTCCAAAGTCAGAACTGCCTGGAAGGAACCTCACATTTTCCTGCTTACCAGCAGACTGTGTTTTTGGTTACAAACACGACCTGCTTACCTCCATGCTCCTGAGGAAGCGTTTCATTACGCGAAACATGTAGAGCAAGAATAAAAATCCTGCATATTGGATCCCTGTTCAAGACCATACACCCCATATGTATCATCATTGTTCCTTTATGTATTTCTCTTAATTTGAGTATACCTACACTACTGTAACATTGTGGAAGTAAAATTGTAGTACTTCTTGGGTCTATATTCTGACGATTAATATATTGTGACCCATAAATGTATATCCTTTTATATATTTTTCTATAAATAAATACCTACATATTTTTATAGTTAATACCTGTGTGCCGTTTAAAGTCCAAGTGTCTAGTTTAAAATTAGTATTAATTTTCATTTTTTTATTGTGTTTTTAACATCATTAAAAAAAATATTATTATTATTTTACAGGAATTATATAGCGCCAACAGGTTACGCAGCGCTTTACAATATAAAAGGGAGATAATACAGTTATAATGCAATAAAATACAAGAGTATTAAGAGGGCCCTACTCAGAAGAGCTTACAATCTAATAGGGTGGGGCAGGTGGTACAAAAGGTTGTAACTGTGGGGAATGAGCTGATGGAAGTGGTAAAAGATTAGTTGGAGACGTGATATGCTTCCCTGAAGAGAAGAATTTTAAGGGATCGCCTGAAGGTAGCAAGAGTAGGGGAGATAGCCGGACATGTTGAGGTAGCGAGTTCCAGAGGATGGGAGAGGCTCTGGAGAAATCCTGGAGACGCGCGTGGGAGGATTATTGGGGGTTATCAGGAGACAACTATCCGAATATAGACAAATGTTTAGCTCCGCCTTTACCCTCACATTGGAAAGGTAGAACTTTTAGAGATTGTTTGGTCAAATCAGATCAATACTTTCCTTCCAATCCTAATATAACATTTCTGGGAGCACGTAATACAGGATCATATCCCTGTTTATCATGTATATAGTGTAAATATATCCCATCCTCACAAAGGTTTTGATATCCCAATTAAAGGTTATTATACTTGCCAATCTTCATATGTGATTTGTGATATAAAATGCCCGTGTGGGTTCCTTTATATTGGAGAAACAATTCAAAAGGTCAAGGACCGTATAGCTAGACATAAATATTCGAGCGGCTCGCGCATGTGCAGTTCGCGCCCAGCTGTGAAGCCGCAAACTGTCACACTTACAATGGCGGTGCCGCCAACAGGAGGGGGAGAGAATAGAAGCTTCGGGTGGCCGCATCGCTGGACCGTGGGACAGGTGAGTGTCTGTTTATTAAAAGTCAGCAGCTACACTTTTTGTAAAGTCAGCAGCTGACTTTTAATAAACTCAAAAACCAGGGGAACTTCGCTTGAATACTGTGACCCCAAATGGATTAAATAGGGATCTAGATTTATATCTATCTGGTTGATTATGATAATTAACACTCTTGAAAATAACACTTTTAAAAATAATTGTATTTGGATGTTTAGGTTGTGATATACTTTATATATACACAGTTGTGCTCAAAAGTTTGCATACCCTGGTAGAAATGGTAAAATTTGACATTTATATTGAAAATATGACTAATCATGCCAAAAAACTGTATTTTATTCACGTATAGCGATCACATGAAGCCATTTATTATCACATAGTTTTTTGGCTCCTTTTAAAATGATAATGATAACAGAAATCACCCAAGTGGCCCTGATTAAATGTTTACATACCCTGGAATGTTTGGCATTGGTACAGCTGTACACAGAAGGTGGCACACACAGGTTAAAATGGCTATTAAAAGGTTAATTTCCCACATTTGTGGCTTTTTAAATCGCAATTAGTGTCTGTGTATAAATAGTCAATGCGTTTGTTGGCTCTCACTTGGATGCACTAAGCAGGCTATATACTAAGCCATGGGGAGCAGAAAAGAACAGTCAAAAGACCTGCATAAGAAGGCAATGAAACTTTACAAAGATGGAAAGGGATATAAAGATATCCAAAGCCTTGAATATGCCAGTCAGTACTATTTAATCCCTTATTAAGAAGTGGAAAATGCATGTCTTCACTTAACTTGAATAAAACATTTTTTTTTAGCATGATCAGTCATATTTTCAATATTCATGACAAAATGTCTCAATTTCTGCCAGGGTATGCAAACTTTTGAGCTCAACTGTATATATATTTTTCTTGGTAGATTAACAAAGTAAAGGTTCCTGATAGAATAATGACAAGAATACCTGTTTGTTTAACCATTTTCTGTATGAGTGGTTTTGAAAAAACGAATCAAAGAAGGAATGTAATTATACGAATGAATCATTAACCACGTAATTGATTCCATATGTGATGATTTGTAAATGTTTAAATTCTCATGAATGTGTTTGAAATGTTAGACGTGTTCTGATCTGATGAAGGGCAATAAGCTTGTAAGCCCGAAATGGAAATCTTTGAAAATCACACTATGTAACTGCTCAAATTAATCGGGATCAATACCTTTTTAAGAGCAGCAATCCTTTGCACTTTTTTTATATATATATATATATATTATATATATATATATATATATATATATATATATATATATATATATATATATATATATATATATATATATATATATATATATATATATATATATATATATATATATATATATATATATATATATATATATATATATATATATATATATATATATATATATATGAGAGAGGGAGAGAGAGAGATGTATAAAAAGTGCAAAGAATTGCTGCATTTAAAAATGTATTGATCCAATTATTTGAATATATATATATATATATATAAAATAAATAATGTATATATATATATGTGTGTGTGGGTGTGTAATATATACACATACACACACACATTTTTTGTCTCCTAGGAAAAAAAGAAAATGCACTGAGGTTGTTATGCACCCTTTTCTTGTGAAATGCCCGTTTTACATAGCTCAGTAGCTCAAGCTATCAAGCTAAAATTTCCACAAGGGAGCGACTTAAAGCTGAACTCCAGGCACAAAAACATTCATTTAAAAATATTATATAGTAGCCATAAAGGGATATAAATCCTTGTATTAACAATATTGGGGTAGATTCACAGAGAAGATACGACGTCGTATCTCTGAGTGTGCGGGGTCGTATCTATGCGCCTGAATCATAGAATCAGTTACGCATAGATTTCCCTAAGATCCGACCGGCGTAAGTGTCTTACACCGTCGTATCTTAGGCTGCATATTTATGCTGGACGCTAGGTGGCGCTTCCGTATATTTACGCAAGGAATATGCAAATGAGCTAGATACGCCGATTCAGAAATGTACGTCCGGCCGGCGCATTTATTTACGCTGTTTACGTTAAGCTTTTTTCGGCGTATAGTTACCCCTGCTATATGAGGCGTATTCTATGTTAAGTATGGCCGTCGTTCCCGCGTCAAGTTTTGAAAATTTAACGTTGTTTGCGTAAGTCGTTCGCGAATAGGGCTGGACGTTATTTACGTTCACGTCGAAAGCAATGCCGATTTGCGGCGGAATTTCGAGTATGCGCACTGGGATTTTTTCATAAAAAACGTCAAATACGCGGGGTCACATTTAATATACATAAAACACACCCACACCATCCACATTTGAATTAGGCGGGCTTACGCCGACACAGATACGTTACGCCGCCGTAACTAAGGGCGCAAGTTGTTTCTGAATACAGAACTTGCGCCCTAAATTACAGCGGCGTAACGTATCTGAGATGCGTTACGCCGGGCGGATAGATATACCATTGTATCTGAATCCAGCCCATTATCTTAGCGGTAAAAGTAGCAGTGATATTATCACTGTTGCGTATAGCCTGTGCAGGGAACAGAGCTCTGGGAGGGACTCAGCAGGCCCCACCCACTACAGGCTGTCTGCAGATTAGTAAAGGAGGGGGCGGAGACGGGACCAGTCCCCCTGCACAAGTAGAGAGCGCAGCAGTGACCGGTCTTCATTACAGGAGCTCCTGCACAGAGGCAAAGTATCACACTGGATTATTGGACATAAGAAATAGAAAGCACACCCATCGGGGGGAGTACACATGTCTCTTGTACAATATTTTCTTATCCAGAGATCAACTTTAAACTTTCAGTGAGAGACAATGTGCCTGAAAGGGAACTGCTTATACTATGCTCTCTCTTTAGTGCTATGTTATGTTGTAAATGCTCATTTATAAAACAAAGATTAACAACCTGTCGGTATAAAATTAAAATAAAACTGAAGCAAAAGCGCTATACCTTGATATCAAAGGAAACCTGTAAGGAGAAAAATATGAGGAAATAAGGGTTTACAAGAGGTTGTAAACCCTTCCTTATACCCAGTGAAGGACTGGCCTCAGGTGAAACAAATTTTCTTCTCTTCTCTACATTTATAAAGCTTGTCTGAGCTGTCAGAAAAAAAGGGGTTGGAGAGCTGAAATTACACTCTGCAGATCCCAGTGAGGAAAGCTCTGATTGGAGGGAAGGGACACGCCCCCCTTCACACAGCACACAGGATCAGAGCTAAGTTTGCCAATCATAGGCTGTGTGCTGGAGGTCCCTCCCCTGTCACCTTTTTTTTCTTGGTGTCAGGAAAACTTGTCAGAAGTGATTTACGCTGATGGCTGAGGAATGAGGCATCAGACAGAAATGACACTTGGTGCTCTGGAATGGTACAAGTACACACTATAGAAGGATATGCTTTGTTTAAATTTCATGTTTGAAGTTTAATCACTTTAATGGCACAGTTTTACCCTAGCTGAATATTTGATATTGGCACTTTTCTCCTGACCTTTGTGCTCAGGCGCTGTATCTCTTTACAGCAAGTATGTTACTGTATTTTCACTTATTATGACTAAATTCCTTGGAGAATGCGTAGAAAATCTTACAATTATACTTAATGTCGTCTTCTGCTGCACCCCGCGCTCCCCCGAGCCCTTCAGCCAATTACACTTTTAATTCCTAATTTATTACATTATATATTGCAGTGGTAGTTACAGCAAGAACAAGTATGCGGCGCGCATTATGATTCATTTATCCTTATTAATTTAGGTATAACTGGTTTATTTACTCACGGCACAGATTTACTTTGCTTGTTGTGTGTAGGTGCAATGATTACAAGCTTCGTGTGTTAATTTGCTGTTTCTGTACAGTGATCATTATGGGATGTTCAAAGCGAATCATGCAACTTTCTCAAGAAAAGCCATGGATCTTAATGATTAGGATAGTGTAAAGAATAAAGAGAACCAGTCACGTTTTTGCACTTAAGCACAGTTCCTGGCGGGGTACAGTAAAGTCCTTGATGGATGTATACAAAGAGAGATGACCGTGAAAGAGTCAACATTGTGCTGGTTACATGTGCACTGGTCCTGGCAGATGCATGCTTGTGAATTGGTCCCCTGTTTGTAAAGACCTGGTTCTCTTTAATGGGTTTCTCCATTTAAAGCTGATGATGGGGGTCACTCACTAGTTCCTATATCTCTCAGGGCATTTCTGCGTCCCGTTTCTGAGTTCCCAGCTCCGCCCACCTGCCACACTCATTATAACGAGGATGCACTACTTCCATTCATGTCTTCTTTAATTATATATTGAGGAAAGTTCAGCAGGAATAGTGAGACTTTTACACTTGACTTTAGCAAGGGGTAGAGACAGGCATTCCAGTGCAGAAATCTCCTGGCTGGATTATTATTATAAAGGATTTATATAGCGCCAACAGTTGGCGCAGCGCTATGGATTACAGGAGCAATATAGGAAAAACAAGGATGATTGAGTTCATCAGCATCCAGCTATAATAGAATGATCCATTAGAAATATTTAAGTAAAGTGTTAATAAAGGGGTTGTTAAAGCTAAATAAAAAACAAATAAATAAATAACAAAACATGTTTTTACCTACCTACGGGAACCTCCTCTTTTCGGGTCCCCCGCCGGTGCTCCTGGCCCCTCATCTCTGGCCAGTGCCCCCCGTGGGAAGCCGTACCCAAGTCCCTCTGCTGCATCCATTGACACAGACAGCGGGACTCGGCCCCACCCCCCGCTTCCTCGTCACTGGCTTTGATTGACAGCACTGGGAGCCAATGGCTCCCGGTGCCCCAGCAAAGCCAGTTAGAATTGAGTGAGAGGAGAAAAGATGTGCATGGTGCTGGATCGAATGAGGTCTCAGGTAAGTAAAGGGGGGGCAATGCTGAAACCTACATTTTTTTTTTTACCTTAATGCAAGGAATGCATTTGGGTAAAAAAAATTTAGGCACAGATTCTCGTAGAATCGCCTATCTTTAGGCGGGCGTAGCGCATCCGAGATACACTACGCCGCTGTAACTTAGAGCGGCCTGTCCTGTATTCTCAAAGAACTTGCGCTTTAAGTTACGCCGGTGTAGCATAACTGGGCCGGTGTAAGCCTGACTAATTCAAATGTGGAAGTGGTGGGCGTGTTTTATGGAAATTAATCATGACCCCACGTCATTGACTCTTTTTTCGAACGGCGCATGCTCAGTATCACGTCGAATTTTCTAATTAAATTGCGCCCGCCCAATGCCTAGTCGACGTGAACGTAACTTACGTCCAGCCCCATTCACGGACGACTTACGCAAACGACGTAAAACGTGAAAAATTTTACGCTGTTCCGACGTCCATACCTAACATTGGTACGCCTCATAGAGCAGGGGTAACTTTACGCCCAAAAAAGCCTAACGTAAACGAAAGCGCCGGCCGCACGTACGTTTTGAGAATCGTCGTATCTAGCTCATTACCATATTCGACGCGTAAATCGACGGAAGCGCCATCTAGCGGCCAGCCTAAATATGCAACTTGGATACGACGGCGTAAGAGTCTTACGTCGGTCGGATCAAAGACAAATCAATGCGTAACTTATTATAAAAAACAGGCGCATAGATACGACGCCTCAAACTCAGAGTTACGATGGCGTACCTGGAGATACGCCGGCGTAACTCCTACAAGAATCTGTGCCTTAGACTTTACAAAACCCCTTTAAACCCACAAAAGTAAAACCAGTATGTATATGCAGTAAAGCATACTTGTTATACTCCCTGTGGAATTTAAGGGGTTAATCCTCTGCATTGTTCAAAAATGCTGTTTGAGCCTGTCTTCTCAATCTCCCCTTCTTCCACTGTCTTCAAAAAATAACCTGACATTTACAGAGCCAGGGGACGGGCTGCACATGCTCAGTTTGGTGTGTATTGCTAGAGAGTTTTTTCTTTTTTCTTGGGAGAGTGCATGTGATCAGCACTGTCCAGACAGAGGATCAGGGGTCCTGCATTCTCATTGAGCAATCGTGGGAGAATGAAAAGTCCTCCTACAAGCTTTAACCAGACTCTGATAGAAGTAACAAGACTGCTATTTAATGCTGATGAGAAAAGGTGTTTAGCAGTTTAAAGTCACTAAAATGATTGCATTTCCGTGTTCTGTGTACTGTGGGAGACCAGATATAGTGAATGCAGGGTCCTGGGTTTAGTAACACTTTAAAGTCAACTTTTTTTTAAAATAAAAACATAATACACTTATCTGATCTGCGCAATGATATTGCACACAGCTGGCTCCATACCTCAACTTTGGTGTTCCCCTGCCGGAACTCTCTGCTCCTCCTCCCTTCAGAATGCCCCCATAGCAAGCTGTGTGCTAAGGGGCACCCATGTGGGCACGATTCCAACCCGGGCTGTGTGAGTCCATATATGCACACAATGCAGCTTGGCCACACCCCCCCGCTCCCTCCTTATAGGATTTGACTGACCGCAGCAAGAGCCAATGTGAAGCCTTTGAATCCAGGAAGAATGGGGAATGAGGGTGCTGGCGGGGACAGCGCTGGATCATGAAAAGTGTCGGGTAAGTGTGGTGGCGGCGGGGGGGGCGCGTGGACAGGTAAGGTGGTGTGGTGTTTTTTGTACCTTAATGCAGGAAGTGCATTGAGGGTAAAAAGCACCCAGACTTTAGAAGAACTTTAATGCATTATAGATAAACCTGCTGAGACAGAAGCGTGATTTACTCCCTTACTATCTTTTTGCAGGATGGACGGATCGAGTTTGCAGAATTTATCCAGGCTTTATCTGTCACTTCACGTGGGACCCTGGATGAGAAGCTGAGATGTAAGTCACCTAGCTTGCACACAGTATAGTGCCAAATTGATCTATCCAAAGAGACCCTACCACAAGATTATTCAATTCATCAAAAATCTTCCCATTATACACCTGTCAACCATAACTTTAGGACCACCCACCTAATATTGAAGTAAGTGACCCAGACACACAGGGCCGCTGATAGGGCAGTAACGCCAGCCCTCCTGTACTGTGCCCGGGCACAATCGGCTCAAAAGGGGGCCCAGGCACCTGCCGAGCAGGAGCGCCGGGTGAACTGTCTTATTGCAGATCCTGATCCTTTTCTGCCCTCCCCCTGCAGTGCTGCCAGCTTCTCTTCCTCTTTCTCCCTCTGGTTGCCCTTCCATCTACTATCCTGCCTCCCCCGTTTGCTCCATTCCGCCGCAGAACTTCTGTCTTTCCTCCTCTCATTCAAGCTGCCACTGTGGGCACAAAAGTAGATGTTTCAGGATTGAGAGTGGGGGAAAGGGCTGATAAATATGTAATTTACTGCCCCCTTTTTTTCCTGAATGAACACAGTGAGCAAACAGTACCAATCAATGCTGTGTCCATTCATCACTGAAGCAAAGTAAACTGAGTTTACTATTCTTCAATTTGTGAATGAGCAGGAAGCCTTAAAGTTTTTTTTCTATTCATTAATCTGTGCTGCTGAGGCTGCATAAAAGGGACTGATGAATCTATGTCCTCCGTCCCTTTTGGCCCGGGAAGGAGGGGTCCTGTCAGGTAGGCTGTATGGGGCTCTGTGATTTGTAGCAGTGCCTCTGCAGACACACCTGGCCATCCATATGATGTAAAAGGCCACCTTCTTCCACTGCTCTGTGGTTCAGTTCTGACGCTCATGTGCTTATTGTAGGCACGTTTGTCTGTGGATACAGGCCAGCACCAGTCTGTGGCTGCGCATCCTTATTCACAACAAAAGCACAAGCACATGGTCATCACAGTTTAACACATCAACTTCAGGGACCACATGTTCACTTGCTGCCTAATATATCCCACGACTTTCATATGTCATTGTAACAAGATAATTCTTGTTATTCACTTTATCTGTCCGTGGTCATAACATTATGGCTGATCGATGTATGCATATTTAACAAACTTTATCCATTTTCTTTACCCGTAAAACCCTCCCTTGTGTAGACATCCCAAGACTAATGCTGGGGGATGCCACCTTGGATGTGATGTCAGCAGCCCCAATGCTGTCACTCAAGTGACACACTCTAGTATTCCTCTTCTCTCCTTCCCCATCAGCTACATAAAAAGTTATGTAGGGAGGTGATGGGTGGGACAGAGGAGCTTGGCCAGCACAGAGGGAATTGATTACTCGAAGTGGGCAAGGAGGGAGGAGGCTATGCTAAGGAACTGACTCTTATTTATGGAAATATTTAAAATACTTGATTTTTCTGTGCCTTTAACGTTCAATTCTTTAAAAATTGGTGACAGCGTCTCTTTATAGTGAAAGCACTATTTAAGTTGTGATAAGTGTGTCCCCATTGGAGAGAATTCCTTTTGCTTCCTGTCCCAGTAATTAGGGTGTTAGAAGAAAATGATGGGAATATCTGCAATGAGGAAACAGACACAAGTTATATTATTACAGTTATTTTAGTTGAGGCTTGTTATAATATCTAGGCTCCTTTTCAGCTCCTCTGGGGGAATAATGAGATCCTCTGACAGTTGGATTTGCCGGGAGATTTTCCACTCTGTTATCATTTATTGGCTCATTTCAACAAAGACTGCGTGAGAAATGTTTAGCTGATTCTCCATTGTTCTTGGCTGCCATCCCAGAGATCGCATCATTTATAAATGTTCATATTTATGTGCATATCTGACAGATAAAAGATCTTCAACAGTCAAATTATCTATTATATTAGGGGGCGGACTGACAATTTATGGAGCCCCGGGCAATAGGAGATTATGAGGCTCCCAGGCAATAGATTATGGGGCCACACAGTATACACACTATAGGCTAGATTCAGGTAGCCCTGCGTAATATTGTGCGGGTGTAACGTAACGTTACACTGCCGTAAATTAGAACTTGCCCCCGTAAGTTACGGCGGCGTAACGTATGTGCTCCGGCGTAAGCCCACCTAATTCAAATTTGGATAATGTGGGCGTGTTTTATTTAAATTTAGTGTGACCCCACGTATTTGACGTTTTTTACGAACGAATCCCAGTGCGCATGCTCGAAATTCCGCCGCAAATCGTCAATGCTTTAGACGTGAACGTAACTTACGTACAGCCCTATTCGCGAACGACTTACACAAACGACGTAAAAATTTCAAAAATCGACGCGGGAACGACGTCCATACTTAACATTGCGTATGCCTCATAAGAGCAGGAGCAACCTTACGCCGAAAAAGCCTAACGTAAACGACGTAACAAAATAGCGCCGGGCGTACGTACGTTTGTGAATCGGCGTATCTACCTAATTAGCATATTCCTTGCGTAAATCGACGGAAGCGCCACCTAGCGGCCAGCGTAAATATGCAGCCTAAGATACGACGGTGTAAGACACTTACGCCAGTCCGATTTTAGGGAAATCTATGTGTAACTAATTCTATGAATCGGGTGCATAGATACGACGCCGCAACTCAGAGATATGACGGCATATCTGGAGATACGCCGTCGTATCGCCTACCTGAATCCGGCCCACACAGTATACATACACACACACAGTATACACACACACAGTATACATATACACACAGTATACACATACAGTACATATTATTTCAGGGACAAATAAAAAAAAAAAAACACTGATTTTTACATACTGTCCCTGGTTTTACTGAGGCTGGTAACCCTGATGGGCCCCCCTAGTGGCATGGGGCCCTTAGGCAGTGCCCGAGTGCCCAAATGGTCAGTCCGCCCCTGTATACAGTGTATGATTAGAGAAAAGAGGTTTGTGTCCGAGAATGACTTTTGTTTCCTTCATTTAGGGGCATTTAAATTGTATGACCTGGATAATGACGGATACATCACACGAAATGAGATGCTGGATATTGTGGATGCAATTTACCAGATGGTGGTAAGTTTGGATCGAATGTATCCCAAAAAAAATCACGTAATCCAAATGCAAAAAAAAATAAATATTTTAACATTTCTGATTTATAAAAAGAAAAAAAATTGAACTTCATGCATATGGCTAAATACACATTTGAAATACATATAGTGGGGTCCATACACATTTGGACACAGGCATAATTTTCATACTTTTGGCTCTGTCGGCCACTAGAATAAAATGAAAACAAAACAATCTAAATTAATTTGAATCAAGTACAAATTTTAGGAACTGCAACCATTTTTATACACAGTGTCCTCATTTTCAGGGGCTCAAATGTAATTGGACAAATGAATAAAATCATAAATAAAAAGTACATTTTTAATATTTTGTTGGGAATCCTTTACTGGCAATGACTGCCTGAAGTCTGGAACCCATGGACATTAGACTGTGTTTCCCCCTTTCTGATGCATTGCCAGGCTCTAACTGTATCGGTCTTCAGTTTAGTCTTTAGTTTTGCCTTCAGCAAGTGAAATGCATGCTCGATTGGGTTGAGATCAGGTGATTGACTCGGCCATTACAGAATATTCCACTTCTTTTCCTTCAAAAGCTCCTGGGTTGCTTTTGCAGTGTGTTTTGGATAATTTTCCATCTGTACTGTGAAGCGTCTTCCAATCAACTTTGCTGCCTTTGGCTGAATCTGGTCTGACAGTATATCTCTAAACACTGCAGAATTCATCCGGCTGCTTCTGTCTTCTGTCACATCATCAATAAACACCAATGACCCGGTGCCACTGGAAGCCATGCATGCCCATGCCATCACACTCCACCATGTTTTACAGATGACGTTGTGTGCTTTGGATCATGAGCTATTCCAAGCCTTCTCCACACTTATTTCTTCCCATAATTCTGGTACAGATTAATCTTTTTCCTCCATCCAAAGAATGCTTCTCCAGAACTGGTCTGGCTTTTTTAGACGTTTTTTTGGCAAAGTCTAATCTGGCTCTTCTCTTCTTCAGGCTTATGAATGGTTTGCGCCTTGTGGTGAACCCTCTGTATTTCCTCTCGTAAGGTCTTCTCCTGATTGTAGACTTTGACATAATACGCCCATCTCCTGGGGAGTGTCCTTCACTTGTCTGGATGTTGTGAATGGGTTTTTCTTTACCATAGAGAAGATCACGTTCTTCAACCCCCCCCCCCCCTCATTGGAATCCATGCGTCCAACACCCTGCATGTAGGTCAGGGGGCCGGACACATGGATGGGGGATTGTGCCTGTGTGTGCCCCTAATGGACGGGCCGCCACTGCTTGACTCCCAAAAGACTGCACACACACACACCTCATATAGGGAAATGACTCTTGGGCGATGTAGTTCTGGGAGCCCTACCTACATCAGTAGGAACAGAGCAGCTGTTTCTGCAATGTTTTTACAAACATGGTGATGATGTTACAGGTACTAATTAAAGCTGTTTCACGGTACAGGAATCGGATGAAAGAAAAAGTGCCACACCTCTGCACTTAGGATATACAGTATACCAATGTGTTATCGTCATCTCTGTCCCCACCTGGAGGAATGTCCCCATTTGTTTTGGTGACAGTCTGTCACCAGAACAGGAAGTGAGGGAAATTCACTCAATTGGGGACACAGTCAGAAATAAAAATTCAACAGAGACTCCAACCCTGTCCCATGGTCTAAAGCAGGGGTATCCAAATCATGACCTGGGGGCCAGATGTGGCCCTTTGCTTGGTTTTACCTGACCCTTGGGGTACTATGTCATCCACTGGTACCAACAATGGGGCATAATTCCGCCCAATGACAACAGTGAAGGGGTGCAATTCCTCCCAATGACACTAACGATGGGGTACAATTTCTCCCATTGACACCAACAATGGGACCAAATAGTTTTTCCCATTGATGTCAGGACCTTTTCTACTCTTAGTGGCCACAATCCGCCCCCCCCCCCCCCCCCCCCCCCCCAAAGGACGGTAAACTGGCCCTTTGTTTAGAAAGTTTGGAGGCCCATTGCCTAAAGCAAAAAAAAAATGACAGGAATTGGGCTTTGCTACCTACAATGTGACAAATTGTCAGCACTGGAATATGTAACCAAAATCAAATAACAATCTATTGAACAACGTAATGCCACTTACAGAATGCAGCCTATTTCTGAGAATACATTTGGAGTTCATTTGTGTCTTTTTTATTTATTTTTTTGCTTTCTTTTTTCTTCAGGGTAACACAGTGGAACTTCCAGAGGAGGAAAACACTCCAGAGAAGAGGGTAGACCGGATTTTTGCAATGATGGACAAGGTAAGAGGAAGGGGCAGTATGTCCTAAGATAATTGCAGCAAGGGTTGCAGTTAGGCTTGGTTCACACCAATGCAGTTTGTTTTTGAGCTGTTTCTGCGCATGCGCTTTTTGATCGTTTCGCTTTTCTTATGCTTTTTTTTGGGGGGGGGGGGGGGGGGATTTGTTGTTGGGCAGATTAAAAAGGCAAAATCACGGCAAAAAGCACACTACATTCTCTTCTGCAGCTTCTCCATTGAAGTCTATTGAGCCAAAAAGCAACGTTTTGCATTTAAATAATTGCCTGACCCTTTCCAAAAAGCAGCGGCTGAAAGGAGCTTACATGTGAATGTGTCCCTTGGGAAACCTTGTTCAATGGACTGTAGTGTGTTTCTGCAAAAAGCACTAAAAAACGCATAGGTGTGAACCAGGTCTTATTGGGTGCTCTTCAAAAATTGTCACAATCAAATTAAATGCTGTCTTATATCATCAACCTGTATTTAAAAACTGGATCATCCAAGAATTTGCTGTTTTATAGCACCTTTTTTAATGACAATAACAGGTCTTATTAATAAAAGCTAATTTGTGATTAGCCGCTGATATCGGTTACTGTATATTACCGGTCTTTGCACTGTGTTGCCGTTAGCGGTAATCTGTAATGAGACAAATATGGAGGCTGCATTTGCTGACTTTTTTCTGAAAATGCCAGTTGACTGGCCATCTCAGGCCTCAATGCTTTCTAAGTCCTTGATCTGTCATACAGATGCAGAGCAGGAAAGCCAGAATGAGGACAGAATTTCTGATACGTATATTTGTTCTGGGTTAGGGACTTGGAAGTTATGAATCAAAAGGATCAGCACAACAGCCAGGTAACAAGCATTGCCAGGAAGAGAACTTGGCTGTGGTATCCTCCTCTAACATAAAACTCTACTTTACCCATGTAGGGCAAAGTAAAAAGGCCACTTAGTGCATCCCCTCCTTCCCAGCAGCACATAAGTAAACTCAGAATCCAGAAACGTCAGTGCAGCACTGGATGAAAGATGTAAGGGTCTGTCAGGAGTCCTGAAACTCATTGACCTTTTATACACAAACACTAATTACAAGCAAACAAATTCCAGGTGAGGATGGTTACCTTTAGTAGCCATTCAAACCCCTCTGTGTCAACTTGTGTGCATGTTATCGGGCCAAAATCACCAGGGTGTGTAAAATTTTGATCAGTGTCATTTGGGTTGTTTCTGTTGCCAATATGATTTAAAAGAGTAAACGCAGTTGATTGGTAATAAGTGGCTTCAGCCAAACACTAACCATGAGTGAAATAAATGTTTATGTGTTATCATTCATATTCTCTGAAAAATGGCCAAGAAATCATAAATTCTGCCAGGGTATGTAAATTTATGAGCACAACTGTACTTCTGGAGAGGGGGAAGGTAAGTGAATCGCTTACTTTGCCCTATATAAACAAAGGAATGGGCACTTTAAGATACACATTGCAATTATAATGATGTCTATGGGCCAGATTCACGTAGGAGAGTGTATATTTCTGCGGGCGTAGCGTATCCTATTTACGCTACGCCTCCGCAACTTAGACAGGCAAGTGCTGTATTCACAAAGCACTTGCTCCTTAAGTTGCGGCGGCGTAGCGTAAATTGGCCGGCGTAAGCCTGCGTAATTCAAATGTGGAAGAGGTGGGCGTGTTTTATTAAAATGATCCGTGACCCCATGCAAATAAAACGCCGATCGTACGGCGCATGCGCAGTATCACGTCAAATTTACTCCCTAAGATACGCCGGCTCAATGCCTGTGACGTGAACGTAACCTACACACAGCCCCATTCACGTACGACTTGCGTAAACGACGTAAAAAGATACGCTTGTTCCGACATCCATACTTTGCATTGGCTGCACCTCATATAGCAGGGGTAACTTTACGCCAGACGTAAGCCTAATGTAAACAGCGTAGCGGGCGCAAGTACGTTTGTGAATCGGCGTACTACCTAATTTACATATTTGATGCGTAAATCTACGGAAGCGCGTCCAGCGTAAATATGCACCCAAGATACGATGGCGTACTAAGACTTAAGTCGGTCGGCTGAAGCCAGATTTCAGGCATATCTACGTTCAAGAATACCGCGCATAGATACGACGGCGCATCTTGTAACTTACGCGGCGTATCAATAGACACGCCGGCGTAACCTGTACGTGAATCTGGCCCATTGTGTTCATTGAAGACATAAAAAAACAAAAACAACTATAGGGGAGTGCTGTTCCAATTTTGTGCCTGGCCCTTTGTTGATTTTTGTTCATTGAAGACACCCTGTGATTTTCCTTTTTTTTTTTTAATGTTACTATTATTTTTTCTTACAGAACTCTGATGGTAAACTGACTCTGCAGGAATTTCAAGAGGGATCAAAGGCAGACCCCTCGATTGTGCAGGCACTATCTCTATATGATGGATTGGTATAGGGATCACCCACCACAGCTGTATGTAAGTAGCTAAGGCAGCCTTTCAAACTTACTATATAACCCGCAACTGGGATCAGAGCTGACTGTGCTAACCTTGGCTCAATAATTCTTCTGAAACCCTTACATGTTACATGTTTGAATGCAAAAATACTATTACAGTTTGAGGATTAATTTATAAAATTCTACATAATAAACAAGATTGGTCCACCAAAAGTAATGCTTCAGTTGCAGGTTGAATGCTGCACTTGTCGGATGTTTACAAAGAAGATGTGTTAGCACCATAGTTCCTGGCTTTTCTTCCACCTGCATCATTGGAGTTTTGAGTGATAATTAATATTAATTAAGGGTTAAATCCACCAAAAATCTTTACTTGTTTCGGACTTTACTTGTACCAGAGAGAGACAGTCACATAAAAATTATATATTTATTACAAATTTCCAATAAAAAAAAGTTTAAAAAAAAGAAAAATATTCTTAACCACTTGAGATCCGCGCTATAGACGAAAGACGTCCACAGCGCGGCTCTCAAGTGCCGAGTGGATGTCTTTGGACGTCCTCTTGTTTACATTCCCCGTGGGCGCCAGCGGGGAAACACTGTGCCCGGCGCATCGCTGGGAAGCCGATGCGTGTGCCTGGTGGCCGCGATGTCCGCCAGGTACCCGCGATCGGCGGTGACAGCAGGGACGTGGAGCTCTGTGTGTAAACACAGAGCGCCACATCCTGTCAGGGAGAGAGGAGACCGATCTGTGTCCCTTGTACATAGGGACACAGCATCGGTCACCTCCCTCAGTCAGTCCCCTCCCCCCACACAGGACACACCCAGGATACACATTTAACCCCTTCCTCACCCCCTAGTGTTAACCCCTTCACTGCCAGTCACATTTATACAGTAATTAAAGCATTTTTTTTTTAGCACTGATCGCTGTATAAATGTGAATGGTCCCAAAATTATGTCAAAAGTGTCTGATACGTCCGTCGCAATATCGCAGGCCTGACAAAAAAAATCGCAGATCGCCCCCATTACTAGTAAAAAAAAGAAAACAAAAATAATCAATCTATCCCCTATTTTGTAGGCGCTATAACTTTTGCGCAAACCAATCAATATACGCTTATTGCGATTTTTTTTTAACAAAAATATGTAGAAGAATACGTATCGGCCTAAACCAAGTGAAATTTTTATTTAAAAAAAAAAAAAAAAAAAATGGGATATTATTATAACAAAAAATATTGTGGTTTTTTTTTTCAAAATTTTCTGTCTTTTTATGTTTATAGCGCAAAAAATAAAAATCGCAGAGATGATCAAATACCACCAAAAGAAAGCTCTCTTTGTGGGAAAAAAAATGATAAAAATATAATTTGGGAACAGTGTTGTATGACCGCGCAATTGTATGGGTCACTGAGAGGCTGAGATGGGTGTCCGTCTAGGGATCTGGGCCCTGGATTGACTTCTGTGATGTCAGCAGAGAGTGAACTTCAGCCTGCTCTCTGTTGAAACCGGGTCACGGGAGTGCAAAAGGAACTGCACTCCTGTGATCCACAATAGAAGTACAGCCAAACAAGCGTTAGCTGTACTTCTCCTTTAAAGCCCGACCCCAGGCACATCTATTTTTATGTTGTTTTTAATCTTTAATTCATTAACACTGTCAATATTTCAGGAGCACTCTCAGCTCTGTGCGCTGAGTACGGCAGATATGTACAGCAGGAGCCGCACTTTTGGTTCTCGGCTGCATTAAAACAAGGTCTATAAATGACACCAGTTCTAATGTTGTGTCTCGGCCCCCCCTCACTCTACTGTCCACAAAGAACGTCATTACTATGCTATGTATATGGCAGAGCAGAGGGACAGGGCCAGAGGATCTGTGCCAGAACCCAGATGGCAAGGATAACTTGCTACACATTTGTAGCAGAGTTGGATTCTAAGTCTTGTTAACGTGCTGCACATTTTCACTGACAAGTTGTAGTTGACACTTTTCCAATTTGTAACAAATTTGCGTGGCAAGTCTCTAGCAAGAGCAAAGTTGCAGTGGTGAGTCTACAGCAAGAGCTGCTCTCCAAGTATGAAAAATCAGCCACAGTGACCCCTGTGGTGGGAGGACTTTTGCACAACATAACACAACCAGAACTTGCAGCAGACTTGCAAAATGTTTGCAAAAAAATTTGATCTGGCCTCATGCAATGCGGATTTGCTGCAATTGTGCAAACTTGTGAAGCCTGGCGAGTCTAGCAATAGCTTACCAAGTCATTTTATAACTTGCAGCACAATTGCTTGCTATCTGGGAACTGATGCCAATCATAGACACCGCTTTAAGTGCGTCTCCGCACTGTATATATCAGCAGCACTCCGCGTAGCTTATAGAGCTCCTGAAAAAGGAACAAATTGACATTGTTAACCACTTCCCTCCCACCAGCCATCTTATGACGTCCTTGACTTTGTGCAGGGACATCTGAATGATGGATGCAGCTACAGGCATTAGATCTTTTTTCAGCCGGCGATTCTCTGCACCGTAAGAATGATCATAGCAGCTGTTCAGGCACTTGATTGTTCTTATGGGCGGCAGTGCCATCTTAAGAGCATTATAGGCCCCCGGGCAATACAGTGCATTGGGGTCCTGTCTATACAATTATGCACGAGAATAAAAATGCAAATTATCAATAAGGCTATATTTATTGGTACTTGCAACAAAATCAGTGTTTAAACATTAACACAACGTTAGGACGATAATAACACGAGCTTGAAAAGCAAGGAATTGAAAAGCAAGAAATTACAGATTGAAATGGGAACATTTTAGGATGTACTGTATTTACTGACATATAAGACTACCTTTTACACTTAAAAAAACTGGCCAAAAAGCAGGGGTCGTCTTATACGCCGGGTCAGCTGCTCAGAAGCCTGTTGGATGTGCAGTAATACTGTATGTAGCTTCGGCTACATACAATATATACCGATTAGCCAATCCCAGTGAGCGATGTATTCAAATGAATACAGAGCCTGCTCGGATTGGGGTAACAACCTCTGCCAATCCGAGTGCCTACATACAGTAGCCTGCTCGGATTGGCTTTGAGAGTCAGAGAAGCGTGGGCTGATGATGTTACAGCCTCTGCCAATCCAAGCAGGCTTTGTATTCATTATTAGAATACATCGCTCGCCATGCTTGGCTTCAGCTCCAGCAAGAATGAAGTAGAATATGGCTCCAGAAGAAAGACATATCAAGCATCGGAATAGGGGTCATCTTATACGGTTAGTACAGGAAAAAAAATCTTTAAAAAACTGTAAAATTAGGGGGTCGTCTTATACGCCTGGTCACCTTATACGCCGGCAAATACGGTAATTTTCTATATACAAAGCCAGTTCAAACGCTGCTGCCCTCATTTTTTATCAGTTAGTCTGCACTGATTGGCACTGATGAGCTGCACTGATAGGTGGCACTGATGAACTGCACTGCTGGGCACTGACACTTATAGGTGGCACTGACTCATGAGCTGCACTGCTATATAATTTTCTAGCCAAAAAAATTATGATTTTTACATGTAGGATAGAAATGGCCTGGGTGGCAAGTGGTTAATGTGAGTATTGAAGATGGGGAACAAAATACAAATAGCTGTGCCTTGAGTTTGGCTTTAAAGTATAACTGTACTCAACAAAAACGTTTTATTTGTCTTTGTCTTGGCAGCCTATAAGGAATGCTAATTTGATGCGTTTCCCTATTTTGAGGGGAAAGTTTGTTTCCAGCAATATTGCTGCAGCCTCCTGACTCTTGCGTACATGCGTTGTTCTCCATGAAGCCAGATTACTTATTCAGCTTGATGCAGAGCATTTCTTTAGTCTTCAAAGATCACCCCTTAGCTAGCCAGGAACTACAGGATGAGTACAAACACCAAACCAATCCATGCTGCCTGAGACATCTTCAGAAAATGTAACCCATCGTAATGGAATTTTTGATAAAGTGTATGAATGTACTAAAGTAGATGTATAACCACATATTAATAATCCTTACTAAAGTGATTGTAAATCTTGTTTTTTGTTCGGTTGCACAAATTTAGTTTAATTGCAAGGTAATTAATACTAAGGTGCAAATGTGTTTAGGTGGTTTGAGCCACCAGGTGTTGTGTGCAGGCAGCCCATGTGTGTGTATGAGGATAAAAAGCACAATGTACCGTATATGGCGCAATCACAGACGCATACAAACTCGGTGTCCCGATGCAGTCCTGTAGCAAGGTGCTAAATGAAATAAAAAAGTCCCTGGTAATAACCAAAGTCCGTAATCAAAGTTTTAGCATAAAAGGCAGCTCCATTAAGCGAAAGAAATGATACTCAGAAATGACAACAAGGGACAGAGGGGGGGCGCCACTAAGTGAAGTGTTAAAAACGGCTTTTAATAGGCAGCTAAATGTGCACTTACATCAATCACCAAGAAGGAACGCCTGTAATGTAAAAGCAGCAGTATCTAGGTGTGTGGATCGTCCTCTCTATGATCCAGGATGTCTGTGGCAGTAGCAAATCCGCAGCCGTGTCACGTGGAAGAGGAAGCGATGTCAGGCACTGGATGATCTAAGTTTATGAGAATGCAGCGGCTGCATAGATACAGACACTCATCCTAAATTAGAGTAATTGTAAACTTAAACTTTTTTTATTTAAAGGGGTTGTAAAGGTTCATGTTTTTTCACCTTAATGCATCCCCCCGTTTTACTTACCTGAGCCCTGGAAAGTCCAGTGTCGCGAAAGCGCTCTTCCTTTGCTCAGCCTTTTCGGCCCTCCATTGGATAGATTGATAGCAGGGCAGCCATTGGCTTGCACTGCTATCTATCAACTGCAATGATGCAGGGGGGCGGGCCGAGTCCTGTAGTTAGTGGCTATGGACGCCGAATACAGGACTCAGGAGCGTGCCCGCAAGGTAACCCCCTTGGGAAAGTGCTTCCCAGAGGGGGTTATCAGAAGCGGGGAGGAGCCAAAACAGCCGCCGAGGGACCCCAGAAGACAAGGATCGGGGCCACTCGTAGAGGCAAGTATAACATGTTTATTTTTTTTTTGTGTGGCCCTGAACCTCTTCTTCTGGGGTCCCCTGCTGGTGATTCTGGCTCCTCCTCTTCTGTTCCTATCTCCTATAGCAAACCGCTTCCTAGGAGGGCAGACATGCAGGCTCGATCCTGAGCTGGACTATGTGCGTTTAAGACACACAGCTGGCTTAGCCCTGTCGCCCCCCCCCCCCCCCACTCCCTCCTCACTGGATTTGACTAAAAGCAGCAGGAGACAATGACTCCCACTGCTGCTGAGTCTTCTGTGAAAAGAGAGGGAGGGGAGAAGAGCTGCTTCTTTCATGAACGGCGCTGGTAAGTGTTTGGGGGGGGGGGGCAATCAGAATTTTTAGTTTCTTTTTTCGATTTTTATCCACCCTGGCTGCACGTGCGCATCTCACTGTACAGGGGCAGACAAGCAGGTAAGCAACATTATTGCAGAAGAGAAAAAATGTCTCTTCTGTATCAAAAGTTCTACCTGTTCACCCATTTTTATTTGTTAGCATAAAGTTCCACTTTAGGTCACAGAGGCAGAACAAGTTTGCTGTAAATAAGTGTCAGAAAAATGTCAAAATTCTGCATCCTTATACTTGTCCCAGGTCAGAGACTCAAAAACCCCTACAGCCAAAGGTTTACTCTAAAAGCCACAGAACAAGCATTCTAAAAGAAGAGATGAGTAATGGCAGCCCCCCAAGGTTCTCATATGACCAGTGCCGGTGTCCTGCTGAAAATGTTTCCCCGGCAGATTAGGACCCCCCCTGTACTGCGCAGGCGTGGTGCTTGCTCAGTACGAACCTCAACCGAGCCTCCGAAAATAGACGAACATGTAGAGCTGAGAGGCAGCTCTACACGGCGCATGCGCAATGACTATCACATATGCTGCACGCTCCCGATGCTAGTGCTACTCTGCAAGGGGCGGGGTGATTTTAACAATAAAGTACACGGTAGTCTTAGCGGGGCGTGTTGGTGGGCGGGTTTTGCAATGGCAATGTTGATAGGCGGATTTGCACATTTAACTCAGATGGCCAACACGCCCTGCTAAGACGTGTACTTTATTGGTAAAATCTCCCCCGCCTCTTGCAGAGTAGCACTAGCATCGGTAGCATGCAGCATATGTGATAGTCATTGCCTCTCAGCTCTACATGTTCAGCTATTATCTGCCAGGTGGAACTTATTTGGCAGAACACCAGGACAAGCTCATCCAGCGCCCAGGGCAAAGACACCAAGTTGTGCCCCCTTTCCGTTAGGGTGCCCTACATCCCTGCAACAATTGCGCCAGGGGTAGCAACCCTCCTGCCCACCCCTTGTCTCGGCCCTGCATATGACAGTGTCCCTTTTAAAGGAGGCAGCCAAGCTTTCAGTACGAGAGGACAAGCTCTTCCTTTATATAACCCCTAGAGGGCGCACGCCTGGCTACATGACAAGTGCAGGCTTGGTGTCCCACTAGTAGTAGTTGGACCTCTCGGTAGTGGATGAGGAAGCCTCCCACAGTATAGGTGTCTCTTTTTTGATTAGTATGTGCCAAACACCCACAGGAACATCCCTTGGAGGGTGCCCCCCTGCCCCCCCCTCCTCCTCCCAGCCTCCTGATGTTCACAGCTCGCTATCACAGCTTGAATTGCCCTATATAACACTAGCTTGAAGACTTCTGTGTGAATTCCAGAGGAAATTATTACACTGATGTCATTGTGTAAATCTTAGCAGTTAAAGCAACACTCCGGAATAAAAATATACACTTAGCAAGAGAAACACAAAATAAGGAGGCTGGAATAATTAAGATGGCTTCCTTAACACCGTGTGCTCGTTTTAAAGCAGAATTCGGGTCTCATGCATTTCATTAAGAGTTCATTACAATTTTATTAACCTAGCGAGTATGAAATGAAGTGGTTTGCTTTTCATCATGCAATCCTGACAACATCTTAATTAACTTTGTATGAGTGTTTTGAACTTTGGAACTTCAGGTAGCCTGGCACATCTACTCTGACAGTGAGAGAATAAAACAGTCATGGAAAGAAATCCAAGCTACACTGACAGTTTCACACTGATGACTGGTTCTCTTTAAATACCTTCTGAGTCATTGACCTTGAAAAGTTATGCAAATCAGGATTTCTGATTTGACTTTTATCTTCATCTGCTGTAGGTTTTTCCCAAGTCAGACTCAGAAAGTATTAAAGCCAAAAAAGCCAGGCAACTAGCATTTTCAGGTATGGGTTTCATTTAGCTTGCCATTTCTTTCAAACGCTGTTAGGATTCTATCGCCACTAGGGGGTGCTGCAGTCCTCCTGAGCATGTTTTAAATACCTTTTCTTTGTAGTGCTGATGATCAAACCCATTGCTTGCTTTTTCAGAAAGGTCGGGCAACATTCACAGACTTCATGCACCTCTTATGACAGGTTTCCCCTCAGACTTGTGTGCTGCAGTGCAGTGTGTTACCACAACCATTCATTAGTGTTGCATTTCACAATAACACAACCAAAACAGAAAAGTATACTGAGGTATGTGCACAGCCTATTGCATTAGGGTGTGCACTCCAAAGCTCAAACACATTTGTGTGTGTGTGTGTGTGTGTGTGTGTGTGTGTGTGTATATATGTATATATATATATATATATATATATATATATATATATATTATACTGAGGGTGTCAGAGCAATAAACGGTGTCAGTAAGGCAGTGGACAGTGTCAGGGCGTGACTTACGTATGCGTTCGCTTTTGTGCGCGAGCTTGGTGGGATGGGGCGCTTAAAAAAAAAATTTCTTCTTATTTATTTTACTTTATATTTTTTATTTTTACACTGTCCTTTAAAAAAAAAAAAAAATTGGGTTACTTTTATTCCTATTACAAGGAATGTAAACATCCCTTGTAATAGAAAAAAAGTATGACAGGTCCTCTTTAATGTAAGATTTGTGGTCAAAAAGACCTCAGATCTCATATTTGCACTTAAATGCAATAAAAATAAATAAATGTCTTCTTTTTTTATTTCCTCTATTGGGTCGCTTTCTTTATCCAATGTTATAGAGCTGAGTGGGGGCCATCTTTCCCTTACGCAGGTCCATGCTACTGAGGGGACAGCAGAGGATGGTCTCCGCCGGTACTGGCGGCTCCGGTAAGCGGCGGTGATGACCGGAGTGCAGCGGGGGGGGGAACCCCCCCGCTGAGACCACTTTCATCTTTATTTGTCTGCCGCCATAACCCCGATATTCTACTACAAAGTACAATGACGGTTTATGGGAAGTAGTTAAAAGAGGGAGGACTAAGTACTCTGATGTGAAAAGGGAGGTGGGGACTCTGATGTGAAGGGGGGTTCTGATTTGATGGGGGGATCGCATTTTAATTTGTGGTGCTTTAATATTTTGCAAAGGGTGCCATGATTGAAAAGATTTTGAGAAACACTTTCCTAGACCTAAATGAGCATTTAATCCCTAAAGTGTGTGTGGGGGGGGGGGGGGGGGGCGGTGCTCCATTGTAAGGGAATGTTTTACCTGCCTTAAAGTTCAGCTTTAAAGGGGTTGTAAAAGTTTTCTTTCCCCATATCAGTGCCCGTAATTGAAAGAGAAAACTTACAAAAAAAATTACAGAAAAAAATAAAAACGTAATTTTTTTCCAAAATTTTCAGTCTTTTTTTAGTTGTTGCGCAAAAAAAAAAAACGCAGAGGCGATCAAATACCACCAGAAGAAAGTTCTATTTGTGGGGAAAAAAGGACGCCAATTTTGTTTGGGTACAGTGTAGCATGACCGCGGAATTGCCATTCAAAGTGCGACAGTGCTGAAAGCTGAAAATTGGCTTGGGCGGGAAGGTGCGTAAGTACCTGGTATGGAAGTGGTTAAAGGATCCTATTTAGAAAATAAAAAACAAACCTTTACAACCCCTTTAACAGTTATGACATCACAAATACTTTCCATGTTGCTCTAGTCAAACTCTGTGTTTTTAATTGCAAAAGGCAAGGTTTGCCTGCAGTTCACATGCATCTTAATAGGACAGGCGTTTAACCACTTAAGACCCGGACCATTACGCAGGAAAAGGCCCAGGCCAGTTTTGCGATTCGGCACTGCGTCGCTTTAACTGACAATTGCGCAGTCGTGCGACGTGGCTCCCAAACAAAATTGGCGTCCTTTTTTTCCCACAAATAGAGCTTTCTTTTGGTGGTATTTGATCACCTCTGCAGTTTGTATTTTTTGCGCTATAAACAAAAATAGAGCGATAATTTTGAAAAAAAAAATACGATACGTATTCTTGTAAATATTTTTGGTTAAAAAAAAAATCGCAATAAGCGTTTATCGATTGGTTTGCGAAAAATTTATAGCGTTTACAAAATAGGGGGATAGTTTTATTGCATTTTTATTAATATTTTTTTTTACTACTAATGGCGGCGATCAGCGATTTTTTTCGTGACTGCGGCATTATGGCGGACACATCGGACAATTTTGACACATTTTTGGGACCATTGTCTTTTCACAGCAAAAAGTGCTATAAAAATGCATTGTTTACTGTGAAAATGACAATTGCAGTTTGGGAGTTACCCACTAGGGGGCGCTGAAGGGGTTAACTGTGACCTCATGTGTGTTTCTAACTGTAGGGGGGCTGGACATGTGACGTCATTGATCGCCTTTCCCTATATCAGGGAACAGACGATCAATGACAGCGCCACAGTGAAGAACGGGGAAGCTGTGTTTACACACAGCTCTCCCCGTTCTTCAGCTCCGGGGACCCCGGCGGCGATCAGGTCCCGCGGTCATGGAGCTTCTGACCCACGGCTGGGCACTTAAAGAGGACTTATAGGTCTACGTACTTGTGCCATTCTGACGACGTATATGTGCAGGAGGCGGTCCTTAAGTGGTTAAAGAAATGCAGCACAGTGCAAAGCAAGTGAAACGCAGCCTCTGAAATGCAATGTGTACTGCTCTGTTAAAGTGGAACTTCACGCTCCCAATCAACATTGATTGTTTGAAATGCTACCAGCATTAGTAAATAGAAAGGTATATCGTATTTACTTGTTTTAAAATTGTGTGTCTTCAGTTACTTCCTGGTTTCTTGCCTAGGCAAATGATGTCCTACATCTCGGGAGTCTTCAGGAGGGGAGGAGATTTTTTTTTCAGCACACCCTCATGCCTGAGCTAAGGGCGTCATCTGCCATTACTCAAGATGGGCACGGCCAGAAAAGCCAACTAAATAAATCATGGAGACATGGATGGATGTGGGAGTTTGCTATATTATTGAATATTATAAATGAATTAAATATTGTTTTTGGTTTGTGGTGCTCAGATGTAGTTTAGATCTGCTGTAAAGTCAATGAGATTTTGATGACTTGCGTTTGCTGTGCGCTCCGAACCCATATTAAACGCATGACGCCTTAGAACCAACAGTGTCAATGTAATCTTATTGTCATCTCTCTTTTCTAGATGCCCTGGATAATAGTATCCTTCCTGTGCCACCAGACCATGTCAGCAGCTTCTCTCCCTCTCTTTAATCACTCCAGTACGGCGCAAGGAGGAGGACGCCCATCCCAGCCACCCTTTCGTCTCCAGATCACCTTCACTAGGGCACTGGCAGTCTCTGGAGAGAGCAGGAGCGCCATCCTCCGCTCTCAGTACGGTACCAAACATGCTTCAATCTTTACAACATCCCATTGCCCTCCTGCTGCTTCTTGTGTTTCCTCGCACTCAGAGGAGAATCGCTTACAAAGAAGACCCAGCCTGTTCCCTCTCGCTCCAGAACTAGGGGGCGCCAACGCACCACCATCTGGGAGTTCACGCCTCTGTAGACTGTATATTCCATCCACAATGGCAGACAGTGGCCTCCTGGGTAACAGAAGAGGGAGACAGGAGAAGGTTGTGAGAGACTGTTCCACGAGGCTTTCCCAGTCTTGCAGTATTTAAGGAAAAAGGACTTTTTTTTCTTTGGGGTCACGGCAGCGGAATGCTATGATAGGACGCGACCGGTTCTGTGTGTGTATCTGGACCCTTTCGACGCACGGCACTCCATGGATTTGGGTCAATTTACATGATGCTGAATTGTGCTTTTTTTTTTTTTGTGAATAAGTGATTTTTTTATACATATAATATATAGCATATCTTTTTATTTATTTTTTATTGTAGTTGTCGTGTCACATGCTTTTTATCAGATGGGTCAAGAATATTGGCTTTGATTCACCTCTCTGTTCTAAGCTTTCGTGGTATGTAAAACACACCTCTTCTTTATGCAGCAAAGGGGCTAGTAGGGATTACCAGCTCCGAGGACTAGGTTTATGGATACTTGTACGTACATGCGGTAAGTGCGTTCAGCCTGAGCTGCCTTTGTCATGCAGCGACGGCATTAGAAGGGCAAATCATTATTGGATCAGACTTATAAGTTTGGGATGGGATAGATCAGGCATATGCAATTAGCGGACCCCCAGCTGTTGCAGAACTACAAGTCCCATGAGGCATAGCAAGACTCTGACAGCCATAAGCATGACACCCAGAGGCAGAGGCATGATGGGATTTGTAGTTTTGCAACAGCTGGAGGTCCGCTAATTGCATATCCCCTGGGATAGATGATCCTTGACTTGTCACGTCTGTCACCAGGAGATCCCACCTCTGCCTATTTACAGCCGTAAAGTCTCACTCCTCCAAAAAAAAAAAAGTGACCCTGACTATAGATCAACATTTCAGTATTACTGAAAAAAAAATTGCAATCTACATACATTGCCAAGATTTTTCTTGGCGATTCTAACTTGCTTCTGTACTGTAGGTATTGCCTGTGCACTTGCTGAGAAAAGAGTGCTAAGTGGAAGGGCTTACCTGCTTTAATGGTAACCCTTGCTTTCCTTTAGATGTGCACCACCAAGAATTCTGGATACCTAAACTTAATAGCAAGCACTATGCAGAAAAAGGGGGGGGGGGGCATTGCCAGTATTAGAAAATCTAAAATGAAAATGCAAGTTTTTTTTTAAATAATATTAAAATACAATTGAAATTAGATTTTTTTCCCTTACTTTCCTTTAGATGTGCACCACCAGGAATTCTGAATACCTGAAGCTTAAAGGAGTTGTAAAGTAAAAAATGTTTTCACCTTAACGCAATCTATGCATTAACCACTTAAGCCCCCGGACCATTTTGTTGCTAAATGCCCAGGCCAGGTTTTGCGATTCGGCACTGCGTCGCTTTAACAGACAATTGCGCGGTTGTGCGACGTGGCTTCCAAACAAAATTGGCGTCCTTTTTTCCCCACAAATAGAGCTTTCTTTTGGTGGTATTTGATCACCTCTGGGGTTTTTATTTTTTGCGCTATAAACAAAAATAGAGCGACAATTTTGAAAAAAATTCAATATTTTTTACTTTTTGCTATAATAAATATCCCCCAAATATATATATATGTATAAAAAAAAATGTTTCCTCAGTTTAGGCCGATACGTATTCTTCTACCTATTTTTGGTAAAAAAAAATCGCAATAAGTGTTTATCGATTGGTTTGCGCAAAATTTATAGCGTTTACAAAATAGGGGATATTTTGCATTTTTATTAATTAATTATTTTTTACTACTATTGGTGGCGATCAGCGATTTTTTTCCGTGACTGTGACATTATGGCGGACACTTCGGACAATTTTTACACATTTTTGGGACCATTGTAATTTTCACAGCAAAAAATGCATTTAAATTGCATTGTTTATTGTGAAAATGACAGTTGCAGTTTGGGAGTTAACCACAGGGGGCGCTGTAGGAGTTAGGCTTCACCTAGTGTGTGTTTACAACTGTAGGGGGGTGTGGCTGTAGGACTGACGTCATCGATCGAGTCTCCCTATAAAACGGATCACTCGATCGATGCAGCCGCCACAGTGAAGCACGGGGAAGCCGTGTTTACATACGGCTCTCCCCGTTCTTCAGCTCCGGGGAGCGATCGCGACGGGGCTTCTAGAAACGAATAGCCGCGCCGTCGTCCCCCCGGGAATCCGCCCGCCGCACACAGCGGAGGGGGTCCCGATCGGACCCCCGACCCGCTAGAAGGCGGGGACGTATATATACGCCCATCTGCCTGTACGTGCCATTCTGTGGACGTAAATAGGCGTGCGGCGGGCGTTAAGTGGTTAAGGTGAAAAAACATCTGATGCAGCCGCCCCCTCGAGCCCCCGTTATACTTACAGGACCCCTCAAAACTCCCGCGCACGGTCCCCGAGATCTTCTTCACCGCTCAGCCTGGCCGCTGATTGGCTAGAGCGGATGGATTGAGAGCAGCGCAGCCATTGGCTGGCGCTGCTGTCAATCACATCCAGTGACGCAGGGCCGAGTGATACAGCGATCACGGGAACGCGCCCGCAATTACTCGCCACCATGCAAGCTCTCTCGCATGACTGTGGTCAGTACTTGCGGGGAGGACCAGAGACAGCCGCCGAGGGACCCCAGAAGACGTGGATCGGGGCCACTCTGTGCAAAACAAACTGCACAGTGGAGATAAGTATAACATGTTTGTTTTTTTAAAGGAAACATTTTTTTCCTTTAATAACAAGCACTATGCAGAAAAAAGGGGGGTGGGAGGAGAAAGTCATTACCAGTACAGTTGAACCTCGGATTACGAGCATAGTCCGTTCCAGGAGAATGCTCGTAATCCAAAGTACTCGCATATCAAAGCGAGTTTTCCCATTGAAGTCAATGGAAACGAAAATAATTTGTTCTGCATTGACTTCAATGGGATGCAATACCGAATGCGGTCAGAGGTGGGGGGACACCAGAGAGCGCTGAAAGACCCAAGGACACTTTGGCTCGTTTTCTGCACCCCTATACCTCAGGCCGAATGAGGTACTGCAGGCCTATTTTCGGCTCTGCTCGGCTTCTGCGCCCCCGTACCTCAGGCCAAATGAGGTACTGCAGGCCTGATTAGCTTAGATTCTGCTCGTCTTGTGAGTCAACACTCGCAAACCGAGTCAGAAAAAAAAAAGGAGTTGCTCGCAAATCAAAACGCTCTCAAACCAAGTTACTCTTAAACCGAGGTTCCACTGTATTAGAAAATCAAAAATAAAAATGTAAGGCTTTGTTTAATTAATAATAAAAATTTTGATTTTTACCTTGCTTTCCTTTAAATGTGCACCACCAGGAATTCTGAACACCCGAAGCTTAACAGGAAACACTATGCAGGAAAAAAAAGGGGGGGGGGGTCATTGCCAGTATTAGAAAATCAAAAGTTAAAATAGAAAGCTTTAATTATTATTGGGTAAAATTGAGGTTCGATTTTTTCCTGTAATGAAACCTTGAACGAGAAGGTGGGCTAGGTATGTAGTGACGCCATCTGTTCACTTGAATTTGCCTCCCACCAAGGCTTTCGCTGCTCTGATTGCATTCGCTGCTACTTCCGCCATTTATTCCTAAGAATAGCCCAACGGGGGAGGAAGATAATAATGGTGGGGGCAGAGCTGGGTGGATCTTGTTCTCCGGAGTGACAGACAGCTATAAGAAGGAGTTGGGTGCTAGTATCTATGCTAAGCTGATATATCTTCGCTGGTTGGAGAACAAGCAATCAGGGCCAAACTTCCCAGTTAGTGTACACGGTATTCAGATTCTTTGTTGGCATTTCTGCATTGTATGTGATGGCTGTTTTTTTTTGTTGTGCCTGGATTTCTCTTTGAATCTCTGTTGTGACCGCATAATTAGCATACACATATAAGGGTTGATGATACACAACGCACCACACATGTATTAATAAATCTAGTCCCCCTTAAGCTTTGTGTGTTGCTGCTCATATACATGTATGCTAGACATGCCGTCTCTATAGGGATTACATGCGGTTATGGTGCACCTAATGCCAAATAAAGCACCTAGTGAATGCACTCTCCGCAACCATGTGTACGTACATATGTGCTTGACTTCTTGTGCCCTGATTTGAGAAAAAAAAAATACATTTCAATATTACAGGCAAGCTTTAAAATAAACTCAGCACGTCTTTGAATATATATATATATGTTGTGGCTCTTCCTTATTGCTGGCTTAATTGTGCAATGAAGTATATGGATTCACTGAACTGCATACAAATGTTAAACAGTGGTCTGATGTGAATGTCAATATGTAAAGTGATGTGTTGTGTGAATTGTCTCCTCTCTATAAGTCCTATGCAGTTTAAAATATACACACAGTGGGTTCGGAAAGTATTCAGACCCCCTAAAATGTTTCACTCTTTGTTGTATTGCAGCCATTTGCTAAAATCATTTAAGTTCATTTTTTTCCTCATTAATGAACACACAGCACCCCATATTGACAGAAAAACATAGAATTGTTGACATTTTTGTAGATTTATTAACCACTTGAGAGCCGCGCTATAAACGAAAGACGTCCACAGCGCGGCTCTCAACTGCCGGGTGGACGTCCCTGGACATCCTTTTATGTGCATTCCCCGCACGCGCAGAGGGGAAACACTGTGCCAGACGCATCGCTGGGATGCCCATGCGCGTGCCTGGCGGCCGCGATGTCCGCCAGGTACCCGCGATCGGCAGTGACAGCAGGTACGTGGAGCTCCATGTCCTGTCAGGGAGAGAGGAGACTGATCTGTGTCCCTTGTACATAAGGACACAGCATCGGTCACCTCCCCCAGTCAGTCCCCCTCCACACACAGTTAGAACACACCCAGGGAATACATTTAACCCCTTCCTCACCCCCCTAGTGTTAACCCCTTCCCTGACAGTCACATTTATACAGTAATTAGTGCATTTTTATAGCACTGATCGCTGTATAAAGGTGAATGGTCCCAAAATTGTGTCAAAAGTGTCAATATGTTCACCGCAATATCGCAGGCCCTGACGTGTTTCGTCACTTCCGACTTCAACAGAGGTAATAGGTAAATTATTAATTGGAAGAACAGCGCCATATCTACATCCCCTTTAGTCATTGGAAGTGTGAAAGCTGAAAAATGGCCTGAGCAGGAAGGGGGTGAAAATGCCCAGGATTGAAGTGGTTAAAGTAGTGCATGAACTACTTTGGTGTGATTTCAGCCCAGTTAAATAAATCCCACTGCACCTGGGTCAGTTAGAAACGTACAGCACGTTTCTGTGTGATTCATGGTGTTAGAACAGGCAGACAACGACAAGAAATAGCACTGCGCATGCGTGAAGCTTAGGAGGACAGCACTTGTTTCTGTATCACTAAGGGCTGCTCGTCCTAACAACGAGTCCGTTCTATAAAAAAGGACATAATGGAGCTGTGAAAAATATCACACATGCGTATCTGAGTTTCCATTGAAGTTAATGGAACCAAAAATGCAGCCTGCTGTGGGGGGAAAAAAGTCCCTGAAACTTTCTAAAAAACGCACTGGTGGATAATGCTGAGACCCATAGAAAACCATGTTAAATGAACTGTTGTGCATGGGGTTGCCACCTGTTCGGGATTCACCCGGACAGTTCAGGTTTGGAATCACGTGTCTGGGTTTCAAACTGCCTGAAACCCGGACACATTATTCAGACTGGACTAAGACAACTGCAGCCAGAAACCCTGCTGGGAAGTCAAAGCTGAGAGTGTCTGTTACACACTTCCCAAAGCCAGCACTAACCGTTCCCCCCCACATACAGATGGGAGAGGAGAGAGGGCTCAGTCTGCTCCTCTTCCTCCCACCCTTACCCCTCTTTATCTTCCCACACTCCAATCCCCAGCGCTGTGCCTCAGAAAAAGGAAGTGGGGGGGACGGAAATTTGAAGTCCAGCAGCATCAGATACATCTGGATGCCAAGGGGTGAGTGATCTCACCATCCATCCCTGTCTGTGACTGAAGTCTCCCCCTTCTCTCTTCTGCCTCTGAGTGAGTACACTAAGGTAAATCAGGGTTCTCAGAGCACCCCTTATATCACAGTTCCCCTTTTACACCAGAGGCCACAGTGTTCCCCCTTACATCAGAGTCCTCACAATGCATCAGAGTACTCAGTGTTCCCCCTTCAACATAAGGAAGGCTCTGGGAAACCTGATTTGATTCCCCAGAGTTCTCCCTCACATCAGAGTCTGCAAAGTCCTGCCTTACAGTGTGGGGGAACTCTGCAGACTCAGATGTAAAGGGGGAACTCTGCGGGTTCAGATGTAAAGGGGGAACTCTGCGGGTTCAGATGTAAAGGGGGACTCTTGTGATTTAACTTCATATGATTGATTAGAAATGTTATTTAATTGCAAAACACATGCATAGTTTATGCTATAAAAGAATTGCTGTGTGCCGCTAAAGTGTTCGGGTTTGACTTGAAGAAAGGGGGGCAACCCTAGTTGTGCATTTCTGCAAAACTGAAAACGCACTGAGAAACGCATAGGTGTGAGCCAGGCCTAAAGGTGAACTAAGCCTTTAAGATTCCCCATTTATTTGGAATCGGCTGCCAACATACAAAAACATGCCAAAATCAGATGTCAGCCATTTTGTTTTCTAATGTACATTGTGTGTGCATTGCAGAGCCTGCGCGTTGGGGGTTTGTGCGCCTGTCCCTGTGCAGATGAGTCCGTACAGCTGATGTCTGCCCATTCACACACACATATACACATATATATATATATATATATATATTATATACTACCTGCATGCAGCTCAGTACTAGTACAAAAAGATGAGCGTGTCTTCATGCTGTACAGGGCTCTGTACTTTTCAGAATGAAAACCCTTTACCATGCTATGGCAATGTATCCAAATGAATGGACCCCTACAGTTTACTGCTACAAAGCCACTACTACATCCAGTTATTAATGTGAAGTTATATGGATGAAAGCACCAGGCACACCATGAATGCTTGTTGACATGAGCCGCATCCATCACATGAAAGGGGACAGATGACAGTGGTCACTGCACAGCAAAAACATCTCCCACTGATTGCCATCCCTTTATGTTTGTGACAAGTGACATGCTGGTACATCATCTACTGTCTGCTCTGACTACACACACTGTGCTGTAATAGAACTGTTTCTCTCCTATAGATAGGTGGGCTTTAAGAGAAAAATAATAGTTTAAGATTAATGTTCTATAAAATAATTATTATTAAAACAGGGTGCACCATTATCATTGAAAATCAAAAGAAAATCACAAATTTTAGGCCGTCCCCAGAACAGTAATAAAGGGGAAATGTTCCAATGGGGACACAAGTTCTGGTGAGCTGGGGAACCTCAAGGGATTCCCTTAATTTGCAAGGATTTCATCTTATTTCCTGTTTTGGCTATGGGACAGGAAGTGAAGGTAAGTCTCCAAAATGGGACACAGATAACAAAAACAAAACCCTCCCTTACTCTATCCAAAAAAAGGCTATCCCAGGGCACATACACCATATATAGCACACTGCAAGGCACGTACACCATATATAGCACACTACAAGGTACTTACACCATATATATATATATATATATATATATATAGCACACAACAAGATAAGTATATTTTGGTGCATAAGTTTGAACTGACTGTATGTTGTGGTGCACCACTAGTGATGGACAAAACACCCCCAGGTTCTGTTCTACACCAGAAATCCAGAACAGGGAAAATGTTTTGAGCAGAACCCTATTAAAGTCTATGGGACCAGACTCAAAAAATCCCCATTTTGAAGGCTTATATGCAAATTATGGCCATAAAAAAAGGGTATGAGGGCTCGGCTACTGCCCCGGGAGGACATGTATCAATGCAAAAATACTTTAAAAAAATATTGTTTTTAAATGAGCAGTGAATTTAATGATGCTTAAATGCCTGTAAAAGTGACCCATCTGTATCGTGTATAGAACCTGCTGCAGCAAAACTAAAATAGCGCCCCCTTACTTTCAGTATGGGCACTACGCTAAAGTTAGTGGGGAATGGGAGAGTTATTTTGCTCCCATTCACAATTTGCTAAAATTGGGACTTCTGTCACTCCAGAAACGTCCACTGGGTCAGTCTGTGCTCCAGGGATGCAATACCATCCCTGGCCAGCAGTTGGCGCCAGAGGGGTTCTGGCAGAGCAACTTTCCCCAGCAGCCAATTAGAGAAGTTTCTCCCTCGCAAGGCATGCTGGGGAGGGGTATATCTGGACAGGTGTAATGTGCTAAGCAGTTTCGCAGGGTCCCGGTTCCAGGTGCGGCATCCACCTTCAGGGTGCGCGCATCCATGGACCCCGCCAGCGAGGCCCACCAGGCCAGATTTGCAGTCTACACAAACCCACATCCGGAGGTAAAAGGGGACTCCAGTGACTTACTGGATCCCCAGTTCTATTGAAAGGATCCCAGGCTGGGTGCCGTTCGATTGGGGAGTCGGCTTAAGGAGAACCCAGAGGCAGGTTGTCCAACAGGGCTTGAACAAACCAATCGGGGATCTGGTGACCGGAATGCTGACAGGTGGGTTTTGCTGTCATCTGGTGACCTATGCTAAAACTTACTGGGAGGATTCGCTCCATTTATCCATCTAACTCACCTAAAGTAATAGGCCTGTGGCAGAGGCCCTAGAGCCGGGTCTGTGAGAGAGATCTGTTCCTCCCAGAAAATCCTAAGTGACACTTTGGCTGCCAGGCTTGTGAGAGGGGTCTGTCCGGGGGGCACTTTACCCACTAAAACTAGAGTGGCGACGAATAATAATTTGGTACTCTATTGAGCAAGTACTGCTCAATCAATATCCAGGCCTGACACTGCAAGGTTCTCCCTTTTCTTCATCAACCTGCTCTTCCCATTTAATGTTGATGTTGGCCGTGTTTGGCCAGGAAATTAAGCATTGGAAAACCCTTTATTCACTGTCTGGACCTTCGCTCACTGCTTTGTTCTCCAACTGCACCCATACGCCACATTAAGGTAACTCAATATGCCGATCCCAATAACAAATCAGCGGCTCCTGCGGGGGTAGCGCTACACTAACATATATATCTAACAAAAAAAAATGACATTTAACCACTTACCCCCCGGACCATATTGCTGCCCAAAGACCAGAGTACTTTTTGCGATTCGGGACTGCGTCGCTTTAACAGACAATTGCGCGGTCGTGCGACGTGGCTCCCAAACAAAATTGGCGTCCTTTTTTTCCCACAAATAGAGCTTTCTTTTGGTGGTATTTGATCACCTCTGCGTTTTTTATTTTTTGCGCTATAAACAAAAATAGAACGACAATTTTGAAAAAAATGAATATTTTTTACTTTTTACTGTAATAAATATCCCCCAAAAACATTTTTTTTCCTCAGTTTAGGCCGATACGTATTCTTCTACATATTTTTCGTAAAAAAATCGCAATAAGCGTTTATTGATTGGTTTGCGCAAAAGTTATAGCGTTTACAAAATAGGGGGTATTTTTATGGCATTTTTAGTAATATTTTTTTTTACTAGTAATGGCGGCGATCAGCGATTTTTTTTCGGTATTGCGACATTATGGTGGACACTTCGGACATTTTTGACACATTTTTGGGACCATTGCCATTTTTATAGCGATCAGTGCTATAAAAATGCATTAGATTACTATAAAAATGCCACTGGCAGTGAAGGGGTTAACACTAGGGGGCGGGGAAGGGGTTAAGTATGCCTGGGTGTGTTCTTACTGTGGGGGGGGGGCCTCACTAGGGGAAACACTGATCTTCTGTTCATACATTGTATGAACAGAAAATCAGCATTTCCCCTGCTGACAGGAACGAGAGCTGTGTGTTTACACACACAGCTCCCGTTCCCCGCTCTGTACCGAGCGATCGCGTGTGCCCGGCGGCGATCGCGCCCGCCGGGCACACGCACTGGAGTCGGGTGCGCCCCTAGTGGCGGCTAATAGGCAGGACGTCATATTACGTGCTCTCACCTAGGAGAGCCACCTTGTGGACGTATTTTGACGGTGCGGCGACGGCAAGTGGTTAAATAGATTTTCTCTGCAAGCTTTTTTTTATTTTGTAAAAAACAGCTTGGGGAACCAGTCTGTATGATGAGGCCACATTTTAATGCACTTAGAACAGAATTAGAGAGTTCTTGAATAAATTCTGGGGTTTCTTTGGCAGACTTTGGATGAAAATAACAAAGTAATAACATGTGTCAACTTTCCCTTTCGAAGGGGGAACAGAAGGTTAGTGCCATTATTGCACATCACCATTCCTTGCTCAAGCTGCCATGGCGTTAACCGCCTCTAGGCCTGCCCCTGCAGAACTGAAAGAATCTCTGCTCCAGTGTGGCCCCTGTTCCTTAGACAGACCAGCTAAAGCACTGCATGGCATCTTTTAGCCTGACTTGTTGAATAGCCTTTTGAATGCTTAGGGGGTACTGGTGGTTCATAGGACAATTCAGTAGAAGAGGCCATTGTGGTACAGCACATTCTGCAAATTCACTGAATGGGGCAGAATCCACCAGACGGAAAGGCAGGAGTTCTCAAGCCAGCATTTTAGGCTAGCTTGAATTTAGATGTTGGGCATCATCATCATCATAATATAAAGCGGGGGTAGAGAGGAAAGGTGAGGAGTGAGGAGAAGTGTGTCCCTTTTATGTGGTTTTCAGGTGCTGTTGCCAACGGGCAGGTGGCGGGAGGTTAACTGCCTTGTCAAGCATGTGATACCCAAATGGCTGGTGTTTTTGCCACGCTTAATCTGCTTGCGGCAGAAATTGCAAATGGCAACAGTGCAATTGGCTGCACATGTGCTTAAAAAGGCCCACACAGCTGAGCTCTGGGAAGTGGGCCAGGAAATAAGAGCTCTACAATATGATGGAATATGATAGCTGTTCCCTACTGTTCCATGTTGGCTGCCTCTGGAGAACATTGTGTCTTTCTTCATCATCCTCATCACTGGAGCCAACTTGGCATAACACTGTGACTGGGGAAACATGACTGTTGTGAAACTACAAGTCCCATCATGCCTCTGCCTGTGAAAGTTATGCTTGTGACTGTCAGCCTTGCAATGCCTCATGGGATTTGTAGTTTCACAACAGCTGGAGGGCAGGCAGTTTGAGACCCCTGCTCCACTAAAAAGTAAATAAAAACACGACAAGTTTTTTGACAATTCCGTTATTAAAAAATAAATGTCCCCTTGTGTAGGTCCATCGCCAATCATGATGTCCGGTACCAACAAAGGCTTCTGCCCCCTGACAGCTCCTAAATAACTAAGGGGCTGGGCCACCTGGTGACATGGCCGGATGGCACCACCCCTTGTGACATCATCGACCGAGGGCATGCTGGGTCGTGACGTCACAAGGGGCAATTCTTTCCAGCCACATCACTGGGTGGCCCTACCCCTTAGATATTTAAAGAGGAACTAAACCCTGATGGGTTTTACTTAATCTGTCGTTCCATGCAAAGTAAAAGCATAATGGGCTAGTATGCATTGCATACTAGCCCATTTTGTAGCACTTACCTGCAATCGAAGCCTGCACTGTGTTCGCTGGTGGAAGCATTTAACTTCTGCCCTCTTCCTTTCGGGGCCACGGACTCCGGCTCTGTGATTGGCTGGAGCCGCGTGATGACACGCGCGTAGGCGCCATCAATCATGGCACATACGAGTGAAGAAACGGTACGGAGGTTCATTTCTTTACAGCGCATGCGCCGTATGTGCACGTTTAGGAGATATTTCCACTACCTATAGTTAAGCCTTATTCTAGGCTTAACTATAGGTAAAAGTGAATGATGGGGGCTTGCAAACACTTTAATAGCTGTCAGATGGCGGGAGCCAGGGTTGTGGGGAAGAGGCCCTTGTCCCTATCAACATGGGGGCAAGGTGCTTTGGGGGGGCATGTGGCCTAATATGGTTCAGGACCTGCCGGGCTGCATACTAGGATAAGGGTCTAGTATGGATTTCTGGGGGACCCCACGTCATTTTTTTTTTACATTTTGTCACTGTTCTTTACGCACACAAGTCACATGTTTATCATGCAGGTGCGACTTTCATGGGACCTTTAATGGTTAACATTGAAGTCTATGACCCTCAATTTGCAATAAAGTCGTACCAAAGTAGTGCAGGAACTATTTTAGAGTCGCTGCGACTTTCAATCGCACAGATATGGATGGTACTCATTGGGAAACAAGGGGTATGACTTGTCATGCGACCTTGAGGACAAAAGTCACATGACAAGTCGCACAAGTGTGAATGGGGCCTTAGGGGGCCATACTGACCAGGGCCTGCAGAAAGGGCTGTGTTTGTACACCCCTGTATATAAAACAGGATTTGTCTTGATAGATTGGCTCTTGCCTAGATTTGGGATTTATGTTAAATTGTAATCCTTCAGGGAGTTAACCCAGCAGCAAGTATGTGAGGCGGAGGAGTTATTAGGTAATATACCTTGTAGAGGAGGTAAACACTTACTTCTGGAGCCCTGCCAAAACAAAGCCCACCGTTTTTCTTTTTGTGTTAAGTATAAATAAGACACTCGGAATCTAATGTCCAAGTTACATGACTGCAGTCCTGTCAGATGTTATGGTGGGAGGTGAATGTACGGCATAATTTCCTAAAGACATCCGTGCCAGATAACTATGTGAATGGTACGTCAGACGTGCTATCTCACATTGATAGAAGTTTTTTTAAGAAGAGTGAGCCAACTTTAACCCTTGGCCGGTCGACAATGTAAATACCTTTAAACACTTCAATAATCAAAATGGCTGCCCAGGCTCATGATGCTTCTACCTCAGTATGTGTTTTGCTTGGCATCTTGTAATATACTGTACTAAGGGGTGAGATCAGAAAAGCAAATATGGTTGCTCCTTGCCTAAGTGGATGGTCACAGGTCAGTGCCAATAGTTGCTATAGTAAGAGAAACATAGGAGGGGAAGCCATGGTGAAGTCTCCAGTCTAACACCACCCCACTCAGATACAGACTAAAGCCTAGTATACACTAGTAGTTTTTTCATTCAACCCAGTAGGGCTAAATGAAAAAAAAAAAACTGACAGCTCAGGAGGAGCTGCTTTACTAACTATCTAATGTTGGTACAGTGACCTCCCCTGCTGTGCTATTGTATTCTGACAGATAGGCGAGGGATGGGATCCGCCCCCCCTCCCAGAACACTCTGGGAGCTGATCAGCAGACCTCTTTTGGTCATGCCCCTGTGAAAGGAGGCAGCCATTTCTCGGACCTACTCCAGTACACAAGGGCCAAATGTTGGCCGGTTTCTATTGAACATTCGGCTTGTGTGTACTAGGTGTAGCGCTACCCCCTCAGGAGCCGCTGGTTAGATTGGGACGGCATGATTATGTTACCTCTGTGATGTGTCTAGGGATGATGATGGAGTAACGGAATGTCCAAACAGCAGGGTGTCGTTTTCTGTGCTTTATTTACTTGCCAAACATGGCAAACAGTTAACTTGAGGTAGATAGAGATAGGTTGGTGAAAGGAGAATTTGCAGATTCAGGCCTATAGATAAACGGAAGCAGTCCTGCATCCAATGGGACTTTAACTAACGTCGCCACTCCAGCCGGAGTGGGTAAAGTGTACCTGGACAGGTCTCTCACACCGACCTGGCTGAATCACTTGGAACTTCTGAGAAGGAACAAGCCTCTGCCACTGACTTGGCTCTAGTGAATTTGCAATTAGAAGTGGAACCTCTGCCACAGGCCCTTTGCTCAGGAAGGAAGATAGTAGAGCGAATCCTCTCAGTAAATACAATTTGCCTGAATCTCCCTCAGGTAGCTTTTCCATATGGTCACCGACTAACAGGTTGCCATCGAGCAAACTGTCAGTGTACAGTCACCGTGATCCCCAATGGATTTGTCTAGGCCCTGTTGGATTGCCTGCCTCCGGGCTCACCTCAGACTGACTCCCCATCGAACAGCACAACTCGCTTGGGATCTTCCTCATGAAGTGTAGGCCATGAGGGCCCAGAACTGGGAACTTCGCGTAGCACGTGCGCCCCGGCCTGGTAGGCCATCTTGCCGGGGCCCGTGATGTGCGCACACCCTAAAGGTGGGTTCCGCACCCGGAACCAGGAACAAGCGAAGACCCCAAAACATGGCGTCCGCCCTAGAAGTACCCTCCCCCAGCATGCCCCGTGAGGGAGAAACTCCCCTCATTGGCTGCTGACAGAAGGCGCCCTTCCCTGGACCCCTCTGGCGCCACCTACTATCCAAAGATGGAACAGTATCTTTGGAACACAAAATGGAACCACAGGACAGTCCAGCCAGACAGAAACCTAATTTAACGAATCATCATGAATGAGAGCAAAATAACTCTCTCATCCCCCTCTAAATTTGACTGAAAGTACACAGGCGCTACATAGGCTTTGCTCCAACCAAAACATCTTTTTTTGTTTTAAATTTGAATAAGAGCCTCTGCCAGGGTTTTATTGCAGTCTGTGTCCTTGTTGGACAATCTCATGTACACTTCCTGTTAGAACAGGAAGTGAAGGAAAATCTCTTCAACAGAGACAAAGAAAAAAACATATTAAGAAGTGTTAGAACTTTTGCCATTTTTCTATTTTATTTTTCTATCTGTATCTTGGTGTCCTAATGATAAACCCTTCAATCATTTCTTGTTCTAGTGCCCCAGATACAGTCAGTGAGGAAAAATCCCCCCAACGGGGTCACAACAGAAATTGTAACTTTTTAAAACTTTAGAGAAAAATGTAGAAGTTAGGTGTATACAAAAAAACAGCATATGTACATTATAAAGGAACACTTTTTATTCAGAGTATAGCATTAAGTCAATTCAATTCCTGGGATATTGATCTGGTCAGTTAAGTAGCAGAGGGGGTTTCAGCTGCTTAACAACAGGTGCACTAGATGGGCAACAATGAGACGACCTCCAAAACAGGAATGGTTTTACAGGTGGTGACCTTTTTTTTTCCTACTCATCTTTTCTGGCTGCTTCTCACTAGTTTTGCATTTGGCTAGGGTCAGTGTCACTACTGGTAGCATGAGGCGATACATGAACCATATAGAGTTTGCACAGGCAGTCCAACTCCTCCAGGATGGCACATCAATACATGTCATTGCCAGAAGGTTTGCTGTGTCTCCCAGCACAGTCTCAAGAGCATGGAGGAGATTCCAGGAGACAGGCAGTTACTCTAGGAGAGCTGGACAGAGCCGTAGAAGTTCCTTAACCCATCAGCAGGACCGGTATCTGCTCCTTTATGCAAGGAGGAGCAGGATGAGCATAAGCCAGAGCCCTGTAAAATTACCTTCACGAGGGAGGGTGGCCTGAGGGCCCAACGTCCTCTAGTGTGCTCTGTGCTTACTACCTCGCACAGTGGAGCTCGATTGGCATTTGCCATTGAACACCATAATTGGCAGGTCTGTCACTGACACTCTGTGCTTTTCACGGATGACAGCAGGTTCACCCTACCACGTTAAGGGGGTGGAGAAGCCGTGGAGAACTTTATGCTGCCTGTAGCATCATTCAGCATGACCGGTTTGGTGGTGGGTCAGTGATGGTCTGGGGAGGCATATTCATGGAGGGACACACAGACCTCTACAGGCTACACAATGGCACCCTGACTGCCATTAGGTATCGGGATGAAATCCTTGGACCCATTGTCAGACCCTATGCTGGTGCAGTGGGTCCTTGGTTCCTCCTGGTGCACAACAATGCCTGGCCTCATGTTTCAAGAGTTTGCAGCCAGTTCCTGGAGGATGAAGAAATTTATACTCTTGAATGGCCCCCACGCTCGTCTGACCTAAATCCAACAGAACACCTCTGGAACATTATGTTTGGGTCCATCCGGTGCCCACATGCCACACAAGTGGGTGGGCTTGGGGGTGCAATGCTCTGGGCCCCGAGCTCACCCCTTTTTTAAGCCAATTAGAGCAGAGAGATGGTAATTGTTAGTCACTGGCACTGTGCTCTGCCCCTCTGCTCTCACTGGAGCACTGGGCTGTGGAAGGTGTGGGAGCGGCTGGCTCAGCCTCTCAGTGATTCACTGAGAGGCTAAACCAGGTGAAGGTTGTGGGTGGATCCCGACTTTCTTGCTGTGACCTTGCCCCAGCCTGGACTGGCTCTGTGACGTCAGCCGACAGCGGGCTTCAGTCCTCTGTCTACTGAAAATAGGTCACAGGAGTGCAGAACGAACTGCAATCCTGTGATCCACAGGAGAAGTACAGCCAAATGAGCTTTGGCTCTACTTCTCCTTTAAACTTGAAAGCAGAGGATGTTTTTTGCACTGTCTGTATTGACCTACTGCAGAAGCCTGATCTCTCATAGCTGGCTTGTAAACTGTCACACTTGTGTCTGTCAGTCGGCACTGACATCACCAACTTTCATTGTTATCTGGCTACAGTGTCTACAGTCTGCATTGAATCATATAAAAACAGAGAGAACATGAATCCAGGGGGATGTGAAATTGTCAAGAGAAGATGAAGATTTCTCTGTCATTGTTACAATCTGCATGTGGTACGTGATAGAAATATCTATCAGTAGAGCGATAAAGACAAAAAGAGGGACCTGCCTTTTCTGTGATATGCTTTTCTTTAAGGGAAATTTGAATAAATTCATTTTTTTTCCCATACCCAATAAGCACGTCATACATCATTCTGCACAGAAAAATGCCATTTCTATTATTTCAACCACTTGAGCACCAGCCTGTAATACTCCTTGTTTGACTCCGTTATGCAACACTGTACCTAAAATTATATTTTAACAGTTGGAGATAGAGCTTTTCTTTGATTGTATTTAATATTTGCTGGGTTTAAATATTTAACAAAAAAAAAAATTATGTTTTCCTTACTTGCTGTAAAAAAATGGCAGAATAGTCCAAAATAAAACAAACCTGAAGTGACTCTTTCCTGGAAAGTAGACACCCCAAGGTAATACCATTTTTTTTAAAATATAGAAATATGCCGCTTGTAGGGTAAGGCGGGGGTAATAGGTGGGTGACCCTTCCTCCATAATTCCCTCCTCGTTGGGCGCCAAGTGTGGGTCACAAAGGAGGTCTACCCCAAGGTGGGTTCTTTTGGGCTTACATTAGGCACCTTAAAAGGGTACATTTAACATTCAGAGGTGCAGGATGAGGGAATTGAAGGGGTTAATAATATACAAGTTACATGGAGATAGTATGTGTAGGAGAGGGGCATGATCCTTCTGTCACTGGAACAGAATGAATAAATCTGCAGCTGCTCATCTATTCATTCTGTCCCTATATATAACCCCATCTCTCTACTTTTCCTGATGTAAAGGGAAAACAGTTCTATGTGATCACTGTGATGACCAATCACAGTAATCACATGGTATCCAAGCACTTTAATTGGCGGGGTACAGTGTCCCTGTGTATTGAACTGTCAGCTTGACACACAGCCATAATTAGGCAGGATTGGCTGCCCAACAGCTATTTATTCAATGCTGTTTATAAATGGCACTGGGTAAATAAAGGGCCACTGATCCACCATTGATAGACATAGCCTGGTACAAAATGTGGGTGATGTCTCTAGCCACGGAACGGACTGGAGAGGGATATTACTGTTATCTGACCACTGTTCTCCAGTACCCCCCCTCCCGAGCGCAGCAATTTATGCGTGCGTTTCTTTTTTTGTGTTATGTTTGTGTCATAGAACAACTCCTCATTAGCCTCGTTCACACGGAGCATACTAAAGCATACGCCTGTGGAGGGCTGTTTTAACCAGTGGCGGCCCGTCTGAATTTCAGAATTAGAATAAAGCGAAATTGAAACCGAAATAATGAAAAAAAAAAAATTGGACGAAATTCGGATTTGAATAATTTTCAAATACCGTCGTTTTATAATTCGAATAGTTTTCCAATTTCCAAAGAGAATAGACTAGAAAATGAAGGAATAGAATATTTTTTTATTTTCTATTCCTTTATCTTCTATTATATTTTATTCTCTTTGGAAATTGGAAAACAATTCGAAATACTAAATCAAAAATGTTTGTTCTGCACATGTCTACCCCTGACATATATGCAGGGCGCCGGACTAATAGATTTCAGTGGGGGGGGGGGGTTTGAAGCACGTGACCAGAGCCAGAGGCTCTAATAGGCTTCCAAAAAGGGTGGGCACTGCGCTCCGAGCCCACACAGTTGTGTGAGAATAGCAAATTATTATTCGCTATTCTCACACTGATCCCCCTTCCGGCCAATCAGGAAGTGGGTCCCGTCACCCGATTGGCTGAAATGACCAGCGATTCTATTGGACGCCTAGGAGGAGATGCATGATGGAAGCCACCGTAATGTACAAGAGGAGGAGAAGACATGATGGAAGCCGCCGCCAGTAGGAGCCTTGCCCGATCTAGATAGGGTAAGTGCGTGCTGTATTACTGACACACAGCCCAGGGGGTGGGGGACTTGGTGCGGGTGACCCAACCGGCCACGCGGGGTGACAAAAAAATTAATCACCAGCTGCCACTGGTTTTAACCTGCATGGGGACGTATAGGTGTTCATTGCATTCCTGTGCAGACAGTCCCGTTAATGTCAATTGGGCTGCAGCGGCTGCTCTGATACAGATGCTGCTTCCAATCTGACATCAATGCGCGTGGGGGTGCATGGCCCCCAAATGCACACTGCGTCCAAGACTGTGCACCTGGAAGGACATTGGATTTGGAGCAGCGTCTGTGAAGCCGCTCCCTCCCAATTGATATAAATGGGACAGCCTGCACAGGGATGCATGGAACACTTGTATGCCTTATGCCACAGGCATACACTTTATTATGCCTTGTGTGAACAAGGCCTAAGGTAGGCCTAAGCCTCATTGTCCACAGAAGGAACAGTGAAAACATGCAAAAAAGAAAAGAATAACACAATAGGTACCTACACAAATAGCAATCAAATACACGGAAATAGCAAAAACACAAACTTAAAGAAAAAACTACAATAAATAAATAATTAAAATACACCCTCTAAATAAATAAAAAAAAAACAAGCAAATTATACTCACTGAGTGAAAATCAATTTCCCTCAGCTCATCTGTAGCCAAGAAGACAGTATAAAGATTTTAGGCCTTGAAGGACTAGAAAAGCCTAGCACTGCCCCTAGTCATCTTTCTGAACATTTTAGCTCCCTACAGTTTAATTTCTTACAGTTTTTAAAACAAAAGCCCGTTGTGTGCCTGCTGGGTGTGTGTATTCATACCTACTGTATAGCGACATGATCCCAGCGTCATTCCGAGGTAATGCATAGGAGTACAGCAAGTATGCAAAAAATCTCTTTGATGTATTGACCCGAGGCATTTTTATTAAATATAAAAGAAATTCTGTTAAAAAAAAAAAAAAATTTGGTTATTTATTATTTTACCCCTTCAACTTTAAGAATGCAGCATATTCTTCTTAACGTAATGGTCACATCTGTGGCAGGTAAAGCAACACACAGTGGCTATAGAAAATAACCACATTGTGTTGCTTTGCAGACTGAAATGAAGACAGACACTGTTTTTGTTTTAGACAGCTGTATTTGTTATTGCAAGTGAAATATATAACACCAAAATGTAAAAAATAAATAAAAAACAGAATCGCTGAGTTGGAAAAGGGATTAACCTCCTTTACTTAGGAATTTGACAGTATTTTGCCCCATCCATTTCTCTTCTATACAGTCCTGCTGCAGAGAAACACCCCCATAACAGGATGTGCGCACCTCCATATTACCTATTGTAATAGATCAAAATGCAAAAAAAATAAGTTCTCTTTTGTTTATTAAGAGCATGTGGGCTATTTAATGCAGACATTTGGTGTAGTTTAGTTAATTTTTTTTTGTGTTCTTTTGTTTTTTTTAATTTATTTTTTATTTTATGTACCGTATGCACAGCTGCTTTGAATTTTTAGTTTCTTTTTTTTTGTGAAAGTAAAATAATGAGGCTAATGAAGGCCATTTTTGCCACAATATTTTTTGCCATAATAACAGATCCAGAATAACTGAAAGAAGCAACTGTAACCCTGAGGAGCTATTAATCCCTTCCCGAGTATAACTGCGGTAGGTTGGCACTGCTGCACGAGCCATCGTAGCCGGAGGCGCTCACCCGCAGCGTTCCCCTGGAGCAGATGCATGTGACCGATGGGCACCCACAATAGCTTATGACAGATCGAGAACCGGGATCTTTGTGTGTAAACACACAAATCCCTGTTCTGTCAGGGGAGTGGAGACAGATCTTGTGTTCCTACTAAGTAGGAAGTAGGAACAACGATCTCTCTCCTGCTCTAGTCAGCCACATTCCCCCCACAGTTAGAACACACATAGGGAACACAGTTAAGACCTTGACCGTCCCCTAGTGTTAACCCCTTCCCTATCTATAGCACTGATCACTGTATAAATGTCAATGGTCCCAAAGTGTCAAAAGTGTTCAATTTGTCCGCCGCAATGTCTCAGTCCCGATAAAAATCGTAGATCACCGCCATTGCTAGTAAGAAAAAAAATAATAATAATAAAAATGCCATAAAATAATAATAATAAAAATGCCATAAATCTATCCCCTATTTTGTAGACACTATAACTTTTGCGCAAACCAATCAATATACGCTTATTGCAATTTTTTTTACCAAACATATGTAAAAGAATACATATCGGCCTAAACTGATGAAGAATTTTTTTTATTATTACTTTTTTGAATATTTATTATAGCAAAAAGTACAAAATATTTATTTTTTTCAAAATTGTCGCTCTTTTTTTTGTTTATAACGCAAAAAAAAAAAATCGCAGAGGTGATCAAATACCACAAAAAAAAATCTCTATTTGTGGGGAAAAAAAAGGGAAAAAAAAAGGGACAAATTTGTTTTGGTGTAATGTAGCACAAAAGCACAAAAAGTACTCTGGTCAGGAAGGGGGTAAATTCTTTCGGGACTAAAGTGGTTAAAGTGTTTCTAAAGGCTGAAGATTTTTTTACCTTCATGCATTCTACACATGAAGGTAAAAAAAGCGACGCAGTGCCGTATCGCAAAAAATGGCCTGGTCTGGAAGGGGGCAAAAACAAAAAAAACGCCCGAACATAAACATTCCCCCTCTCCCCTGTTTTGTTTTTGTTGTTTTGCCCTTTTCCTATTTCGCTGGGTTATCCACAAAAAAAAAAAATTATTAAACTCGCATGCCCCAACCTTTGCCTCTCCAATATTTTATGTGGCCTGCCACTTCTGGCCTTAAAGGAATTGTAAAGGAAAAAAAAAATTTGCCTATAATTATTGTCTGCAAGGTAGACAGACAGAATTTTTTTTTCATAATAAGCATCCTTTACCTGCAGACATTCCTCTTTTCACTTCCTCATTGTTCGTTTTTGCTCAGAAGTTGCTCTATTTCTTCTCTGTTCTGTTCACTTCCTGCTTGTCTGATTTTACTGACCACCGTGACGGGAGGCTTTACTGCGTTGGTCAGTAACCTTCTCACCCGCTCCTGGGAACTACATCTGTGCGGCAGGATGCTCTCTACGTGTTAGAGACTTCAAGGAGGTGTTAATTACTTGGTGTGCCGCAATGCATACTGGGAAATGTAGTTCTTACATGAACGAGCGCCGAAAACCAGGAAGTGAATGAGAGAACAGAAACTTGAACGCCGGAGGTGATATAGATGAAGGAATTTAATAGGTATTGTGACAGAAAGTCAGGTAAATCTGTGGGTGTTGTCACAGATGGGAGATACATTTCTGCCTTGTTTAGACAATAAACCAATTATTATCAGGTGTTGTCTGCAGAAGCAGCCAGAAAGATTTAAGGGCGTTGGAAAACTTCAGCTGTTCAGAATGAGGCAATTAAGGCCTCTATAAAGTAATCCAGAGGATTACTACTGATTGCTGCATCCTGAGGCTTTCTGAGTGAAGGAGAGCAGTGAGCCAAATACTTCTGAAGTGGTGAGGTGCTGTTGATTTTTCTGTGTGATAAAAATCAAAAAGAGACTATTGTTTTCTGCTGTATGACCAGCAGTGTCTGCCCAGCACTAGGCTGTGCCAGACTCCATAGATAGGTTCCTGTGTGGTGAAGATAGACGCCCCAAGTGGCCAGGGTTTATTTTATGTTTGATTTTGTTTATGCGGTTTGGATGCTTGCACTTGTTTCCTGCAAGATGGAAGAATAAACCAAAATCTTTTGTTTTCAACCGTCTTCGACTGCCTGTCTGTATACATTCAGTGTGTAGTGACCCCATCCAGGGGGTCACACACCCCACTACCGAGCTAACCCCTTACAGTATTTACTCGTTTTTTAACAGAATCATTACACCAGTCTGTCTGTCTACCTTGCAGACATAAATTTTAGGCAAATAAATGTTTTCCTTTACAATTCCTTTAAATACCTTTTATCATGATTGGATGCACCTGTCTATGAAGTTCAAGCCTTTATGAGCTCACCAAACCAATTGTGTGTTCCAATTAATCAGTACTGAGTAGTTACAGGTATTCAAAGCAACCAAAATGACAAGGGTGCCCAAATATATGCACCTGTCTGATTTTGTTTTTGATGCATATTGCACATTTTCTGTTAATCCAATAAACCTAATTTCACTACTGAAATATTACTGTGTCCTTCAGTTATTTGATAGATCAAAATAAAATTGCTGAACCAAACACCCAAATGTTTATAAATGACAATCATGGAAATTGTCAGGGGTTCCTCAACTTTTGCATACAACTGTATACTTACCTTCTCTGTGCAGTGGTTTTGCACAGAGCAGCTCAGATCCTCTTCTTTTTGGGTCTCCCGCCGGCGCTTCTGGCTCCTCTCCCTCGAGCAGTGCCCCCTAGAGATTGCCCTGGGGGCACCAGTGCATGCTCACTCCCGAGTCGCTGCTCTATGCGTTCATAAGACACACAGAGCTGTGGCTCGCCCCCCCATGCTCTCTCCTCATTGGCTCACTGGCTGTGATTGACAGCCAATGAGGAGGGAGAGTACTGGGACAGCCAAAAATATTGTGAACATCGCTGAATCGAAGAGGCGCTGCACACAGTTTTTTTTTTACCTTCATGTGTAGAATGCATGAAGGTAAAAAAAACTTCAGCCTTTAGAACCACTTTGACCACTTCAGCCCCGGAAGAATTTACCCCTTCCTGACCAGAGCACTTTTTGCGATTCGGCACTGTGTCGCTTAAACTGACAATTGCGAGATCGTGCAACGTTGCACCCAAACAAAATTCACGTCCTGTTTTTCCCACAAATAGAGCTTTCTTTTGGTGGTATCTGACCACCTCTGCGGTTTTTATTTTTGCGTTATTAACAAAAAAGAGAGACCATTTTGAAAAAAAAAACAATCTTTTTTACTTTTTGCTATAATAAATATCCCCAAAAAATAAATAAAACATTTTTTTTTCTCAGTTTAGGCCGATATGTATTCTACATATTTTTGGTAAATAAAAATCACAATAAGCGTATATTGGTTTGCGCAAAAGTTATAGCCTCTACAAAATAGGGGATAGTCTTATGGCATTTTTATTATTATTTTATTTTTTATTAGTTATGGCGGCGATCAGTGATTTTTTTCGTGACTGCGACATTATGGGGGACATATCGGACACTTTTGTCACCATTTTGGGACCATTGTCATTTATACAGTGATCAGTGCTATAAAATTGCACTGATTACTGTGTAAATGACACTGGTAGGGAAGGGGCTAAACACTAGGGGGCGATGAAGGGGTTAAGCGTGTCCTAGGGAGTGATTCTAACTGTGAGGGGGCTGGGCTACAAGTGATACCACAGTGATCGTTCCTTTCTGATCACAGGGAGCAGTAGATCACTGTCCTGTCACTAGGCAGAACAGGGAAATGCCTTGTTTACATAGGTATCTCCCCGTTCTGCAGCCCCGTGACACGATCGCGGGACACCGGCGAACATCGAGTCCGCGGGCACGGTGCACCTGTACGTTGCTTTGCACAGCCGTGCCATTCTGCCGATGTATATCGGCGTTAGCCGGTCAGCAAATGGTTTATCAAACTGTTACGGGGAAAGTTCCACTTCAAGGAACCAGATTAAACTACCCCCAACTTCAGTCAAGAATTTATTGTACAAATAGATGACCCTGATGGTGGCCTGGGGCAGGCTTGTTCCAGGAAATGAATGAGGAAGAACATTCAGTAGCAAACCTTGGCTGGAAACTTATTCCTGCAGGAGCGACCCTATTCAAGTCTACGGGACGTCAGTATGCAAGCATCTGTAGGCCAGCAGTAGACAACAGAGGAGGCTGCTGCCATCAGCCGAGGTAAGTAAGAACCTGCAGGGGGAAGTCAGCTCAGATTAGTTAACAGGGCTAGGAAGGGGGGCTTCTTAAAATTGGGAAATTGCCCTTTAAAGGAGCTTTCGCATGAAGGTGGAAAGCTTTTGCGAGGAGGAGCCGAGACAGCCGCCGAGTAGGGTGACCACGTGTCTCGGATTGCCCGGGACAGTCCCGCATTTTGCAGTTCTGTCCCGGGCACCTTCATTCCAGGACAATACAGTGTCCCGGAATGAAACTGACACAGCCACCCGATGAGCCGACAATGGAAATAGTTTGTTTCCCAGCCTAGGGTGTTCGCCCCGCCAAATGCCCTGCAATGCACTACGCCCAACCAGGGAGCAGTAAAAGCTGGTTGTTAAGGAGCGGGGCTGGGAAGCTGGCATCCTTAACAACTGAGTCATCAGCTGTCAATAGGGTTCCTTGCTGAGAGCTGATAAGAAAAAAAAAGCTGCCAATAGAAAAAAAAACGGCGTGGGGTCCCCCTCCCCTAGTCCATTCCAGACCCTTTGGGTCCTTTGGGGGCTTCCAGATTCTGATAATCCCCCTACCTGCATGCCACCACAACCACCAGCCAGGGTAGGATGGGGACAAGGTGCTTTGGGTGGGGGGGCAGAGCCCGAGGGGTCTGGTATGGACTAGGGGGCACTTTTTTTGTGCTTTTTTTTTTTTATACCTGGATGCATGCAATTGCAACCGTGAGTCAATTTAAATGTGATTCGACTTGTGTTTTATCTTCTTTAGAAATGTCATTTTTGCTGCAGCATGTTCTATACATGGTACACATGCACCACTTTACAGGCAGACTAAGGGGACCCCCAGGCACTATATTTAGAGGAATTGTTCATTTTTATTGTTGCACTTTAAGCATAATTAGAATCACTGCTCCTAAAAAATTGTAAAAAATGTTTTGCACTGATACATTGTGAAGGAGGGGGGTGTCCCTGAATGGCAGTTTGGAAACGTGGTCATCCTACCGCCGAGGGACCCCAGAAGACAGGATTCGGGGACACTCGAGCTTCACAGTGGAGGTAAGTATAACATGTTTGTTATTTAAAACGGGACGGGAGGGCCCATGGAACCCAGAATCTCTTGGAAAGGTTGTCAAACTCTTGTTTCAGCTCCCCATGCACCTCTTATGTCCTGGTACAGGGTGGCTGAGAAAATATGTCTTGGATTACTTAAAATGGGACAGTAATATTTATCCACAACATCTCCCAGGATATATGTAAAGACTATTCTTAGTTTGTTTAATTCTGAACAATACATGATCATTGAAAGAGCTGATCACATTGACCTCTGGAGACGGACTGTCTGGTCACCTGGGCTGCCTTAAGTGCTGTGTTAATTAACATGCTAATTATATAATTGCCTGCTATGTTGTTGCTAGCGGGGAGAGGGGAGTATCCAGGAGCCAGCCCTACCTCGTTCTCCAACCCCTTGTGTTAAAAGTGTATAAAAAGACTTGTATTCTGGTTCTAATAAACAGTCATGTTCAGCAAGTATCATCTTGTTGGTCGTTGTCAGCGGTTGGAATATCTGATATCTAGATTCGGACTGGGAGGAAGGGGTATATGAGGAAAGCACTCAAGCGGAGTGTAGGACGTTTCGTTAAAATACTAAACTCCCCTAATCCATCTCCAACCCATCCTGAACTAACTTGTACTTACATCCCCCACCCCAGACTCTTAGGCTGCATTCACACCAAAGCGTAGGCGATTTGCGGCGTTTTTCCCCGCGCTTTTGTACAGGTCATTGGCATCAATGTAAAACGCCCAAGCCACCCGATTCGCGTGTCAAAAAAGGGTCCGGGAATTGTTTGAAATTCAGGCGTTCGGCGTTGGAGATGTGAACCATCTCCATAGAGAATAATGTTATTTTTCCCCTCTAGCGTCTTTGAGCGTCGCGCTTCAGGCAACAAAACGCTCAGGTGTGAATGCAGCCTTACCTCTGTACCAAAGCAGTCTCCTTGCAAGGTTTACGCCGCCTTTGGCAAAAAAAATCCTCTTCTACACTGGCCATGCTGGCACACCAAGCCCCCTTTTTCGTACCTAGGGTCGTCCTGGACTCTGAAGCTGTTTTCAAGGATGGTCACATAAAAGTCAATGAGGGCTCAATGTATAGGTGCCAAAGAAAGCAAGGACACAGCTCTGATATAGAGGTAAGCAACATGCTAGTGTTAAGGGTGTCGAAGGTCAGCTGAGATGGGGGGGGGGAGTGCCAACAGGCTCCAGTGATTGAAATCCAGCCCTGGCCATAGGCGTGCCCACAGGGTGTGCCAGGTGTGCCCAGGCACACCCTTATCACCCTGTGCAGCACAGATTCCCCCTACTGCCTTGGCTCCCATATTTACCCCCACAGCACTGCCAGCTTCCCTCCTCTCCTATCGGCTGTTGCTGCTGGGATGTTTTAGGAGTGGGGAAGGGGCCAGTAAATATGTAATTTACCGACTCCTTCCCTTTCTGAATGAACACCGTGAGCAATCGGTAGTGTGTGTTTGGGCTTTGGGGTGCACACCCTAATGCAATAGGCTGCGCACACCTATGGCGCTGGCAATGGCAGATCCCAAATAGCTGTTGGGAGGCTTTTGTTGCTGTTGGAAAGACAAATATTGGCTGATTAAAAACCACAGCTGTGTTGTGGTTCCATTCTAGCTCTATATCTATATATATCTATACCACTAATCCTGGAGCAGAACAAGTCAGGAAAGGCATCTCCCATATCAGTACAAATAGGGGGGCTTTTGTTGCCCAAAAGTTGAAAACAATTATTCTATGGATATTTCTTTGAAAGAAGTACATACAGAAAAATAACTCTTCCTATTACTAGGAATAACTTTTGTGCACTCTCTGGAGTTCTGATTGAACTTTTTGCAGCCGGTCATCCTGACCTATTTCAGGATTAACCACAGGATGTCACTCTTCCTCTACAGGGTTCAAGTCTGCTGTCCCTCTGTCATAATGGCTCTATATTATGCATCGTCTTAACACCACTGAATGCCATAGGGCCACAAAGTAAAATGTAATCTGGGACCTTCCCATATCCTATACTGAGATACAATGTCTGCCCTGTTTAGCCCTTAAAGTGGAAATCAAACCAAAATGTTTATAAGACTCTGCATTTTAATACTCTCTATATCCCCATTAATGAGATCGCCCCTCACTTCATGTGACAATATTGTCACCGAAAAAGAGGTGACAGTGCTTGCCCAACGGGGCAATGGGCTTTTTTAATAAAAAAGTAATCGGGCTATTATAGCCCTTCTGCCGCTCTGTTTCGAAAAAACATTTGAAGCCAATGATTTAAAACTGGACATGTTATTTGCATATCAAATACATCTCTATATGTCAGCATTACCAAATAATATTAGTATTTTGCATTAAATAAAAGCGTTATTTTGTCATAAATCAAAAAAAAAACTACAGCCCAGCTCCTCGTGTGACCTAATACCTAGGCTAAAAACAAACCTTCTCTGACTACCAAGAGCATTGTGGCTGTTCCACACCATTTAAAACTGCAGATAAACGATTGGATGCATGAGAAAAATAATACATTCAGATTTTTTTTTGTATAGGTAACATCATGATAATAATAATACCGTATTTTCCGGTGTATAAGACGACTGGGCGTATTAGACGACCCCTAATTTTCCAGGAAAAATTTTGGTTTTGGGATATACTCACTGTATAAGACTACCCCTTCTTACTAGTCTTTCTGGAAGCTGAGGGGTAGCCAGAACCGCTGACAGAAACAGGCTTTTTCAAATCTGACTGCACTGTGCCATTACATTACATTCCTCACTGTGCCACTACATTGCATGCCCCCACTGTGCCATCACTTGCCCTTCACTGTGCCATCACTTGCCCCTCACTGTGTCATCACTTGCCCCTCACTGTGTCATCACTTGCCCCTCACTGTGCCTGAACTTGTTGCCCCTCACTGTGCCTGAACTTGTTGCCCCCACTGTGCCTGAACTTGTTGCCCCCACTGTGCCTGAACTTGTTGCCCCCACTGTGCCTGAACTTGTTGCCCCCACTGTGCCTGAACTTGTTGCCCCCACTGTGCCTGAACAAGTTGCCCCCACTGTGCCTGAACTTGTTGCCCCCACTGTGCCTGAACTTGTTGCCCCCACTGTGCAATCACCGCAAACACTCACTATTTTTGCCGGCGGTGACAGTCCCCATACTGCGACGGTCAATGATTTGAAAGCCGCACCTTCTCTTCAGAGTGTCCTGTGATAGGCGGAACACAAATTTTCCCAGCAGCGCCTCTGTTCTGTGTTCCGCCTATCACGGACGTCTTCTCATCTCGTCCGAGGACACAGAACAGAGGCGCTGCTGGGAAGATTTGTGTTCCTCCTATCACAGAACACTCTGAGGAGAAGGAGCGTCTTTTAAATCATTGATGCTCGCGCTCGCAGCACGGAGACTGTCACCGCCGGCAAAAAAAGTGAGCACGGAGACCGTACCCGGCGTATAAGACGACCCCCGACTTTGGATGCATGTTTTTGCATCCAGAAAGTCGTCTTATACGCCGGAAAATACAGTATATACTAATTATATAATACATTTTTAAATATGCTTGGTACAGTGCATCCGGAAAGTATTCACAGCGCTTCACTTTTTCCACAGTTTATGTTACAGCCTTATTCCAAAATGGATTAAATGTATTACTTTCCTCAGAATTTTACAAACAATACCTCATAATGACAACGTGGAAGAAGTTTGTTTGAAATCTTTGCAAATTTATATATAAAAAAAAAAAAAAATCATAAGTATTCACAGCCTGTGCAATGACACTAAAAATTGAGCTCAGGTGCATCCTGTTTCCATTGATCATCCTTGAGAAGTTTCTACAACTTGATTGGAGTCCACCTTGGTTAAAGGGTCACTAAAGGATTTTTTTTTTTTTTTTTTTTTTAGCTAAATAGCTTCCTTTACCTTACTGCAGTCCTGGTTTCATGTCCTCATTGTTTGTTTTTGCTTTGATGTTGCTGTAATTCTGCTCTGTTCTGGACACTTCCTGGTTGTCTGTTTTCTGATCACCACAGTACTGGGAGATTCTAGTTTAATTTTCCAGACCAATACTGCTCTATGGGTCTGTCCAGCACAGAGGCAGCATAACATGCAAAAACGAAACTAGATATAAAAACGAAACTGAAACTAGGAGGTACATTATTTGATTGATTATCTATTTTTATTCGTTTTTAAAAGGAATCAGTTAACTATTATGTCTCTATACCCTGTAAACAGTCATTTCAGCTAAAAAATGTTTCCTTTGGTGACCCTTTAATTCAGTTGATTGGACATGATTTTAAAAGGCTCACACCTGTCTATATATTCTCACTCAACCACAGTTAGCAGTGCATGTCAGAGCACAAACCAAGCAATGAAGTCCAAGGAATTGTCTGTAGACCTCTGAGACAGGATAGTAACTAGGCACAGATCTGGGGAAGGGTACAGAAAAATGTATGCAGCATTGAAGGTCCCAATGAGCACAGTGGCCTCCATTATCTGTAAAAAGAAGCTTGGAACCACTAGGACCCTTCCTAGAGTGGGCCGCCCAGTCAAACTGGGCGATCGGGGAGAAAGGCCTTAGGGAGATAACCAAGGACCCGATAGTCACTCTGACAGAGCTCCAGCGTTTCTCTGTGGAGAGAGGAGAAACTTCCAGAAGAACAACCATCTCTGCAGCACTCCACCAATCGGGCCTGTATGGGGGAGTGGCCAGATGGAAGGCACTCCTTTATAAAAGGCACATGACAGCCCACCTGAAGTTTTCTAAAAGGCACCTGAAGGACCCTCAGACCATGAGAAATAAAATTCTCTGGTCTGATGAAACAAATATTGAACTCTTTGGCCTGAATGGCAAGCGTCATGTCTGGAGGAAACCAGGCACCGCTCATCACCTGGCCAATACCATCCCTACCGTGAAGCATGGTGGTGGCAAGATCATGCTGTGGGGGTGTTTTTCAGCAGCAGGAACTGGGAGACTAGTCAGGATCAAGGGAAAGATGATTGCAGCAATGTACAGAGACATCCTTGAGGAAAAACCTGCTCCGGAGTGCTCTGGACATCAGACTGGGGTGAAGTTTCATCTTCCAACAGGACAATGACCCTAAACACCAAGATAACAAAGGAGTGTCTACAGGACAACTCTGTGAATGTCCTTGAGTGGCCCAGCCAGAGCCCAGATTTGAATCTGATTGAACATCTCTGGAGAGATCTGAAAATGGCTGTGCACCAACCTGATGGAACTTGAGAGGTCCTGCAAAGAAGAATGGGAGAAACTGCCCAAAAATAGGTGTGCCAAGCTTGTAGCATTATACTCAAAAAGACTGAGGCTGTAATTGGTGCCAAAGGTGCTTCAACAAAGTATTGTGCAAAGACTGTGAATGTACGTGTGATTATTTTTTTTGTTTTTATTTTTAATAAATTTGTAAAGATTACAAACAAACTTCTTTCACGTTGCCATTATGGGGTATTGTTTGTAAAAATGTTAGGAAAATAATGAATTTAATCCATTTTAGAATAAGGCTGTAACATAACAAATATGAAAAAAAGTGAAGCAGCTGTAAATACTTTTTGGATGCACTATATATATTGCGAATATATACAGTCAGGGGCGGACTGCCCGAGGGCCCCATGCCACTAGGGGCCCCACCAGGGTTGCCAGGCTCAATAAAACCAGGGACAGTATGTCAAAATCTGTGTTTTTTTTACATCTGTCTCTGATATGTCCAAAACCAACATGCTTTTGATGTGAAAATCCTGAGATTTTAGCTGCCCTGCCTGCCTATGCACGGCCTCCTGGCGTGGTGGGCATCTGTAAGCCCGGGGGCCCCATAATCTTCTATCGCCCGGGGGCCCCATGAGTTGTCAGTCCAACCCTGTATACAGTGCTGTGAAAAAGTACTTGCCCCTTCCTGATTTTTTTTTTGCATATTTCTCACACTTAAATGATTCAGATAAAAACATTTTCACACCTATGCAAATTGAATGCACGTTTCACCGCATTCAATTTGCATAGCAGGGGAATGTGACTGGCTCCCTATGGAGCCGGTTTACATATCTTCGCAGCGGGTCCGGTGCGGTGTGCCAGAAAAACGTGTGCCTTTTTTGATGCGATTCAGGTCTGAAGTCGGACCTGAATCGGTTAACCAGCACGCACCGAACCCCTGCTGTGTGCCGCTTGCGGCGGTGGTGTGAACCCGGCCTAATATTACACAAAGATAACCAGAGTAAATCTAAGATACAGTTTTTAAATTGCATTTATTATGGGAACAAACTGTTCAAACCTGCCTGGCCCTATGTGAAAAAGTAATTGCCCCCTCCTATGCTAAATCATGAATGAACTGTGATTAACCAACAGCGGGGAGGCATCGCAGGATCCAGGGACAAGGTGAGTAACTTGTTTGTGGATGCTGCGAAAGGTAAGCCGCGCCGCTGCACGCTCTGCACATCTACCCCGAGCGTGACTCGGGGTTACCGTTCTTAGCATAAAAAATCCACCGCTAAGGGGGTTAATAAATGAAACCATCATTTAAAAACTGCATTTTGTATTAACTCGGGTTAAAAAAAATCAGAAAGGGGGCAAATACTTTTTCACAGCATTGTATATATTTTACTATTGCCATATCCATGTTTTTACATTTATTAATTGTAACTGTGTGTATGTCTAAAGTGAGACCACAGATTACATTGATCTATATAATCTATAATTTGTGTGTCGAACGCCGGCTTGGACAGGTGGCATTAGCCAGTGTGATCAATGGAGACTGGTGTCAGTCGGGTCACCCGCACACACCTCCACCCCCACGGGCAGCGGCTTCCATCGCATCTCCTCCGAATCACGGCAGCTTCCATCGTGCATCTCCTCCCTCCTCCTCCTAGCCATCCAATAGGATCACTTGTCCTTTCAGCCAATCGGGTGACGGGTCTCAAGACCCACATTCTGATTGACCGGAAGGAGGATAAGTGTGACAATAGCGAATATTCATTCACTATTGTCACACAACTGGGTGGGTCCAGGGGCGCAGTGCTCTGCGCCCCAAGCCCACACTTTTTTGAAGCCTATAGCTCTATCACGTGCTTAAAAAAAACCATTGGAATCCATTCGTACGGCACCCTGCGTGTATATTAGGGAGACAGATGCATGGATAGGGGGGCGGCTCCTGTGCGCCCCTAATGGATGGGTTGCCACTGGTTCTGATTGTTTGCTTTTCTCCTTTGTGAGTATATGATCTTCTTTTTCTTCATAATATTAATATTAATAAATTGTTGGCAATAGTGGTGCACCGAAATGGAAAATTCAAAACTGAAACCGAAATTCAGGATGCAGTTGGCAGAAAACCGAAATGGAAATGGACAATTTAAAAAATATATATATATTTATATATACTGTACACTATAATTGTATTATATTTGACTTTTTAATTAATATCATGAATATGGATTTATTTTCTGTCATTATCGACAATTTTTGGCAGCCATTTTCTGCACTTTGTATCTATCTGATATACCAGTGCATCCCTAGTTGGAAATTGCTAGATTATGTAGCTCTTCTGTTTCTTTCTCTGCACATGAGATTTGGTTACATTGTACGTGGTGACCATCATTCTACATTAAGGAGAGAGCCATCCATCCTGCTGGGATCAGTATATAGAGTGCTGTGGGACATCTTTTAGGTCTGATCCTATAGTAAGCAGATTTTCTGGGTGTTGGTTTGAGCATTGTAACTGATGAAGGCTTTTACATAAGCGATTTTCACAGTGGACTTTTTTTTTTTACAAGCATGATTTGGGATTTTTAAGGACATTTTATATTTTGATTGTCAGTTACTAAGATTTGAATTTGACATTTAATTCTGCTTTTTTCACAAATAGCGAAACACATTTTTTTCTATATGTTTATTTGCATTGCAAACCAAGATGACTATGGGAAGCCTTTGGTGTGTAGAAGGTGCCAGCTCAGAATCCAGATGGCCTACATGACTACAACACTACTGGACAGTCAGAATCAAGACAGTTCCATCCCTGCAAGGAAAACTTGACAGATGTTCTAACCCTTCCCCACTCTCTTCAAGTGGATTTGGGCTAATATAATATTATAGTGAGAAAGAAATCTTAAAGTTGAACTCCAGTCAGCATGACAACTCGGCTATCCAGTTGCTGCCCTTTTCCAGAGCAAGAGAGAACTGCTCATTTATTTTTGGTAGGTAAGGAGTATAGAGAAATACTTACCTTATCCCTTTCCCAAGATTCTACAAAGTTGCTCTTCACTCTCATCCATTCACAGCCTCTGCGGTCCCATATTGTACGTGAGTATGTATCCACGCAGGATAGTGGCAGCTGCCAGGTGAGCAAAGAATAAAGGAAGCATTTCTTCTTCTTCCTTTACGGTTAAGCCTCGTACACACGATCAGTCCATCCGATGAGAATGGACCGTTTTCATCGGTTAACCGATGAAGCTGACTGATGGTCCGTCGCGCCCTTCGTTAAAAAAACGATCGTGTCAGAACGCAGTGACCTAAAACACAGCGACGTGCTGAAAAAAACAAAGTTCAATGCTTCCAAGCATGCGTCGACTTGATTCTGAGCATGCGTGGATTTTTAACCAATGGTTGTGCCTACTAACGACCGTTTATTTCCCATTGGTTAGGAATCCATCGGTTAAATTTAAAACAAGTTGGCTTTTTTTTAACCGATGGTTAAATAACCTATGGGGCCCACACACACGATCGGTTTTGACCAATGAAAACGGTCCATCAGACCGTTGTCCTCTGGTTAACCTATCGTGTGTACGAGGCCTTAGACTATCCAACCAGTTAGCAAATAAGTATGCTTATCTTATCCCCTTCTTCCATACTGCAGATTGTGATGTCAGAGCCTTTCTGACTAGGGGTGAGCTTGGATTCAGTTTGGGTTTGGTTAAAACCCATGTTTTTCCAAATTTGGAAAGAAGCTGGACAAATTGATTGTGTCCAAGGCATTTCCTGTCCCACAGCTGTATGTACACAAAGAGTCTCGGATTCTTATGACATCATTGACATATTATGGCCACATGATACCGTCAGCTTCCTTCTGGGTTCAACCAAACATAATACCATGAAAAAGCTGTCACTAGGAACCAAACATAATACCATGAAAAAGCTGGCACTAGGATGCAAAGCCTTTGAATATCATTGATTATCAAACAGTTCAAATCTGTCCAACACGTTTCGGCCAGTGAAGCATTAATCATAGCTATGTGGCAGACCCTCCAAGTCAAAGTTAACTACCCCCTGTTTAAGAGAGGGTAATGGGATGGGAGCAAACCCAAGCTCATCCCAATCTCTGATGAGATCCCGGGGAATGCTGAGTAGCCCAAATCTCACACGATGTGTATGGCCGCCTTTATATTGTAAGAACAAAATGGATTTAAATAAAAAGTTGACTAATGTTCAAAAACAGGGATATTCCACCAAATCCTGTCCCTAAAAACTAGGAATAACTGGGATCTCTGTATGTCATCTTTGTAATAGGAGAAAAGCAGACACAGAGCTGGAAGACAGGCTTATCAGGCGTGAGGAAATGGTCTATTAAGTGCTTCCTAAATGGGCCTAAGCAGTTTAAAGTAGATGCATTGTACCTGCAGGCCAGTTCAGCCATAAGTAGAGCCGTTTAAAAAGTCAAATGTTTGGCTTGAGTCAGCCGATTTAAATGTTCCGCTGTGTAAGTGATCTCATATTAGATCAGTGTTCCCAGAGTTTGGTGAATATTGAGCTGCTACCACAATTGACTATTTGATCTGAATGTTTAAGGTTCCATTCTGCAATGTGTTAATGCAGTAAAATGTGTATTTTTACCATACACTATCACAACACATCACAATGCATGAAACTAAGTGAAGTGCAGTGCCATTCATTTTTTATGGCACTAAACGCACTGACCACAATGCACCTATGTTTTAGCACACCATAGTGCACAAGATGTAAATCATCTCCACATTATGGTGACGGCGCGACGAAAGTGCGTATTCAAATCTGTGTTGTGGTGCATTGACAGTTTATTTACAATGAATGGGCTGCCTTAAGCCTCGTACGCATAATGAGAATATCAGACGAATGATAGTCTTGATTTTTTATTTTTTTTGGACAAAAACTGTACTAATTAAAACGATAATTAGACATTGTGTTCACTTCCGGTACATTTTTTATAGCCTGCACTAGTTTTTGTCATCCAAAAAGTAGAAAGCACCATACTAAGGATCAGATAATCTGCCCATAGTTCGTTGTGTGAAATTTTTCTTCCAATCTTCTTATCATATGCACAGACCTTTGGGCTCATTTACACTTGCTTCAGGTTCAGCACACATTAACGGCTAGTTTACACTTGCATCAAAACAAGGCTTCAGACAAGCTTTGTTAAAGCTCTCTGAACGCCAGTCAAAGCTCCTGTCACTAAATAAAATGGTTACCTTACAATCCTATTTTAGGCCTGGATACTTTCCTAAATGTACATAAAATAACTGAGTACTAAGATTTGTAGGTAAAGTTGATCCAGGGTAAATCCGATTGCCTCTCGGGGGATCAGGAAGGAATTTTTTCCCCTGCTGTAGCAAATTGGATCATGTTCTGCTGGGGTCTTTTGCCTTCCTCTGGATCAACTGTGGGTATGGAGTTGGGTGTATGGGGTTGTACTGTGTTTTTTATTTTGTTTGTTTATTTTTTTGTGGTTGAACTGGATGGACTTGTGTCTTTTTTCAACCTGACTAACTATGTAACTATATGTATTTACACCTTGCTTTTGCTTTGTTTTGCTTTGGCTTTGCTTCAAAGTGTCATCAAAGCCTCCCAAAAGGGGAAGTTCCGATTGAAGGCCTCCTCCCTGACTCCTATTTGTGAAATGTATCTTTTGGGAAGGAGGGGGGAGCGGGTACCTGATTTTGACAGGTACCCGCTCCCACTTCCGCTTTTATTGACTTATGCGATTGTAGCACTACCCCCGAAAGAGCTGCTGGTTTTGATTTGGGCCTGCCGTTACCTTACTGTTCCATACACTCGTTTCAGGGGTTCTCCTTCAAGAGTTGTCCATGAGAATGTCTGCACCAACACGAAGTCTCTTTCAAGGGTTTTATTTAAACAAAGTTCTCCAACAGAGGGGGTAGAGGGATAGGGAAAGACTCAGGTACTTTTGCTTTGCTTTGCCGATCACAGGTACAACTTAGATCCAGAGGATTACCTCAGCTCCACACTGGATTTCAGCAACCACCAGCCAGGCCTACTCTTACCGGCCTAGCAGCTGGTGCAAAGATCGTCAAAGTCTCTGCCACAGACTTAAGTGTTGTCAGGCCGTTCCACGATCTTCTGCCACAAGATCATGTAACCAACTGCACACTTGGTATAGTTCCAACAAAAGTTATACAACTCACGGTGCCAAGAATCTTTCAGCCGGACCGGCAACACAGTGAGGCAAATCTGCCAGAGTACGTCCATCAATTGAATCCCACTGGTTCAGCTTCCTTCCATAGATAATGTAGCGAAGGACCATCCCTGGGTTAGTAGGCCCCATAAACTCCTGGGCCTACTATCAGTTGTGAGGCCTTGGGCCAGCCGGCCCCGAGGCTACAAAACAGCTCACACATCCCTGAGTCCAGGAGGGTCCTCAGGTCAGGATCGGAAGACGACACCCGCCAAACGGCATCTGTCCCTTAAGTACCCCTCTCTAGAATGCACAGCAGGTTGACCACGCCCCCTGAGCTACTTCTGAAAAAGAGATACCCAATGCATCCAGCCTGCTGCCTTTCCAACCTTGACCTGTGGCAACAGCGACACCCACCATCAAGGGGAAACTTGTGCAACCCAGCCGAACTGAAACAGAACCAACAATTTAGCATAATCCTTCCGAGCCAAACTACTGCTCAGATAACTATAATTTAACACATAGTGCCCACTCAATGAGAGCAGGGCGCTACAGGATCATAAGCAGAAGTTCTCATTTCACCCTCCCTCCTGAAAACTTCAGGACCAGTCACAGAGCGCAGCACCACTCGGTGGGCACCCGGCTGTGAAGCCGCACGCCGTCACAGCCAGGTGTCCATAGTAAATATGCCGATGAGGGAGGACACAGGGAGAACACGACTGGGGTGAGCACACTGCTGGATCCTGGACAGGTGAGTGGCTGTTTATTAAAAGTCAGCAGCTCCAGTTTTTTGGAGCTGCTGACTTTTCATTTTTACTTCAGAGACTGGAGCTCCTCTTTAAGCGGAGTTCCACCCTAAAAACTAACTTTTTATGAACAGCTTGCCTTTAATTTATAAAAAAAAAAAAAATTCTTAAAAACATTTTTTTACTCACTTCTATATGGCTGTTACTAGGCAGATTTTGTAATCTGCCTAGTTCCTGGTCCTAGGTGGTAGAACTTCCTGTCCTAAGACCCCATTGCCTCCTGGGAAATGATGACACTCATTTCCCAGGAGTCTCTGGGCATTACTGTGCCTAAAAATCCCAGCATGCACCTCTCTCAGAAAATCCAGGAAGAAACATGAACTTGGCTTCATAATGCCCACAGCTATGATGGAAACGGCCACAAGATCCCTGAGATAATATCAGGTAAGTTTTTGCAACTGTTTATGTACCGATCGTGCTTTATTAATATGTTTTAATGAATATTCATAATAATGTAATTGAGATTGCAAAAATAAAATAATTGTTTTTATGCCCAGAACCCCTCATTAAGTGAGCGACTTGACAGACATCCAAGAGGTGATATGCAAAAAACAAAAGGGTTCCCCCTCAGGTTCTGAGGATCTTGCTCAGGCCCCGCCGGGTCCGGCCTCTCCTGAAAAACCAGAGGAAGCTGCCTTGGATGAGCCATCGGGGCTGCTAGGTGCTGTGGCTAGCCCTATCCAACCCAACCCTGTGTATGTCACGGAGGAGATGCTAGCGGCCACCCTGGGTGGGCTAGAACAAAGATTGTCAATTTTAATTGCCAATTCGGTTTCAGGGAGGAAACGGGTTAGATCCCCGTCTCCTAAGTTCGCGTCCTCGGATGCGGAAGTCCTCTCCTCAGAGGAGTTGGAGAAGCAGGAGGATCAAGCAGAACAGAAGAGTCCACTATAGAGGAACCATTTTCTGCCTCCCAGGCAGAGAGTCTGTGGATTCAGACCTTAACGGGCATGGTCCGCTCGGCATTTAAAATGCCTTTACCAGAACCACAAGTTCCTGCGGTATCTTCTTTGGGCTCCTTGAAGGCGCCACTATATAAACGCAGTCTTCCCGGTCCACCCTCTTTTGGAGGACCTGATTTTTCAAGATTGGGTGAGGCCTGACAGAATTTGTATTCCCCCCTAAGAGGTTCTCTATCCTCTATCCTATGGAAGAGAAATTCTCAAAAAAGTGGGCGCTCCCTACTGTGGATGCAGCCATCTCCTGCGTCAATAAATCCTTGACGTGCCCGGTGGAGAACATACAGATGTTCAAGGACGTGGTCGATAAGCGCAGGCGCAGTGGTACAGCCGGCGGTGGCTGCTATTGGCATTTGTCAGGCCTTGAAGGACCAGACAAAGCAGATGTTAAAGGATGTTGCGGCCCATCAGGCTCGAGAACTGGCTAACCTCCCTAGAGCCCTGTGTTTTGCGGTTGACGCTATAAAGGACTCCATCAAACAGGCTTCCCGGTTGTCTCTATTTTTGGTGCATATGCGAAGGCTCTTATGGTTAAAGAACTGGTCGGCAGAAACTCTGTGCAAAAAGTTGTTGGCGGGTTTCCCTTTTCATGGGGGGAAGACTATTTGGAGAGGATCTGGATAAGTATATTCAGACAATATCGAGTGGAAAGAGCACTCTCTTGCCTGTTAAGAAAAGAGCTCGGGGCCCCATGTTTAAGAGGCAGGTGTCTCCAGCCCCGGGGCCCTCAGCCTCCAGGCAGTATCGACGGCCTTCCTCACGGTCAGGCTATGGCAATAAGCAGCAAGGGCAGACCTCAGGTGGCAAGAGACCCTGGTCTCGCAAGCCAGCAAAGCCTGCCCCCAAATCAGCATTGTGAAGGGGCGCCCCCACTCATGCGGGGAAGGCTTCGATTCTTTTCAGAAGTTTGGGAAACCAGAGTTCCAGACAAGTGGGTCGTCGCGTCTGTGGTCGCAGGCTACAACCTGGAATTTTGGGACTTCCCCCCTCCTCATCAGGAGTCAAGTTTACCAAGCGATCCGATAAAAAGGGCGTCACTTCTAGCGGCCTTGGATCATCTCATACTCCAGGGGGTGATCGTGGAGGTACCAGCCCAGGAATGCGGGCTAGGTTTTTACTCCAGTCTCTTCATCATACCAAAGCCCAATGGCGACGTTAGGCCGATTCTGGACCTGAAGCGGTTGAACTTTTTTCAGGGGTTCGCCCCTTTCGGATGGAATCCATTTGCTCGGTGGCCGCCGCCTTGCAACGGGATGATTTTCTAGCGTCAATAGACATAAGGGACGCATACCTCCATGTACCGATTTCTCAGGCACATCACAGGTTCCTGCGCTTCGCGTTGGCTCAGCGCCACTACCAATTTGTAGCGCTCCCGTTCGGGTTGGCCACGGCACCCCGCGTCTTTACAAAGATCCTGGCCCCTGTCCTAGCCAATCTGAGGACTCAGGGGGTTACAGTCTTGGCTTACTTAGATGACCTGCTAATCATAGATCATTCAACTATCAGTCTGGATCAGGCAGTAGCCCTCACGGTTCAGTACCTCGAGGCCTTCGGCTGGGTTATAAACTGAGAGAAGTCGGCCTTAAGGCCCACAAAGCAGCTGGAATACCTTGGCATGCTACTGGACACAGAGCGCCAGAAGATATTCTTGCCTCAAGTAAAGATCGAAGCGGTCAGGAAGCTGATCTAGTTGGTTCTGAGAAAGAGAACCAACCATCCGCCTATGTATGCGGTTGCTGGGCAAGCTAGTGGCCACCTTCTAGGCGGTACCATACGCTCAGTTCCACACCCGAATCCTGCAGGCAGCCATTCTTTCGGTGTGGGACAAGAGGGCGCAGACCCTGGATCTGCCGTTGACCCTCTCGGCAAGGGTGCGGCAAAGTCTGTGCTGGTGGTTTATCCCTCAGAACCTGCAGAAAGGAACGTTTTTCAGTCCTGTTTCCTGGAAGGTAGTAACCACGGATGCCAGCCTGACAGGTTGGGGGGCGGTCCTAGACGGACGGACCCAACAGGGAATTTGCAGGGGTCACCAGTGAGAGTGCAGTCCGACAATGCCACAGTCCGACACAGAGCTCCCACCTTCTTATGGGGAAGATTTTTGAGAGTCATACAGCTTGCTACAAAACTGAGGTACTCCCACTATGGGAGGGGGTTATATAGGGAGGGGACTTCCTGTCTGAGAATGCCAGTGTCCATCACCTGAAGGTAGACTCTATAACCCATATGGTAATGACTATCTTGCTCTGTATTAGGTTAGGAGGAATAGTGCCCCATCTTTGGTGTCATAGGGAGTAATTGTGCTCCATTGTTGGTCTTCGATGTCAGAATAGTGTCTCATATCAGTGGGAGGATTAGTGCCCCAAGGGCTGGATAAAGGCAAGCAAAGGGCTGCAGTTTGGAGACCACTGGTTTAGATGATCTGTTTGGTTTCTGTTGCTTTGTGTGTTCTTGCTGGGGAGATTCAGCCGTATTATTTGTTCTGGTGACCATTGTCATTGAGACAGAAAATTAACAACATTTTACAGCTGTCACCAAAACAGGAGGGGGAAATCTCCCAATGTAGATGTCCGCTTCAGTGACAAAAGTCTTCGGAGGGGTTTCCTCTACTTTGGAAAGATCTCACTTCCTGTTGTGTTTCTGGACAGGAATTAAAAGGAAAACTCCCCACTGGGGACATGTCAAGGAAAAAAAACTGGCAGGGGGTTTAACCCTTCCCCACTCTATCCAAAACTGGAAATGGTAACTGGTTTGCATTAGCCGTGCAGTTTTACCACATGTACAGTATATGGGATTAATTTGTTCTGTGGTTTCCGAAGGACTGTCTGACATCCTAAAGAGCTGTGTTACTGCTGCTGTTTGCAACATAACGTTTGATGTTTGATTTCAGCTACTTGCAGAGGGAAGGAGGGACTCCAGAAAACTGGAGTGTTCTAGGAGATCGTCTTTTGAACTCACCTAAGATTGTGACGAATTCTTCATGGCAGGAGAGCGGTTTTATTTAAAGAGCCCGGGGGCAGGAGCCCAAAAGCCTTTGATTTAGGAAAGGATTCTTTGTCACCAGTGAACGATGTTCTCATCCTAAGACAATGAGATAATCGTATTACTCACACTCGGGGCATCCAGCTGAACCGATGGCGAGGACTGAACAGAATTAATTGTTGTTAGATAATAATTGTTAGATCTGTTCTGTGTTAGGCAATTTTATTCCTATGTTTCAGTTTAGAAAAGCAGGCATTTACAAACACTTATTAAGGCCTCATGCACAAGGGCGTATACTGTAAATCTATGCTCCAAATATGCTGCTTTTTTTTCCCGGATAGAACTTGGTAGAAAAAATGCCTCTAATTTTGCGTATGTATGCGCATATGACGTTGAGCGTAAATGCATTCTAAAATTTTAATTTATTCTGGCCATTGGAATAAAGGCACGATCATACGCGCACGTTTATACGCGTGCGCGTATAAATTATGTTTAACCACTTAAGCCCCGGACCATATTGCTGGTCACAGACCAGGTCACTTTTTTGCGATTCGGCACTGCGTTGCTTTAACTGACAATTGCGCGGTTGTGCGACGTGGCTCCCAAACAAAATTGGCGTCCTTTTTTTCCCACAAATAGAGCTTTCTTTTGGTGGTATTTGATCACCTCTGCGTTTTTTTTTTTTGTGCTATAAACAAAAATAGAGCGACAATCATGCTGGAAAGCCCTCCAATGTGACTGAATTAGAACAATTCTGGAAAGAAGAGTGGGCCAATATTGCTCCACAGCAATGTGAAAGACTCATTGCCAGTTATCGCAAAACGCTTGATTGCAGTTGTTGTCGCACAACAAGTTTAGGTTTAGGGGGCAATTGCTTTTTCACACAACTGTAAATAGATAGAAAATCTTAAGCCTGGTACACCAATCGGATTTTCATCGGACTATGAGCACTTTCACACTGAGACGCTTTTCAGACGCTTTCACGCTAAAAACAGCGCCTAAAAAGCTCACGAAAACGTATTTCCATTAAAATCAATGAATGCTTTCACACTGGGGCAGTGTGCTGACAGGGCTGTGAAAAAAACTCCCCTCTCTCTATTGAACTGAACGGAAAGCTCTTCAAAAGCGCCTGAAAAGCTCTTCAAAAGCGCTCACTGTTTTTACTGGCAGTTTAGAAGCGCCTCAGTGTGAAAGTGGCCAAAGTGTAGGACTTTTGTCCGAAGGGCGTTGGCTGTGAACTTGTATTGGATACAAAACGGCAAAGAATTGTCGGCCAACAAACATAAAAACCACGTGCTTTTCCAGCTCTTTAGCGCCACCCTTTGGGCAACTTCTGCTAATGTTGTGTTATGGTTAGCAATGCTTCTGAGCATGCGTGTTTGTACTGTGGATTTTTGTATGATGGACTTGTGTACACACGATTGTTATCGGAAATTTTTATAGCATGCTATACCATATAGCATACAAACGGTCGGATTTTCCGACAACAGCCTGTCAGAAAATGCAATCGTGTGTACGAGGCTTTACAGTGTATGGCTTGAGCTTTAGAACCCTGTCCAATTTGTATTGCTTGTATGATGTAGCTCAGGGTTGCAACATCCAGCCACCAAAGTGTGCTTTAGACAAAGAGGAATTTTTTTGTGTATTCATTAACCCTTTAGTATCTATCACCCCTTTTCAATTAGCCCTTGGAACCCCCGATGAAAGTACTTAGGCCTGGATTCTCAAACAAGTTACGCCGGCGTATCTCCAGATACGCCGGCGTAACTCTGAGTCCGAGCCGTCGTATCTATGTGCCCGATTCTTAGAATCAGTTACGCATTGATTTGTATTAGATCCGACCGGCGTAAGTCTCTTAAGCCGTCGTATCTTAACTGCATATTTACGCTGGCCGCTAGGGGCGTGTACGCCGATTTACACCTAGAAATATGTAAATCAGCTATATGCGAATTCACGAACGTACGCCTGGCCGACGCAGTACAGATACACCATTTCCGTTAGGCTTTTCCCGGCGTAAAGTTACCCCTGCTATATGAGGCGTACATGCGGCGTACCAATGTTAAGTATGGACGTCGTTCCCGCTTCGAATTTTGAATATTTTACGTCGTTTGCGTAAGTCGTCCGTGAATGGGGCTGGACGTAATTTACGTTCACGTCGAAACCAATACGTCCTTGCGGCGAACTTTTGGAGCAATGCACACTGGGATATGTCCACGGACGGCGCATGCGCCGTTCGTAAAAAGCGTCATTTACGTGGGGTCACATAACATTTACATAACACGCGCCCACATCTTCCACATTTAAAGTAGGCGGGCTTACGCCGGCCTATTTACGCTACGCCGCCGCAACTTACGGAGCAAGTGCTTTGAGAATACTGCACTTGCCCGTCTATGTTGCGGAGGCGTAACGTAAATAGGATACGTTACGCCCGCTCAAAGATACGCTGCTGTACGTGAATCCGGACCTTAGACTTTTTGTTGATGGGAGACATTTCACTGCTGAATGCATTTGCAGTGTGTGTGTAATAGCCCATAGAGGCAGAACACTGTTGTGTTTTCTACTACATGTCCTACTTATTATGCTGCGTTATAATTTACTATAACAGTGAGCCAAAAAGCAAAAAAGCAGTCATTGAATAATGACAGAGCAAACAATATGGGAGGGACAAGGCAATTAACACAAACAGATGTGTACTGACAAAATGAATGACTGACACATGACCAAAGCAAAATACCAAGTCGCAGCTGAATGTTTGATGCTTCAAAGAGTCAGCAAACCACATTTCAGATTTGATTTGTGTTTTTCTACCAGGCAGCAAATATTTTTTACATAACTGACTCATTTTTTTTGTGCCCAATTTTGTTAAAAAGTAATAAAAATACACTTTTTTTTTTTTTAAATCAGATCCTTTTTTTTTATTTTTATATGCAAACAACATTGAGACAACAACAAATTATACAAACAGAATCGCATTGAACAAAACACAACCCAAGAAAAAAAAGGGACCCGACCCCCCCAGCAGGAGCTAGAGTATAAAAGAGAAGAGAGGCAAAGTGTAGCAATATGTTGCTTAATACTGTACCTTCATTAACCACTTAAGACCCGGACCAAAATGCAGCTAAAGGACCCGGCCAGGTTTTGCGATTCGGCACTGCGTCGCTTTAACAGACAATTGCGCGGTCGTGCGACGTGGCTCCCAAACAAAATTGGCGTCCTTTTTTTCCCCACATATAGAGCTTTCTTTTGGTGGTATTTGATCACATCTGCGGTTTTTTTTTTGTGATATAAACAAAAATAGAGCGACAATTTTGAAAAAAATGCAATATTTTTTACTTTTTGCTATAATAAATATCCCCCAAAAATATATAAAAAAAAAAAATGGGAGAGCAACCCGGTACTAGCAAGGTGTACCTAATAAAGTGTCCGTGAGTGTATATAAAATTTCTGCGTAAGCCGTTTTAGTTCAGTTGTAATGGGCACCAATGCGGTTCGGTTTGACCGCACCACGGGTGTAGTGCAGTGTACCCCTAAGTTTGGCTTAGGTTATGCAAGCTTTTATGTCCTGCGGTTTTGGAGCGTTTTCTGAAAGCACACTAAACCACGAACATAAAATAAGTCAATGGCAAAGTACAGATAGCCTGCACCAAATCTGCAGGTACACTGCGCTACACCCATGGTGCGGTCAACCGAACTACATCAGCGTGAAAGGGGTCCTAAAAATGATCTTTTTCAATCTGTAACCTCCATACACCGACACCTCCTGAAATGTAATTTCCTGCTTGTGTTGCGATTGTCTCTAATCTTGCAGAAGTCTGCACTAAAATACAAGTCAAATGTTAGACATCCCCTTCAATTGGAGTTGCAGTTTTGAGAAGAAACCACTTAGGCTGCATTCACACCTAATCGCGGCGTTTTGTCCCGCGAATTGCGGCGACAAATTGCCGCGATTGTGAATGCAGCCTTACCCCCAGGTCCACATCTCCTAAGCCGAACGCCGAAGCCGCCTGAAAAAAAGGGTCCGGGACTTGTTTTGAGCTTCAGGCGTACAGGGTTTCGGCGTGGAGATGTGAACCATCTCCATAGAGGGCAATGTAAAATCACCCCTCCAGCGTATTAGGGGCTGCTGCGGCGTCACGCTTCAGGCGTATATATACGCCTAGGTGTGAATGGAGCCTTAAAGCTTGGCATAGATGGCTCATTTTCTTACAAAAAGCCAGTAGGCTGAACGAAAAAAATACGGGCCGTTCCAAAGATTAACTTCTTTTGAACAGGGATGGCCACATATTGATATAAATTCAGCCAGTTCCTGCTGAAACATGGGAGTGACTAAAAAAAAAAAAAAAAAGCATATGTAATGCCTGTTTTTCATGCGGTTTTGAACCTAACAAGTGTATCTTCCATCTAGTAACTGACTTTTTATTGGCTAGAGCCAGGGCCGTCTTTAAGGCAGGGCAAAAGGGGAAGCTGCCCTGGGCCTCGTCATTGTTGTGGGGCCCAAAGCAGCTGCCTCATATTGCCAACTATCCCAGTTTAAATTCCCTTGAAGTTTTAGTCCTTTGCTGTGTCCTGTATCTCAGTGTGAAGTGTTGCTACTAATGCTGCCCAGTTCTGTCCTATTGTTGTTTACAGATGACTCACCTGCAGACCCTGTGTTTACATGTAAATAACAGTCTATCAGGGTCAGCAGCTAAGACCACCAGACACGTAGCTACACTGAGGAACTGAGACCAAACACAGCAACCAGTGAAAGCATAAACCACTCCAGAAAACAAGAATAACTAATGAACCCAACTGCTATCTATATACAATATCTACAACATAAGAGAAAAGGCAACAGGGATGCAAGGGCATGGAAAAAGGCAGAGGGGTGCAGGACAGATCAGGACACTGGAAGGTTCAGGAACATTATCAGGCACTAGCTGGTAGCAAGCAGACAGGATAGTGACGCCCTGGGGGAAGGGAGGAGCAGCCTTAAATATCCACCTGGCAGCTGGAGCCAGGTGTGGTTGATCAGAACCTGATGGCTTCTGAGAGACACCTGCTGGTGAAAATTGGAACTGCAGCCATCTGCAAAGTGAACCCCAGTGCCACCAGCAGGTGAACTGAACCCTGACACCGTCATTCATATGTAAATAACGGGAGCATTCATTTGTAAATAGCGGCATTCACGGGTAAAATAATTATATAATGCCTATGGGCAGTAGGAGGTATTAGTATTTGTGGGAAGAATAATCTCCATCATTTTTGTCAACAGGAGGAATAATAGCAATCATTGGTACCAGTGTAAGGAATAATGCCTCATCATTCATATGAGTGGGAGAAATAGTGCCCCATCATTGGAGTCAGTGATTGGAATAGTGCCCCACCATTGGTGTCAGTGTAAGGAATAATGCCTTATCATTCATATCAGTTGGAGAAATAGTGCCCCATCATTGGCGTCAGTGATTGGAATAGTGCCCCATCATTGGCGTCAGTGATTGGGATAGTGCCCCATCATTGGTGTCAGTAATAATGCCTTATTCATATCAGTGGGAGGAATAGTTCCCCAGCAGTGGTGTCAGTGGGTGGAATAGTGCTCCATCATTGGTATCAGTGGGAGGAATAGTGCCCCTTCATGTGTGTCAGTGGGATGAATAGTTCTGCATCTTTGGTGTTGGTGGGAGGAGCAGTGCCCCAAGGGCTGGATAAAGGCAAGCAAAGGGCCACATCTGGCCCATGGGCCTCAAATTGGAGACCACTGGGCTAGACCAAAAATGCTCAAGCCTGAAAACACCGGAAAACATTCGCGCTCAAGTGTGAATCCTGGCTTAGTTTCAGTCCAAATTCTGTGATTTTCGCACAATGTTTTGCACATGCACTGCCGACTCTTGTCACATGATCCTGCACTGCACAAACACTTTCTGCTTTTCTAGTCTGTGTGGAGGTGAGGCTGCAGTGGGTTCATAGGGAGGGCAGAGTCTGAAAGCATTGGCTTGCAAGATGAAATCAACTTGGCTGAATCAGTTTAAACGCTAACACATTTGTCTGGTGTGCACCTTGAATCTGGGTTTTTTTTGTTTATATCTTATTCTCCGCCGTCATTATCACAGGGATGTAAAGGGAGAGGCTGCTATGTGAGGAGGGGTGATCCATGGAGACAGGAGAAGGAAAGCAGTTGAGGGGGAGTAACGGAAGCCATAGACCAGCTACAGATCAAGGTTAATATCAAGTCTGCCTATGCTAAATGCAATATACATCATACATATGTAAACAGAAATTTCTCAAGGCAGTAAAAAGGTATATAAAGTCAAAGTGCTTGTAAAGTTTCAGCCCTGGTTCACACTGGGTACGATTTGGAACGATTTGAGATGCGATTTGACATGTCAAATCGCATCTCAAATCGGCGGCAATGGCACTGTCCTAATCAGTGCGACGCCGCATCTGCGATTTCAAAAAGTAGTTCCTGTACTACTTTTTGCGATTTCGGGCCACGATTTACATTAAATTGCAACCAAAATCGCTGCGAAATCGCGGTAAAATCGCGCATTTTACCGCGATTTTGAATTCGCAGCAGTGTGAACCTAGGCTCAAGGTTTTTCAACTTAATGCATTCTATGCATTGTTATTTATTACATATAAATAAATAAAGATAAATAAAACCTTCTTTGCTGCAGCTCCCCCCTTGACCCCTCTTTTTCTTAAAGGGGTTGTAAAGGTAAGGCTGGGTTCACACTACGGTTTTCCCGTCCGTCAGCCGCATACGATTTCAGTATTGAAAACGTACGGGCCCGGACGGGAAAACGTATAGATAGAGAATGCATTGCAAATCGTATGCACTCAGATGCATCCGGGTGCGTACGATTTGCTGGCAAAACGTTTTTTAAACGTCCGCAAAACCGTGTTCAACCACGGTTTTGCGGTCGTTTTTAAGACAGTATGGCAAACGCATACGTTTTCCTTTAACATTAATGTTAATGGAAAACGCACATGTGTGCGGTTCCATACGTTCCCGTCCGTTTCAGCCGCATACGGTTTTCCATATAAATCGTATGCGGCTGACGGACGGGAAAACCGTAGTGTGAACCCAGCCTAAAAGTTTTTTTACCTTAATGCATCCTATGGGATCTTCCATCCTGGGCAGGCGTCATATGACGTCCTTGGCTTCCCGGCCGACTAGGGTGTGCGCGCCCGCCACATCGCTCTGGATCCGGTGCGCGTGCCCGGCGGCCGCGATGTCCGCCGGACACCCACGATTGCCCGTGAACCCAGCAGGACCATGGATCTGTGTGTGTAAACACCTCAGATCCACCTCCTGTCAGAGGTGAGTAGACCAATGTGTGTTCCCAGTACAGAGGAACACAGATCGATCTCCTCTCTTTGTGAGTCCCCGCCCCCTACAGTTAGAATCACTCCCTAGTATACGCATTTAACCCCTTGATCACCCCCTAGTGTTAACCCCTTCCCTGCCTGTCAGGAGAGTATAGTAGACCAGCACTGTGTGACTGCACAGAGGAGACCCACAATGTATGTGGTGAAGTTAAAAGGTGTTTATTAACAAATAAGTGAAGACAACAAATAAGCATATACAATCAGGGGAAATACCGTATTCGTAAACGAAGCCAGGCCGAGGTCATACACAGGGGAAGTCAGCAGATGGGTGAGGATGGGAACACAGCGGATGGATGGACAGGCTGCGGGGCAGGAATCCAAGAGGGAACAGGAACCAATGTAAACAGGCAAAGGGAAGAACGGGTCCAGGATGGGGAACAGAAACAGAGTCCAGATAACAGGCTCAGGTCCGGGAGGTAGAACGATACCAGGGCGAGGAGTGATTACACACGCCGGGTATTTATAGAGGCGTTCTGATTGCATTCAGGTCACACCTGAACGCAGGAAGGGCTGTATGCTCCATACTGCCAAGAACCCCCCCGCTGGTGGACGCCAGTACTGCAGCCCAAGGATCACATAATACCACCAGGGGAGAGCTCCCCTGGCAGTCCAAGACTGCCGGGAGAAACCTGGTGGTGGGCCACAGTACTGCACTCCAAATACCAGGCAGTATCACCAGCTGGGGGGAACCTTTCCTGACACTGTCACATTAAACAGTAATCAATGCATTTTTATAGCACTGATCGCTGTATAAATGCGAATGGTCGCAAAAATGTGTCAAACCTGTCCGATGTGTTCCGCCGCAATGTCACAGTCACAATAAAAATCGGAGATCGCCGCCATTACTAGTAAAAAAAAAAAAAAATGCCATAAATCTATCCCCTATTTTGTAGACGCTATAACTTTTGCGCTAACCAAATATAGGATTATTGCAATTTTTTTTACCAAAAATATGTAGAAGAATACGTATCGGTCTAAACTGAGGAACAAATAGTTTTTTTTTAATATATGTGTACATTGTGTGATAAGGATAGGCCCCTGGCACAACTCCAGGGCAACCTAAAACTGCCTCTTATCCAAATTGTGAAAGCATGAAGAGAAACAGTCTGCTACTTTCAGTGTCCAACCACAAAGAGGAGGAGCCTTTTTTATTATCACAGCTTTATAGACAGAATGACATCATTCATATGAGCACATCTGATTCGTTAGTCCATATATGGCTTTCTTCTTGTGATGTCTGTTTTTGCCATTCTGCTTCACATTTCACAGTCTTGGGGACCATCTTGCTTCAAATCGATGGAAGGGGCCGGAAGGAGTGAGGAGTAACAGCTGTTTTCACTTATCACCCCTGAAGGTTTTTTTTAACTCTATAATGACTTTTAAGGAAAATAATACTTGTTGCAACACACCTATATATATATATATATATATATATATATATATATATATATATAAAAAAATATAAAGAAATAAAACAATATAAGAAAGAAAAACAATATTTGAGTGGTTTAGGAGGAAAATAACAAACACAAAATAATCATTTTATTAACTCCATCACATGTGATATTTATTATTGCAAAAAGTAAACAATATTGTGTTTTTTTTTCAAAATTGTCCCTCTTTTTTTTGTTTATAGCGCAAAAAATAAAAACCGCAGAGGTGATCAAATACCACTAAAAGAAAGCTCTATTTATGGGGAAAAAAAACATAAAAATTCCATTTGGGTACAGTGTTGTATAACCGCGCAATTGTCATTCAAAGTGCGACAGCACTGGAAAAAAAAAATGGTCTGGGAAGAAAGGGGGTGAAAGTGCCCCGTATTGAAGTGGTTAACCGAGTCAGATCTAATCCAGCAATGTGCACAAGCCCAGTGGCTCCAGCTGCTGTCTTTCATCTCATTGGACAGATTAATAGCAGAGGGAGCTATTGGCTCCCGCTGCTGTCAATCAAATCCAGTGACACCGGAGCGCTATTTGTGCCAATGAACACAGCAGCAGGATTTGGGAGTGAGCCCGCACGGGTGCCCCCATGGAAGCAGCTTTCTATGGGGGCACCCAATGATAAGGCTGGATGGGGCTGCTCTGTGCAAAACCCTTGCACAGAGCAGGTAAGTATAACATGTTTGTTATTTTTATTTAAAAAAAAAAAATAAACCTTTACAACCCCTTCAAACCAAAGCCTCACCATCACAAATATACTATACTCATAGTAAAAAAAAAGAAAAAATCCAGGCCCCAAAGAACTGCATTAGTCAAGTCCCCTGCCAAAAAGCGACATGCTGTTTAAAGTTTAGCAGATGTTGCGGCATGTGTACAGCCATGGGCGGCTTTATTGTGGGCAGCATAGTGGCTTTAATGATTAGTACTTTCACCTCTCAGCACTAGGGTCATCGGTTCGAATCTCAGCCAGGGCACTACTTGCATGGAGTTTGCATGTTCTCCCTAGGTTTGTTGAGGATACTCTGGTTTCCTCCAAAGACATGCTTGTAGGTAAATTGGCCCTAGTATGAATGTAAATTGAAGGTGCTATATAAGTACCTGTAATAAATACATTTGGGGGGATAAAACTGCAGCTTAACTGCCTCCTTTTACTGCCCTCTGGATGCATCTGTGAATGAAGCTCTAGGCCTAGAATGTTCATTGTAAAAGTAATCAGCAGCTGTAATGCCCCTTTCACACTTGTGTGACTTGTCCTGCGACTTGGGCCTGCAGAGTCGCATGACATATCGTACCCCATGATTTCCAAGGAGTACCATTCATATCTGTGCGACTTCAAGTCACACTGACTTCAAAGTAGTCCCTGTACTACATTGGGTCGCCTTAGATGCCACTTGAGGTCCATAGACATAGGCATTCCCTGAAATTGCAGCAAAATCTCACGACTTTCAAGTTGCGGCAGTGTGAAAGGGGCCTTAAGAATTGCTAGGTTACGGTTTCTGTATCCAGTATGCATGCCTGCAGGTTCAAGACTGCTAAACTATTCATTTTCCAACAACTACTGTTATTGTATGTTATAAGACTCCTATTGTATTTCTAGGGTTAGGCAAAATACAATATTGAACAACAACAAAAAAGTCAAAAACAACTATAAAATTAAACTCATTAAGCTTACAATGCGTGACAGTAACCCTAACCACTACGCCACTTTATTGTTTTCATTTTTAATTGCAATTTCTTTCTATTTATAGTACATCAACTTCACCCACATTGCAATAATAGAAAGAAAATAAAAATCCGGAATTTCTTCAGATAGGGATTTTATTAGCTTGGGTACTGTAATTTGATAAATCTTCTGTTACCTTGAGATTTTTTCTCCAACAGCAAGTTTAGACCAGTTTTTCAGAGCTGCATGCAGTGTTTTAACCACTTGCTTACTGGGCACTTTAACCCCCTTCCTGCCCTGGTCAATTTTCAGACTTTGGTGCTCTCACACTTTGAATGACAATTGCGCGGTCATGGTGGTTTCCTTTGGTGGTATTTAATCACCACTGGGGTTTTTATTTTTTTGCAAAACAAACAAAAAAAGACCAAATATTTTGGGAAAAAATAAATAAATGTTTTTCATATATTGTTAAAACATTTTGCAAACAAGTAATTTTTCTCCTTCACTGATCTGCTCTGATGGGCACCAATGAGGCGGCGCTCATGGGCACTGATCAGAATGCACTGATGAGCACTATTAGGCAGCACTGATGGGCACCATTAGGCAGGACTGATAGGTGGCAATGGTGGGCAGTATTAAGCGGCACTAGGAAAAAGAACCACTGCTCCAGGTATGATGCGAGCCTGAAATGGAGTGTCTCATAGAGTGCCGGCCTCCGTGGGAAACTTGTAAGAAAAGAAATGGCTGCACATGCAGAGATTCCGATTGCCTTTGAGGCCTCATGCACACCGGATGTTAAAATAACGTTCTAATAACGCCAGTAGCTTTGCAGTGAGTTTTTCAACTTTTTTCAGCGTTTTTAGCGTTTATTAGCGTTAGTTATTTTTTTTTAAGAAATTTTGATTTTTTCTATGGATTAAAAAATGCTGGCAAGTGACGTTTGAGTGTTTATCTGCGTTTTTCGACGTTAATCAGCTTATAGCGTTTTTAAAGTTGAAAAACCTCTCTCACAACCCACTAGTTTTTTTTTTTTACTACTCAAAAACAACACTGCCCAAAACTGCTGATAACAGCCTGTGTGTGCATGGACACATAGGATAACATGGAGAGTTTGATGACTGTAGAGAAAAATGGCTACTGCCAAAAACAGCTGCTGTAAAAACGTCAAACGTCCAGTGTGCATGAGGCCTTATTGTTCACAGTGATGACACCAAAGACCCCCACATGAAGTCACGTAAATGCGTTTCACACATTTATCTTGTGCTTAATCATTATAATGACTGAAATAACTGATAGATCTTAAACAGACCGCCCCAGTCACTACAGGTGTTCCGAGGGCGGTGATAATCAGCAATAATACACAGCCCAATCAATCACAAAACTTTAACCCCCCCAAGGAGCATCTGAATAGAGATTCAAATACAAAATCAAACTGAGGGTCCACATTCCCGTGCATACCGAGAAATCTCCCATACACACAAGGACATGGACCGACAATCGTATAGAAACTTTGTATAGAACATACATAGACAACACCAGTAAAAACTTTATAAAAGAAAAAATAATAAATACATACAGTGTCAAAAAGAAAGGAGGATAATGATTGTAATTGATATAAAAACATTTATCTAGTGTGAACATATATGTATATGCAGGTGTACACAGGGCCGGCCCTATGAAGGGACCGGGTGGTACCATGGGTACCAGGCAGCACTTTTAGATGGGCAGCATACTGATGCCCACCAGCCCGTTCCGCCAGCTCCGCTACCCAAATAAAATTGATGTCCTTTTTTTCCCACAAATAGAGCTTTCTTTTGGTGATATTTGATCACCTCTGCGGTTTTTATTTTTTGTGCTATAAATATATATATTTTTTACTTTTTGCTATAATAAATATCCCCAAAATTTAGAAAAATAAACTATTTTCTTCAGTTTAGGCCGATATGTATTCTTCTACATATTTTTGGTACCAAAAAAAACACAATTAGCGTACATTGATTAGTTTGCGCAAAAGACATTGTGGACGCCGGAAATTCACAGGTCCTGTTATACGCCTGGATACATGTATAGAGCCATGGCAGGTCCTTTTATATGCCTATATGCATGTATAGAGCCATGACATGTCCTCTTTATACTCCTTTATACATGTATAGAGCCATGACAGGTCCTCTTTATACTCCTATATACATTTATAGAGCCATGGCAGGTCCTCTTTATATTCCTTTACATGTAAAGAGTCTCGACAGGTCCTCTATATACATCAATAGAGCCATGACAGGTCCTCTTTATACATGTAAGGAGCCATGACAGGTTCTCTTTATACATCTATAGAGCCATGACAGGCCCTCGTTATACTCCTTTATACATGTATAGAGCCATGACGGGTCCTCTTTATACATGTATAGAGCCATGACAGGTCCTCTTTATACATGTAAGGAGCCATGACAGGTTCTCTTTATACATCTATAGAGCCATGACAGGCCCTCCTTATACTCCTTTATACATGTATAGAGCCATGACGGGTCCCCTTTAGTTATCATGATATAAAATAATGAATGTGGGGGCCTTTTGGTTGGCGTGATTTTTTTTTGGGGGGGGGCAGCATTTCATTCTTGGTCCCAGGCAGCGCAATGTCTTGGGCCGGCACTGGGTGTACACATACGCATGCACCCACATACACATACAAGGGGCGTACATATAAAATAATTCCTTCGTGCAAAAGACGCCTCCAACGCCATGAATGCATGTGCACACATATCATGCTCACATCATGAAAAACTGCCTCCAACGTAAGATTTGCAAGGACGCATAAATACAATAATGTATACTCTGGTCCAATGCGTCCGCACAAAAATACATGCGGATGGAGATGGTAGGAAATACTTATGGCTAAATATCAAAAAATAAAAAGTAATTTGATAAATGCTACCTCATAAGTAAATCCATGACCCAGACAAGGAACCAGCTATGATCACCGGACTCTGTACAATAACGTGAAGACACGAATACTGTCCGACAGGGCCCATACATGAACCAATATAGATCGCACAGCGATCTGTCTAACAGAGCCCATACATGGACCAATGCAGATCGCATAGCGATCTGTCCAACAGAGCCCATACATGGACCAATACAGATCGCACAGTGATCCTCAAGACAGTGGAAAGACCAGTACAAAAAGTGGTCAAAATTTATAGCCAGCATGCGTAGACGGGGCATATTTGGCACCCGTCCTTGTGTACTAGCAGAAGGGTCGCCAGTTTGATTCCCAACTATGACACTACCTGCCTGGAGTTTGCGTGTTCTCTCTATGCCAACATAGGTTTCCTCCCACACTCCAAAGACATGCTGGTAGGTTAACTGACCCTAGTATGAATGTGAGTTAGGGACCTTAGATTGTAAGCTTCTTGAGGGCAGGGATTGATGTAAAGGGCTGCATAATTTGATGGTGCTATATAAGTACCGGTAAATAATAGGCAGGTACATGAATTTGGTGCATACTGCAACCACAAGACACGTCCACAAAATCTGTCTGCACAAGTCTTCATGAATTCCAGGGATAGCGTATATTGTATATATTTTCTTATCATGCTATGGAATAAAAAATAAATATCAGGTGGTGAGTAGGGATGAGCCAAACACACCCCCCCCCCCTGTTCGGTTCGCACCAGAACGGCGCGAACATTTAGAACCCCATTGACGTATATGGGACTCGAACATTCTAATTCAAAAGAGCTCATTTTAAAGCCCAATATGCAAGTTATTGTCATAAAACGTCTTTGAGAACCCGGGTCTTGCCCCAGGGAACATGTATCAATGGAAAGAAAGTTTTAAAAATTGTTTTTTCAGGAGCAGTGATTTTAATGATGCATAAAAAAATGAAAAATGCCTTTAAATATTGTACCTGCTGGGTGTCTATAGTATGCCTGTGAAGTGGCACGTGTTTAGAACTATCTCTGCACAAAATGAGATTACTATAAGAAAAAAGTAATTTAAAACTGCTTGCGGCTTTAATGTAATGTCTAGTCCCTGCAATAAGGATGAAAATCATTGAGAAAAATAGCGCAGACACATACAGTACACACACCACGTAGCTTTATGTGCAAACTACAGAGCACATGGCCAGTACACACCAAGTAGCTTTAGGTGCAAACTACAGAGGACACAGGCAATAAACCACATAAGAATACTGCAGCTAGCACAATCACCTGCTTGCCAGTAAATTAGGAAGAACTGATGTAGCTAAACTATACAGTGTATAAATATATGTACAACACCTGGGATGTATATATATCCTCTACACACTGTAACATTAACTGACTGCTCTATCTACCTGCAAAAAAAATGACACTCTCTCTGTCCTCTCTTAACCACTGCAACACACTACACACGGCCGACCTGCAGGCGGCCTTTTATAGTGTGGGGCGTGTACTAAACCCCCTGAGCCATAATTGGCCAAAGCCACCCTGGCTTTGGCCAATTATGGCTCTCCGTTTTTTGCAAGCTGTGATTGGCCAAGCATGCGGGTCATAGTGCATGCTTGGCCAATCATCAGCCAGCAATGCACTGCGATGCCGCAGTGAATTATGGTCTGTGAAACGTAACTCGAATTTGGCGCGAACGGCCCAAAACATTCATAATTCGACGAACGGTCGAACATGAGTTTGACTCGAATACGAAGCTCATCCCTAGTGGTGAATATGAAATATAGCCTTTACACTACCACTTTGAGTTAGACGGCCCAAAGATGAGTCTTTTTTTTTTCAACCAGCGGGTTGAACTGAAAAAAGAACATTATTCGATTCCCCCATCCACACACTCGATGTGGATGGGGGAATTCCCCCCCGTTGAGCTATTGTATTCTGACAGAGAGGAGACTTCCCTGCCATCAGAATACACTCATCAGCACTGCCTGCTATAGCAGGTGCAACTGATCGAGTGGGGGAAATCCAGCAGGGATCGACATTTGTACAACCTTCCTGCCCATGCATGAATCAAAATTTGTTTGATCCCTGCTGAACCGACCGTATTTCAATCCATGTATGATTGACTTTATTTACTACTATGCTGTGAACTCAGTGTTGCCAACCGTCCGTAGTTTTATGGACAGTTCGTAAAAACGGTCACTTTTTTCCCCCGTTCGTAAATGTCGGTGGTTGCGGGAATGTGACAGTAAAAATATCCGAGATCGGTTCGGCTTGGAACTGCACATGGAGATTGGATGCGGGGGGTGATGGTGGCTGCGGTAGCACCGCAGAGGGGGATGGAGGCAGGGGGAGATTGGAGGCAGGGGGTGTTAGTGGCAGGGGGTGATTGGAGGTTGGTGGCATCGCAGAGGGTGATGGTGGCACCGCAGAGGTTGGGGGATTGAGACAGGGGTTGTTGGTGGTACCGCAGAGGGGGGTGGAGGCAGGGGGTGATTGAAGGCAGGGGGCCTGGGGGAGATTGGAGGCAGGGGGAGATTGTGGCACCGCAGAGGGGGTGGCAGCAGGGGGTGATGCGACTGTAGCGCCTGTGTACGTTTGTACAGGTGCTATATTTAAATTTAGTGGGAGAATGAGAGAGTTATGTGGCTCTCATTCTTTGATTTTTGTTAAATTTGGCTGTCGCCAAATCTGGATTGTCTTGTGGGTCAGTCTGCGCTCCAGGGATGCAGTCTCATCTCTGGGCGGCAGGTGGCACCAGAGGGGTCCAGGCGGAGCCGCTTCTTCCCAGCAGCCAATTGGAGGAGTTTTCCCTCGCGGGGCATGCTGGGGAGGGGTATTTCTGTGGCGGAGGCCGTGGTTCGGGGGTTCTTCGCAGGTTCCTGGTGGGGCACCCACCTTTAGGGTGTGCGCACATCACGGGCCCCATCACTATGGTCTACCAGGCCGGGGTCGCGTGCTACGTGGAGTTCCTGACTCTGGGCTCCCATAGCCCGGAGCAACGTATGCTGCAAAGGGACCCCAGTGACTTACTGGGTCCCCACTTCCTTTGAGAAGATCCCAAGCTGGGTGCTGTTCGGTGGGGGATCGGTCTGAGGAGAACCCGGAGGCAGGTGATCCAACAGGACTGTAACGAACCATCGGGGATCTGGGTGACCGGACACTGACAGGTTGTCTTTAAACTGTCAGTCGGTGACCCCAAGAGATATACTGGGAGGATTCGCTCTGTTGTTCACAATTTCAGCACTAGGCCTGTGGCCTGTTTCATCTTATGGCTTCCTCAGGAACATGTGTGGATATTTTTCTCTAATAAATAGATACAAATAAAAATCAGTTTTACATATCAAACACCTTTGAAAAATGCATCAAAGTTGAACATATATGTACAGAACATACATGGCTACATCTGGATGGTTGCAGAGACTTCCAACCGTATTCAAGTCTATCAACAGCATACTCACAGCTGAATGAGTCACAGGCAACCGCATCTATTATGATTTTGCGCATAACCATATGGGTTTTAAATTATAGACAGAGAACAATTCAAGCGATTATGCTGCTGAATTAAAAGTTAAGAACACAATTTTGTAAAATGTATTTCTGTCTTTAAGCCCAGGTTCACACTGGGTACGATTTCCTTTGATTTGAGATGCGATTTCACATGTGAAATCGCATCTCAAATCGGCGGCATTTGCTGGCAATTGTCGGCAATGACACGGTCCTAATCGGTACGATGCCGCATCTGCGGCGCTGCACCGATTTCAAAGAGTAGTTCCTGTACTACTTTTTGCGATTTCTGGCCACGATTTACATTGACATCTGTGCAGAAACCTGCAGCTGAACTCGCACAGCTTCACTCCCGCAGCCCAGTGTGAACCAGGGCTCACTGAAAGCTCATATAGTTCCAGGAATAATTACAGCTACAATTACAACTAACGGCAGGGTTCAGGGGTATGCTGTATACAGAGTGCCGGGTTCAGGGGTGCACTGTGTACAGAATGCAGGGTTCAGGGGTGCGCTGTGTACAGTATGCAGGGTTCAGGGGTGCGCTATGTGCAGAATGCAGGGTTCAGGGGTGCGCTGTGTACAGAATGCAAGGTTTAGGGGTGCGCTTTGTACAGGGTTCAGAGGTGCGCTGTGTACAGAGTGCAGGGTTCAGAGGTGCACCGTGTACAGAGTGCAGGGTTCAGAGGTGCGCTATGTACAGAGTGCAGGGTTTAAGGGTGCGCTATGTACAGCTACAGTGTAGTCTTTGCAAGCTGAAAGCATCCATTATTTTTTTCAGTAAGACCTAGTTTACCCTTGCTGTTCAGGGGTGGTAAAAGCAAGTGTTTAAATTGCATTTTTACAATGCCCTACCACCCCCTAAATTGCAAAGGCAGCTGTACTGGGTATACACATGCCGCTGCAGTGGTGCTTTGCATTGCGTCATGACAACACCTATCTCCCTTAGCGCATTCAGAGGGCAGTACCGCCTGCTAAACATGACCCTATCAAGTGAATTGGGCCACACCAGATCCGCTGGGTGGTTGCGGCACAGTGATGGGTTTGGGATTAAAACACGCAGTGAAAAGGCAACATAACATCTCACCATCTGCAATCCACCGCAGATCATCAGAGGGTGGCGCTAGTGTAAAAAATCCCTAAAACCTCCAGCCTGCATCTTACAGTTGGGGTAGCTATTTTTTTTATGTACCTTCGGTGGCTGAATGTTGCAGTGCAAGTGAAGGAAAGGTGAGTATGGGCAGTAAAGTAAACTTGTTATTTTTCCCTACCTGGGCAAAGCAATGATTCACTATGACACCTCGTTCACACTGAATGCAGCTTTGAATTTGCGCTACCTCAGTGCGATTTCAAAGCCAAAGGTCTGTATGATGTCATGTGTAGCTTGCCAACCTCTGTGAGACTTTATACACAGATGTCTATGCAAGTCACACATGACATCGCCAAAAATCGTGCACTGATATGAACGGTTCTATAGGCACAAATAGGGTGCGACTTGTCATGCAACTCTAAACTGTCAAATCGCACGACAAGTCGCACCGATGTGAACGGGGGCTAAAAGGTTAAACCAGTGTTTAGTGTCTCAGTCTGCTCTCCAGTACTGCGATAAATAAAATATCTTCATGTTTTGTCTGCCCAGCACTGTGTGCTTTTGTTTGGATACGGCACGAGTGGAACCAGAGACCAAGCTGCCAAATATCTGTGTATTGCTGCTGGAAAGTCTTACAGGCTAATAATAACAAGATAAAGTGGAAGTTTATTTTATTAATCTTACTATTTGAGGAATTTTCATGATGAATCCCTTTCATTTATAACATTGAGCCAGTATGGACAAGTCAGCAACCTGACATCACCCAATGGAGGCTGCCATATTTCCTCCATACCATACATATGAAGTCAACTTTTCTTGTAAAGTCTCCATCACAGATATGCAAAGGTGGGGTGTTGGAGGCCATCTTTATGTAACAACTTCCAACACCATCGATAAAAAAAAATTCCCTTGGTGACGCACTTAAATTGTGACAAAGTGTGCACTCAATTTGACAACCTCTGCAAATAGGAAAAAATAGCAGATGGTACTTTGGGGAGTGTTGTGGAGTACGTTGTGTTCCGTGGAGGCATTTTGACAAATCTCTGCAAGTTCTCAAAATGCTTTTCCATACGCTCCCCAGATGGGTCTCACTAAGGCTGGTATCACATGGGGTGGTCTTTGTAATGTGGATCTGCCTGCTCAGCAGGGGATCTCTCTGATAATCGCTGCTGAACAGGCGGATGACAGGTCTATGCCATGTCTGTTTCCAACCGACTGTCAGATCAGATGCATGGGGAGTGGATCCCCCATCTCACTGTTTTTGGTGGACAGGATCGGATGTCGGCGGGTGTTACCTGATGCATGTCCGCTGACACCCACCGCTGCATAGAGAGCAATGGCTGGTCTGATCGGGTCCCCCTGAAAAACTGACAGGCGGACCCTATCGGACCACCCGTGTGAAACCAGCCTAAATTTTGGGCCACATTCTCCCCTTTAAGGCCCCATGCATACGAGAAGCAAATGCAAACACATGTAAACTCAAGTTTTCAAAGGCAAAAAACGGCGTTTAAAACGCCCGTTTTTGCCGCGAATTTTGCGGCGTTTTGCCGCGTCTAGCGGCGTTTTACCGCGTTTGCGGCTATCAGCGTTCATAACAAAGACATTGTAGACCCTCCCAAAGCTTTGAAACGCAAAAACGTTTGCGTCTGAACCCAAAATTTTGTGTCTGAAAAAACGAGCCTAAACCCAACTGCCTTAAAACGCCAAAAAACGTGAATGTGTGCATGGACACATAGGATAACATTAAATGTGTTCAGGGGCAGTTGAAAAAAATGCCCAAATGCCTCTGAACTCGAGTTTACCAGCGTCTCGTGTGCATGGGGCCTTAGTGTGTCTGACTCTGGCTGCTTTTCTTCACTATGGATAGGACTTCACTAGGCCTCTAGGTTATTAACCACTTAAGCCCCGGACCATTTTGCTGGTCAAAGACCAGGCCACTTTTTGCCTTTCGGCATTGTGTCGCTTTAACTGACAATTGCGCGGTCGTGCGACGTGGCTCCGAAACAAAATTGATGTCCTTTTTTTCCCACAAATAGAGCTTTATTTTGGTGGTATTTGATCACTTCTGCGTTTGTTTGTTTTTTGCGCTATAAACAAAAATAGAGCGTCAATTTTGAAAAAAAATCTGTATTTTTTACTTTTTGCTATAATAAATATCCCCCAAAAATATATATATAAAAAAAAAAAAATTCCTCAGTTTAGGCCGATACGTATTCTTCTACATATTTTTGGTAAAAAAAATATATGCAATAAGCGTTTATTGATCGGTTTGTGCAAAAGTTATAGCGTCTACAAAATAGGGGATAGTTTTATGGCATTTTTATTAATATTTTTTTTTTTTACTAGTAATGGCGGCGATCAGCGATTTTTATCGTGACTGCGACATTATGGCGGACACATCGGACACTTTTGGCACATTTTTGGGACCATTGTCATTTTTACAGCGATCAGTGCTATAAAAATGCACTGATTACTGTGAAAATTACACTGGCAGTGAATGGGTTAACCACTAGGTGGCGCTGTAGGGGTTAAGTGTTCCCTAAGGAGTGATTCTTACTGTACGGGGGATGGGCTATGTGTGACAAGACAGTGATCACTTCTTACAATTACAGGAAGCGGTGATTAGTGTCATTGTCACTAGGCAGTGCGGGGAGATGCTTGTTTACATTAGCATCTCCCCATTCTTCCTCACCGTGAGATGATCGTGGGTATCCCTGCGGCGATCGAGTCCCCATCATCCGAGCCATTCTGGCTGGGGGTTAGTCAGCGTGCTCTGATGGGGGAAAGCTTACTGAGGGGAAACAGGAAGTGAGAAATTCAGACAAAGAAAAAAAAACATTTAGAAGGGAAATGGAAGGAAAAGGTAAGTGAACCAACAATGCACTAGCTTAAAGGAACTTATTTAGAAAATAAAAAACAAACCTTTACAACCCCTTTAAACCTCACACACAATCAGATTTTGTCTGAAGGGCGTTGGCCAGGAACTTGTATTGCATACAAACGGCAAACTACGTTGGTTTTTCAGCTCTTCAGCGCCTTCTGCTAATGTTGAGTTATGGTGAGCATTGCTTCTGAGCATGCGTGTTTGTACTTTGGAGTTTTGTCCAAAGGACTTGTCGGATTTTTCGACAACAGCCTGTCATCACACAATTCCCGTCGGATAATCAGATTGCGTGTATGAGGCTTTACCCCGTATAATACCTCAGCAATAAGCTGGAAAGGTCTAGGGTCCTCTGACATCTTCAAGACTGATGCAGGGCCGACACTAGCCTGTATAATCTGGGGGTGCAGTGGACAATGTCAGTAGTTTTGATTTTTAATATTTTATTGTTTTTTACAATTGTATTTTTAGGGGGCTTGGGTGAAATATCAGTTGTCTAAACAGGGGGAATCTGCACCACACCGGGTGATTGGGGTGTGCCTGGGCACACCCTGTGTGCACACCTATGTTTCTGATACCAATCTCACTGGTCCTGGGTGGGGGGATGCCACTCAAATCTGGAGGAGCAAAGCCCACTGCAGCACACCCCTAGATTAAGGTGACCAGATTTTTAAAATGAAATCCGGGGACAAATTTTTTTTTTTATTGGCAAATGGTAAACTATTTTATACGCATATTTTCCTCAAATGATATATGTCAGTGGTGTAGCATGGGTTGTCAGCGCCCGGGACAAGGCAAGACATTTGCACCCCCCCACCAGACTTTTAGCACTCCCCGAGTCCATTGCACTAGTACCGTAGTTCTGACCAACTTGATTCCTACACTAACCACTTCACTGACCTACATGACCACTACACTAACCTTCCCTATACTGACCTACCTGATTCCTACACTGACCACTACACTAACCTACCTGATTCCTACACTATCCACTACACCGACCTACCTAAAATTCCTATCCTGACCACTACACTAAACTACCTGATTCCTACACTGACCTACCCGATTCCTATACTGACCACTACACTGACCTACCTGACCCCTACACTAACCACTACACTGACCTACCTGAGTTCTATACTGACCACTACACTGACCTACCTGAGTTCTATACTGACCACTACACTGACCTACCTGATTCCTGCACTACTCACCCCCCCCCCCCCCCCCTTACAGTGTAGATTGGTTGATTTTGCTCACCTCTCCATGGCCTCCATGATAATCCATCAGAACAGAGCACAGTAATGATTTTGTGCCCCCCCCAAATATTGTACTCGAGTACCAGATGCCCCCCCATGCCACTGCAATTTGGGGACAAATGCAGGGACAGACTGGCCCTGGGGACAGTGTCCTCAATCCGGGGACTGTCCCCGCAAACTGGGGATGTCTGGTCACCCTAACCTAGATCCAACCCTGATGCAGAGTCCATAGCTCTTTCATTGGACGTGATGATGCAGCGGAAGATCAGATAAGTGAAATGCTTATTAAAAATAATAAAATATCATTTAAATGCAACAAAGCAGAATCTATTTTGATATTATAGTCCTCTGTGCAGTAAAGCTCAGACTAGGAGACGCAAAGCTTGAGCCAATCGGGTGTAATGCATGTACCTATGCCAGTGTTTCTCAACCCCAGTCCTCAAGGCGCCCCAACAGGTCATGTTTTCAGGATTTCCCTCAGATTAAACGGCTATGGTAGTTATTAAGGCAGTGAAGCTGATCAAATCACCTGTGCAAAACAAAGGAAAACCAGAAAACATGACTTGCTGGGGTGCCTTGAGGACAGGAGTTGAGAAACACTGACCAGGAACATGCTAACAGAAGGCGTACAGAGATGGGCTCATCGGTAAGGTGTGTTTGCAACCCGCACATGCAGAGCCCATCGGGAAGTTGGCACTGCACAGCGCTAATCACAGGCAGTGAGACATTTCTCGATCTCTGCAGCCGCGGAATCGGGAAAATGCGACTTCCTGGCGGGCTCTGCGCGTGTTGGTTGCATACACGCCTGAGCTCATCATCTACTCTAGTTGCTCACTGTCCAATCACAGACAAGGAACAGGGGATGATCAAACTTTATTGCTTAGTTTCAGTAAAGAAATGTTAGATGACTAAACCTGGCTGTACTGCCCGGCAGGACTGTGTGACAGGAGTAGTTAAATCCTATTGCAGGTAAATATGTGTTTATCTGTGTATTTGGCTGTTTGCCTGGACTTCAGCTTTAGAAAATCTGTGGAATGCCATTTATCTTTTAAAGGGGTTTAGCTGACTACTAATAAAGTGCTAATTTCACATAATAGGAAAAAGGCACAAAAACACCAATTTACTGCAATTCCTCAACAAGTAATAAACACAAGCTGGTACAAAGGCTCACTAACAAGGAACATCCATTCCACATGTACAGGATGGTAGAACAGCTGTATGAAAAAATGCGCCTGAAAGAAGCCTCATCTGCAATCCCAATGTGAAAGCCAAAGTGCTTTCACAATAAGGCGCTGCGCTGGCAGGGTGTCAAAAAAAGTCTTGCACGCAGATTCTTTGCAGCGCTTTAGAGCCCTTTCACACTGCCAGTGCCCAAAAAGCTATTTTAACCCTTTATTCGGCCACTAGCAGGGGTTAAAAGCGCCCTGCTAGCGCTCAAAACATGGTGGTAAAGTGCCGCTAAAACTAGCGGCGCTTTACCACCATTTTCCGAGTACTAGCAGGGTGATTTTAACCCCTGCTAGTGGCCGAATAAAGGGTTAAAAGCGCCCACAAAGTGCCGCTGCGCTTTGCAGGAGCTTCCCATTGACTTCAATGGGAAGGGGCGCTTTAGGAGCAGTAAATTCACCACTCTTAAGACCCCTTTCACACTGGGGCATTTTTCAGGCGCTTTAGCGGGGAAAAAAGCGCCCTGTAAAGCGCGACGCTTTACCAACATTTTTCGAGCTCTAGCGGAGCATGATTGACCCCCGCTAATGGCTGAATAAAGGGTTAAAAGCGCCCACAAAGAGCCGCTGCCAAGGCGCTTCCCATTGGTTTCAATGGGAGGGGCTCTTTAGGAGCGGTGTATTCATTGATCCTAAAGCGCTGCACAGAAGCTGCTTGCAGGACGCCTTGCCAGTGCAGCACCTCAGTGTGAAAGCACTCGGGCTTTTACATTGGGATTGCAGATGAGGCTTCTTTCAGGCGCTCTACAGGCTCTTTTGTTAGCGCTAAAGTGCCTGAAAAATGCCCTTGTGTGAAAGGGGTCTTAGAAACGGTGAATACACCTCTCCTAAAGCAGCCCTTCCCATTGAAATCAGTGTGAAGTGCCTGCAAAGCGTCTTGGAAGAGGCGCTTTGTAGGCACCTTTTAACTTTTTATTCGGCCACTAACAAGGTTAAAAGCTACCTGCTAGCGTTCGAAAAATGCTGGTAAAGCGCGGTTAGTTTTAGCAGCGCTTTACCAGCGTTTTTCAGATGCTGGCAGTATGAAAGGAGCTCTAAGATCGCTTTCACACTGGAGGCGTTTTTCAGGCCGCTTTAGCGCTAAAAATAGAGCCTGAAAAAAGCTTCATCTGCAATCCCAGTGTGAAAGCCCAAGTGCTTTCACACTGGGGCGCTGCACTGCACTGGCAGGACGTCCAAAAAAGTCCTGCAAGCAGCTTCTTTGAGTCGCTTTAGGAGCGGTGTATACACCGCTCCTAAAGCGCCCCTTCCCATTGAAATCAATGGGCAGCACCACCAAAGTGCATCGACAGCGGCGCTTTTAACCCTTTATTCGCTAGCGGGGGTTAAAAGTGCCCTGCTAGCTAGTTTTAGCGGCGCTTTACCATAATTTTTTAGTGCTAGCAGGGAGCTTTTAACCTCGCTAGTGGCCGAATAAAAAGTTAAAAGTTGCCCACAAAGTGCCACTGCCAAGACGCTTTGCAGGCACTTCACATTGATTTCAATGGGAAGGGACGCTAGCGGCCGAATAAAGGGTTAAAAGCACTTTTTGGGCACTGGCAGTGTGAAAGGGCTCTAAAGGGCTGCAAAGAAGCTGCGTGCAAGACTTTTTTTTGACGCCCTGCCAGCGCAGCGCCCCAGTGTGAAAGCACTTGGGTTTTACATTGGGATTGCAGGTGAGGCTTCTTTCAGGCGCTTTTTTTTTTTGCGCTAAAGCGCCTGAAAAATGCCCCAGTGTGAAAGGGGTCTTAAGGATTGACTATTCAAGATCTGTATGGTGACCCACTACTCTAAATTCCTGCCACACATATTCAGCACCACCTTGAAAATGTCTTTAAAATCCTCATTTTTAAATGTCTGCATTTGTCTCCCGCAACTGTGTATGTAAACGCGGGTAAAGCGCTGCTAGATTTAGCGGCGTTTTACTGGTGTTTTTTGGGCGCTGGCAGTGTGAAAGGGCTCTAAACAGAAACGTATAAATACATTCAGTATTGGGACAATTTTGTGACTCTCTTTTGTTACGAGTGCAAGCATCAGCTGCAATAATCAGGCAGTGTAGGGGTCAATGACTGACTAATTACAAGCACCTGGAGTGCTCATTATTGCAATTAAAATTTTAAAAATGCAAATATTCTCTAAAAAGAGCATGTTTCACATATGCGTGTCTGCTGATGTAGAGAAAGTGATCATGGAGGGCTCCAATGTTTTACCAACAAGAACAGCTATTATCGCCCTTTAGATTGGAAATCTAGATTTGTCTGAATGTCTATAGACCACAAAGCTGGCCATACACTGATGGTCAGGTGCAGTAGGTTAGCCAATGATGGTTCTGATCCAAGTTGCCGCCCACACGTTATATAAAGCTGCTTTCCCAGCTGCCCATTTTCAATGTGTTGGAAGTTTAGTGAGGGATAGATGGCGGTGCTTTTATGGAGAGACAGTTAGAGAAGCGTATGGGTGTCAGTTTTTCGGGTGGACACAATCTGACCACCCATTGTTCTCTATGACAGTGGTTCTCAACCTCAGGTTTCAAGTACCCCCAACAGTCCATGTTTTGGGAATTTCTCTTAGATAAAATAGCTGTCCAAAATACCAAGCCATGGACTCTGATTTATAGCACCTGTGCAAGATGAAGGAAAACCTGCAAACATGGCCTGTTGGGGGTACTTGAGGACTGAAAACCACTGCTCTATGGGGCGGCAGATGTCATTGGATCAGTGCCCGTATTTGTGATTTGTTCCATTGAATCTGATGGAAAGGACATGCAGTCGGTCATTTGCCAGTTTGTGTGACTAGGGAGAGTCTACCTGCATTCACGTGTTGCATATTTATTTTTTTAGTTTATTTTTTAGTACTTTGTTTTTTATTTTCTCCTTTAAAGCGGTTATGAACCCAGGAATGAAAATGTAATATATTGCGGGTTAAAGTGACACTTAAAGCGGAAGTAAACCCATCTATTTGATAGTATAAAAAAACATGCCATAAATGCTAGATGTCACATTTGCTTGTGCTCTCAACCAAACTGTCAAACCATCCAATGGCTGGTTTCATAACTGATCACATGTGCAGCATCGTGGCAGTTTCAGATTAAACAGAGGCCAAGATGGCAGCTTCCTTGGCTGAAAACAATAGGAGTGTTTACTTCCACTTTAACTATAATCTTGCATTTCAAAAGTAATATTTATACCTTTACCGCCTAATGAAGGGTGACCAGACATCCCCCAGTTTCAGGGGACAGTCCCCTGATTGAGGACACTGTCCCCGAACCAAGTTCCTGGTTTTGTCCCCAGATTGGATTTAATAGGGGGCAGGGGCAATTTCAAAGACAATCAGTGCAGAACTAAAATAAAAAAATTAGAATTACACACACCCGCTCCGCCGTGCCTACTAGCATAGGGGGGTTGTATTTTTCCCATTATCTGTGCCCCTTTCTGATGATCATGTGCTGGTCGGAGCGGAGGGAATATTTCTTCAGTTTCGGGCGCATGCCCATTCAGCTTCGCTTGCATGTTCTTCTGCCTTGGCTCAAATCCTGGCCAGCGACCTGCCTATCTCCTTGCCTTCCCTGGCGGAGTGATCTTCCTCCGCTCCCCATCCAGTAGTAGCCCAGGCCCGAAGAGTAAGACTTCAGAGGCTGGGCGGCGGCGGCCAGAGAGTCGCTGATTGTTGCCATTACTAGTAAAAAAAAATGTCCCCGGATTTCATTTTAAAAATCTGGTCACCTTAGCCTAATGGCTCTGTAATCTATTATTTATGAAATAATTTCTTACTGTGTTTTTTCTGCTTCCTTGTAACATCCTCCATAAGCTCTCATATCTCTTCTTTTCCCTCTCACTGTATGAAACAAGCAGTGCATGTCAGTTGCAGTCATGTGCCCTGCTGTATGCATACTACACATCCTAGTCCCTAGTCCATTTTGGGATTGAGAAAGACAGAGGATGAATATATCCACCCCACTAACTTGAATGTTGGATCAAAGCAGCAAAAGAAAAGGAAATTTTAGATGTAGGATGCTTTCATACTGAAAGTGCCTGCCGTTTAACGGCACTTTAACGCATTTGTGACGCTTTTTGCCCGCTAGCAGGACGCTTTTAATTGGCAAAAAAGGGGTTAAAAGCGCCCGTGCTGCCGCACTTGTGAAGCGCTGCCCATTCATTGCAAGGAGCACTGTATATAGTGTCCCAACCCGCCCCAAAGATGCTGCTTGCAGGACTTTTCCGAACGTCCCGCAAACACACTACCTGGGTGTGAAAGCACCCATTGTTGATTAGAGGCCGTTTTCAGGTGCTTTACAGACGTTATTTTTAGCGCTGAAACTGATGAAAACTGCCTCAGTGTGAAAGAGGTCTTATGCCGCGTACACACGATAGGTTAGTCTGATGGACCGCTTTCATCAGACCAAAACCGATCGTGTGTGGGCCCCATCGGTTATTTATCCATAGGTTAAAAAAATAGGAACTTGTTTTAAATTTATCTGATGGATAAAAAAAAAACCGATAGAAAAAAACGAACGTCTGTGGGTACGTCCATCGGTTAAAAATCCATGCATGCTCAGAATCAAGTCGACGCATGCTCGGAAGCATTGAACTTAATTTTTTTCAGCACGATCGTTTTTTTAACTGATGGTGTGTAGGCATGACTAGGGCGACCACATTTCCAAACTGCCATTCAGGGACAGCGCAGTAGTATATGAATCATCATCATACAAAATATTCCATTCAGGGACACCCCCCCTTCCCCTTTCTAAAAAAAGATAACTTTTTATTAAAAAAAATTGTGACCCCCCCCCCCCCCCATGGTTTTCACCGGTTCATCCTGGGACCTGTAGTTCTTCACTAGTTGGGGGGGGGGGGGGGGGGTGTCGCATCTTCAGCGTATTTTTTTCCATTATCTGTGCCCCTTTCTGATGATCATGTGCTGGTTGGAGCGGAGGGAATATTTCTTCAGTTTCGGGTGCATGCCCATTCAGCTCCACTCGCATGTTCTTCTGCCTTGACTCAAGTCTGGCCACCTGCCTGCTTATATCCCTGCCTTCCCCGGCGGAATGATTTTCCTCCACTCCCCGCCTGTAGTAGCTGGGGGGGGGGGGGAGTAAGACTTGACTGGCTGTGAGGCTAGTAAAAAAAATATGTCCCCGGATTTCATTTTAAAAATCTGGTCACCTTACAATAGAAGGCACTTTTTATTTAAGAATACATACTTGAATAGAATATTTTTTTTTTACTTTTGAGTTTAGTGTCACTTTATCAATCCTTTTAATGTTGGGGATACATTTGTTTTGATTAGGTTCTTCCTCCATTCATTTTTACCTAGAGAAAAAAACAGTAAGGTCCATTTCACATGGGTGGACTGCGGCTGCGATCCACTTGCTCAGCGGGAGATCTGTCTGGTGATTCCTGCTGAGCAGGCGGATGACAGATCCATGTCCACTCTGCTTATACAGAATGGACACAGCCCCCTCTCCTCTATGGAGGTCAGATGAAAACTGATCCCTTGTCCGTTTACACCCATCTGCCACCTCATCTGATCTGCTGGACAGAAGGGGAACCGTCTCTTTTTGGTGGCTCGGATTGGATGTCAGCGGGTGTAAACGGACACATGTCCATTTACACCTGCCATTTGATAGTAAAGAATGGAGGTTCTGATCAGGTCCGCCTGAAAAACTGACAGGCGGACCCAATCGGAACGTCTGCAAGAAAGAGGCCTATTACACTTCCTGTCTCCTCCACTCTGAAAGGAGGAGCAATGGAAAGTGGATACACCCTTGAACAGGGCAGTGTGAGATGCACCGGCACATTTAGATGACTTGGCTTGAATCTGTTGCAGTCACCACAACAGGTTCCCTTTGTTTTTGCAGAGCTCTGCAGATTATTGAGGTGGTGTTCTCCCCTATACAGCTCTTATAATAGTTGCAAATCAAAGCAGGGAATAAGCCCCACACAGGGGCGAACTGACCATTGGGACTCTCGGGCACTAGGGGGCCCCATCAGGGATGCCAGGCTCAAACCAGGGACAGTATGTAAAAATCTGTGTTTTTTTTTTTACATCTGTCCCTGATATGTCCAAAACCGACATGCTTTTGATGTGAAAATCCTGATATTTTAGCTGCCCTGCCTATGCAATGTCATCTGTAAGCCCGGGGGCCCCATAATCTTCTATTGCCCGGGGGCCCCATAATCTTCTATTGCCCGGGGGCCCCATGAGTTGTCAGTCCACCCCTGGCCCCACATTATCATGTCAGGCAGGCCTACAGAGAGAGGCAGAATTTCCTGTGCAACTATAAGAGGGCAGCCAGAGCGGTGGTTGTGGAAGTGGTGCATCATCTGCAGACAGGGCACATTTGCCTTTTTTTGCATGCTATAGAGCCAGAGCATACCGAAGAGGTAGTAGAGTGACTTATCAAGCCATCATCATGCTTCTCCTCTGTCACCCAGATGCAGACTAGCTCACAGTATACTGCAGCTGCCAAAGCACCCTATTCTGCCTCATGCACAGCTACTCTTGCCATTGCCCTGCCAACTGTCACGGAGGAGTCTGCTGTGGGGACACCAGGCTGGGAGAACCAGTTGGCAGTGATGCTGCCACGTTGGTTCCAGTGATGAGGTATCTGACCATACTTGGGTGCTCAAAACAGAAGGACCTGCTTCTCATGGCTCACCTGCATTGGCCTTTTCAGTAAGTGTGCAGAAGACCTTACCATTGTTACTTGAAGTCTGTCTCCAGTGTGTCAAGCATGGCAGCTGTAGCATTTAGCAGGCAACCTCATGCTCAGTGCCTAATTTCTTGGCTTTATAACTCTTGCCTATCCAGCTAGTAGACTTTGCCCCCCCCTTTCAGGAATTTGCATCCTGAACTGTACCACAGTGGCAGGTTCCCAGCTGCCATTTCTTTGCCTGTAAGGCCATACCTCTGTAGTGCCTGGTTACTTTAGAGTACCGGTGCTATTTAAATTTAGAGGGGGATCAGAGTGTAGTTAAACTTTGATCCAAATTGTTATGTTCAAAACAGGGTCTCTGTCTCAGCTTGGCTGTGCTGTGGGCTCATTCTGTTGTGCTGGGGTGTTCTTCCCACCCCAATGCAGTAGATGGCAGCAGTGGAGTCAAGGTTTGGGTGCTCTTCCCCAGCAGCCAATCAGGAGGGTTGAGCCTCGCTGTGCATGCTGGGGGAGGGTATTTATGGGGCAGACGCCATTGGTTCTGAGTTTGTCTTCTTCGTCCAGTGTGGCACCCACCTTTTAGGGTGGCCAGATCACGACGCCCTGGCCTACCTGGCCGGGGCGTGCGAGCCATGCGGTGTTCCTGGACCAGAACATTTGAGCAGCGATGGGGACCCAGTGAGCGACTGGGTTCCCACCTTTGAGGATGCCAAGCTGTATTGCTGTTTGGTGGGGAGTCCGTCTGAGGAGCGCCAATGAGAGGCTGGCGGTCCAATAGGATTTCGACAAAGCACCAGGGATCAAGGTAGCCGGACACTGAAGGATTGATCACCTGTCAGTCGGTACCTGGGCGATGTTAAGAAGGAGATCCAGGCGTAATTCACTTAAGGAGGACTGCCTCCGTAACTACAATCAGAGAGGGCCTGTGGCAGAGGTGTCTCCCTGACATTCACCAAGGAGGGTCTGTGGCAGAGACTTTTCCTCAAGTTCATGTTCATTCAGGAGGGTATGTGGCAGAGAATTTATCCTGCAAAGGTTCGAGTGATACTCCGGCTGCCAGGTCGGTGAGAGAGGCCTGTCCGGGTACACTAAACCCACTCAGGCAGGAGTGGTGCAGAAAGTGTTACATATGGGAGCAGGACTGTTCCAAATACTATGCCTGAATCTGCTGTTCTCCTCCTTCATACAAACTCGATCCCTTTCATCACCAGTTCATTGTTTTTACCCGGCTGGGTAATAAAGAGCACAGCAAAGACACTTGTTGCGGACATTCTTTTACTATATGCACCATTCACCTCTAGAAATTCTGAAGAGCCACGAGGTAAATGTGCCACCCAAAACAACCAGCAGCTCCTCCGGGGGTAATGCTATACACCTCCTTTTCACATGAACGGCCATGATTTCATGTTGCTGGACCACATGGTCAGCAGCAAGGTCCATGTGATCCAGCAAGTATGGGCAGGGCAGCTACATATTATTCTTGGCCCACTGGGTGATTCTGTTGGTAGATGGAAACAATGTAGGGCAGGGCACACCACTGGAGCTTGTTCAGCTGCCTTGTGTTCTTACAGCTGGTGGTGATGATGCCAGAACTGTCCTCTCCACCTCCTCCCACTCATCAGCTGCAGCACTGATCAACCAGGTGCCACGCTGGGGCAGATATTCTTTTGTCTCTCCAGGAGCAGGCCCAATAGTGGTTTATCCAGGTCAACTTGTAGCAGGAATGGTGATGAGTGAGAACTGTACCAACCTGCTGTCTGCCCTCTGGCAGGGAATGTTGACGCAACTTGCTTTGCCTGGCACATATCCTCAGTCTGGTGGTGCAGCAGTTCTGGATAGGTACCCAGGGTTACAAGATCTTCAGAGGAAGACTAAAAGAGATAACCATTTCAGGTGGTCCTACCCAGCCAGTGTTAGGCTGGGGGAAATTCAGCAGGAATTCCATCTGTCCACAAAGCGTCTGATCTGTGATATGCCCACCAGGTGAAACTCATCTTTTCCATGCTCCTTTGGCTGCCCATGCAGCAGAGGGCCATCAATGAGTACCTGTGAGAGTATAGCATGAGAACAGGCTCAAGAGAGCTGGGCTTTTTTTCCCCATAGCAGCGACTGCTGATACAGAATGCATGAACTGTATTGTCCCCATTCTCCCAAGATACCAGCTTCTTGCATGGTCCTTTCAAGGTGATCCAGGATCACCTTGAAAGCGCAGACCCAGTCTGACTACTGGGCCTACTAGACTAAACCAAAACCCCGGACCAAACGTGGTCCCGGAGCCAGGACTCAGGAGCATGCACCCCCCGGCCAGGCGGGCCACGAGTCGCGTGGGACTACAGACCGACGACCTCGGTCCAATGGCGTCTGTCCCTTAGGTACCCCTCCCCAGCATGCACAGCGGGACGACCACTGCCCTGATTCGCTGCCGAAGGGGACACCCAATACAAACCTGAGTCTGCTGCTGCCACCCTTGGCCTGGGATCGTAAAAGCACCCCTGGGCGAACAATGGTGGTTACTCCCAGCACAGCCATGGCTGGAACAGAGGCTAAATTGCCCACAATTTTGTCAATTAACTACTCAGACCCCATCTAAATTTAGAGCAGCACCTGTTCAACAGGAGCAGGCCGCTACATTTGCATTTCATGGCCCACTCTATCCAGACACTGTCCAATGTGGCCACAGCAGGCACAGGAGGAGGTGCATGATTGCCATGGGGACATTAAGGCTGGAGATGATATGGGGAAGTCTTCGAGGGGGTGAGTTTCATGCCTCTCAAACTCCATACGTGGCTGGGGGGGAGGTAGGTGTCTTCCTCAGCAACCACAAGGACTTGAGTTCCTCCACCTCCTGTAATTTGTGGCATATGGGCTTCCTCATGCTCCAGAGCCTGCAAAATTACCATAGGATTCATGGCATAAAGAGGGACCACTAGTGATTGGCAACCCTTCTTGATTCACATTACAAAGAGAAAGTTGCCAAGCTTTTTCTGCCCTCGCAGAGGAAGCAAAGAATGAAATATTTGTAGGATGCACTATGGAGGAACGTGTCACTTATTTTCTGAGACTGGCAGGATAATGTCTCATGGACAAAGTGGACAATCACATGGTTATTTAGGGGCGGAATTAGAGACCCTCAAAATGAACATCCCCCTCGACTACTGGGTCGCGAGAATGGACCACTGGCCAGAGCTTGCCTAGTATGCAACTGAGCTGCTGGGCTACCCCCGGGTAGATGTCATGTGACATCATTTATTTTGAGTTAAGATATTTGGATGATGCCTGCAGCTCCATTTTTTTCCCCCCTACATTTTAAAAGCCATCATAGCGGCTGTTTAGCCACTTGATTGCTTTTACAGATGGTGGGAGGGGACATGCCCCCCTCCTGGCAACCTCTGTTGCTTCTCCGGTATCCCCCGTGCGATCAGGGAGCTGGAGAATTAATCCACTGGCAGTTTACCAGATGGTCTTCAGCCATCTCTATGACCCTCGGAGGCATGTAAACACTGCTATTTTTTTTGCTGGAAAGCCTGAGATTGATTTTTTTTTTTTTTTTTTTATCTCAAGCTTTTCAGCATAGAGGAGAGATGTGGGGACTTATAGACCCCAGATCTCTCTGTAAAGAGGACATATGTCATGCCCTATTCCTATTACAAGGCATGTTTACATTCTTTGTAATAGAAATAAGTGATTGAAAAATGAAAAGGGAAAGTGTAAAAATAAACAAAATTGAATAAAAATGTTAAATTGCCCCATCCCCTCGTGCTTGCATATGTAGATCGTGCCTGTATATGTAAATGGAGTTCAAACCACAGATGTGAGGTATCGCTGTGATTGTTAGAGTAAGAGAAATATTTCTAGCGCTAGACCTCCTCTGTAACTCTAAACAGGTAACCTGTAAAAACTTTTAAAGCATCGCCTATGGAGGTTTTTAAGTACTGTAGTTTGGCGCCATTCCATGAGTGTACGCAATTCTAAAGCATGACAGGTTTGGTATCTATTTACTCGGTGTAACATTATCTTTCACATTATACAAATAATTGGGGTAAATATTGTACTTTGTTTTTTTTTTTTTTTTAACGCATGAAATTTTTTCCCCCCAAAAATTGCATTTGAAAAATCACTGCGCAAATATTGCGTGACATAAAAAATTGCCCCGATTGCCATTTTATTGCCTAGGGTCTCGGCTAAAATATAGTTTGGGGGTTCCAAGTAATTTTCTAGCAAAAAAAAAATGATTTTTACATCATTTGAGAGAAATGCTAGAATTGGCTTGGGTGGCAAGTGGTTAAAACTCGGGATCCATCCCGCGCACTGTAGCAATCAGGATCACGTGATTAGTAGCACAAAACATACAATATTTGTCCAGGCCATTCAAATACTGGAGCTATTGATATTTTTACCATTCCTTAAAATGCTCAATGGTTGATGTGCGTGGGGAAAACATGTCTCAGCCCCAGAAAAGATACAGCAAAACAAAAAAATTGCCCAAGGGACTTTGAGACACATTTTGGATATAAACAATCACATTTTCATTTAAAATAAACATTCTAAAAACTCACTCCCTTAATATTACCTATCATTGCCTCTATCTCCATACATTCCCTATCAAAACACATATAGCCACTTTATAACCTCATTCATCACATTATAGCTCCATACACTCCCTGTATACTAAGGTGACCAGATTTTAAAAATTAAATCCGGGGACATATTTTTTCTTTACTAGCAATGGCAACAATCAGCGACTCTCTGCCTGTCGACGCCCGCCTCACAGCCTCTCAAGTCTTAAGCCGCGTACACACGATCAGTCCATCCGATGAGAACGGTCTGATGGACCATTTTCATAGGTTAACCGATGAAGCTGACTGATGGTCCGTCGTGCCTACACACCATCAGTTAAATAACCGATCGTGTCAGAACGCTGTGACGTAAAACCCAACGACGTGCTGAAAAAAATGAAGTTCAATGCTCCCAAGCATGCGTCGACTTGATTCTGAGCATGCGTGGATTTTTAACCGATGGTCGTGCCTACTAACGATCGGTTTTGACCTATTGGTTAGGAATCCATCAGGTTAATTTAAAGCAAGTTGGCTTTTTTTTAACCGATGGTTAAATAACCGATGGCGCCCCCACACGATCGGTTTTGAACTATGAAAACGGTCCATCAGACCATTCTCATCGGTTTAACCGATCGTGTGTACGCAGCCTTACTCTTCGGGCCCCGGCTACTACTGGGTGGGGAGCGGAGGAAGATCACTCTGCCAGGGAAGGCAAGGAGATAGGCAGGTGGCTGGCCAGGATTTGAGACCAGGCAGAAGAACATGCGAGTAGGGCCGAAACAACTAATCGATTAATTTCATAATCAATTACAAGTTTCATAATCGATTAATCGGCCAGTAACATAATGGGGTTAAAAAACAAAAATTAGCCCTTTATAGTACAAAAAGCAAATCGCTACTGTAAATATTACTTTCACCACTGTCCCACAGTAAAAAAATTAACCCCTTACAGTAGCGATTATTTGCTCTTTTTGTACTTATTTTTGTTTTTTTAACCCCATTATGTTACTAAACATCTCAGACCTGCAGAAACACACTACAGTTCATTTACATGTTTTCCTATGGGACACGTTCACATCCATGATTTTTTTTTCAGCTGCTGCGTATTTGTAAAGGGCAAGGACTTTTTAACGCAAAACGGTGCCATTTTGTTTTTTTTGGTTCAATATACTTCAATGGAGAAGCTGCAGAAAAGCATGTAATGTGTTTTTGTGGCAATTTGTGTTTTCTAATTTGCCCAACAACAAATTGGCCCAAATTTTTTTTAAAAATTCTATTTTTTTTTTAAGGCCATTATCCGATTAATCGAAACAATAATCGGCCAACTAATCGATTATGAAAATAATCGTTAGTTGCAGCCCTACATGCGAGCGAAGCTGAATGGGCATGCGCCGAAACTGAAGAAATATTCCCTCCGACCATGATCATCAGAAAGGTGCACAGATAATGAGAAAAATACAACCCCCCCTATGCTAGTAGGCACGGCGGAGCGGGGGTGTATAATTCTAATTGCTTTATTTTAATTCTCCACTGATTGTCTTTGAAATTGCCCCTGCCCCCTATTAAATCCAATCTGGGGACAAAACCAGGGACAGACTTGGTCCGGGGACAGTGTCCTCAATCAGGGGACTGTCCCCTGAAACTGGGGATGTCTGGTAACCCTACTGTATACCCCTAATATTTTACTTTACATCACCATACACCAGGGCTCAAAATTTCAAGTCCTGAGCTACTAGCCAGGCCTCAAGAGTTACTCGCCACCAGTTGCCCCACCTAATTCATACACTGCCCTGCACCTAATTGCACCCGTAAACACGCCCTCGTAGATTATCTCATGGAATGACAATGTTTTATGTAGAATCAAGTTACAAAATTAAATATTACCAACAACAACTTTAACAAAATGGGACAGGGCACTGGGGGCAGACCAGAGGGACAGGGCACTGGGGGCAGACCAGAGGGACGGGGCACTGGGGGCAGACCAGAGGGACGGGGCACTGGGGGCAGACCAGAGGGACGGGGCACTAGAACTGGGTCTCTTCCACATTCTCTTGCTGTCTCCTCTGCAACTCCCATCCATCCTCTCTCTCTCTCCCATTCATCTCATCATCAGGAGCCTGTGTGTGCGGCTCCACGCTTGCATGTCCCCACTTCCCCCTTTTATTCAGGTTGGCAGAGAGGAGAGGAGCTGCAGCACAGCGGGAGGGAGTACAATCCAGCGCGGAGATCCACACAACTGCACAGCCATTGACACCATAGCACAGCGCACAGCACACATTGAGACCAGTCTGTTCACAGTGCTCAGGCTAAACTGTTGGACACTTACATAGAGCACAAGGAGAAGAAAACTGCACAAACTAGAAGGCTGCCGCTCTCATGTCAGGGCAACTTTCAGTGAGCGCTGCACCGGAGTGGTAATTTTTGCAATCCTCCACCTCACTCATTATTTTCCCCCAGCTTAAATACACTCGCCAAATGCTAGTAGGCGAGTGGAAATTTTGAGGGCTGCCATACACCCACTTCTTGCACAGTTCTCTTGACACATTTTGCGAGTCAATGCTTGCTTCATCATGAGCTGTGAGAACCGTCAAATGTCTGCAAGGAAGAGACAAAGTCCTAAAAGGAAAAAAAAAAAAAAAGAGAGAGAAGGCACCACACACAGTATATACTTACAAGTACACTAATGTAACACAAAACAAAAACTTGGCATTGGTCCTGACTCCTGATACAAAGTAAGCATGACAAAAATATTCCAACTGGTTCACACCGTACTGGCTGGGAGTTGTCAAGGGGACACGCTGGCCAAGGTAGATCATAAAAATACAAAAGGGAAAGGGGATGGCAACTCTGCCAAGTCTAGAGTAACAAAAAGCATACAACCCATGATGAATGACAATCACTCAAAGGAAAGAAAAAGAGAGAAAGGAATCACATTGGTAAGATATTACCAATGCAGTGGTAGATAAATAAGAGATTGGAATAAAGATGAAAAAAATAAAAATATATATAAAGTGATTATAATAAAAAAAAAAAGGACAAAGGATCCATGACTGGTGTAAGGCTAATGTGCCGTCTGCCCCACTTGCAACCCTAACCCACCACCTTTTTACCCTTAGACTATCTAATAAATAAACACGCCACAACTTCTGGATTAAATGGCCGTATTGCCCCTTATTAACACCATAACAAAATTACTATAAAAATAACTTCCCGTGAGAGTATGCTTAAAAGAGGGCAAAGAGACACCAACTAGGTACAGAAAGTGAATTTAATGAAAACCAACACGATAAATAATTAATCCAACAAAGTGGCAAAAGCACGTTTGACCTCCACATGGGGATCCGGAATATACCCACTGTAGCAAGATGATTGCCAGCGACCCATGTATTTAATGACATGGGAAGGGACCCCCTGCTTGGAAGCCGCGGATGCTGCCCCAATCCTAAAAGAGTGCTCCGAGAACTGTTTCGAGTTACACCCCAACCTACCAATCAAAATCCTGACATGGGAAATGAACTGACTGGAGGGAGAGGCCCTTCGTAGGAAAGGGAAGCGGCGGGCTACGGACACCAGGCAGTGTTTGGTTCTGTAGTAGTTGATGACAAAACCTTGCCCCACCTGGCAGTTCTTGTTGTTGGGGAGTTGTAATGAAAAATGATCCAGCAACCTGGTGAGACTACCCTTGCGGAGAACTGGTGCGCGGACCCCGGCTCGGGAAACCTCCCCAGGTCTGAGAAACCCAAAGAAACAGTGGAACACTACTGCCTTCAGGACCAAACTGGGACCCAACCCAAAGGGTGAGAGTGATAGTAAATCGGTTAGCCCCCAGAACATCTTTCCTGAAATAGGCAAGCGTGTGACAGCTGGCTTCCCCTTAGTTCTCTGAATACCCTTAAGCATGGCTCTGATGGGCTGAGCTGCAAAAAAATGATGGTGACTCGGGATGGAGCAGGGAAACTAAATGTTGGACACCAGAAAGGTATAATTTGATAGTGTTGAAGGATAATGACAAACTGTCATGACAATACACCACGAAAGCCATCATGTACTTGACACCACACCCCCTATTGCTGGGGTAAAAGGAACGTGAAGCCACAGAAACACCTCCACGCCGTCCTGTATGCCCTGAGCATGTTCCTGGACAATGAAGGATTGACTAGGCTGACCGCCTGTGCCCTAAGCGCGTTTTAATCCAACCTCAGCTGGGCAAATAGTGGAACTGCCATGCCCCTCTGATCTGCCTCCGGATGTTGTTGAAAGAAACACAGAAAATCAGCTCTACAAAGCATCAGCAGCCCTGTTATAGACCCCACTAATAAACTCCCCCTGAAAATGGAAATTGAACTTGAGGCCCAACCACATCAATTTGCGCATGAATGCCATGATCAAGAGAGACCCTGACCTCCCCTTGTTGACAATCTCAGCGGTGGCAGCGTTGTCCGTAAAAAAGATGACAGTCTGCCTGGACCACAAGCGTCCCCAGGTGCAAGCTGCGGCCACAATGGGGAAAATCTCAAACTGTCCGGATGTCCAGGAAAATCCCGGAATATCCACCACCTCTTTAGGCCAGGGGCCTGCAGGCCACTGGCCCCCGAAAATGGCTGAGCCTGAACGAACCATCGGGGATCTGGTCACCACGACACTGACAGGTATATTGCAGCTGTCAACCGGTGACCTTAACTGAAATTTACTGGGAGGATTCGCTCAATCAAATTATTGCACCCTAAATCACTAGGCCTGTGGCAGAGGTCTGTTCCTCCCAGCGATTTACGAGTGACACTTGGGCTGCCAGGCTTGTGACAGAAGTCTGTCCGGGGGCACTTTACCCACTCTGGCTACAGTGGCGATGAACTAGCCTCATTATTACTAAGAGCAGGACTGCTCCTTTTCATATCCAAGGCCTGATACTAAAGTTGTTCTCATGCTTCATCAACCTTTCCTATCTTGCCTTATGTTGATGTTGGCCATGTTGGGCCTTGGAATAAAGCATTGAAGAAAACCCAATTGATGACTGGACCTTCGCTCATTGCCTCAACTCACTAGCATCACCCCTAGACACCCTGCAAGGTAACTCAATACGCCGATCCCACAAACAACCAGCGGCTCCTGCGGGGGTAGCGCTACATAGACAACTTCTTAGAAGAACCCATGGTGCTGATTGTTGGGGCAAGGTCAGATGAGTCTGTGCATTTAAAACCTTTGAGATTGACATCACCTGGTCTTCCCAGACGATGATTGAGAACAATCCATGACTCTGGCAGCTCTCAGCTTTGCAAAGGGGGGCAGTGCATGCTATAAATTCTGCAGGGTGCCCAAACTTTAACAGACACCATTTTTTTATTTTCTGTAATTTTGAAAGTGTAAATGATGGAAATAAAATATAACTTTTTTTGACATATTATAAGAATGTCTAATCTGTAATTTGATGCCTTTTGGAGATTTTTTCATCTTTCCTTGGCTTCGTTATGCACATTAATACAAATTTTTACCTGGGGTGCCCAAACATTCGATCCCCACTGTATGTAGTCTGCAATTCATATTTTGGCCAGGGATGTCAGTGGTAAACAGATGGATGCTATCTACAGGGAACCAAGAGAACAGTGTCAATAATATTCATAGAGCTCAAAAAAGAGCCCTCCTTGTTCAAAAATGTCTTGCTTTCGTACAGAGGGTAAGCATACCTAATGAGGGTTTGAATCCTTGAGTAGGTATTATCACCACCGTCATCTAGTGATAGCCATCAATAGCCTTTCTCCCATATGTACAAGGTTAGGATTTCTGAGGAAGACTAGTTACAAAATGGTCGATATAGCTGCCTAGGTTGTCGGTCAGGCTATCTATACCTGCAATGATCTGTCTACCGGTAGGCTTCTCCAAATCCTTGTGAACCTTTGGTCTATGATAAAAGTAGCTCTCCGTTATAGATGACTGTGGGGTCCCACGAGAGTCTTTCATAAATATCGGTATCTCTGATTAATCTGTATGCTTCCTCCAGATAATGCTCTCTGTCCTGTATTACTAGGCCCCCACCTTTATCGGCTTTTCTGTTAATAACTTCCAAATTATTTTTCCGACTGCACAAAGGGCCTACTAAATTCACTTCATGGCTCTTAGCCCATTTCGATCTCTTAGCACCACAGATACTCCTAAACTCCTCCATAACCACTTTGTAAAACGTTGGTATAGAGTTACCTTTATTTCAATGTGGATAGAAGCTAGATTTAGGTCTAAACAGGGTATTAATTACTCCTGCCTCTACAACCGCAACAGTGATCTCCTCCACCGATTCTTGTCCACTCTTCCAGTATTCCCAACATTTCGTTCTCCAGTGCGTCAGGAGGAGAGGAAGGGGACGTTGTCCCCTGGTTCTCATTCCCTACTCCATTTATCTCTTTAAGCATATAGTGGCACTTGACCGTGAGATTTTGCACAAACCTATTCAGGTCAATGAAAAGTTCAAAAGGGTTTGGAGGGCTCTCAGGGGCATAGTTGAGGCCTCTCCTGAGCAGCCCGAGTTCTGTTTCTGAGAACATGCTTTCAAAGAGGTTATAGATTTTTATAGTAGAATGGCCGTCCGCTACTTCTGTTCTCTTCTTGAGTTTCTTCCCTCCCCATCGCCCTCTTCTTGTTGGCTTCTTAGTCGCCTGGTGTTTGGAGGAGAAGGAAGTCTGCATACTGTGCTCTTCCAGAGTTACGAGGGGCCTCTTGGTTGCTTCTCTGAGGAATACTCTCCTTGTCCATCCTGTCAGTTTAGGCGGACAGCCATGTCTTGGTAGGTTTGCAGTTGTGCCATACTCTTTCCATTTTGTATTGATGATGTATTGAACAGTGCTCTGTGAGATGTTCAAAGCTTGGGATTTTTTTTTATACCCTAACCCTGCTTCAAACCTCTCCACAACTTTATCCCTGACCTTTCTGGTGTATTCCTTGGCTTTGATGATGCTGTTTTTTTCACTAAGGTTCTCTAACAAACCTCTGAGGGCTTCAAAGAACAGCTGTATTTATACTGAGATTAAATTAGACACAGGTGGACTTTATTTACTAATTAGGTGACTTCTGAGAGAAATTGGTTCCACTAGATTTTAGTTAAGGGTATCAGAGTAAAGGGGGCTGAATACAAATGTGTGCCACATTTTTCACATATTTATTTGTAAAAAAAAAAATGGAAAACCATTTATCATTTTCCTTCCACTTCACAATTATGTGCCACTTTGTGTTGGTACATTTACGTTTTTGGTTGTAACATATGTAATTGTGGAAAATTTCAAGAGGTATGAATACTTTTTCAAGGCACAGTACCAGGTCTCGCCAGTGGCAATTGGGATGAGCTCCTTCACACGTACTTTACCACAGCTATTTCTGCAAGAGACAGGCATATTCAGATACACCTCTCTGATTGTTTAAGATGCGCAAGAGAACAGACCCACTTTGTCACAAATGTACCAGAGATTTGCTTCTTATGCTTTGGGCATATGATAAAATTCACCCCTCCTGGACTACTGTAACCCACTTAATCAGTATCTGTTTTAATTTCCCTGAAGTGGTGTATATTTGGAGTTTTGAAAGATATAAATCTAGGATAGATCTTTTACGCCTATAACTCTTCTATGCCAGAAAACTGTGGTATTGCAGTGGGTGTACCCAGAAGTCAACCAGATTAATCTGTGAAAGAACTTGATTAATCGGGTTCTGTTGCTTTACAAGATGACCTATAAACCCAGGGGTTGTCCCCCATAAATTTGATAAAATTTGGGGACCTTGGGTGGAAATGTCTGACACCTAGGTTATTTATTTTTCCTGCTCATTGATATTTTCTCTGACATTTTTATATGTGCTTGATTTAGGATTATTTTGTGACTGTTCCAGTATTTCAACCCAGGAGATATTACATGTAGAGGCTATATGGTTATTATCGGTTTCTTTTACTGTAAGAGCTCTGATAATGTGAACATTTTAATTGCCATATGTAACTTTCTGTTTTAACTAGTATATCCATGGATGTTATTCTAGGTAAGTAGATAGCCCTTGGTAGGCTACTGAGGGTATGTCTTTTGCGAACATAGAATGTATTCTGTCCTTTTAACTTGCTATCTACAGTATGCTGTATGTCAGGGGTGCCCAACCTTTTGAAGAGTGAGGGCCACTTAAGCAACTTGGTGACCAGTCGAGGGCCACAATGAGCGGAGCGGACGGATGACAGGTCACGGCTACTCCTATAGGCCCTCTGATCCGCCCAGATAGAAGGGGACAAATGTTTTTCGGATTGGAGGTAGGCGGGCGTAAACGGACATCTGTCGCTCTGTAGAGGTGAATTGAGGGTCCCATTTGGTCGGGCTGATCGTGTGAAAAGGGCCTAAGACTGCTTTCACACTGTTGCGCTGCGGTTTACACACATGGCGAGTGCCGCTGTGTCTATCCTGCGGGTTAGCCGAACTTTGCCTTAGACTCCGGCTGTGGCAAAAGCTGGCGTTGTAGAGGAAGCATCAGCTTATGGGGCTCTGCTCCGCAGCCGTCTTCTTCCTCTACCACCAGCTTCATTCACAACACTGATGCTGTGGTAGGGCGGGTCGGCAACCTGCAATCTTTGCTTGCTAACCTGCCATTCCAGAGCAGGGGGTCGCGGGCCACATCAGAGGGCTCCGCGGGCCACATGTGGCCCCCGGGCCACTGGTTGGCCACCCCTGCTGTATGTACTTTTTCTAAAAAGTTCAATAAAAAGCAGTATAGAAAAAAACAGGTACAGTGAGCCAAACTATGCTTTTACCTTATCCAGAATTATAGCCACACTGACTACAGTATGGCAACTAAATTTACCTATCAAAAACACACACTAACACTTACCTAACTATCCTAGCACCTACATTGAGGGGAAAAAGTATTTGATCCCTGCTGATTTTTGAACGTTTGCCCACTGACAAAGAAATTATCAATCTATAATTTTAATGGTAGGTTTATTTTAACAGTGACAGACAGAATAACAACAAAAATATCCAGAAAAACACATTTCAAAAACGTAATAAATTTATTTTCATTTTAATTAGTAAAATAAGTATTTGCTCCCAGGTGTCTTCCATACAGCTAACGAGCTGAGATTGAGGCTGGGTTCACACTTGTCCGACAAATGCTCCGACACTGGGAGGTTATGACGTGTGAAAATCAATGTTTCCCTATGAGAGCCGTCTTAACTGGTCTGACTCCAGTCGGTCCGACTTTTAAATTGCTCCCTGTACAACTTTTGGTCCAACATTGATTCTACTTCAGCCTATTGAATATCATTGAAGTCAGTAGGATCCTTGTCCTTACCATCTGACTTTTGACATCCGACATTGTGATTACAGCAGCAGTAAAACAAATTTTATCTCACTCTGGGATTGTTTTGATTGGTCAAAGAACAAGTCAAACTATCACAAAGTCGGATCAAAGTAGTATCCTGTTCATGAAAGTAGGATGGATGTAGGACCAATGTAGGACCAATGTCGCAGAGCAAAGTAGGATGAAAGTGGTACTGCTGTTGTGTAGTATAGTGTGAACCCAGCCTTAGAGCTCCTAATTTCAACTTGTTGCCTGTAAAAGACACCTTTCCACAGAACCAATCAATCAATCAGATTCCAATTTCTCCACCATGGCCAAGACCAAAGAGCTGTCCAAGGATGTCAGGGACAGGACTGTAGACTGACACAAGGCTGGAACGGGCTACAAGACCATCGCCACTGCAGCTGGGTGAGAGGGTGACAACAGTTGGTGTGATTATTCACAAATGGAAGAAACAAAAAATAACTGTCAATCAACCTCGGTTTGGGGCTCCACACAAAATCTCACCTCGTGGAGTTTCAATGATCATGAGAATGGTGAGGAATCAGCCCAGAACTACACGGGAGAATCTTGTCAATGATCTCAAGGCAACTGAGACCATAGTCACCAAGTGAACAATTGGTAAAACACTACACCGTGAAGGACTGAAATCCAGCAGGGCCCGCAAGGTCCCCCTGCTCAAGAAAGCACATGTACAGGTCCGTCTGAAGTTTGCTAATGAACATCTGAATGATTCAGAGGAGAACTGGGAGAAAGTGTTGTGGTCAGATGAGACCAAAATCAAGCTCTTTGGCATCAACTCGCTGTGTTTGGAGGAAGAGGAATGCTGCCTATGACAAGAACACCATCCCCAACGTCAAACATGGAGGTGGAAACATTATGCTTTGAGGGTGTTTTTCTGCTAAGGGGACTGGACAACTTCACCACATCAAAGGTACAATGGACGGGGCCATGTACCATCAAATCTTGGGTGAGAACCTCCTTCCCTCAGCCAGGGCATTGAAAATGGGTCATGGATAGGTATTCCAGCATGACAATGACCCAAAACACACGGACAAGGCAACAAGAGGTAGATAGAAACAAAAAAAAATTGCGCTAACCAGAAAATGAATAAATTTGAATTAATAAGAAAATTGAGTATGTTAAACCCGAAGGCAGCAATAAACAGTGCATATACACATAGATAACATAGTAAAAGAAAAAACTGCGCCAACTCTATAAGCCAGCTGTGAAACCGTAAAAGAGCAATAATCAATATGAAAGTAAAAATAAAAATTCAAAAAATTGAAAATTGAAAAATTAGTCGGAATAAATGTCCTAATAAGCATGAGACACAGGATATGCAGCAGGAATCTTTCAGCTGGAATCTAATAACACCGCAGTGAAGGGTATGACTAATCAGTGAGACCACCACCACATAGCCTCTTACCAGATTGCTAAGAGGGAATAGCCTTGAGCAAGATACACTGCTCTGTATTGAGACCAAATCCAAGGGAATCCTGATCAGATCATCCAAGGGAGAAAAGACAGCTATCCAGAAAATCCTCCACTCATCCAATCCTCCACGAGGAAAGTGGCAGCCCTTCCACTCAGAAATCACGTAGGCCCCCAGATTAGAAGCAGACTATAGTGTGATACCGTTTGGGGGTGTTTATTTTCGTATAAAAAATTGTACTTACAATTAGCATAAAATCGCAAAGCATGTGCCAGCTCTTCCTCGTTCAAATTAAGAGCGGTAGCGTCACTGAGTGCACGTCCCAGACGCGTTTCGTCATAGGTTGACGTTATCAATGGGGATTAAGGCAACAAGAGTGGCTGAACAACAAGCACATTATGGTCCTGGAGTGGCCTACAGTAGCTAGTCTCCAGACCTTAATAGAAAATATGTGAAGATTCAAGTTACCAAACGTCAGCCTCGAAACCTTAATGACTTGGAGAGGATCTGCAAAGAGGAGTGGGACAAAATCCTTCCTGACTGAGATGTGTGCAAACCTGGTGGCCAACTACAAGAAACATCTGACCTCTGTGATTGCCAACAAGGGTTTTGCCACCAAGTACTAACTAAGTCATGTTTTGCAAAGGGATTGATTTTTCACTCATTAAAATGCAAATCAATTTATAACTTCTGTCTCTCACTGTTAAAATAAACTTACCATTAAAATTATAGACTGATCTTCTTTGTCAGTGGGCAAATGTACAAAATCAGCACTTTTTTTCCCTCACTGTATCTAGGAGGGTACTAAAGAAAGGTACAGCTTTTTGGAAGAATTTTATATTGTGACATATAACATGTCAGGAATGTATCCGTACAGCTAACAAATTACTAAAAGATACACATTTTTTTTTTCTTTCAAATTTTGAAGAGTTAAATTTTTTTTTTCTTACTGACATTCAGAAATGATTGTACATCCAGTATGGTTTCCTTGATTGTAGTAAATGCTAAAGCATGATGAGATGGATGGTGGCTTACAGGAATTTTACAGACATACAAAACACTATTAAAAATCACCTTGATTTATAACCATATGTCTAGCTTGCCTCTGGTAAAGCTTGTAGTACACAGCATCATATGTGTACATACGTAAATCTCATTACATTTAAGAGCTGCCGTGTCTATAATGCAGACCCTCCACATCAAAGCTTAGTGGTTTATGGCTTTCATCTCCAGATTACAGGCTGGCATATGCCCAGTAACCGTTCACTAAACCACACATTTCAAGGCTTAATCTACCTATCTTTACGTGTCACAAGTAATTCCTCACAAAGGCGATTTGTGCTGGGTGGAATTTTTATTTATCCTGTACTGTACGTGGGCTTTTGTAGGAAAAAGAAAGAGCGAGCCTTCTGCAGGAAATTGTCGTCTTTTAGAGGAACACTCCCCCCCCCCCCCCCCCCAATTCCTCTTTTCCTCTTTCCCCTTATTTACAAAAGATCTAGAGACTGGAATACATTTTTGCAAACAATTGTTCATGATATTTTAAATTTGAGGTGAACTTTGCTGCTAAAGTAATATTTTAGCTATAGGTGAGCTTGATGGGCTTATGGAACAATGTAAACATTAGACATGTGAGGTTCGTTTTGTTCCTAATAAATATTCTGACAAATTTTTCGTTATTTGTCGATTCAGATATATCCGAAAACCCAAATTACAGTATAAAAAACGTTTACTGTATGCTCAGAATAACTAAACAAAATTAGTCAGAATTTTCTAAATTCTAAACAAATTTTACATCGAATTCAATTAATATTCTAATGCTCTAATTTTTTCGCTACAGACAGCTCTCAATCTTTTATTGGCGGAAATTCAGAAAAGCAAAAGTCCGATGGAGTATACACACGGTCGTAATTTCCGTTCCAAAGCTCACATCGGACTTTTGCTGTCGGAATTTCCGATCGTGAGTACGGGGCACAACTGCAAACATATTTCTGAAATCAAAGACTATGTGTGTTATTAGAGTACCATTTCAAAATAATGTTGTTTTTGTTAAGCCAAAGATGGTTTAAAAAAAATCATTGGATGAAGATTTTTCTTTTTGTTTTCTTTTGTTTGTTTCATTTGCTACATTCAAATGGAAAAAGATTCAAAATTGATCAATTCAAACGTTTCAAATCTAAAACTAAATTCAAAGAAAATTTGAAGAGGACACGAAACGAAATCCCAATATGAATTCCAAATACAAATCCCGAATACGAATTGAATGAATCAACCAAAATAACAGTATTTGAAAGTTAAAAAAATACATGATTTAATTAAGCATTAATTATTAGTAATGAGCTCAGGCGAGGATTTGAACCACTGCGTGTGATTCCCATCAGGGGGTTGCCTCCTATATGGGCCAGTTATCAGCAGCTGAGGCATTCCCTGCTCCTCAGGGGCGTGAATATACGTGTGGCCTTGGGGTAGGGAGGTCCACAGCAGAGACCTTGAGAGATATAAGAAACTTGCAGGCATCTATCAAACATTAAAACATTTTTTTGGGGTGAATTACCTACAGTATTTAAATAATTTTGTATATTGTAGCATTTTTTGCTGTTACAGTGCATTACAGGCTTCTGTAAATGCAACCATTTTCTGTCCCCTGAAAATTGCAAATATGATCGCAAGCAATCAGCAGAAACGATCACCCACAAGCTAGAATGACGTCTATAATCTGGTCAATTGTGAAGACATAACTGGACAATAGATTGACAATTTCACTAACTGTTTTTAGTAAAGATAGGACCAAAATGGAAAAAAACGATGGTAATGTCTTTAAAAGTGTTTGGATTTATTTCTTGTGAAAAAAAAAAGTGTTTGTATTTTCTACTGGGTATGATTGGGGCATTTTGGTGTGCATTTAAAAAAAAAATCTTTTTGCGCTAAAAAATGCCCCTCCTTGCAGAGTCAGAAAGTCAAGAATAAGGATGAGCTTGTATATGGATCAAACCTGGGTTTGGACCAAACTCTGCTGTCTTGGAACTAAAAGTTCCATGATGCATTGCAATGCTCCGACAGACACAAGCATGATGGAATCAAATGCCATGACCCCCCCCCCCCCAATAGTATCCCCCTTCACCTGCCCACACCCTCTGCTGCTACATATAAGGCTATGTAAGTGGTGAAGGGAGGGGCAAGGGAGCTGGGTCAGCATAGACAGTAATTAGACCTTCCCAGAAGAGGAGAGAGTTATGATGTGGAAGAAGGGAGGGGGCTGTGCTAGGGAATTGACTCTTTGGAGGCAGTCAAATGTGCTAGCAAGTTCAGAATTTTCACTTCTCTTCCACAAAAATAATAAATAAAAAAAATCAATATTTTTTTAATTGGTAACAAAATATTTATTTGGGCAATGAGCATTTTAAGAAGGAGATATCTGCAATGACAGCCCACATATTTATAGTTATCTTGTGTTAGGACTCTTTAAGGCCCCATTCTCATCTGTGCAATTTAGTGTAGTGCATTAATACATATGTATTATGGTACAATGCGTAGATCTAAGGCACACAATGCTACAATGGATAGGAGTGAAGCTAGCCTTAAGTATGGGATAGTTTTTTTCTGTAATCATACTAAGGCCCCTTTCACATTGAGGAGTTTTTCAGGCGGTAAAGCGCTAAAAATAGCGCTGCTATCCCGCCTGAAAAACTCCTGCACTGCAGACTCAATGTGAAAGCCCGAGGGCTTTCACACTGAGGCGATGCGCTGGCGGGAGACAAAAAAATCTCCTGTCAGCAGCATCTTTGGAGCGGTGAGAGGAGCGGCATGTATACCGCTCCTTCACCGCTCCTTCCCATTGAAAACAATGGGAACCGCGGCAATACCGCCCGCAATGCGCCTCTATAGAGGCGCATTGCGGGCGATATTAACTCTTTATCGGCCGCTAGCGGGGGTTAATACCGCACCGCTAGCGGCTGATACCCGCGGCAATTCCGGCGGTATAGCGCCGCTATTTTTAGCGGCGTTATACCGCCACCGCAGCTCCCGCCCCAGTCTGAAAGGGGCCTTAGGCGGATGCTGCATCTGTTCCCCGCTGGCTCTAATACTGAGAACTAAGCGATTAAACGCCACCGATCGCTCGCTTCTAAGTTCCGTGAGCAAAGAGGTTCCATATGGTCACGATCTTGCCCTAACCTGGACCAGCTCTGCTACGTCAGCCGACAAGGGGCTTCAGCCCGCTGTCTGCTGAAAACTGCACTCCTGTGATCCACAGGAGAAGTACAGCCAAATGAGCTTTGGCTGTACTTCTCCTTTAAAGAATATGCAAGCCCAACATTTCATATTCCTGATATGTGGCTGCTGTACCATGTACTTGTATGATAAAGTATATGTTCTGAGCATAGCATACTAGCTCATTATGAATTACTTACCTGAGATCGAATCCCCCACCACGGTCCTCATTCCCCTCCTTCGTTGCCACCATCTCTCCCTGAGTGACTTCCGAGTATGGCGGCTCGGGCGCTGTGACTGTCCGGAGCCACGATGACGTCACTCCCATGCATGGGTGTGGGAGCTGCCAGTCACGGCTCGCTCGATGTTTCTAAAGGTTTCCACAGTGCACCTGCGCCGTTGTCTATGGCTCATGTGCCGTAGACATCGGTGTCCTTCTTTTTAGCAAATATGTCCTAAATCGTGTAGGTTTCTTGCACCTACAGGTAAGCCTTAATCTAGGTTTACCTGTAGGTAAAAGTGGTCTGTAAGGGTTTACAACCACTTTAAAGCTACCCTGTGTCAATACACAGAAAAATTCTCTTACATGCTGTACATGTAAAGAAGAAAGCATATGCTTATCTTCCCTGCTGTGCGTGCTGCTGAACGTGGTCACACGACCAGGCACCAAAAGGGAGCCAGAAATGGCTACTTATAGTAAAAGGGAAACTTTAACATCACCCCACTGTTCAGTAAATGATGGGCACACTAAAGCAGCCCATAGATTACTCCATTTTCTCTCCTTCCAGGAAAGATAAATCACTCGACTCTCCCATCAACTCAGTCGGTGTTGATGGGGGAAGGCCTCCTGCAGCGCTATTTTGTACCTTCCCAGCTGGCAGAACACAGTGATTATTGCTAGTTGCTATAGCCAAAGGCAGTAATCAAATGTAAAAAAATCTGACAGGCTGGTTGTACCCAAATCAATTGATAGATCCACTTGGATACAATCAACCTGACCATAGATGGATCGAATCTCAGCTGGTTCCTGCTGAACCGGCCTAATTTCGATCCATGTGTGACTGGCTTAAAGCACCCATAACCTGGGGGCTAAAATAAACAAATCTATTAGACTTCTCCACCCACATCATACTGGTCACTGGAAGTTCAACATGACACCTCATGGGAAAGAACTCGGAGGATCTGAAAAAAATTAAATAAAATAAAATTGCAGGGAAGTATTCCAACATAACGACCCCAAACACACCTCCAAGACGACTGCTGCCTTGCTAAAGAAGCTGAGGGTAAAGGTGATGGATTGGCCAAGCATGTTTCCAGACCTAAACCCTATTGATCATCTGTAAGGCTCCTCAAACGGAAGGTGGAGGAGCACAAGGCCTCTATCATCCACCAGCCCCGTGATGTCATCATGGAGGATTGGAAGAGGAGTCCAGTGGCAACCTGTGAATATCTGGTGAACTCCATACCCAAGAGGGTTAAAGGGTCACTAAAGGAAAACAATTTTTTTGCTGAAATGACTGTTTACAGGGTATAGAGACATAAAAGTTAACTGATTCCTTTTAAAAATGATTAAAAATTGAATTTCATTTCATCTATCATATAATGTGCCTCTAGTTTCACGTTCGGTTTTAAAGGTACATACATGAAGTTCCAGGTGAGAGGTGAGTCGGGAAGACTCACAGAACAAAAACAACAAATCCAGGGCAGTGTTTTGTTTTTAAAATGAATCTGATTGGTTCTGAGGAGTTTTAGACACACAGTAATGATAGCTTAGACCACCGTGAAAATCTCCCAGTACGATGGTTATAAGGAAACAGGCAACCAGGAAGTGTGGAGATCACAGCAGAATTACAGCTACTTCAAAGCAAAAACGAACAATGAGGACATGAAACCAGTACTGCAGTAAGGTAAAGGAAGCTAATTTAGCTAAAAAAAAAAATTCCTTTAGTGACCCTTTAATTAAGGCAGTGCTGGAAAATAATGGCGGCCACACAAAATATTGACACTTTGGACATTTTCACTTAGGGGGTGTACTCACTTTTGTTGCCAGCAGTGTGTTGCGTTATTTTGAAGGGACAGCAAATTTACACTGTTATACAAGCTGTACACTCACTACACAACATTGTAGCAAAGTGTAATTTCTTCAGTGTTGACAAAAATGTGAGGGGTGTACTCACTTTAACCTCTTCCCGGCTGCACGGCAGGTTTTTACGGCCACAATGCGGCTCTTAATTGCCGGGAGGCCGTCTATATACGGCCTCCAGGCCACTGGGGGGCGCGCGAGCACGCCCGCCGCGTCTGTCAGGTGCCGATACGCGTGCCTGGCGGCCGCGATGACCGCCAGGCTCCCGCGTTTGGCAGTCACGGAGACAGGGAGGTGGAGCTCTGTGTGTAAACGTCCTGTCAGGGAGAGGAGACCGATGGTGTGTCCCTTGTACATAGGGACAACCATCGGTCACCCCCCACAGTAAGAATCACTAATTAGGGAATACATTAACCCCTTCCTCGCCCCCTAGTGTTAACCCCTTCCCTGCCAGTCACATCTACAGTAATCAGTGCATATTTATAGCATTGTTCGCTGTATAAATGTGAATGGTCCCAAAAATGTGTCAAAAGTGTCCAATGTGTCCGCCACAATATTGCAATCCTGACAAAAATCGCAGATCGCCGCCATTACTAGTAAAAAAAAAAAAATTCATAATTCTATCTCCTATTTTGTAGATGCTATAACGTTTGCGCAAACCAATCACTATACGCTAATTGTAATTTTTTTTACCAAAAATATGTAGAAGAATACCTATCGGACTAAACTGAGGAAAAAAAAACTTGGGATATTTATTAAAGCAAATAGTAAAACATTTTTTTTTTTTTTTCAAAATTGTCGCTCTATTTTTGTTTATAGGGCAAAAAATAAAAACTGCAGAGGTGATCAAATACCACCAAAATAAATCTCTATTTGTGGGGAATAAGGACGTCAATTTTGTTCGGGAGCCACGTCGCACGACCGCGCAATTTTCATTCAAAACGTGACATTGCAGGAAGGGAGTATATGTGCCCAGTAAGCAAAAGGTTAAGATACTGTGTTTTTGTTACTATATATATATATATATATATATATGTATCTTAAAAAAGTGATAGCCTGGACTGTGACAGGTCTTCTTTATGGAGAGATCTGTGTCTATTAGGGGTGCAACGGATCAAAAAAAACTCACGGTTCGGATCGTTCCTCGGATCAGAGTCACGGATCGGATCATTTTTCGGATCGGCAAAAAAAAAAAAAAATTCTCCCCCACTGTAATATTCACCCACTGTAATATTCACATCTCCCCCCACTGTAATATCCACATCTCCCCCACTGCAGTGGCGTCACCTGGTGCAAAAAATAATGGTGTCACCCCCTAACCAACTATAGTCCCCCCTCAGTAAAGACCCCCCTCCCTCGGTGCAGACACCCCCATCGGTGCAAACACCCCCACCTCAGTGCAGACTCTCCCCAGCAGTACACCCCCTCAGTACAGATGCCCCCCCCACAGTACAGCCCCCCCTCTCAGTAAAGACACCAACCGCCCTCAGTGCAGACACCCCCCCTCAGTACAGACACCCCCTATCAGTATGACTCCCAGCTGTGTGTGTGTCCCACGAGCGTGGGCTCCTTCGCCTCTGTGGGTGTAAACAGAGAGAAGGGCTGCCGCCGGGTGTACCAAGATGGCTGCGGTGCCGGAGCTAGGCCGAAGCCACGGCCTTTCCTAATGCTATGGCTGCGGCGGCAATCCGCGGATCACATAGTGTGCCGATCAGAAGGGGGGGTGACCCGTTCGGATCACGGATCAGCGGTGATCCGTTGCACCACTAGTGTCTATCAGATCCCAGATCTCTCCTCTGGCCTCCAAAGCATCTGATCACACCAAGATCAATATGATCAGATTATTTTTATAAGTAAACAGTTTGTTTACATGGGACCAAAACCAGAAAATTCTTGTTGCTTCAGATTTGTGACGTCACACAGTGGGGGGGGGGGGGGGGGCACGTGTCTCTCTCACCGTGTCCTGGGGAAACTGATGCTGTGGGTCGCATCTTTTCTGGGTTCCCTGATTAGACAAGAGAGCTCAGTAGAAGTGGTGGCGGGAGGGACCCTCTTCTACCGTCTGTAAAAGTGATCCAGTGGTTGTATAGCCGCTGGGATCACATGTACCCAATAGGGCAGGGTTTGACAAATTTGCTTGGAATCTAGGAGCCAGCTAAAAAAGTTAGGAACCAGAAAACGCGCCCGTCCCGCCAAGCTTGCGCGCAGAAGCGAACGCATTTGTGAGTAGCGCCCGCATATGTAAACGGTATTCAAACCTCCTCTGTAACTCAAAACATGCAACCTGTAGAATTTTTTAAACGTCGCCTATGGAGATTTTAAAGGGTAAAAGTTTGTCGCCGTTCCACATGCAAACGCAATTTTGAAGCGTGACATGTTGGGTATCAATTTACTCGGCATAACATTATCTTTCACAATATAAAAAAAATTGGGCAAACTTTACTGGTGTCTTATTTTTTAATTAAACCACTTAAGGACCGCCTCCTGCACATATACGTCGACAGAATGGCACAGCTGGGCACAAGCACGTACAGGGACGTCCTCTTTAAGTGCCCAGCCGTGGGTCGCAGCTGCGTACGGGGATAGTTTTATGGCATTTTTATTAATATTTTTCTTTTTACTACTAATGGCAGCGATAAGTGATTTTTTTCTCGTGACTGCGACATTATGGCGGACACATCAGACACTTTTGACACATTTTTGGGACCATTGTCATTTTCACAGCGAAAAGTGCTATAAAAATGCACTGATTACTGTGAAAATGGCAATGGTAGTGAAGGGGTTAACCACTTGGGGGCGCATGTGTGTTTCTAACTGTAGGGGGGCAAGGCTGGACTTGTGACGTTAGTGATGTTCGTTCCCTATATCAGGGAACAGACGATCAATGTCACTGCCACACAGAAGAACGGGGAAGGTGTATTTACACACACCTCTCCCCGTTCTTCAGCTCCTGTGACCCCGATTGCGGGACACCCACAGCGATCGGGTCCCGCGGGCGTGGTCACGGAGCTTCGGACCGGGTCGCAAGCGCGTCGCTCTTCTCCCATGCAGCCAGCGAGTGGAGGAGCGGGGTGAGGGGCAGAAAATGACTTCTCACCAGGTGGGGGCCTCTAGTAATTTGTGGGGCCCTCCGCAGATTTGTGGGGCCCTAAGCGGCTTGAATAGTGAGCCTATAGGGCGGATCGGCCCTGGGTCCGATGTTTTTTTACAACACCGGAAGTAATGGGAGGGGGGGGGTGACATGAGAAGGGAGTGGGAGGGACCCCCTCTGTTGCAAGACTTCCCTTCCCTCCCCAACCAATCCCAGAGAGACTTAGGAGCAACCAGACTCCTCCCAGGAGAAGAAATGGAGGTGATGGGAGTGGGCGGTGACTTCAGCATGGAGTGGGCGGGGTCTCAAGCTACAGCGTGCATCCCAAATCCTCAATCCCGGAGGGGAAGGAAAAAATACATTGTAGTGGGCAGTGACCGGAACTATAGCGAACGCTCCGATTCATCACCGACCCGGAGAGTTGCTGAGGGGGGTCGCCAATTTTATTCATAGATGAAATCCCTCCTTTATTAACCGACCAATCCTGGAGAGACTTAAAGCGCCCGTGTTATCTATTGGGCGGACGTGATGGAAAGCAGGAGGTAAAAGGACTAGGGAGTGGGCGTGGCCTGTCCATGCACAGTTCTAATCCCTCTTGTACCTGGTCGACCAATCATGCTTCATCCGGGGGTGGGTGCTGTGAATGGGCGGTGACAAGAGTAAACAGGCTAGAACAAGCAGTAGAGGTATAGTGTAGGCGGGGCACAAATGCCAAGAAGGGGCGTGTACTGTGTAAGGTGCATGGTTCATTATGTGGCAATGGGGGCAGTGAAGACAAAAAAAAACACACCTAGTTCCTCCCCCCACATCAATCCGCTGCTTCTTTATATCAGACCCCAACAGGTCATGTTTTCAGCATTTCCATTAAGGACTAGAATGAGAAACATGGCTCTAAACAGGTCATGTTTTCAGGATGTCCATTATTTTGCACAGGTGATTTAATCAGTTAAACTTCCGTTTTCGTCTCAGGGAAATCCTGAAAACATGACCTGTCAGAATATAGAGCCATGTTTATCGATCTAGGCCCAGATTCACAAAACACTTGCGCCGACGTATCTCCAGATATGCTGCATAAGTGCAAATATGCGCCGTCGTATCTATGCGCCGGACTCAGAAACCAAGATACGCCTGAAAATAGGCTTCATCCGACCGACGTAACTTGCCTACGCCGGCGTATCGTGGGAGCATATTTACGCTGGACGTATTTGGCGCTCCCATTGATTTTCTATTCACATATGCAAATGAGGGAGATACAGCGATTCACGAACGTACATGCGCCCGACGCAGGCTACGCGATGTGCGCATAAGTTGTACGTCCGGCCTAAAGTTATTCCCCATAAAGCAGGTGTAACCCTACACCCGAAGGAGCCGCTGATTTGTTTTTGGGCTCGGCATATTGAGTTACCCTAATGTGGCGTATGGGTGCAGGTGGATGACAAAGCAGTGACCGAAAGTCCAGACAGTGAATAAAGGGTTTTCCAATGTTTTATTCCAGGCCAAAATCAACATTAAGTGGGAAGAGCAGGTTGATGAAGAAGAAAGAAGAACCTTGCAGTCAGGCCTGGATATCAATTGAGCAGTACTTGCTCAACAGAGTACCAAACTGTTATTCGTCGCCACTCTAGTTGGAGTGGGTAAAGTGCCCCCGGACAGACCCCTCTCACAAGCCTGGCAGCCGAAGTGTCACTTAGGATGTTCTGGGAGGAACAGATCTCTCTCACAGACCTGGCTCTAGGGCCTCTGCCACAGGCCGATTACTTTTAGGTGAGCTAGATGGATAGATTGAGCGAATCCTCCCAGTAGGGTTTTCTTTAGTATAGGTCACCGGATGACAGCAGCACGTACCTGTCACCATTCCGGTCACCAGATCCCCGATTGGCTCGCTCAAGCCCTGTTGGACAACCTGCCTCCGGGTTACCCTCAAGCCGACCTCCCAATCGAACGGCACCCAGCCTGGGATCCTTTCAATAGAACCGGGAATCCAGTAAGTCACTGGAGTCCATTTTTACCTCCGGATGAGGGTTTAGGTAGACTACAATTTTGGCCTGGCGGGGTCCATGGATGCGCGCACCCTGAAGGTGGATGCCGCACCTGGAACCGGGGCCCCCCGCGAAAACTTGGTTAGCACATGACACCTGTCACAGATATACCCCTCCCCAGCATGCCTTGCGAGGGAGAAACTTCTCTGATTGGCTGCTGGGGAAAGTTGCTCTGCCATAACCCCTCTGGTGCCAACTGCCAGCCAGGGATGGTATTGCATCCCTGGAGCACAGACTGACCCAGTGGACGTGTCTGGAGTGACAGAAGTCCCAATTTTAACAAATTCAGAATGGGAGCAAAGTAACTCTGCCATTCCCCATTAACTTAAGCGTAGTGCCCATACTGAAAGTAAGGGGGCGCTACATCAGCAACAGCCGTGCACAGGTCAGCTGGAGAGCAGCTACAGCAGCACCGCACTTGCAGGACAACACATCCGTATGCCAACATGCCAGGGGCAGCCATGGTCATAGCACTACTGCATCCACAGGCACGGAGGAGGATATACCGAACGAGCATGAACGTCTTTGGCATGGGTGAATCGGAGGTGTATCGCATCTTCAGATTCAGCCCTGATGCCATCCTGGAATTAGCCACAGCCCTGCATGATGAAATCACCAGCCAGACACAACGCTCACATGCAGTGCAGCCACTGGTCAAGGTACTGGCAACACTCCATTTCCTCGCCAGTGGATCGTTCCAACATACAAGTGGAGTCGTGTCTGGGATGTCGCAATCCACCATGAGCAGATGCGTGCACCAGGTTGTCCCCGCAATCCTCACACGCATGTCCCACCACATCATCAAACCCACCCATGAGCATCTGCGGCAGAAGGCAATGCAGGATTTCTACAGAATTGCCGGATTCCCATGCACCGTGGGGGCCATTGATTGCACACATGTGGCACTACGCCCCCCCCCCCCCGGGCCACAGAGCACATATACCGCAATCGTAAGCAGTGGCATTCCATCAACGTACAGGTGATAGCCGATGCCCAATGCCTCATATGGCATGTCCGTGCCAAACACCCCGGGGCCAGCCACGACAGCTACATATTCCGTCAAAGCAACATCCCAACGGAATTCGAACAGAACGTGTATGGGGACAGCTGGCTGGTTGATGAGTGACATGGGAGTCATGGTAAACATGGAAATCGATGGACAGCCGCACTCCGAATAAACTTGAGGAAGTTGTCTTTATTGATAAAAGTAAGACATGTACATCCAAAGATACACATAAGGGGACAGCCGACGCGTTTCGCACACAATTAGTGCTTAGTCATTTCCATGTTTTCCATGTTTGCCTAGTGCATTGCCAGCACCTTGGACTCCTGGGAGGTTCCTCCAATTGTCTGCTAAAGATCCACCTGGAGCGGTGACTCCCTTCCCTTGTCTATTTTGGATTTGACATGGGAGTCGGGCATGACTGTCCGACCCCATGATGCATACATCACAAGGGGCACATGCACGGCTAACATCCTCCTGTCTTTTCCCTTCCAGGTAACTCTGCATATGCACTTGGGCCCCATCTCCTGACTCCATACCGGAATCCCCAAACCAGAGGCGAGAGAAGATACAATGCTGCACACATACGTACCCATGCAGTGGTGGAGCGCACATTTGGCATCCTGAAGTCCCGTTTCTGATGCCTGGATACGTCTGGGGGGACCCTGTTGTATTCCCCAAACTTTGTGTGCCAGATTATCGGTGCGTGCTGCACAACTACGCCATGAGAAAAAGGGCCTGGAGATTGACATATGTGATGACCTGACCCCCGAACCAGACAGTCCCCCCCTGCCGAGGCTACCCCGTCTGCTGAAGGAACAGCAGTCAGGAGTTGCCTCGTGGAACGTATCTTTGCATGTTAAACACACACATTCATCATGGCACAAGGAGAATGCACACCACTGTGGTCCCTAGCTTACACACACCACATCACATTGGTTTAGCCCAAGTCCACCATGCAGGACATGGGAGCACCACGCCACGCCAAGGCCCCAATGATGTTGCTGTCTATTCATACCACATTCACACGGTCGTGGGAATAACCTCTCCCTGACGATCCAAGGTGACATGCCTTGCTGGCAGGAATGTCACCCACACACACACACTCACACAGCAGTCACACTGTAGCGGCACCGGGCAAACCCTGCCCCTGCAAACGGGTGTCCGGGCACCACAATACTGGGAATGCTATTGAGCATTCCCACTAATTAACAGCAGAATATGTCAGTTGGCTGACTCTGCAGTTGACCGTTGGGCAGCCAATCAGATTGAAGGTGTCAGGTGTGAGGTGACAGGTATCAGGTGTGAAGGAGATGCACAGATCTGACAGGCAACCCAATTGTAAAGTAAAGGATTGCACATGACAGACTGACAGAGCTGCTGCCCCCATCACCACCATCCCCATCATTGTCACTGGGAGTAGTCACATGGATAGTTGTGTTCTGGGCTCTTTATGGGGGCTGCAGGAGGAAATTCCTTCTATTTTATCATATAGTGTCCAGAACATAACTGCATACAGGACTCACCCCCCTTCTCCTGGTCTTTATCACCAAGATCTCAGCGCAGTCAGAGATCACATTGGGATTTCTATCTCTTGGTGGCCACAAAGTATAAATATTGTTCAAGGTTTACAACCATTTTATATGTCCACAGATTCTGTGTAGCATCAATAAATGAAGTGTAAAATAGCAGGAATAGAAATAATTGCTTTATATTTTCTCCCCAGAAGCGCAAAATGACCCAACTGCCAATGAAATTGAGCGCACAGTCCATGGAACATTAGCATATGTTGGTGCCTCCTCATTAGTGCACATCAGTGCCTCCTCATTAGTACAGTCGGTGTCCCATGATCGGTCACAGGAGCTGAAGAACGGGGAGAGGAGAGTGTAAACACACATTCCCCGTTCTTCTGTGTGGCAGTGACACTGATTGTCTGTTCCTTGATATAGGGAACGACGATCAGTGACGTCACGCCTACAGCCACGCCCCCCTACAGTAAGAATCACTCCCTGAGGCCCCGTACATACGGTCGGACCGAACCGATGAGAATGAACCAAAGTTCAGTTTCATCGGACCAAACCGACCGTGTGTATAGGCCATCGGTCTGTTTTCCTTCGGTCCAAAATTTTAAAACATGCTTCAAAACCGAACCAATGGACCGCTACCCCATCGGACCAAACCGATGGTTAGTACAGAAAAGCATCGGTTCAAAACCCGCGCATGCTCAGAATCAAGTCGACGCATGCTTGGAAGCATTGAACTTCGTTTTATTCAGCACGTCGTGTGTTTGACGTCACCGCGTTCTGACCCGATCAGATTTTGGACTGACGGTGTGTACAACATATCAGGCCGTACGGCCACTTCAGAGGTGAACATCGGTTTGGTCAAACCGTGTGTAGAAGGCCTTAGGGCACAAAATACCACCAAAGAAAGCTCTATTTTTGGAAAAAAAAGGATGCCAATTTTGTTTGGGAGCCACGTCGCACGACCGCGCAATTGTCAGTTAAAGCGATGCAGTGCCGAATCGCAAAAAGGGGCAAGGTCCTTAACCTGCATAGTGGTCCGGATCTTAAGTGGATAATAAACACACCTGCACATTGATCAATGCCATCATAGGGTGTGAACTGCCTAGGACTTTTTTGCCTATGTTGTGAGGATTCGTTTTATATCATTTATTACTTTGCACCTCTACTGCATCAGCAGTCGGATTTAGACATTTGAAGCATCTTGAGATTTTTTTTCACCACATTTACTGATTATAAGAGTTGCACTTCACATAGTACACTCACCTCTAGGAGGCAGGCAACCATACCATTTAACTCACTCACTTCTAGAGTCACCTACCTTTTTGGAAACGCACCACGGAAGAGCGATCCACTAACATATTGCTGTTCAGCAACAGGGTACACCACCTGACTGTAGAGATCACCCTACATGTCCAGCTTTATCTCCATAGGCCTCTCTGAATTAGCAACAGGAGCTTATACACCATATAAGCTCGCCCATGTTGTGGTTATCCGACATTTCATTTATTATATATCTGTGGGATCACCAGCACCTAGATCTGCTTTTTGCCACACAGTCAATACAGGATTGGATTTCACCATCTATATACCAACCATTAGTGGGCAGCGCCATTACCCCTTTACATATAACACTCATTTTCAGACCCCATAACTGGGGTACTACAGGGGGGCAGCAGCCTTACCCAGCACCTCAGCGCAGATTTATTATAGGGGTTATCATTCTATTAAATTAAGACATCAAAAAGTGATAGGGTGCAAAACCAAACGCATCCTCAAAAAGAGAGGGGGAAAAAAAGCATCTACAGTGGTATTGGGTGGGATGTCACAATAGGCAAAAGAAGACTCTACTTACCTAAAGATCTCATAGACCAGAAGTTCTCCATCATGACATTCTTATAGGTCTCCTTCTGTCCAATCTTCAGGGATTCCCACTCTTCTTCTGAGAAATAGATTGCCACATCATCAAACGATAACACCTTATAAAAAGGAAAAGAAAATGAATCACTTCAGCCCCCGGCCAATTCTGCCACTTGGCACACACTGTATGTAAAGATCTTACAAAATGGTTTACTAGAAAATGACTTAGAAACCCCCAACGCACACAATATTATATATATAAAAATAAAGGGCTCGACAAATTGCGGGCGCCCGGTCGCAATTGCGACAAGAAATTGTGACCTGGCGCCCGGGGAAGCTTAGGCCTGCAGAAGGTTGCAAAGCCGCGGCCTCAATTATCCTGTGTCTCCATGCGCCCCCACCTCTGGGCCCGCGTCTGCCAGTAATTGAGGCTGCGGGTTCACAACACACAGCCATTAATGTCTAAACCTCTGGCAACAAAAGTGAGTACACCCCAAAGTGCAAAATCTCCAAATTGGGCCCAATTTGCCTTTTTCCCTCCCCGGTGTCATGTGTTTCATTAGTGTTACAAGGTCTCAGGTGTGAATAGGGAGCAGGTGTGTTAAATTTGGTGTTATCGCTCTCACTCCCTTTGAATTCCTTTAGATCTACCAACAACTACAGTATGTAGTGCAAAGGCCTGCCTGGTTGCATGCAGGCTGATTGGATAGTTTAGCTAGGTCCTCATAGTACATAGTTTTAGTCATTCTTAGCTAGATTCAGGTACGGCGGCGCATCTTTCAGGTGGCGTAGCGTATTGTATTTACGCTACGCCGCCGTAAGTCAGAGAGGCAAGTGCTGTATTCACAAAGCACTTGCCTCCTAAGTTCCGGCCGCGTAGCGTAAATGGGGCTGGCGTAAGCGCGCCTAATTCAAATGAGGATGAGGGGGGCGTGTTTTATGTAAATGATTGGTGACGCGACGTGATTGACGTTTTTTTTACAAACGGTGCATGCGCCGTCCGTGTACATATCCCAGTGTGCATTGCTCCAAAGTACGCCGCAAGGACGTATTGGTTTCGACGTGAACGTAAATTACGTCCAGCCCCATTCACGGACGACTTACGCAAACAATGTAAAATTTACAAATTTCGACGCGGGAACGACGGCCATACTTAACATTGACTAGGCCAGCTATTTGTTCGATTAACTTTTACGCCGGAAAAAGTCATACGTAAAAAAATGTGCTGGGCGCACGTACGTTTCTGAATCGGCGTATCTAGTCATTTGCATATTCTACGCCAAACTCAACGGAAGCGCCACCTAGCGGCCAGCGTAAATATTGCACCCTAAGATACGACGGCGTAGGAGACTTACGCCGCTCGTATCTTAGCCTAATTTAAGCGTATATGGTTTCCAGAATATGCTTAAATTTAGGACGGCATAGATTCAGAGTTACGACGGCATATCTACTGATACGCCGGCGTAAAGCTATCTGAATCCAGCTGTCTAAAATTGATTGTACAAAAATGTTACAGTCAAATTCTAATGTGTGTGTGTGTGTGTGTGATGAGCCTAAAAACGAGGATGAATCTCCTGTCTTATTTGTTGTAGTCAACCAATGCCTGCAGCCACTGATTGGCTGACAATTATCTGCCCGGTTCCTTTGATTTAGAAGTCGAAGGATGTCAAATGGACTGGTGCTGGCTGGCCAACCGGTGATCAAATTTTGTCCAGTTCTTTAGGAAACAGTTGAAATTTGCTCATTGGATGGCCCTGTCGACTACCTCTCGCCCAACATCCCTTGATTGAAAAATCGAAGGACCTGGGCAGAAAATTGTGGTCTGAACAGCTGCTGCATCCAATCAGATACAGCTGCTGTTTGGGTGTTTTGAGAGTCAGTGGGTCCAGCAGTCAGGACACAATAGCTGGCCCAGGTGGGCTACAGCGAACCCCAGGATATTGAAGCCCCATCCCATGCCTTCTTGTTTGACGTCACTGGCTCCATGTACGATGACCTCAGACAGACAGGTGATCAAAGGCGTCAACCGCATCTTGGAGCGCACGGTGACCAAAACCATCAGCAACTACATTATATTGTCAAAACTATTGGGACGCCTGCCTTTACACACACATGAAATTTAATGGCATCCCAGACTGGGAATGTTTGACCATTCTTCCAGAAGCACATTTGTGAGGTCAGGCACTTGACATTGGATGAGAAGGCCTGACTCGCAGTCTCCACTAAAATTCATTCCAAAGGTGTTCTATCGGGTTGAAGCCAGTCAAGCTCCTCCACCCCAAACTCGCTCATCCATGTCTTTATGGACCTTGCTTTGTGCACATGTTGGAACAGGAAGGGGCGATCCCCAAATTGTTCCCACAAAGTTGGGTGCATAAAATTGTCCAAAATGTCTTGGTATTCTGACGCCTTAAAGTGATTGTAAACCTTTGTTAATTCTTTTTTTAACCAGTTCCCGACCACCGCATGTACATATACGTCCACAATATGGCACGTACAGGCACATGGGCGTATAGGTACGTCCCCGCCTTACCTCGGTTCGGGGGTCCGATCGGGACCCCCTCCGGTACATGCGACGGCCGGGAACGGTGTACGGGAGGTCCGGGAGGAGGGGGCGGCTATTGGTTTCCAGCCGTCCCCTCTCGATCTCCCTCGGCGAATCGGATTCCACCTGAGCCCTCCCTGCCTGTGTAACTGTAAACACAGGCAGGGAGGAAGTGACGTTTTCTCCCCTCTGGCGGTCTTTTCGTCCGGTTCCAGAGGAGAGAAGACGTCAGTACTGTGAGTTGCACCAACAGCACACTGACACAGCACACATAGGCACATAACCCCCCCCCGATCACCCCCCCAGCACCCCCAGATCACCCCCTGTCACAGTGTCACTGATTGCAGTGATCATTTATTTTCTGATCACTGCTTTTAGTGTCAGTGTGACAGAAAAAAGTGTCAGGGCAGTTAGGTTTAGGCCCCTTTAGGTCCAGGGTAGCCCCCTACCCCCCCCCCCCCCAATAAAGGTTTAACCCCTGATTGCCCCTAAAGTTAACCCTTTCACCCCTATTGCCAGTGTCACTAAGCGATCGGTTTCTGATCGCTGTATTAGTGTCACTGTTGCCGCTAGGCAGTTAGTTTTTTTTGAGGTTCGCCGCCAGGTTTATATAGCGTTAGGTACCCCCATAAATAAAGGTTTTAACCCCTGATTGCCCCTAGAGTTAACCCTTTCACCCCTATTGCCAGTGTCACTAAGCGATCGGTTTCTGATCGCTGTATTAGTGTCACTGTTGCCGCTAGGCAGTTAGTTTTTTTTGAGGTTCGCCGCCAGGTTTATATAGCGTTAGGTACCCCCATAAATAAAGGTTTTAACCCCTGATTGCCCCTAGAGTTAACCCTTTCACCCCTATTGCCAGTGTCACTAAGCGATCGGTTTCTGATCGCTGTATTAGTGTCACTGTTGCCGCTAGGCAGTTAGTTTTTTTTGAGGTTCGCCGCCAGGTTTATATAGCGTTAGGTACCCCCATAAATAAAGGTTTTAACCCCTGATTGCCCCTAGAGTTAACCCTTTCACCACTGATCACTGTATAAGTGTCACTGGTGACGTGGTTAGCCAGTTAGTTATTTAGTTATTTTAGGTTCGCCACCAGGTTTTTAGAAAGCGTTAGGTACCCCCATATATTACCGAATAAAGGTTTTAACCCCCTGATTGCCCCCTAGTTAACCCTTTCACCAGTGATCACCGTATAAGTGTTACGGTTGACGCTGGTTGGTTAGTTTGCTGTTTATAGCATCAGAGCACCCGCCGTATATAACCCAATAGGTTTAACCCCCTGATCACCCGGCGGGTGATATAAATTTAATTTTAGCGCCAGTCAGGGTCTGCGTCGCCCCAGGCAGCGTTAGGTTAGAGCCAGTACCGCTTACACCCACTCGCTAAGCATACACCCCCCTTAGTGGTATAGGATCTGAACGGATCGATACCTGATCTGATCAGATCTATACTAGCGTACCCAGCAGTTTAGGGTACCCAAAAACGCATTGTTAGCGGAATCAGCCCAGATACCCGCTAGCACCTGCGTTTTCCCCCTCTGCCCAGCCCAACCCACCCAAGTGCAGTATCGATCGATCACTGTCACTTCAAAAACACAAGACACATAACTGCAGCGTTCGCAGAGACAGGCCTGATCCCTGCGATCGCTTACAGTTTTTTTTGAAGCGTTTTCTACATTTGCTTTTCTATAGTCAGGTGCTTTTTTTACCTGTGAATCCTTACCATTGTACCACTAAATTTAGAGTCCAAAATGGCAAACCGAAGGTACAATGATAAGCAGGCCTTGGAGTTCATGTGCATGTCAGATAGTGAAGAGGAGGAGGTCACGCATCTGACAGATTCTGGCTCAGAATATGAACCCATTTACGACAGCGGCTCCATGTCAGATAGCTCGCACGACGAAGTTGAGGTCCCTGCTAAGGCCAGGCGTACCCGATCCCATTCTGATGTTGTTGAGCAGCAAGAACCGCAGGACCCTCGTATGGAGCAGAGATCCAGTACTAGCGCCGCTATTCCTTCTGGTGAATTGGCAAGCACCAGCGGCCTAGTACACCCTGGTCGTTTATCCAGCACTGCAGTAACACTTGGTGACGTGGCGAGTCCCATAAGTGCAGTTGAAGCTGGCGATGTGGCAAGCACAAGTAGTGTCCCGCTGCCACCAAGAAGAAGACAGAGACAGGCCCGTCGTGCCCATAGTGCCCTTCCTGTAGAATTTGCCTATCCTGATTGGGTCCCCACCACTTCTACAGCACCTGTACTTCCCCCATTCACTGGCCAACCCGGTATTCAGGTGGATACAGCGAACTTTACGTCACTTGATTTTTATTCGCTGTATTTCACGGAAGATCTCTATAGATCTATTGTGGACCAGACTAATTTATATGCTGGTACTTACATCGCCGCTAACCCCCAGTCTCGCCTTGCCAAAGAATGGAAACCTCTCGAGGTTTCCGAATTTAAGACCTTTCTGGGCCTTACCCTCAACATGGGCATACACAAATTTCCGTCATTGCGGATGTATTGGTCCACACATCCCATTGACCATATGTACATTTTCTCTGCTCACATGGCCAGGAGACGATACGAGGCGATCCTGCGGTTCCTGCATTTCAGTGACAATGCACTTTGTCGTCCACGTGGAGACCCTGAATTTGACCGGCTCTACAAAATTCGGCCCCTCGTAAACCATTTCAACGAACGTTTTGCAGCCTTGTTTAATCCCCAGCAGGTTGTATGCGTTGATGAGTCCCTGATTAAATTTGCTGGCCGTTTGTCTTTCAAACAGTTCCTTCCCAGCAAGCGTGCCAGATACGGGGTCAAGCTCTATAAGCTCTGTGACAGGGCCACAGGCTACACATGGAGCTTTAGGGTTTACGAGGGAAAAGATAGTCAGGTAGAGCCGGAAGGATGCCCAGATTACATGGGGAGCGCTGGCAAGATTGTTTGGGACTTGGTGTCACCCTTATTCGGAAAGGGGTACCATTTGTATGTGGACAATTTTTACAGCAGCGTGCCACTTTTTAGCCACTTATTTGATCAACAGATTGGAGCATGTGGCACCGTGCGACCTAATCGCCGGGGCTTCCCCCAGCGGCTTGTAGATGCCCGTGTTAGGCCGGGGGCGAGAGCCTGCTGCAGATGTAAAAATTTGCTCGCTGTGAAGTGGCAGGACAATAGGAATGTTTTCGTTCTTACCACCCTTCACGCAGACACGACAGTCCAAATTCGTACGGCGACTGGTGTTGTGGAGAAACCCCTCTGTGTCCACGAATATAACCAAAACATGGGAGGGGTGGACCTCAACGACCAGTTAATGGCGCCGTATCATATTGCCCGTAAGACGAGACGCTGGTACAAAAAAGTGTCTCTACATTTATTTCAATTGGCTCTACTGAATGCTCATGTCGTATACAGAGCTTCAGGACGGAATGAATCCTTCCTTCAATTCCAGAGGGATATCATCACAGAACTCCTGTATCCAGGCGGTATTGTACCTCACCATCTCCTACCAAATGCAGTAAGCCGACTGCATGAGAGGCATTTTTCTTATGTCCTCCCGAGTACCCCTACCCAACGAGCCCCCCAAAGAAAATGTCGTGTCTGTACCAAGCGCGGATTTAGGCGTGACACCCGTTATTTTTGTCCCAAATGTCCTGGCAATCCTGGTCTTTGTATTGGTGAATGTTTTGAACGCTTCCACACACACGTTAATTATTAGTGTAGGGTGAAACATTTCACAGGCTAGGCACACTCACACAGGGTCTCCCAAGATGCCATCGCATTTTGAGAGACCCAAACCTGGAACCGAAAAGTTGAAGTTACAGTTCACAGTTACAAAAAAAAGTGTTAAAAAAAAAAAAGTAAAAAATAAAAACACACAAAAAAATATAAAATAAAAAAACCAAAAATAGTTGTCGTTTTATTGTTCTCTCCCTCTCTATTCTCTCTCTATTGTTCTGCTCTTTTTACTGTATTCTATTCTGCAAAGTTTTATTGTTGTTATGTTTTTTCATGCTTGCTTTTCAGGTATGTAATTTATTTTACTGTTTTCAGGTACGCCATTCAGCTGTTGCGCGGACTTATTTATCTTGACAGCAACAGCGTTTGCTCCCACGATATATAAAGCCGCGACTCCAGTGCTGTAGGAGGTGATTTCACCACCACAGTTAAAAAAAAGAGCATATATGCCGAAGCATGCGGGCAGCAGGGGCGGAGGAGCGATTTTGCTCCTAATGCCGCGTACATACGGTTGACATTCCTACGGAGGCTTTCCCGTGGAAAAGTCTGACCATGTGTACACGGCATAGAAAAGTCCGACCGTGTGTACGCGGCATAGAAAAGTCCGACCGTACGCGGCATAACTTTTTTGCGGGAGGATGCCCCCATGCTTCGGCATATATAAATGGTGCATGTATGCCCATCATTAGAAGTGGGTGGATGAAGGGAGGTATTCTAATGGTGGGCATACCCACCGATCAATCTTTTTTTTGTTCAGCCAACAGACTGCATGAAAAAAAAAAAAGATTACAATACATGTCCAACAAGAACCATCAACGTACTGGTATGTTGCAGGACTTTGAATGGTTATACCAGAATGATGCCTGCGGGTTTAGGCATCATCTTGGTATCATTCTTTTCAGCCAGCGGTCGGCTTTCATGTAAAAGCAGTCCTAGCGGCTAATTAGCCTCTAGACTGCTTTTACATTCAGTGGGAGGGAATGTCCCCCCCCCCCAGATATAAACGGCGCCATTGAGAATATGGGAAAGCATTTTATCACACCGATCTTGGTGTGGTCAGATGCTTTGAGGGCAGAGGAAAGATCTAGGGTCTAATAGACCCCATTTAAAAAAAAAAAAGAGTACCTGTCACTAACTATTGCTATCATAAGGGATATTTACATTCCCTGAGATAACAATAAAAATGGTAAAAAAATAAATAAATGGAAGGAACAGTTAACAAATAAAATAAAAAAAGCGAAATAAATATATAAAAAAATAAAAAAATAAAAAAAAGCATCCCTGTCCCCCCCTGCTCTTGCGCAAAGACGAACGCAAGCGTCGGTCTGGAGTCATATGTAAACAGCAATTGCACCATGCATGTGAGGTATCACCGCGAAGGGCAGATCGAGGGCAGTCATTTTAGCAGTAGACCTACTCTGTAAATCTAATGTGGTAACCTGTAAAGGCTTTTAAAGGCTTTTAAAAATGTATGTAGTTTGTCGCCACTGCGCGTTTGTGCGCAATTTTAAAGTATGTCGTGTTTGGTATCCATGTACTCGGCCTAAGATCATAATTTTTATTTCATCAATAATTTGGGCAATATAGTGTGTTTTAGTGCTTTAAAATAAAAAAAAGTGTATTTTTTCCCCAAAAAATGCGTTTGAAAAAACGCTGCGCAAATACTGTGTGGAATTTTTTTTTGCAACACCCACCATTTTAATCTGTAGGGCCTTTGCTTTAAAAAAATATATAATGTTTGGGGGTTCAACTTTACTTTCTTGCAAAAAAATAATATGTTTTTATGTAAACAAACAGTGTCAGAAAGGGCTTTTTCTTCAAGTGGTTAGAAGAGTGGGTGATGTGTGACATAAGCTTCTAATTGTTGTGCATAAAATGCCAGGACAATTGAAAACCCCCCCAAATGACCCCATTTTGGAAAGTAGACACCCCAAGCTATTTGCTGAGAGGCATCTTAAGTCCATGGAATATTTTAGATTTTGACCCAAGTTGCGGGAAATATAAATATATATATATATATATATTTTTTTTTGCGCAAAGTTGTCACTAAATGATATATTGCTCAAACATGCCATGGGCATATGTGGAATTACACCCCAAAATGCATTCTGCTGCTTCTCCTGAGTACGGGGATACCACATGTTTGGGACTTTTTGGGAGCCTAGCCGCGTACGGGACCCCGAAAACCAAGCACCGCCTTCAGCATTTCTAAGGGCGCAAATTTTTGATTTCACTCCTCACTACCTATCACAGTTTCGAAGGCCATAAAATGCCAAAATAGCACAAAAACCCCCCAAATGACCCCATTTTGGAAAGTAGACACCCCAAGCTATTTGCTGAGAGGCATGTTGAGTCCATGGAATATTTAATTTTTTTGCCCCAAGTGATTGAATCATGACCAAAAAAAATTAAAATAAAAAAATGTACAAAACATTGTCACTAAATGATATATTTCTCACACATGCCATGGTTATATGTGGAATTGCACCCCAAAATACATTCTGCTACTTCTCCTGAGTACGGGGATACCACATGTGTGGGACTTTTTGGGAGCCTAGCCGCGTATGAGACCCCGAAAACCAAGCACCGCCTTCAAGATTTCTAAGGACATAAATTTTTGATTTCACTCACACAAATCTTGAAGGCAGTGCTTGGTTTTCGGGGCCCCGTACGCGGCTAGGCTCCCAAAAAGTCCCACACATGTGGTATCCCCGTACTCAGGAGAAGCAGCAGAATGTATTTTGGGGTGCAATTCCACATATAACCGTGGCATGTGTGAGAAATATATCATTTAGTGACAACGTTTTGTATTTTTTTTTTTTTGGTCATTATTCAGTGACTTGGGGCAAAAAAATTAAATATTCCATGGACTCAACATGCCTCTCAGCAAATAGCTTGGGGTGTCTACTTTCCAAAATGGGGTCATTTGGGGGGGTTTTGTGCTGTTTTGGCATTTTATTGCCTTCGAAACTGTGATAGGTAGTGAGGAGTGAAATCAAAAATTTATGCCCTTAGAAATCCTGAAGGCGGTGATTGGTTTTCGGGGTCCCGTACGCGGCTAGGCTCCCAAAAAGTCCCACACATGTGGTATCCCCGTACTCAGGAGAAGCAGCAGAATGTATTTTGGGATGCAATTCCACATATAACCGTGGCATGTGTGAGAAATATATCATTTAGTGACAACGTTTTGTATTTTTTTTTTTTTGGTCATTATTCAGTGACTTGGGGCAAAAAAATTAAATATTCCATGGACTCAACATGCCTCTCAGCAAATAGCTTGGGGTGTCTACTTTCCAAAATGGGGTCATTTGGGGGGGTTTTGTGCTGTTTTGGCATTTTATTGCCTTCGAAACTGTGATAGGTAGTGAGGAGTGAAATCAAAAATTTATGCCCTTAGAAATCCTGAAGGCGGTGATTGGTTTTCGGGGTCCCGTACGCGGCTAGGCTCCCAAAAAGTCCCACACATGTGGTATCCCCGTACTCAGGAGAAGCAGCAGAATGTATTTTGGGGTGCAATTCCACATATGCCCATGGCATTTTTTTTTTTTTTGGTCATTATTCAATCACTTGGGGCCATAAAATTAAATATTCCATGGACTCAACATGCCTCTCAGCAAATAGCTTGGGGTGTCTTCTTTCCAAAATGGGGTCATTTGGGGGGGTTGTGTGACATCTTGGCATTTTATGGCCTTCAAAACTGTGATAGGTAGTGATAGGTAGTGAGGAGTGAAATCAAAAATGTATGCCCTTAGAAATCTTGAAGGCGGTGCTTTGTTTTCGGGGCCCCGTATGCGGCTAGGCTCACAAAAAGTCCCACATATGTGGTATCCCCGTACTCGGGAGAAGCAGCAGAATGTATTTTGGGGTGCAATTCCACATATAACTATGGCATGTGTGAGCAATATATCATTTAGTGACAACTTTGTGCAAAAAAAAATCAGTTTGTCATATTCCCGCAACTTGTGTCAAAATATAAAATATTCCATGGACTCGACATGCCTCTCAGCAAATAGCTTAGGGTGTCTACTTTCCAAAATGGGGTCATTTGTTTTGTTTTTTTGCTATTTTGGCATTTTATGGCCTTCGAAACCTTGATAGGTAGTGAGGAGTGAAATCAAAAATTTGTGCCCTTAGAAATGCTGAAGGCGGTGCTTGGGTTTTGGGGCCCCGTATGCGGCTAGGCTCCCAAAAAGTCCCACACATGTGGTATCCCCGTACTCAGGAGAAGCAGCAGAATGTATTTTGGGGTGCAATTCCACATATAACCATGGCATGTGTGAGAAATATATCATTTAGTGACAACTTTTTGTAAACATTTTTTTTTTTTTTTTTTTTTCGTCATTATTCAATCACTTGGGACAAAAAAATTAAATATTCAATGGACTCAACATGCCTCTCAGCAGTTTCCTTGGGGTGTCTACTTTCCAAAATGGGGTCATTTGGGGGGGGTTTGTACTGCCCTGCCATTTTAGCACCTCAAGAAATGAGATAGGCAGTCATAAAATAAAAGCTGTGTAAATTCCAGAAAATGTACCCTAGTTTGTAGACGCTATAACTTTTGCGAAAACCAATAAATATACGCTTATTGCGATTTTTTTTACTAAAGACATGTGGCTGAATACATTTTGGCCTAAATGTTTGACTAAAATTTAGTTTATTCGATTTTTTTTACTTTTTGTTATAAGAAAAATCATTTTTTTTCAAAATTTACGGTCTTTTTGCGTTTATATCGCAAAAAATAAAAATCGCAGAGGCGATCAAATACCATCAAAATAAAGCTCTATTTGTGGGAAGAAAAGGACGCAAGTTTCGTTTCGGTACAACATTGCATGACCGCGCAATTACCAGTTAAAGCAGCGCATTGCCAAATTGTAAAAACACCTTTGGTCTTTAGACAGCGTATTGGTCCGGTGCTTAAGTGGTTAATAACATGTCATACCTCCACTGTGCAGTTTGTTTTGCACATTGTGGCCCCGAACCTCGTCTTCTGGGGTCCCCCAAAGGTGCTTGCGGCTCCTCCTCTCACCAGTAAATCCCCTGGGAGAATCGCTCTCGCAGGAATTTACCTTGCGGGCACGCTCCCAAGTCCAGCATTTGCGTGCATAGACACAGAATGCCAGACTCGGCCCCTGGCGCCCGCGTCATTGAATTTTATTGACAGCAGCGGGAGCAAATGGCTGCGCTGCTATTAATCTATCCAATCAAGAGCAGAGAACCCCCGGGCAGAGAGGAAGAGTGCGTCTCCACCGAGGGAAAGAACGGGCTCAGGTGAGTGAAACAAGGGTAGGGGGACTGGTCACTGTCAGAAGTTTTCACCTTATTGCCAGTGGCGGCTGGTGCTCCAAACTTTTGGGGGGAGCAAACAAACGAAAAAAAAAAAATCAATTGCAGCCTCACTGTGCCCATTAATTATCACCACTGTGCCATCAAACGCAGCCACTGTGCCATCAAACGCAGCCACTGTGCCATCAAACGCAGTCACTGTGCCATCAATTGTCGCCACTGTGCCATCAATTGTCGCCACTGTGCCATTAATTGTCGCCACTGTGCCATTAATTGTCGCCACTGTGCCATTAATTGTCACCACTGTGCCATTAATTGTCGCCACTGTGCCATTAATTGTCGCCACTGAGCCATCAATTGTTGCCACTGAGCCATCAATTGTTGCTACTGTGCCCATCAATTGTCGCCACTGTGCCCATCAACTGCCACCATTTTCCCCCGTAAAATGCCACCAGTTTGCCCCCTGTAAAATGCCGCCCGATCGCCCCAAAATACTGCCAGTTTGCCCCCCCCGCCCGGTACTTACCTTTCTCGGGTCAGCCATCCTCCACGCTCTCTCGATGTCGCTTCAGCCAATCAGGTGACCGGTAACCAGACCCGGTGAACCTGATTGGCTGAGACGCGGGTCAGTGTTAACCAGGCAATGCACAACCTGTGCACCCTCTGGTTAACCATTTGGAAGCCAATTAGAGCCCACAGGCTGTAATCGGAAAAGCCTATCAGAGCCGTTGGCTCTGATAGACGCTTCCAAAACATACCCACCGCTGTTAATTCAGATGGCCGGCGCTCACCAGGGGGCCGGCCATCTGAATAGTGGGCGACAGCGGCGACAATGCATGAATCTATGTATTGTTGAGTGAGTGGGTGAAGGAGAGAGGGGGCGGCGCTTCTGCACCCACTATGGATGCACCGCCACTGCTTATTGCATAAGGTGAAAAAACACAAGGGTTTACAACCGCTTTAAGATAGGGGTGTCCAAACTTTTTCAAAGATTTGATGAAGTGAACATGCGTGAGGGCCGACCATTTTGCCTGACATTCTTTGAACCAATAATATTCGGTCTAAGTGTGTTCATCTGAGCACTAATACACTGCCAAACAATAATTATCTTGCCTTTGTGGCTGTGTGTAGGGAATAGATTAGCTGAGGTGTATTTGAATATATATATACAGTATATATATCTTGTCAATGCAGACTAATCTGTGCCCATATGCAGTCTCACCATTGCCATGAATGCAGCCTTACCATTGCCATGAATGCAGCCTCACCATTGCCATCAGTGCAGCCTGATCAATGCCCATCTGCAGCCTCGGAGAGGACAGGGAGGGGGGCGGGACGAGCACCAACAGATTACATACAGGAAAATCTCCTGTTTACTTGGAGGCCTCTTTCACACAAAGTCCCGACTCCTATGATAGACAGAACAGCCGTCTAATGGCAGCCCAGGAGATAGGACCTCCTATTTCAGCTGCCGCCGAGTAAACAGGAGATTCTGCTGTATGTAATCTGACGGCTCTCATCCCGCCCCCTCCCTGTCCCCTCCGAGGCAGCTCCGATAAATGCGGTGTATATCTTTTGTGGCCCTGGGGGTCCATAAAGACATGGATGAGCGAGTTTTGGGTGGAGGAACTTGACTGGCCTGCACATAGTCCTGAACTTAACCTGATAGAACACCTTTGGAATGAATTGGAGTGGAGACTGCAAGCCAGGCCTTCTCGTCCAACATCAGTTCCTGACCTCACGAAGGCACTTCTGGAAGAATGGTCAAACATTCCCATAGACACTCTCCTAAACCTTGTGGACAGCCTTCCCAGGAGAGTTGAAGCTGTTACAGCTGCAAAGGGTGGGCCAACTCAATATTGAACCCTACGGACTAAGACTGGGATGCCATTAAAATTCATGTGCATGTTAGGGCAGGTGTCCCAATACTTTTGAAAATATAGTGTGTGTGCATGATCTTGGTCCACCTTTCCCCAATGTAAGTGGGCATATCTCATACCTGAGGGTCAGGCATGGAAGCTGACAATACCTGTGGTGGTAGGCACTACTTTCTGAGTCCTGCTCAGGTTCACTGCCCCACTGCAGACTGGTCCCTTTTCACGATCCAAGTAAGAAAGTGGGGCTGTTTGGGTCGACTTGTAGACCAGGATTGAGAAAATGACAAAATGTGGAACTACAAGCCCCAGCGTGCCTAGCTAGCATTATATTGTAAACTTGTGGGTTAGTGAATACTATTGCAATGAAAACCTTTTTATTGTGTGTTGCCTGATTTATGATCTGTGAGCGTCACATACATAATAATGGAAGAATCTGTTTGATATTTTTTTTTTTCTCTGTCCAGCCCACAGAATGAAAATAAATATCCAACAGTGTATGGGCAGCTTTACACTGCTGAAATACTTACCTTTTTCATACCTGAGGGAAGACGTCTCTAGTGCCCCGTACACACGAGCGGTTTTCCAGTCGAAAAATAAAAACAATGTTTTTCCCGCCGGAATTCCTCTCAAGCCTGCCTTGCATACACACGGTCACACATAAGTCCAGTGAACTTGACTGTCAAGAACACGGTGACATAAAAGACTACGACGAGCCGACAAAATGAAGTTCTGTGCTTCGATTTTTTTTTTCCCCGTCGGAAAAGTATACAGGCGAACGGTTTTCCCGCTAGGATTTTTTTTCTGATGGGGGAAAAAAGAGATCCTGCTCTCTTTTTTTCCCGCCAGTTTTCCTGTGGGAAACAGTCCGATGGAGCATACACACGGTCGGGATTCCCGACGAAAAGTTCTCATTGCAGTTTTTCCGACGGGAAACCGGTCGTGTGTACGGGGCATAGGTCACAGCTTCAGCACAGTGAGGAGGAGGCAACGCAAAGCTCCAAAAAAAGTTTGTCCAACCTCCCTGAACAATAATGAGCAGATCTGAGGGGTACCTCTCTATGATCCAATCCTTGCCCAACCTTCTCACATTGGGGCAGGATTAATCGGTTGATGGGCAACGTGCACTATTTTTATTTCAGGATGCTTGAAACCTGAACTTAGTAGATTGTACAATCAGATTGTATTGTGTATGACCATCTGGAGAGTCGCCAGGCCTTGGCTGTGAGTTCCTGGGCTTTGCACATCATCGCCAGTCTTTGCACTGCCTTATTGGATAATGTGTATCAGCTTTGGCTTACATAGAGGGATGCTCTATTCGGATAGGGAGGGTTCCCCCCCTCCTTTCCTCCCTCTCAGGTATCCAGAGACTTGGCTTATCCTGGGCTAGTGCTGTGCAGGAGGCAGGGAGGGCTCTCTTTGTTTGCTGTGAGGGGCAGAGCCTTCTCCTCCCAAAACTTTGTGAGAAGGAGTGGGGGCAGGTTTCTGCTATAAAGCCTTAGCTGAGGCTGCCAGTGGAAGCATTGGACAAGCAGGAACACAGGGACATGTAGACTGCAGCCTCAGCAATAGTCCATCCTGAGTACAGATAAGGACAGCAGGCTGCGGAGAGCCCTCTGTCTCCCCCCCACCACTTCTGCCCATCACTTCTTGTTTCTTTCTTTTTTGGGAATGGCTTCAGGGGTCCCGAGCCTTTTACTGCTTCCTCTTCTGCTGGCCCAGGTGGGCTTCAGCGAACCCCAGGATATTGACGCCCCATCCCTAGCCTTCGTGTTTGATGTCACCGGCTCCATGTACGATGACCTCAGACAGGTGATCGAAGGCGCCAACCGCATCTTGGAGCGCACCTTGACCCGAAGGACCAAAACCATCAGCAGCTACGTTCTGGTCCCTTTTCACGATCCAGGTAAGAAAGAGGGGGGGGCTGTTTTGGGTCAACTTGTAGACAGGGGTGGACTGACCGCTCATGGGGCCCCCGGGCAATAGATTATGGGGCCACACAGTATACATACACACACCGAAAAGGTACTGGAGAGGCAAATATAATCTTGGGATTAAAAAAAAAACACAGATTTTTACATACTGTCCCTGGTTTTACTAAGGCTGGCAACCCTGATGGGGTCCCCTAGTGGCATAGGGCTCTCGGGCAGTGCCCGAATGGTCAGTCCGCCCCTGCTTGTAGACCAGGCTTGAGAAAATGACAGTTGTGAAACTACTAGTCCCAGAGTGCCCGGCTATCGTTAGATTTAGCGAATACTATTCCAAACGAAAATCATTTTATCGCGTGTTGCCTGATTTATGATCTGTGAGCCTCACATACATATAGGTCATATCCTTTAAGCCCAGACTTCCCCTCATTAAACAAAGGGCTAAAGTCCTTGGACCTATGAACTCACATACTATTTACATTCCAATGACAAACATCACTTGTTATGTTTTTATAGCTTGGATAACATCTCTTCCTAACAATTTCTAATGAAAATATTGTCATTTACGTGTTTTCAAACTTTATAAAAGTTTATTCAACTTTTTTTTTTTTTTTCTTTGGATCACTCAGCCCATCTTTGTGGTTGGGGTCGGCAATGGCAATCAAAGAGTTAACTCCCTAATGTGGTTTTATTTGGCTGAATAAAGGGATATTTGTTGCCAAAAAATGCCACCCCCCCACTAATCTCCGGCAGTGAAGTGCTATCAGGGGAGCCTGTTATAGGCATATATACATTCTTGCACACTTGACTACACATCTGTATATTATTTCATCAAGAACCACATAAAATAGCAAAAAAAAAAAAAAAAAGGAAGAAGGAAAAAAAAAAGACTTTAAAAGAAAAAGGCACATTTGCATCCTAATGCAAGTACAAAAAAAAACACAACACTTGAAATATATATTCACCCCAAAAAAAAGATACCGATGCAAGTAGAACCATTTGATGTTATCAAAAGAGGCATCTATTAAAAAAGAGTCAGGTCTAATAAACATACAGATGCAATACAATTTAAGGGCTGATTCCCACCAGCAGACGCACTGAACGCACAGCTGCTGGCGTGCACTGGGAGGACTTGGTGCCAAAGTGCCCATCCTGGCACATCAAACTGTTTGTTTTTTTGTTTGTTTTTTAGAACTTTATTGAAATGTCACAGGTAACATTTTATTAACTTTTTTTTCACAAAGCAGTGTTGGGATGCGGTGGTTTCTGCTGCAGACTACGGTGCCAAAAAAATGACTGCATGCAGTGGTGTTAACGAACCCCATAGTGTGGTGACACCATGGTGTGAACTGACACCAAACAAATTGCCTTAGGGCTCATTCACACTAGGAACTGCACATTTACTACACATTCTTTGCATGCACAGCGATGTGCATTTGACATGTATTTGCAGTGAACTTTTCCTAAGCTTGCATATCCTTTGAGGTCACCTCCATCTTCTTCCGGCTTGTATGTGCGTTGCATTGCATTTTCATACATTTGCGCACATTTCTGTAAATTTTTGGTGCAAGAAAATGCAGCATGCTGTACTTTTTGCACGGCACTCCAACAGTGTGAACTACTCACATTGGATAACCAGGATTTTGGACTGTCTATGCAGGTTGGTGTGAAATGGACCCTTATGTTTGCACTGGAATCCCATATTAAATGGTGTGTACTGGCCCTAATGCCGCGTACACGCGATCAGAATTTTCGACAACAAATGTTTGATGTGAGCTTTTGGTCGGATATTCCGACCGTGTGTACGCTCCATCGGACATTTGCTGTCGGAACTTCCGACAACAAATGTTTGAGAGCTGGTTCTCTATTTTTCCCACAACAAAAGTTCTTGTCGATAATTCCGATCGTGTGTATGCAATTGCGACGCTCAAAAATCCTATGCATGCGCGGAATCATTGAACTTAATTTTTTTCGGCTCGTCATAGTGACCGCGTTCTTGACGTTTGGAATTTCCGACAACATTTGTGTGACCGTGTATATGCAACACAAGTTTGAGCCAACATTCCGTCGGAAAAAAAAATCACGGTTTTGTTGTTGGAATGTCCAATCGTGTGTAGCAGCATAACACTACAATGAGAGTGAGCAGTGGTCCCATATACGACAAGCAATTGCGCAGATTACAAAACCTGTTCCTGTTATTTACTTCCACTGATCACACTTGTCTATTTTCCTGCATTCATTTTACTGCATGAAAACGCATGTCAAACAGAAATCCCATTCATTCCTATGGGGTTAATTTACACATATGTATTGCTGCTTGGAGCATTTCTAGAAGATGGTAACAGCTGCATCTGTGCATTAGACAAGATAATCTACTTCTATGTGGTTGATGCTTTTCGGTACCTTGGAAAGTCCCTTTTCTGAATGTTTTCCTCTCATTTTACATAATGCATGATCAAAATATGGCTGCCTAATTACTAATGTTTTTACATGGAGGACCTTTCTGAGTAAAAAGCACCGTGCGTACGTGTATACATGTTTAAAATAATTTTTTCACTTTTTGCTGCCAGTGTTTTAATATATACACTATGGGGTAGATTCACGTAGAATGGCGCAACTTTGTGCGGGCGTAACGTATCCTATTTACGTTACGCCTCCGCAACTTTTACAGGCAAGTGCCGTATTCTCAAAAAAAAGTTGCGGCGGCGTAGCGTAAATAGGCCGGCGTAAGCCCGCCTAATTCAAATTGTGAAGAGGTGGGCGTGTGTTATGTAAATCAGGCTTGACCCGACGTGATTGACGTTTTTCCCGAACAGCGCATGCGCCGTCCGTGGAATTTCCCAGTGTGCATTGCTCCAAAGTAGGCCGCAAGGACATCATTGGTTTCAACGTGAACGTAAATGACGTCCAGCCCCATTCATGGACGACTTACGCAAACTACATAACTTTTTCAAATTTCGACGCGGGAACGACGGCCATACTTACTTGCGCCACCATATAGCAGGGATAACTATACGCCGGGAAAAGCCTAACGTAAACGGCGTAACTGTACTGCGTCGGCCGGGCGTACGTTCGTGAATTCGCGTATCTAGCTGATTTACATATTTCGACGCGTAAATCAGCGTACACGCCCCTAGCGGCCAGCGTAAATATGCAGTTACGATCCGACGGCGTAAGAGACTTACGCCTGTCGGATCTAATAGATATCTATGCGTAACTGATTCTGAGAATCAGGCACATAGATACGACCGGCTGGACTCAGAGATATGACGGCGTATCTGGAGATACGCCGTCGTATCTCCACTGAGAATCTGGCTACTATAATCTATATTACCAAAGGTTTGGGCCGCTTGCCTTTACACGCACATGAACTTTAATGTAGGGTGACCGGACACTGTCCCCGGATTGGATTTGAACAGGAGCTGGGGCAATTTCAAAGACAGTCAGCGCAGAATTAAAAATAAAAATTCAGAATTACACCCCCCCCCGCTCCGCTGCTCCATCTAGCTTAGGGGGGTGTATATTTTCCATTATCTGTGCCCCTTTCTGATGATCACGCTGGTCGGTGCAGAGGAAATATTTACTTGCATCTTCTTCTGCCTTGGCTCAAGTCCTGGCCAAGTGCCTGCCTGCTTATCTCCTTGCCTTCCCCGGTGGAGTGATCTTCCTCCGCTCCCCACCCAGTAGTATCCAAGGTCCGGAGAGCGAGACTACAGAGGCCAGGAGGCAGGAGGCGGCGGCGGCGATGGGCAGAGAGTCGCTGATTGCTACTATTACTAAAAAAAAAAAAAATACTTGTGGTAATATCGAGCATAAATTGAAACACTGGCAGCTACCGCGTTTCCCTGAAAATAAGCCTGGGTCTTATATTAATTTTGTCAACAAAAGACACAGTAGGGCTTATTTTCAGGGTAGGGCTTACCACGTAATGTTCCTTTATAGCTGCAAAGGGCGGGTCAACTCAATATTGAACCCTACGGACTAAGACTGGGATGGCATTAAAGTTCATGTGCGTGTAAAGGCAGTTGTCCCAATACTTTTGGTAATATAGTGTATGTACATACTCCTATGTAGTCGTATATACACGCATAAATTCTATCGATATTTTACAGTGTTGAACACATTGCTACATTACAAATTTCCCCATAGACAACAATGCATTCGCATTCAGACCTGTAAAAAAAAAAAAGCTACACAGCTACAAATGTAGCATTTTTTTGGCATATGTGCAAGAGGCCTAAAAGCTGTGCTAAAATTTTAAAAAGTGGGAGTTAAAGTGGACATGTTGCGTTTGTTTGGACCACAGTAACCCCGATCTCTTCGATTTTTAGTAAGGGAGTTAACATGGTTGGCCAGGGGGGCAGTAAAAGCATGCGATTGAGCCGCAGTTTCATTGCTACTGACAACCTACATAAGGCTTCATTCACACTTGTGCAACTTTTCATGCAACTTTGGACATTAAAGTTACATGACAAGTCGTTCCCCATGTTTTCCAAAGATAACCATTCATATATGTGTGACTTAAAGCGGAGGTTCACCCTCAAAATTAACTTTCTATCTATGCTATCTGCAGCCTTAATAAAAGCTTGTAGCGTTGTAATTTTTTTTAAAATCTGTACACTTACCTGTCTTCAGCCTCACTTCTGGGTCTTCTTCCTTGCGGGGAGTGGGCGTGTTGCTCCTTTTGCCCGACGGGGAGCTCTGCGCAATGTCTCCTGGGAGTGAGTGTTGATCCTCCCAGGAGACGATTGACGTGCGGGTAAAGCGCGTCATCGCCTTCCGAAAATATCCAAAAATACCCGACGGGGACTCGGCTCTTTACGGTGCTACGCGGCGCCTGCCGTGTAGAGCTGACTGCGCAGGCGCCGTAAAGTGCCGAGTCCCATCTCGGATATTTTCGGAAGGCGTGACGGGCTTTACCCGCACGTTAATCATCTAGGCCTTGTCTTAGGAACGCCTACTCCCCAGGGGAGCGAGAACCCGGAAGCCGGGTGAAAAGAACGAAAATAAAAGTAAGTAAAGCGGGGGGGAAAAAAATCCAGCATACTGTTGATGTCAGCAGTATGCTAGAAGTAAAGGTATATAGATGTTTTAGGGTGAACCCCCGCTTTAAAGCTGCAGCAACTTCAATGTAGTTCATACACCACATTGGTTTGACTTTTATGCAACCCGAGGGCCATAGACTTGAATGTTAATCCTCAAAAGTTGCATGAAAGTCATACCTGAATGTTATACAATGCAACAGTTGTCCATTATCACTGATCAAAGTCATATCCAAATTTCACCCATCCAAAGTTGCACCCCAAAGTCAGTGCAACTTCGGAGTCGTACAAGTGTGAATGGAGCCTAAAGCTGGACACACACTATACAACTATTGTTGTTCGATTTACCTTCAACTATGTGGTGCAAGGGTCGGCCTGATTGCATACAAATTGAAAGTGTTTAGGTTTGACCTCATATTATATGATTTTGGTAAATCTTAAGAAGGAAATGCAGACGCTCAGAACTGTATACATGCAAAATTAAACTACTCGTCCCATGCGGCTGGCAGTACCACCACGAATGTGATGTCATTCAGCAGTATGGGGCTGCGCCTAACCATGTTTAAGGCTGGATTCACACCTATGCATTTTTAGTGCTTTTTGCATTTTGCACTACAGAACATGTTCCATAGGAAACCATGTTAAATGGACTGTAGTGCAAATCTGCAAAAAGAACTAAAACTGCATAGGGATGAATCCATCCTAATAGTGGTTACAGCACAGTTGTTTGGCAATTTTAGAGTTAAAACGGGGGGGGGGGGGAATATATCACCTCCCAGCCGCCTGTCAACGCCCTCTGAAAAGCAATCCACCTCCCATCACTTCTCATTGCGGTGGCCACAGGTCTGAACAAGGCCTAAATGAATCCCTCTATATTGCAGATGAAGATCAGTTTTTGCACACAGCTGTCATTGTGTATTGTGTTATGTTTGGCTTGTGCCGGCCTTTGAAGTACCCATAAAGGCTCAGATTTTGCTGTTGCAATGAGGGTGCGTCCACAGCTGTCTGCATGACAACAAAAAAAAAGTGTCAGGACTTCCTGCTGAGTGTAAGAGATACTTTAAGATGCTCAACAAGCAAAAATAAAGAAAATATAGAAGCCGTCCCAATTACAAACATGATTGTTTTACTGCCTTGCTACAGCAAATCTTCTAAAAAGGTGGCAATCTGCTTTAAAGGCAATTAGACCAATATAGAGGAATTATTACAAAGACACATGTGTCTTCCCACATAGGCGATGAGTAACAGTGATACACGGCCAGATCTGTGTTCACAAAAGGAGGAACACGAGGCTCCTTGCCGGCTTCTATCATCTCAGTGTGATCCAGTTTGTAGAGATCAAAAGCAACCCATTGATGGTGTGTGTGTTTTGTCACCCAGTGTTTGTTCCTTTGACACCTTGTCTTTGAATAAGCTGAGGGTCAGGCTCTTTATCTGTGTGATCTGGAGGATGCTGGTGTTTGAACAATGTGTCACTGCTGAGAGGACACAATATTGACTCTAGATCATTCAATACACATCACTCACGGTACCCATTGACTGCCCCAGCCTGCACTTATCAAAGATGCAAACCCAATCACTTACATCTCATGTAACATGATAATGTCAGTTCAAAGGGATTTTTCAACCTACAGCTTTTATTAATATAATACCGGGTGATTCTGCCCTGTTCTGGTTACAGTGGTCCTGTTGTGTCCTGGTTAGAGTGGTCCTGTCGTGTCCTGGTTAGAGTGGTCCTGCCGTGTCCTGGTTAGAGTGGTCCTGCCGTGTCCTGGTTAGAGTGGTCCTGTCGTGTCCTGGTTAGAGTGGTCCTGTCGTGTCCTGGTTAGAGTGGTCCTGTCGTGTTCTGGTTAGAGTGATTCTGCCGTGTCCTGGTTAGAGTGATTCTGCGGTGTTCTGGTTAGAGTGATCCTGTCGTGTTCTGGTTAGAGTGATCCTGTCGTGTTCTGGTTAGAGTGGTCCTGTCGTGTCCTGGTTAGAGTGGTCCTGTCGTGTCCTGGTTAGAGTGGTCCTGTCGTGTTCTGGTTAGAGTGATTCTGCGGTGTTCTGGTTAGAGTGATCCTGTCGTGTTCTGGTTAGAGTGATCCTGTCGTGTTCTGGTTAGAGTGATCCTGTTGTGTTCTGGTTAGAGTGGTCCTGCCGTGTCCTGGTTAGAGTGATCCTGTCGTGTTCTGGTTAGAGTGATCCTGTCGTGTTCTGGTTAGAGTGATCCTGTTGTGTTCTGGTTAGAGTGGTCCTGCCGTGTCCTGGTTAGAGTGGTCCTGCCGTGTCCTGGTTAGAGTGATTCTGCGGTGTTCTGGTTAGAGTGATTCTGCAGTGTTCTGGTTAGAGTGGTCCTGTCGTGTTCTGGTTAGAGTGGTCCTGCCGTGTTCTGGTTAGAGTGATCCTGTCGTGTTCTGGTTAGAGTGATTCTGCGGTGTTCTGGTTAGAGTGATTCTGCGGTGTTCTGGTTAGAGTGATTCTGCAGTGTTCTGGTTAGAGTGGTCCTGTCGTGTTCTGGTTAGAGTGGTCCTGCCGTGTTCTGGTTAGGGTGGTCCTGTCGTGTCCTGGTTAGAGTGGTCCTGTCGTGTCCTGGTTATAGTGATCCTGCCGTGTCCTAGTTAGTGGTACTGCCGTGTCCTGGTTAGAGTGGTCCTGCCGTGTCCTGGTTAGAGTGATCCTGTCGTGTTCTGGTTAGAGTGATCCTGCCGTGTCCTGGTTAGATTGGTCCTGCCGTGTCCTGGTTAGAGTGGTCCTGCCGTGTCCTGGTTAGAGTGGTCCTGCCGTGTCCTGGTTAGAGTGGTCCTGCCGTGTTCTAGAGCTGCACGATTCTGGCTTAAATGAGAATCACAATTTTTTTTGCTTAGAAGACAGATCACGATTCTCTCACCATTCTTGCGGCGTAACATCATCTTTCACATTAAAAAATTGGGCTAACTTTAATGTTTCGTTTTTTTTTTTTTATTCATTGAAGTGTATTTTTCCCCAAAAAATTGGATTTGAAAGACAGCTGGGCAAATACAGTGTGACATAAAATTTTGCAGCAATTGCCATTTTATTCCCTAGGGTCTCTGTTAAAATATATATATATATAATGTTTGGGGTTCCAAGTAATTTTCCAGCAAAAAAATATTCATTTTAACTTAAGAAACAAGTGTCAGAAAAAAGATTTGGACTTTAAGTGGTTGAACTTCCTACATTTACACAGAAGTTTGCTCTAAGAAGGAAGTTAGTTACAATGTTTCATGTTGTTACAAACTTGGCAGACTGCCTGGATGTTTTTTCTTTACACACACAAATTCCGAAAGAAAAAGTCGTCTGGAGCCTACACGTGGTCGGAAATTTCTGACCAAAAGCTCACATCAAACTTTTCTTGTCGAAAATTCTGACCGTGTGTACGCGGCATTAGAGATATATATATATATATATTTTTTTTTTTTAAAGACACAGGTTTCAGAAATAGTAAGGATGCTGGGAGCAGTAGTAACTCTTTCTTTGGCAACATGTGCAGTACAGTGCAGTATAGATAAAACTACTCTTGCAGTATCAGAAGAAACAGTTCCCAACACAGTACTGGTACAGTCCTTTTTGGCACAGTTTTGATATAGCAGTGCAGATAAGTCGGATTGAACCGGAAAGGCCTGGCAGCTACAGGGCGGTATATTTTCAGTGCAGAAGTCAAAATGCGGACCCGGCCTATTTTCCCAGAACAGTATCTGCTTGTGGGGTGGCTGGCAGGCTAGAGGCACTGGCAACACTAGAGGAAGTAGGAACGTTTTCTGTGGCAAATCTAGAGACTGGTGTCTTGAGGATGTATAGCAGTGTAGGGACACTTGCTTTCCTTGCGCTGGAACCTTGCTTTAATGCTCAACTTCTCTCCCCGACAAAGCGGGTTCCTGTCCCTATGCTAGCCACTTGTAAAATGTGCACCAAATCCTGCAGGGCACTATTATTTATTAGCACTGCCCCAACCAAGATGACCATTGAAGGCCACTGCGGTTTGCAGTGTCCAATGAGACAACTGCTCCCCTGGTGACACCTATGGAAGCAGCAGAGGAACTTTAATCCCCTGAGTCTCCACTCCATCCCAATGGTGGCAAGACTCCATCTGCTGGGTGGAGTAGAAACTACACTTGCCAACAGGTACACATAAAGTGGAGGTTCACCCAAAAAGTTAATTTTTAACATTATATTGAGGCTCATTTTGTCAAGTGGAAACGGGTGTTTTTTTTTTTTAAATCGAAGCAGTACTTACCGTTTACCGCAGCCCATACCCGCTTCCGGGTATGGGCTGCGGGACTGGGCGTTCCTATTTGATTGACAGTCTTCCGACAGGCTTCCGACGGTCGCATACATCGCGTCGCGATTTTCCGAAAGTAGCCGAACGTCGGTGCGCAGGCGCCGTATAGAGCCGCACCGACGTTCAGGTTCTTTCGGCTACTCGTGACGCGATGTATGCGACCGTTGGAAGCCTGTCAATCAAATAGGAAAGCCCAGTCCCGAAGACCATACCCGGAAGCGGCGGAGAAGATCTATCTCTAAAACGGTAAGTACTGCTTCGATTTAAAAAAAAAAAAACCCCGATTCCCCTTGACAAAATGAGCCTCAATCTAATGTTAAAAATTGTTTTTCGGGTGAACTCCCGCTTTAAGGAAGAAGGGCTCTAGTAGCCTCCAGAATGTAAGCCCTGAACTAATGTTCTGCCTTAAGAATGCTGAAAATGACTCTACATAAAAACACAGGAGAGGAGAGGTTTTGTTGCCTGTTCCCTTTAAAAGCTCCTCCTCACAATTAGTGCCCATACACACGATCTGACTTTTTGAAAACAAAGGTCCGACAGACTTGATTGGACAATCCGACCGTGTGTATACTCCATCGGACAATTGTCTTCGCTTTTTCATCGGACATATGTTCGCTGTGCATGCGCGCAAAACTTTTCGACAACAAATGTCCGATGGAGCATAATCCCATAGTGTGTACCCAAGACAAGTCTATCGGACAAACATGCATGCTCAGATCCAATGCTAAAGATTAGACAACAATAGCAGAAGTTTACCAAAGGGTGGCGGTAAAGAGCTGAAAAACCACGTGACTTGGTGAATGTTGGCTGAAAAAGTCCTGCCGTGTGTATGCAGAACAAGTTCACGGCCAACGCCCCTTCGGAGCAAAATCCACAGGAAAGTCAGATGGAAGTGCGATCGTGTTTATAAGGCTTTCGACTCACCCACAGGCAAGCAGCAGAAGCTAGAGGTACTGAACATACCAAGTTCTTTAATACGCAGCAAGGTAGCACAGGGCTCCATGATGCCAGATAAAACATTTTTTTTTTTCTAAATCTCAGCTATACTTAGGAACTTTAAATATTTTCCTGAAGAAATGATAAAACATGACCTGGTAGTGGCCACTAATGACTATTCTTAGAAATACTGTTCTACAATATATATGCAAGGGGCCATAGCATTATGATGGGGAGCAGGGCTGTCTTAATGAGAGTAAAGGGGAAACAATAACTACAAGTAGATACTGATGGTCAGACTTTGAGGCCAAGGAAGTATATTAAAAAATAAAGTTTAATATCATATTAAATTACAAACAAATATACATGGTAATAAATACAATTACAAAAATGACCACTGTACACGAAAATCCTTCGAAGTCGCCGACGCACGTTTCGCCGTGGGGCTTCTTCAGGACGATAACAAGGATTTCGTAGAGTAACGTATAACAGAGAACAAGTAGTTGTCTGTAATGATACAGGGTAATGGGTTATTTACATTGCTGAAATAAGGGCACACCTGGGCCCTAGCTGCATGGGGGGCCCCTGCACTTCCCCCAAAGCAGCTGGTCCTTGAGCCCACACTGCCCTGAAATTGGGGTCCCCATGATGGCACTGAGAGTGATAAATACACAGGGGAGGCAGTCTGCCTCCTACCTACTTGATGTCTGTTTACCTGCACTATCATCATTGTAGGGGCCCCAGAGCATTACCTTGCCCAGGGGACCATGATGCTATTAAGACGGCCCTGATGGGGAGTCTTAGTTGTGCTTGTTTACAGGCCATGGAAGGTGAGACTTCTGCAGGGTACCAGATGGTAGAATCTGATTCTGACTCAATCGTTGGACTTCTTGAAAATCTTCTTCATATCTTGTAGAAATGTATCAGGATCCCAGCTCATCGCTGTATCTTAAAATGGCTTTGGTCCATGGTAATAAGGAATTTCCTTTTGTGTAGTCATTGTAATCAAACCCCAGTATACAGTAAGTTTAAAAAAGGAAATACTCAGAAAAATACTGGAGAAAAATGTAATTGGGATATGAGGACCCCATCACACTGACTACAGGGCTTTCGTGGCAACTGCTGGTCATATTTGGAATATAAATGTCATAATACAGCATATGGAGGCCTGTGCACACCATAAACCTGGCTATGCAAGCTGTACGCTATCATTATAATTTAACACCTGGCCTGTGTTGTAGGAGTTTTTCCAGGAACAGCTGAGATAGCAAGGTCTCATGACCTCCAGATTTTTACATTTACTGCTGAAGCACAAGGCTATAAATTCAGTTTTTAAAAACCAGACCCAGGCGATAAGAAATTCCTCTTGTGCATAGCTGATGATGCCTGAAAAATACCAAGGTGAAGTAAGGCTTTACTACAAAGGTCCTTGTTCATTTTGGGTTCACAAGCTTCATATAGAGACATTTTAGGTGACTGTCATGTATGGACCATAGAGATGGCCATACTGTGTCATGGAGTTATGTCTTGGTAGAATCAGTAGGCAAGACATTGAACCCATGCCTCATACTGGTAATCCAGCCATACACATACACAGACAGACTGTCACACAGTGGTAACGTTTTGAACTCAATATTTTCCCAATGTTCATCGCTGGACATATCAAGAAAATTAAATGTTGGGTTCACGTACTCTTTAATTTTAATTAAGCTGCAATAAGATCAATTGGGCTTTGCTCCGGTGGGCGGAAGATGGAGTGTAGAGAAATTTAGGTAGATTCAGAAAGAGTTAGGCCGGCTTATCAGTAGATAAGCCAACCTAACTCAGAATCTACGCCGCCTCATGTTTAAGTGTATTCTCAAACAGAGATACACTTAAACATATCTAAGATACGACAGCTTGCGCCGTCCTATCTTAGGTTGCAATATTGAGGCTGGCCGTAAGGTGGCGCTTCCATTGCGGTCGGCGTAGAATATGTAAATTAGTAGATACGCCGATTCACGAACGTACGCCCGGCCGCCGCAGTACATTTACGCCGTTTCTGTAAGGCATTATCAGGCCTAAAGTTATTCTGTCTAATAGATGGAATAATAATGTTAAAGTATGGCCGCCGTTCCCGCTTCGAAATTCGAAATTTTTACGTTGTTTGCGTAAGTCGTCCGTGAATAGCGATTTACGTCGTTTACGTCTACGTCGAAATCAATAGGCCCGTGTGGCGCACTTAGCCGCAATGCACACTGGGAAATGTAGGCGCCCGGCGCATGCGCAGTTTAAAAAGACGTCAATCACGTCGGGTCAAGCCTCATTACCATTAAACACGCCCCCTCAGACACATTTGAATTAGGCGCCCTTACGCCCGCCTGCTTTAGGCTACGCCGTCGTAACTTAGCAGGCAAGTACTTTGAGAATCAAGTAATTGCCTCGCTAACTTACGGCGGCGTAGCCTAAACACGCTAAGCTACGCCGCCGCAACTTTGCACCATTCTCTCAGAATCTACCTAATTGAGTATAACAGCGGTGGGGGCAACCAAGGCCAAAACAAAGTTTACCTAAAGTGGTTGCAAACCCTTTTATATATACCCAGTGAAATGACTGGCCTTAAGTCATACACAGAAATTAAACAAATCCTCTTGCATAGGTTGTATCTGTTTATCTGCAGCATTCTCTTCTATACATCCATTCAAAGTGCTGAATTATAACGCTTGAGTCTGAGGCTGCATTCACATCTATGCGACAGCAGCGTACGGCGTACGCGGCGTATTTTGCCGCGAGTGTGTATCTTTTTTTTTTTAAGATTCTTCCCATTGCTGTCAATGGGCGAACGCCAATGTCGCCTGAAAAAAAGGGTGCGGGACTTTTTTTCAGGCGACAGGCGTTCGGCGTCTATGAGATGTGAACCATCTCCATAGACAGCAATGGGAATTCTCCCCTCTAGCGGCAGAAGCGGCCGGCGTCGGGCGTTTTGTCGCACAGATGTGAATGGAGCCTAAGAGTTCAGAAAAAAGAAGGGGGGAAAACTGAAGTCACACTCTGCCTAGAGGAGGAGAGCTCTGACAGCTGATTGAAGGGAAGGGACTCATCCCCCATTCACACAGGAACAGAGCTGAGGCTGTCAATTAGCTGGAGGTCCCTCCCTGTCACCATGTTTCTCTAAGGCCCCTTTCACACTGGGGCGGGAGCCACGGTGGCGGTATAGCGCCGCTAAAAATAGCGGCACTATACCGTCGGATTTGCCGCGGGATTTGGCCGATAGCGTTGCGGTATTAACCCCCGCTAGCGGCCGATAAAGGGTTAATACCGCCCGCAATGCGCTTCTGCAGAGGCACATTGCGGGCGGTATTGCCGCGGTTTCCCATTGTTTTAAATGTAAAGGAGCGGTATACATACCGCTCCTCTCACCGCTCCAAAGATGCTGCTGACAGGAGATTTGTTTCTCTCCTGCCAGCGCATCGCCTCAGTGTGAAAGCCCTCCGGCTTTCACATTGAGGTTGCTGGGCAGGAGTTTTTCAGGCGCTAAAGCAGCGCTATTCTTAGCGCTGGACTGCTTAAAAAACTCCTCAGTGTGAAAGGGGTCTTAGTGTCAGGAAAACCTGTCTGTGATATTTTATGCTGATAGCAGAGGAAGGAGGCAGAAGACAATAGTGACACTTGGTGCTTTTAATTGAGACAAGTACACACTAGGGATATGCTTTATTCATATTTCATGTCTGAGCTTTACAACCACTTTAAGTATTCTTATTAGGGTCCATCTACAGAAAGAATTGCAGTGGAAAATATGCCCCTTCTATCTAGGTGACCATGTGGTTCAATTCCAAGTTAACCCATATTGTTCCTTTGGCCTCTATTACAGTCTGCACATGAAGTAGCTCCACCCCTGAGGAACATAACTTTGCATGTATACAATATCTGGTGAATTCTGCACCCCCCTCTCTTGAAATTTATGTCAACCCCCTCATGGGCAGATCCTCATTATGGAAATTTCTTCAACAGGATAGTACCAAGTACAAACAATATATGAATGTAGTGTTGAAACCAGATAGTATTGAGTTTAGAGTAGAGGTTATATAAATGTTACAAAACAGGACTTTAATTTGGGTAGGGAAGAGGAAAGGGTTGAGGGTCATGCTGTGTATTGTGTGATGGGGCTGTGTTTTTGGGGTGACAAATCCATTGACGTTATTGTGGCAACAAATCTTTCATGCTAATTGTTCGCATACATAAAGAAAAATGAGGGCACATGTTACACCCCAGCCCCTTGTGGTGTTTTTATTCTATACATGCATATCTGTGATATGTTGGTCTGGTCAATTGCCTCATAAAGGGGGGTGTAAAGGTTTGTTTTCTAAATAGGTTCCTTTAATCTCGTGCATTGTTGGTTCACTTACCTTTTCCTTCGATTTCCCTTCTAAATGTTTTTTTTCTTTGTCTGAATTTCTCACTTCCTGTTCCTCCTCAGTAAGCTGTTCTGGCCGACTAACCCCCAGCCAGATGGGGGCAAGCTTACTGAGGAGGAACAGGTAGTGAGAAATTCAGACAAAGAAAAAAAACATGGAAATCGAAGGAAAAGGTAAGTGAACCAACACTGCACTAGCTTAAAGGAACCTATTTGGAAAATAATAAATGAACCTTTACAACCCCTTTAACTCAAGTGCTGCTGGGTATTTCCTACAACATTAGATTTATTTGTAACTTTAGTATCTATGACTGTGAGACTGTTCCATGAATCTACCTCCCGTTCTGTAGTATATTATTTCCCCACATTTCCTCTCATTTTTATTGATGAATTCCTTAGCAGAACATTTGCCCCCCTGTGAAGGAGTGGAGTGGACAAACTTTTTGATTTGGTATCACTATTTAGTGGGGCCGATTAAAGTCCATGTTTCACTGCGTGACCACATACAGGACTTCTGTTACACAACAAGGTCCCGTGTGTGCGCCTTCAGTCTTCTAATTCTTTTCCATGAAAGTGAAACATGCTGATGGCAGCTGTATATGTCTCCATCCAGCTGGGAATATAATTACATTAATCCATTCTCAATGTTGGGAATAATTGAACCATATGTTTAAAACATGAAAACGACACAGACCAAAGAGTAGGCCGGAAGAAAGACAGTGAATATACAAGGAGGCCGTGGGGCTCCTGTATAATCCTAAACCAGCCGGGTGGTTTCCTGAGCTCCTCTGTTCTTTTGCTATAGCTATGTCCTGATACTAGGAATCCATCTTTTTGTCAATGGGGTAGATTCACGTACCTTTTACGCCGTAATTTGAAATCCGCGCCCGCGTATCGTTACACCGATTCTCAAAGGCAGATACGCTAAAAAAATAGGCTTCCTCCGCCGACGTAACTTGAATGCGGCGGCGTGTGTGCAATATTACGTTGGCCGCTAGGGGCGCTTCTGTTGTTTTTCAGCGTAGAATATGCAAATTACCTAGATACGCTGATTCACAAACGTAGGTGCGCCCGGCGGTAGTTGTTTGCGTAAAGGCTTTTTCTGCGTAAGGTTGCTCCTGTTATTAGGAGGCGCAGCCAATGTTAAGTATGGACGTCGTTCCCGCTTCGAAATTTGAATTATTTACGTTGTTTGCATAAGTCGTTCGTGAATAGGGCTGGACGTAATTTACGTTCACATCGAAACCAATACGTCGTTGCGCCGTACTTGGAAGCAATGCACACTGGGATATGTACACGGACGGCGCATACAAAACGTCAATCACGTCAGGTCATCATACATTTACATAAAACACGCCCCCCTTCCACATTTGAATTACGCGCGCTTACACCGGCCCCATTTACGCTACGCCGCCGTAACTTACAGGGCAAGTGCTTTGTGAATACTGCACTTGCTCCTGTAAGTAACGGCGGCGTAGCGTAAATACGATACGCTGCACCGCCGTAAGAAGAAGCGCACGTACCTGAATCTACCCCACTGTTTCTAAAAGGGTTCCTAAATGGGCTATCCACTCTAGTGTGTTTTTATTTTATTTTTTTAATAGGTGTGCTAAGTCAGCCTCTGGCTTATATATCTTGGGTGTCTCAAAAGCTAGATCTCCCATCCACAATTCCTATCTCTCCTCTTGCACACCTAGGAGTTTTGGATGTTCTTACCCACATTTGTGTTTTCTAGATCCTCGGTTACATTCTCCATAATCAAGGAACTCAACTCAGAAGTCTCATCAACAGAGTTCCCGAGAGATATAATAAATTGTCTTGTGGTTAACTCTCCAGCATCTACCAAATTTTGGAATATCAGTTTTAGGTTATTGACTCTTTTAAAGTAGTGGTTCTCAACCTGAGGTACCCCCAACTGGTCATGTTTTTAAGGGAAATTCACGAAAAATGTGACTTGTTGGGGGTACTTGAGGAATGAGGTTGGGAACACTGATTTAAGCTCTATTCACTCTTGTAATGCCCCGTGCACACGATCGGTTTTCCCAGTGGTAAAAAGTCAGCCGGGAGAACCGAGGGGAAAGCTGAGAGCCTGATCAGCAACTTTTTCCCCCTATACACGGCTGGTTTTCCTGGCAGGAAAACTGTCATGAGCCATGTGTATGCTCCACCGCAGTATTTGCCCATAGGAAAACTGCCAGGAAAAAGACCGCCGGGAATCCGGACAGGTAAAAAGAAAACATGTTCTCATTTTTCCCGCCGGGATTCTCGGTGGGGAAAACTGCCATGGAACATACACACAGACAGTTTTCCCAGCCAAAAGCTGTCATGGCAGTTTTCCTGACAGGAAAACTGGTCGTCCTAAAAGAAACATAGTTTTTCTCGACGAGATTCTTGTCAAGCTTTCCTTGCATACACACTGTCAAGACAAAATCTCGTCATTCTCAAACGCGGTGACGTACAATACGTACGACGGCACTATAAAGGGGAAGTTCGATTCCACTGGCGCCACCCTTCGGGCTGCTTTTGCTAATCTTGTGTTACCACGTGTTAGTAAAAGTTTGGTGAGAGACCATTCGTACTTTTCAGTCTGTTACAGCGTGACGAATGTGCTATCTCCATTACAAACGCTACTTTTACCGAAGGTGCGCTCCCCGTCTCATATTTTTTTTCTGAGCATGCGTGGGTTTCTAAGCATACACACAAATGTGTTTCTCGTTGTAAACCAGCCGGACGAGAAACACGACAAGGAAATTGAGACTCCCGATGAGAAAAAAAGAGCATGTTCTCTTTTTTTCTGGTCGAGACCCACAACCGTTTTCTCCACGAAAAACATACACACGACCGTTTTTCTCGGCAAAAAAGCTCTGCCAGCAGTTTTCTTGATGGTTTTTGCAGAGAAAAACGGTCGTGTGTATGAGGCTTTAGACTCCAAAGTTGTGCGACCTTTGTGTGCAACTTTGAGACAACCTTAGATGGGTGTAACTTGTCCTTCTGCAAAGTCGACCCACGGTTGCATGTAAAACATTCAGGTAGGACTTTCATGCAACTTCTGAGGGTTAACCTTAGAAGTTCATGGCCCTCCAAGTTGTGTGAAAGTTGGACCAAAGTAGTGCATGAATTACTTTTGAGTTGCTCAAATATGAATGGTTATCATTGGAAAACATAGAGTACGACTTGTCATGCGATTTTGATGTCCAAAGTGGCATGACAAGTCACATAAGTGTGAATAGGGTGTCAGAGGATCATTTCAACCAGAATTGAAAATGGAATGTTTGTTTGAGTTTGGTATGTTGTTAAAAGGGTCAGTCCACACAAAAAAAAAGATAACATTTGGAATGAATTGGAAGCTGGAATCACCCCACTGATGATTGCTTCCTTCAAGCATTCCAAGAGTTGAGATTCTGCTGCTGTAGTTCCCAGATCCTCTGACCTGCCTCTGGATTCCCTCCTATTTTACATCGCAGGGGATGCAGCAGGAAAATGTAAGATCTCTACACTTGACTTTACAATTGCTGTAATGGGGGTTAATGTCTAGGGCCCGGATTCAGATAGAATTGCCTATCTATCCGCGGGCGTAACGTATTGCAGATACGTTATGCCGCCGTAAATTAGGGCGCAAGTTCCGTATTCAGAAAGAACTTGCGCCCTAAGTTACGGCGGCGTAACGTATGTGGTCCGGCATAAGCCCGCCTAATTCAAATGTGGATGATGTGGGCGTGTTTTATCAAAATTTAGTGTGACCCCACGTTTTTGAAGTTTTTTACTAAGGGCGCATGCGCCGTTCGTGAAAGAATCCCAGTGCGCATGCTTGAAATTGCGACACAAATCGTCAATGCTTTAGACATGAACGTAACTTACGTACAGCCCTATTCGCGAACGACTTAAGCAAACTACGTAAAATTTTCAAAATTCGACGCGGGAACGACGTCCATACTTAACATTGGCTACGCTTCATAATAGCAGGGGTAACTTTATGCCGGAAAAAGCCTAACGTAAACGACGTAAAAAAAAAAGCACCGGGCGGAAGGAACGTTTCTGAATCGGCGTATCTACCTAATTTGCATATTCCTTGCGTAAATATACGGAAGCGCCACCTAGCGGCCAGCGTAAATATGCAGCCTAAGGGGGGGGGGGGTTACGAGTTACGATTTATTTTGATTTGATTTAACTTGATTCCACTGATTTTGATTTGGTTTGTGAACATTTGATGTATACTATTGCTGTCCCCCCCCTTTTTGTTTTCTCTTTTTTTTTTTTTTAAACGGTTTCTGTGTTTTGACCGGTAATTGTTGGTCGCATGTTGCGGCCTAGTATTGTATCTGTGTTGCAAAAATTGAATAAAAATAATTTTACAAAATATGCAGCCTAAGATACGACGGTCGGATCTTAGGGAAATCTATGCGTAACTGATTCTATAAATCAGTCGCAAAGATACGACCACGCAACTCAGAGTTACGACGGCGTATCCGGAGATACGCCGTCGTAACTCCGTTGTGAATCGGGGCCTAGGACTTTTTGCTAGCCCTACAAATGGCAACTTTCAGATCCCCTTCAATTATGTGTCGGGCCGGTTTAAGTACAATTTTTCTAAAGGAGACTGTGGCAGTTTTGTTCACTGGTTCAGGTGCGAATTTTGAAAACGTAACACTTGAAAGTGCACCTAAACCGAAAAATTGTACCGGACTATGTTTTAAAAATGGACTGCGGACGGCCAACATATATCTGAAGAGGCTCCATAGAAAGACGGTTTTCTTCACATGTCATGTGAATTGGATACGTTATAAAACGCATCAAATTTGCATATATGTGAATGGAGGCTTAAGCAACTTTAGATCTGCTGGGAATTGAGCAGAGGATTGAAAGTGGTTGCCAGAAAACAAGCGATCTACCACCCACCAGTTAGCTGACAATCGAAACTCATAATTTCTGTGCTTGATTGCTCAGGGTTCCGATTTCAGCGTGATCGAAAGTGGTAGAAATGAATGAAAACTTGCCTTTTTTTGTCTATCATTAGAGCTCCTGGCAAATACAGTAAACAGCGCAAATTGACATATTGCGATGAGCTCCAAACCACAGCCAAAATCAGACTTTTGCTTCTTTTCTAAATATACTTTATTGTAAAAATGTTTTGCATTCTACACATGCCATGACATTCTACACATGCCATGAAAAACATTATTTACACTGTACAGAGTAGGAGGTTATTCTCAAAGCATCTTTTAAATAAATACTATCAGGCAAATTTATCAAAACTTGAGCAGAGCAGCTGTGCATGGCAACCAATCAGCTTCTTCAGTTAAGCAAATTAAACATAGAATCGGATCGGTTGCCATGCACAGGTAATGCAGTGTAACCCATATAAAGTTTCCCCATGCATACACTGATAGGAGACCCTCCGGGCCGCCACTGAGGAGCAACATTTGTTCAATAAGGGCTCATGCACACTGCAGCTAAAAATTTGGGCCCAGATTCTCGTAGGAGTTACGCCGGCGTAGATACGCCGTCGTAACTCTGAGTGTGAGGCGTCGTATCTATGCGCCTGATTCTTAGAATCAGTTACGCATAGATTTGTCTTAGATCCGACCGGCGTAAGTCTCTTACGCCGTCGTATCTAAGTTGCATATTTACACTGGCCGCTAGGTGGCGCTACCGTCGATTTACACGTCGAACATGGTAATGAGCTAGATACGCCGATTCTCAAACGTACGTGCGCCCGGCGCATTTTTTTACGTCGTTTACGTAAGGATTTTTTGGGCGTAAAGTTACACCTGCTCTATGAGGCGTAGATGAGGCGTACCAATGTTAGGTATGGACGTCGGAACAGCGTCACATTTTTCACGTTTTACATCGTTTGCGTAAATCGTCCGTGAATGGGGCTGGACGTAAGTTACATTCACGTCGACTAGGCATTGAGCAGGCGCAATTTAATTTGAAAATTCAATGTGATACTGAGCATGCGCCGTTCGATAAAAGCGTAATTTACATGGGGTCACATAACATTTACATACAACACGCCCCCTACCAGCCTACTTTGAATTAGGTGGGCTTACGCCGTATCAGACACACTACGCCGCCGTAACTTAGAGCGGAAGTTGTTTCTGAATACTGGACCTGCCGCTCTAAGTTACGGCGGCGTAGTGTATCTAAAATACGCTACGCCCGCCTAAAGATAGGTGTTTTTTAGAGAATCTGGGCCTTTGTTTTTACAGGCATTTGAGCGTTTATTTCAGTTTGAAGAAGGTTGTGTTTTTTTGTGCTCTTGTTCACGCTTTTATTGAGCTTCTTTGAGCTTTTTTGAGCGTAAGCGTATTTTTTTTTCACAAACCCTCCTAGATAGTATTTTCTTGACCACTGCATAAACAAAACAAAAAGCTGGAGCAAGCGTTTTTTGCGTGTTTGAGCTTCCTTGAGATTTTTTGAGCAATTTGGGGCATTAGCTCCTCTCAAAAACGTGAGTTTGGTGGGGGGTTCGGCTCGTAGGAGCATATGCCTGAAAAAAGCCATAATGTGCATGGACACATTGACTAACATGGAGGGAAGTTTCTAGGCAGAAAAAATGAGAGCTCAAAAGCCTGTAGGAGCCGCTTCTTTGAGCTCCATCTCAAAAATAGCTTTCAACTCTTGGGCCACATCAAAACCCACTGGTCAGTTGAGTATTCTAGCTTTATCCAGAGGGACCACTGATTAGAATTGGAAAGCTGAGTGGAACCCTCACATAAGTAACACAGATCTTTTGATGTGCTTCTGCTACCATTACCTGTGTGAACATAACCATACAAATCCATTCCACTCTACAAGTAAAAGCAAGAAAAAAATCCAGTAAACTGTGCAACTGTGCTTATGTTATGTCATAAATTAATCCAATTTGCATAAGTGTGAAACCAGCCTAAAGGATAAGATCACTTTTGGAAATATGTTACTGGTTCTGCCCTTAAATCGGGTAAAACATGTAACATGTTCTCAGTGCTACAGTTGCTTCCCGATGCCCCTTCTCCCTGTGGCAGCAGTATGGGGAGAAGATCCCCGTACTAGCTGTCACCTCTTGGAACCATCATGGCCCTGCGGGGCTCCACCCACACGGCTGCGCCATTCATACAAACAGCTCTGTGTGCGAATGAACTACAAGTCCCTACATTCTTTGCAGCTGTCGGCTTTTAGTTCTCAATGAACTACCACGGCACTGTGGAGCGCGGTGGTAGTTCACTGAGTCTTCCTGTCAGCGAGTATCGGCTGGGATGTACGGGTGCGCAGATACACTGACAGTGTGCAGTAGGGGTGCAACGGATCAAAAAACTCACGGATCGGATCGATCCTCGGATCAGGAGTCACGGATCGGATAATTTTCGGATCAGCAAAAAAAAAAAATGATTTATGAAAAAAAGTCGGATTCAAGTCTGGGCTCTAGCTGGGCCAATGGCTCTATATAGTAATGTCCACCATTGCCCCCCACTCGTCACTGTAATGTTCACCATTGTCCCCTACTCGTCATCACCATCACTGTTCCAGTCCAACATTGCCCCCACACTAGTAAACACTGTAATAATAGCCAGTTTAACATGGCCCCCACTAGTAATCACTGTAATATAATAGCCAGTCCAACATCCAACTCACTGTACTTGCACTGTAATGTCCACCATTGTCCCCCACTCGTCATCACCATCACTGTTCCAGACAAGTCCTACATTGCCCCCACACTAGTAAAGAACACTGTGAGTCCCCGTCCTTCTTTATAGCGGCGCTCACTGTTCCCCCTCAAGCTCCACACATTCATCCTGATTCCCAGAGCGCCGCCAAGACAGCCAGCCAATCCGGGCAGCCTTCCAATCAGAGAGGGCGCTCATCACGCGGGCCAATCAGGTGCAGAGATGGGACATCCCATCCAACCAATCACAGCCAATCTGTGATTGGTTGTGGTGGAGCAAGATGGGCGCCGCTCCGGAGCTAGGCCGAAGCCGGGGACTTTCCTACGGTCGAGGCTCCGGAGCGCTCCGCGGATCGCGCGGTGTGCCGATCCGAACGGGGTGACCCGTTCGGATCACGGATCGGTGACGATCCGTTGCACCCCTAGTGTGCAGGAGACCTGCATGGGATCAGCACTGGTGCAGTGCTTTACAGGCTACTAATGTAAAAAAAAATTGCATTTATTTATTTTTCTCTGTAAAAAGATGTGCATTTATAATTTTTTGTACAAAGGTGAACTTATCCTTTAATCCACTGTAGCTAGGATTCAGAAAGAACCTCACTGGGTTGCTGGGAGTCTACTTCCCGTAGTCTGTGCTGTATAACTTCCTCTCTCTCTGTTTCCTCTATTACAAATAACATTAAAACTTTTTAAGACAAGTATGATCATGATTGGTGGATGTGGGGAATTCCTTAGTGCTGCCATTTTATTTTTTGTATTTTTTTACATTAGGCTTTCTATGTGTGAGAACAAGGAAACATACAATGGGTGTGTTTGGGAATTCAAGTTCTGCATCAAAAGCAGGAGATTCTGGTCCATAGGATAGTCAGTGAGGGAAAAGTATTTGATCCCCTGCTGATTTTTGTACATTTACCCACTGACAAAGAAATGATCAGTCTATCATTTTAATGGTAGGTTTATTTTAACAGCGAGAGACAAAATAACAACAAAAATATCCAGAAAAACACATTTAAAAAAAGTTATAAATTGATTTGCATTTTAATGAGTGAAATAAGTATTTGACCCCTTCGCAAAACATGACTTAGTACTTGGTGGAAAAACCCTTGTTGGCAATCACACAGGTCAGACGTTTCTTGTGGTTGGTCACCAGGTTTGCACACATCTCAGGAGGGATTTTGTCCCACTACTCTTTGCAGATCCTCTCCAAGTCATTAAGGTTTCAAGGCTGGCGTTTGGTATTTTTATTTTTCAGCTCCCTCCACATATTTTCTATGGGATTAAGATCTGGAGACAGGCTAGGCCACTTCAGGACTTTATTTGTGCTTCTTCTTGAGCCACTCTTTTGTTGCCTTGGCCGTGTGTTTTGGGTCATTTTCATGCTGGAATACCCATCCATGACCCTTTTTCAATACCCTGGAGGTTCTCACTCAAGATTTGGCGTTGCCTTTTGATGCAGTGAAGTTGTCCTTTCCCCTTAGCAGAAAAACATCCCCAAAGTGTAATGTTTCCACCTCCATGTTTGACGGTTGGTTTGGTGTTCTTGGGGCCATAGGCAGCATTCCTTCTCCTCCAAACACGGCGACTTGAGTTGATGCTGAAGAGTCGTCTGACCACAACATTTCCACCCAGTTCTCCTCTGATTCATTCAGATGTTCATTAGCAAACTTTAGACAGACCTGTACATGTGATTTCTTGAGCAGGAGACCTTGTGGGCGCTGCAGGATTTCAGTCCTTCACGGTGTAATGTGTTACCAATTGTTTTCTTGGTGACTATGGTCCCAGTTGCCTTGAGATCATTGACAAGATTCTCCCATGTAGTTCTGGGCTGATTCCTCACCATTCTCCTGATCATTGAAACTCCACGAGGTGAGATCTTCCATGGAGCCCCCAGACCGAGGGAGATTGACAGTTATTTTGTGTTTCTTCCATTTGCTTCTCGGCCTTTTGGCTAAGATCAAGTTTAGTATCTGTTCTTATCAGTTGCCAATAGGTGGTGCTAAGCTGACTGTCCCCAGTACCCTGTGAGAGGGGGAACGGGATGGCAGTCGGCGGACGCTAAGCCTGTTGGCGTGGAGGTGAAAGCCTTCTGATCGGGACAGAGAGGCATGAGATCGAAGCCAGGAGGCCGGGTCCCTGGCCTTTGGCCTGGATTTGGTGGTATCTGCCCCAGTCAGTTGTTCTGGAGAGAACCCTTGCTCCTCCTTTTACCGGGAGGAGCGGGTAGTATTTCCAGAATGTGATTAGGTGGGAGAGATAGGGGTTGTGGGTAGTAGCCTGCTTAGGTGGGCTCTCCCCGACCTCTTCTCCTACCTTCCTGGCTGGGAAGGGTGCTGCCGGTCCGGACCGGGGGCTAGGGACCGTTGAAAAGCCTGTGGAGATAGTGCCCCTGGAGTGGCAGTCCAGGGGTGCCATACATTGCACGAGTGTTTGAAAGGGGCACTCATCGTGTGGCACCTTAGGTCACTGATCTCCACATTCACACGTTTCACACCTGTCTCTTGGGCCGGGCCTTTTGGCTAGGACCAGAGGAATTTTTGTTTCCTGGCCGGAGGGCCGGTCAACGTATTGCACGTTGGTCACTTTCCTCACTCTCCCATCTTCCTTCTTCCCCACTTTCCTTTTTTATTTTACCCCCAGTTTGTCTCGTTTTGACACTTTTCTTGTTTGGTGCTTGCACTTTTAGTGTGGCGAGTAGGGTGCTGGTCCTCGGGCCTGCCTCTGAAAGTCTTGGGAGTTGGTGGACATGGCCTTCTGGCTTAGTTCCCGGCTCTCATGGGGTCTACCTTTGGGGGAGCCTCACCGAGGAGGGTTCTGTTTAGGCAGTCCCTCCGAGGATGTTGGGTCCTTGTGGCTTCGGCTGCTTGGGCCAAGATGGGTCCATATGGCTTCGGCTGTATGGGCCACTGTTACTTTTTTCCCTGCCAGGAGCCTAACGCCCCGGGAGATCAGAGCTGGGTCCTTTTCGGAGGACCATTTGACGATGGCACCCGTCGCAGTTTTTTGTGTTTCACTCTTTATGTGTGTGCACATTTTTTCCTGCACCGGGTGGAGTTTTTGGGTTGTGTTTTGCACGCCATAGGCTTTTCAATAGAAAAATTGTGGAGAGATTGGAATCTGATTGATTGCTTCTGTGGACAGGTGTCTTTTATACAGGTAACAAGCTGAGATTAGGAGCACTCCCTTTATAAGTGTGCTCCTAATCTTAGCTCGTTACCTGTATAGAAGACACCTGGGAGCCAGAAATCTTGCTGATTGATAGGAGATCAAATACTTATGTCACTCATTTAGGCTCGGTTCACACTGCTGCACTGTGAATTTGTTTCGTTTTTTTTCTCCTGTGTGAGGTGCGATTTTACCGCGAATTTCAGGAGTTGGACATAGCTGCGATTGGTGTTCTAGCCAAAGGAATCCTAATGGGGGAAAAAAAAGTTAACTTCCTGTGTACTTCCTGTTTTTTGTGGAGAGTAGTGGTGGAATTCCCACATATGTGAACCATCAATGCGATTCCAGAACGATTTACATTGATGCCTATGGAGACTAAATTTGCAATGCAACGCTGTAAACTCACACAAGACCCTGTTTTTTTATCGCATCGCATTCGTAGAGGAATCGCAACGCATGTATGTGAACGACCGTCATTGAAAACAATGACTTTATGCACGACATGCAAATTTAGAATGTTTTTGATACATCACATTCGTTATGAACTGGCATCCGTGTGAACCGGGCCTAAAATGCAAATCAATTTATAACTTTTTTGAAATGCGTTTTTCTGGATATTTTTGTTGTTGTTCTGTCTCTCACTGTTAAAATAAACCTACCATTAAAATTTATAGACTGATCATTTCTTTGTCAGTGGGCTAACGTACAAAATCAGCAGGGGATCAAATACTTTTGGCTGGATGAACAGTTATTTATGTATTATTTATTCACGTGTTAAACACACATAATAAAACGCTTCAAATGGTTTATTTAACAAAACAAAAAGGAGCAAATAAAAGAAGTATACTGTTAGGATTTACTAACTGTGCACTTTGCAGTAGCTACAAATATTAATACATGAGCAGAAGCTCTGCTGACTTCCAACATCCAATCAAAGCAGGCAAAAACGCTGTTTTTTTTAATTTGCCTTGCATGTGATTGGGTATTCTTTTCAAAATTAACCACTTAACCCCCGAACCATATTGCTGGTCAAAGACCAGAGAACTTTTTGCGATTCGGCACTGCGTCGCTTTTACTGACAATTGCGCGGTCGTGCGACGTGGCTCCCAAACAAAATTGGCGTCCTTTTTTTCCCACAAATAGAGCTTTCTTTTGGTGGTATTTGATCACCTCTGCGGTTTTTAGTTTTTGTGCTATAAACAAAAATAGAGCGACAATTTAAAAAAAAAAAAATATTTTTTACTTTTTACTATAATAAATATCCCCCAAAAATATATAAAAAAGCTTTTTTTTTCCTCAGTTTAGGCCGATACGTATTCTTCTACATATTTTTCGTTAAAAAAATCGCAATAAACGTTTATTGATTGGTTTGCGCAAAAGTTATAGCGTTTACAAAACAGGGGGTAGTTTTATGGCATTTTTATTAATTTTTTTTTTATAGGAATGGCGGCGATCAGCGATTTTTTTTTCTGTACTGCGCCATTATGGACACTTTGGACACTTTTTTTTTTTTTTTTACTTTTCAAACCTTTTATTTTGATGCATCTGGAATGTATTAAGACAAAGTTCAGTTGGGTTTAAATATTTTTGCTATTGTACATGCACACAGGCACAGCATAAGAAATCCAAGTTGTACATTTTAAAATGCAGAAATTCTATGTTTAAAAAAATCTGGATAATAATATGTTATCAGTTAATATACCATTGCAAGAAAACAATTTAATGTTTTTGTGATGGAAGTAAATAAAATAACAATCCTACCAGCCATAAAAAAGTTTGATAATCAGGGGATTCATTCATCAGTTCTACACTCATGCATTCTACAGTCATGCATTTTCATTGTTCTATATATGTATTTTTTTTCTTTTTTTATTAAATTATATACACACACACATTGTTTTTTGCAAAAAGGCATCTAAAGTCTAGCAACTACATGCAGTTACACTGAATTTGTTCAAGGCATGGGTGGGGGCAACCCAGAAGAGTGCTCTGTACAAATACGTATTGCCTTCGGTGCCAGGACATTGTAAATAGCGGGCATGAATGTTGGAAGTGACAGACATGGCTGTATTAAATGTACCATAAGGCACTGACTAGGCAGTGGGGTTATACGCAATACAAATAATTTAAAATGTACAGTAGCACCTGTATGACCCCCACTTGGGTACTTGTGTGAAAAGTCAGCACTAGAAGCGATGTATAGAAGAAGCAGGAGGTACAGAGAGGAATTGCAAGATTCTCTGCCATTTTGGTAACACACAATCATCATCTCCCTCTGCAGTCCTCCAATTGTGGTAAAAGCTCTACATATTGCCTTCAATGACCCACGCAGCTTTAAATGTACACAGTAATAAATAACATGAGCCAAATGAACAGAGGTCTCTATAAAATAGGGTTATATTGCACACATAGACCTAGTGCTGCTGCTCAACCCTGACTGTCCTCCATGTCAAAGCGGCAGACCATTACACTAGGGTTGTCCCGATACCACTTTTTTAGGACGGAGTACGAGTACCGATACTTTTTTTCAAGTACTTGCCGATACCGATACTTTTTTTTAAATGTGTCCCCAAATGCAGCCATGTCCCCCCACAGATGCAGTCATGTCTCCCCCCATATCCAGCCATGTCCCCCATATGCAGCCATGTCTCCCCCCCATATGCAGCCATGTCTCCCCCCCATATGCAGCCATGTCTCCCCCCCATATGCAGCCATGTCTCCCCCCCCATATCCAGCCATGTCCCCCCCCCCCATATCCAGCCATGTCCCCCCCCCCCCATATCCAGCCATGTCCCCCCCCATATCCAGCCATGTCCCCCCCCATATCCAGCCATGTCCCCCCCCATATCCAGCCATGTCCCCCCCCATGCAGCCATGTCCCCCCCCCATGCAGCCATGTCCCCCCCCATATGCAGCCATGTCTCCCCCCATATGCAGCCATGTCTCCCCCCATATGCAGCCATGTCTCCCCCCATATGCAGCCATGTCTCCCCCCATATGCAGCCATGTCTCCCCCCATATCCAGCCATGTCCCCCTTACCTGCATGCCTCTGCCGCCGACTGCTTAATACGCGCGGGGAACATTACAGCTATCATTTGAATAGCTGTAATGATTCGCGCTGCGTATAGACACTCCCCCTTGCTCGGGATTGGTCAGTTCACCTGAGCAAGGGGGAGTGTCTATACGCGGCGCGGCGCGAATCATTACAGCTATTCAAATGATAGCTGTAATGTTCCCCACGCGTATTAAGCAGTCGGCGTTAGCGGGGATACGGCGGGGGGGGGGGAGTATTCTATTTCGGTATCGGGGGTATTTGCGGGAGTACGAGTACTCCCGCAAATACTCGGAATCGGTCCCGATACCGATACTAGTATCGGTATCGGGACAACCCTACATTACACAGTGTGGGTTTCCACCCAACGAAGCAGCCTTTGTGAATAACGGTAAGGGCTGACGGTGGAGAACTCCTGTCCACGATAACGCATGCTCTTCCAAAGATGCTCCAGCTTTTTCCTTAAGCCATACACAGTGAATATGTCAATGATGTCAACAAAGTATCTTTGCTCTGGCCCATCCATGACATGCAAAGGGTTCCTGTAGTTTGGCAGCAAGCGACAGTTTTGCGCCACAACATCAGATATGTCAGATACTGTGCTGACTTGCTGCCCAATCTTCTGCATGGTCTGACGTCTGGCAGATGTCACTTCTGGGGTTCCGCTACAATCTGTGCTGTTATCCTCTTTATCCACAGAATCGCCTTCCACTTCTACGGTGCCAGGAACAGAGGCACAGTGAGATGTAGTAGGACTGCCAGTCCCTTTTACAGACCTTTTAGTGCGAACAATGAGGTTGGCTAAGGACCAGTTTTGGCTCTTCTCGTCAGCATGTAGAGGCTGAAATCCTAGTAGCAGGCTGTAGTCCAGAACATTAAGCTCACGCAAGAAGCGGGTGTCAAGCTCTGTTTGACGAAGCAACCAAGACCGCTGTTGATCTAAACCAGGGGTGTCCAAACTTTTTTCAAAGAGGGCCAGATTTGATGGAGTGAACATGCGTAAGGGCCGACCATTTTGCTGACATTCTTTGAACCATTAAAAAAGTGTGTTTGCCCAAGCACTAATACACTGCCCAACAATAATTCTCTTGCCTTTGTGGCTGTGTGTGGTGAAGAGATGAGCTTGGGCATGTTATTTAGGAGGAAAGTTTCAAGAAAAAAAAATGTAAATAAAGGACTGTGAAGCAAAATGAGGGCCATTGCCCATCAATGCAGCCCAATCAGTGCCCATCTGTAGCCTTGCCATTGCCATAAATGCAGCCTTGCCATGAATGCAGCCTCTCTTTTGCCATGAATGCAGCCTGTGAAAATTGCGAGTGTTGCCTCGTTAGAATTAAATAGCAAGGTCTATAAACTGTGCCAACATCCCTGTTGTTTGTAGTAGGTTTATGGATAGAACATTTGAACGCTATGACTTATCCAGGCTTGAATGAGGTTAATTCATACAAGTCCTTCATTTAGGGGGGACGTTGACTATTCACCTATAGTCAATTTCAACCTGATATGTTTGATTGTTCCATCACAATGTTACTATCATCTAAACAAAACCTTTTTTGTCCCCCTGCAACTCTTTCTAATTATAAATACTATCACTGCCTGTATTTTTACCCCCTCTAATGTCATCACCACATTATAGATGCCTGTTACATCTCAATTGAATCTTCTCGTTTTGATTTTCTTTTCCCTGATTTTTGAACTATTGCTGTTTAATGACTCCACAATTAAATGTATTGCAGGTATATCCCCCTGTATATATTTATAATGATAACGTTTGTGATACCTGCACACCAATGTTTACATTGTAATTTTCCTCTGTACGCCTCAGTGCTGTGCCTTGTCAGCTTAAGACCTTGTCATGTGATCGGGCTGGCCGCGGCCTCGCCCCCTCCTTCTGATTGGCGCACGCTGGACCCTTCAGACCACGGGCTCCAATCGGAGCCCGCTGTTTGCAGCATCGAACCCGGCCTCTGGCCATTGGGTGTCATGCCTGCAAGGCCGCGCATTGACCAATGCGCGGCCGTCTGAACGGTGAGTCACGTCTGCGTCACGCCCACGTGACGTATGACGTGCCTTGGGATTCCTCATTTAAGCTGCTCCACGAGCGGCTTAGGTGAGATGCACGGTGCTCTCCCTGGGGACTGACTGACACTATACATTCTGTGGTAAGCACATGCTATTTATACTGACCCTGTATCAACTACTCCTGTGCCATTCTATTAATTAAGATCATTATTTTCAACCAATTGTTTGATATCATATCTTTCTTAGATTGGCTTGCTGGTGTTTATCTGCACTGGCTCTTTTTCATTGCCTGCCGGTATATAATTGTCACTACCATGTGTCCACCACCCCAGTATCCACTAAACTGATTATATTATTCTGGACGGTAAGCTGCAGTTTAATTTAACCCCTTCCATCCCAGCACTGATTGTCACTCCCTGGTGTCCCGCTGCTGAATTATTAGTTTTCCTGGCTGCTCTTTTTAACTTTTAATTTTTCATCCGGGCATTTTTTGATCTTCACTAGTCACTACCTCACAACTATATTTCCCCCCTCTCCTCCTTTTTTTTCCCCCTGTTCTTAACCCATTCCTTCCCCCCCCCCCTCTTTCTCGTTTCTTCCCCACTTTCTACCAATCCCCTTCTTTTTCCCCCCCCCACCCCCCTTTCTCCCGCCTTCTTTCCCTCCCCCCCCCCCACCCTCCCTCTCCCCCTTTTTCTATTCCCCCTTTTTCTTTTTCCCCCTTTTTTCCTTTTTTCATGGTAATTCGATCAAGCTTTCTCTACTTTTTCAATTCTAAATTCTCGTCCCCCCCTGTCCAATTTTCCTACCTTCCCTATTTCCTCTCTCCCCCCCTCCACTCCTTCTTTTCCCTGTTGTCCTTCTTTCTTTCTCTTCCCCCTACCTTCCCTCTCTTTCCCTTCCCCATTTCATCTTTGATCACACCTCTTTCCCCTCACCTTTTCAACCTCCCTCCTTCCCCCCTCCCCCTTTTTTTGCTTTTGTCCCCCCCCCCTTCTTTTTCCCCCCTTTCTCCCCCACTTCCTACTTTCTTTCCTTTTCTCTTTCTTCCGTTCCTTCGTTTTCGTTGTTTTTTCCTCCTTTTCTTATTCCCATTCCCCTCCTCCCCCCTTCCTGCACAACCGTCCCTCAATACATTTAGTATTAGGAATAACCTATTAACCTTTTCTATCAGAGCCCGTCTTTATTATCCCCCACGTGCGCCCTAGGGGGCCACTGCCCGAGCCAATCCACGATCACTTAGATTGGTGAGTAGTCCTTGACTCTCCTACAAGACGCAACACTGAGCTTATGAAATTTCTTTATTAAATTATTGTATATATTTGCTTGTTATTTTTTCATTTTTTCATATCTTACCTATGTACCTTATAGACATTTCTCCTGAAGAAGCAGTTTTATACTGCGAAACCGGTCGAGACCACGACTCCACCGATTAGACAAAACGGTCCTGTGATCGATCTGATTTGTGGGGTTTGTCCCAATTGTCCTGCCTTTTTGTATAATTTGTACTATTACAATTGTTAAATAAATTTTTATATATATTTTATACTGCTGCTTACTAGTGCCTTTAAAGTCCCAAACAATCTTCCCTCTCCTCTTCTCTTGATCTATGGTCAATCAATCAGGCCCCAAGCAGCCTTGGTTTGAGTTCACTGATCAAGATACACCTACTACAATGAATGCAGCCTGATCGATGCCCATCTGCAGCCTCGGAGGGGAGGAGGGGCGGGGCGAGCGCCAACATATTACATACAGGAGAATCTCCTGTTTACACAGCAGCCTCTTTAATACAATGTCCCGCCTCCTATGATAGACAGAGGAGGAGTCCAATGGAAGCCCAGGAGACGAGACTTCCTTTTACAGATGCCGCCTGGTAAACAGGAGATTCTCCTGTATGTAATTTGACAGCACTCGTTCCTCGCCCCTCCCTGTCCCCTCCGAGACAGCACCGATAAATACAGTATATATCCAAATTACCAGGGGGGCCACATTAAACTGGAATGGGGGCCGCAATTGGCCCCCCGGCCGGACTTTGGACATGCCTGATCTAAACAGATGACATTTCCTTCAAAGTTCACATCCTTGAAGACCTGCAGAACTCGGCTTCCCTCTGGTTCTGGCTCAGTCCAGCGACTTACGTGACAGCCTTTTATATCATAGCGGCCAATGATCCTCTCATCTGGAAAGAAGACACTCTGCATGATGATGAAGTATTTCTTTCTCTCCTGTTCCCTTGTGATACTATGAACTCCCAGAATCTTCACCAGCAGGGAGTGCGGATAGGCCTGGAAGTGCTGAAAGTACTTGGGCAGGATCTGTAGCAGAAAGTGAACCTCTCGCTTACTCTGCGTCTTAAGGAAGAATCGCTTGTCATTTGTCAGGAAGAAGTCTGCTTTACTCTTGGAGTTACTGATGAACTGCAGGTAGAGGCCGCAGGCTGACAGAGAGCGCTGGTAACCTTCCTCAGACATCCCGAGAGACTGGCGAAAATGCTGGAACACCGGGCTCGCGTACATCCTCATCATATAACCCTTGTGTCCCTGTGTTAGTTTAGCACTGTAATCTTCATCTGTAAGTTGTGGCTGTATATCACTCTGGGTGACCTTCTGAATGGCATCTCTGAGCCCTTCTTTAAGGTCACATGTTGAACTGTAGAATTCATGCTCTTTGTCAATTTCAAAAAGCCCAAGGAGTTTCCACTGCTGTCTAAGTTTCCAAAAGAGCTGGCGCCTTCTGGCACTGCCTCGGGACTCCCCCTTCTGGGTGACCACACTCTGGACTGAATCACGTCTTCCTTCCTCCTCCATTCTTAGAAGTGTCCCAAAGCTCAGCACCCACGTGTCCTCATGTTATGCTTGGTCACAGAGAGTTTCAACTACTGCATCCACTTCTTCCAACTGTCACAAACTCGTGCCCCTTTCTACACCTCTATGCACGCTTTAAGATTGAATTCCCTCTATGCGTTTTGATTGCCACAAACAGCATTCAAACTACATGGTCTCCCTTCTGCTCCCGATCCTTCTCTCTGTCCCCTGACCCTCCCTTCCCTCCTGCTCTGCACATTCTTTTTTTTTCTTTTTCTTTTTTAACCACTTCAGCTTTGACCGAGCCCTGGAGACCAGCTCATAGTATAATGCTTGCCTTCGTCTCTTTTTCAGTTTTGCATCATCTGTGGTATTTTCCTTTATATTGTTTATTTATATCTTTTTTTTTTCCCCGTGGGGTACCTTTTTCTTAAAGATAGTTCAAGAGTGCCATTAACTTTACTGAGATTATGCAAAATCAAACCCAAGTACACTGTAACCCTCCCACAATCCCCCCTCCCTCCCCCCCCTCGTGGCTCTCGGGACTCTACTAACATTCTAGATACGATTAATTCCCTATTTCTTATTGTTGTTATGTTTTGCCGTTAAGGTAGTCTTTTCTGTGGGTATTCTTCGTTCTTAATTCTAAGGGACTGGTTCATCATAATCTCGCAGTATATCAGAAGTCTACTCTCAACTTTTCCACATAACTCCATGTTTTTTTATATTCCTGACACTTTTTCCATTTTTCCTTGGTGTCTTTATCTATCTCCACAACACTCTCCTTTAGTTCTTCCATCAGGTGAGTTTCCTCTACCACATCTATCTATTCCCATATCTGGGGACTTTCGACTTCCTGCCACTTTTTAGGTATCAACCTTTTCGCAGCGTTAAGTAAGTGGGGAATAAGAGACTGCTTATACTTTTTGATTCCCTCTTGAGCTCCGTGAAAGAGGACAACCCATGGATCTTTTTTAATCTCTTTTCCTGTTATCTCTTTTATTTGGTTCAAAATTAAATCCCAACATTTTTGGATTTTCGGGCAGGTCCACCATATATGGGTCATCGTTCCCCTCTCTGGGCATCCTCGCCAACACTCAGCAGTCTGGCCCAATCTGAACTTACTGATTTTGTCAGGTGTAATGTACCAACCCGACAAACATTTATAGTTTGTCTCGGAGGTACGCGCATCAATTGCAGAAGAGTGTGTCAGTTGCGTTAATCTTTCTAAAGTGATATTCTCTCTACCCACACCCAACTCCCTTTCCCATTTCTGGACAAAAGGGGGTTCCCCCCGTGCATCTATCTTAACAAGTAATTCATATAATTTAGAAACCGTTCCCTTTGAATTCTCAGTTTTACAAAGTCTCTCTAGTGGTGTCAACTCCTCCCCCGTCCTTAATGGGCGGGGGAGGTGTTGGACGAAGTGCTGTAACTGCGAGTACCGCCATCTGTTCAGCTTCCAGATGTCGGTCTTAAGTCTCAACTCTTCGTAGGTCCTAATTTCTCCATCTTTTATTATGTCACCCAAGTGTACTTTATCCTTTCTGAACCAATTCCCCCCAATTTTTTTTTCTCCCGGTGCAAAATATTCGTTATCTTTTAAATTGATTAATGGAGAATTATATTTCATCTCAAGTTGAATCTGTGTCCTGTCCCACAATTTCAAAGTGTCTCGTGTTAAATCGAAAGCCTTATTATTTAGTGCTCTAAATTGTGCGGGTATCCAAATTATGTTATCTAGTTGTGCATTAGCTTGTGCTTTTTCTATTTGTACCCATCTTTTCCCTCGTCTATCCCTGGCCCACTCTACAACCCGTGACAAAACCGCCACGCTATGGTATTTCCTTATATCGGGTACGGCCAGGCCCCCTGATTTCTTGTCCTGTTTTAAGATGGTGAGTGAGATCCTGTGTTTTTTGTTTTTCCACACATAGTTCAATAGTAAAGAGTTTAAAATTCTCAGATATTGTTGAGGTAGTGCTATAGGGATCAGTTGGAATTTGTAGAGAATTTTTGGTACTAAGATCATTTTCGCCGTGTTTATGCGTCCTATCCAGGAGATGGGTCTATTTATTATTTTTTTAATGTCGTTTTTAATCTCATTGAGGAGGGGTATGAAGTTTATTTCGTATATCTTCCTAACCGAATTGGCTAATTTAATGCCCAGATATTTTAATTCTTTTGTCCATGGGAATACACACAACCCTTTTACCATCCTCACTTCCTTTTTATTTAGATTTATGTTTAATATTTCAGATTTTGTTACGTTTATCTTAAAATTTTAGATAGTTCCGTAATGTAATAATAACTTATTTAACTTGGGTATTGTGTTCCAGGGGTTGGTAATATAAAATAGGATATCGTCGGCAAAGGCTGATAATTTATGTTCTTCACTCTCTACTTTGACCCCGTTGATCTCGGGATCATTGCGGATCGTGGCTAATAACAGTCCTAGAGACAAGATAAAGAGAAGGGGAGACAGGGGGCATCCCTGTCGTGTCCCATTCTTCATTTCAAAAGGCTCCGATAGTATGCCATTCATTTTAATTTTTGCCGATGGGTGATGGTAAAGTGTTTTGATCCAACTAATCAGCCTCCGTCCCACTCCCATTACTTCCAGGGTTTGGAACATGAGTCCCCAGTCTACTTTGTCAAATGCTTTTTCAGCATCCACTGACAGAAATAGACCTGGGGACCCATCCTCCCTTATCTTCTGCAGCAAGAGAAGTGCTCTAATCCCGTTATCTTTCCCTTCTTTATCAGGGACGAACCCTACCTGATCAGGATGGACCAATAGGTGAATAACTCCCTTTAATCGATCCGCTAGGATTTTCGCAAAAAGCTTAATATCCGTGTTCAATAGCGAAATTGGTCTATATCCTGAGCAGAGTGTTCCGTCCTTCCCCTCTTTTAAGATAATTGTTATCGAGGCAGCTAGTGCTTCCTTGCTGGCTTCAAACTCTGACCCTAGGCCGTTGAAATATTTACATAATTTTGGGACTAGAATACTACTAAATTTTTTGTAATAAAACACCGTGAATCCATCGGGGCCTGGGCTTTTCCCCACCGATGTATTTTTTAACGCATTCTTGACTTCCTCTTCGGTAATCGGTCTATCCATGTTTATTCTTTCTATATCCTCAATCTTTGAAAGTCCTGCCTTTTCTAGAAAATTTCGTGTTTCCACCTTTTTCTCTTCTATTTGCCTCCTTCTCTGACTACACGTGTATACCTCTTCATAAAAGTTTTTAAATGTTTCTGCGATATCCTTGTTATTATACACCAATTCCCCGTTTTTCCTTTTAATTTTCTCGATATAATTTCTAGTTTTATTTTTTTTGTACCATTTTGAGCAGATGTTTATTAGGTTTGTTTCCCCATAGGTATCTCTCTCTGGCTATACTGTTAAAACTTTTCTTTGCGTCTTGGTCTAAGATCTCCTTAAGTTCATCTCTTTTTACCCTTAGATTATGATATGTCTCTTTTATCCCCTGTTCTTTGTGTTTTTTTTCCAAGATCGCTATTTCTTTAACCAACGTATTAAACTTCCTGTTTCTCTCTTTTTTTCCTCTTGCTCCCTCAGAGATTAATATCCCTCTAATATACGCTTTGTGCGTTTCCCAGAGAGTAGCACTTGAGATCCCTTCCGTGTCATTTACTGAGAAGAATTGTTTAAGTTCCTCTTCTACCCTCCCAGCCCCTTTTTTTCCTCTTATCAGATCTTCATTTAAGCGCCATGGGGGATGTTGATTCATTTGTGCCGATGCCTTGATTTTCATTGTTATCGTGGCGTGATCTGATAGAGTCATGATTTCAATCTTTGTTTCCGTGACCTTATCTAACAGGCTATGATCCACCAAAATGTAATCTAACCTAGAATACGTTCCGTGAGGAGGGGAGAAAAACGTATAGTCTTGTGAATTTGGAATTCTGAGCCCTCCATACATCGACCAACTGAATGTCATGCATCTTTCGTTTTAATTTTTTGAGCTGCACGTTTATTGTCCCCTTCGCCCGGGACGTACTATCGTCACTCTGATTCATGCAAAAATTGAGATCTCCCATCAAAATCAAATGCCCCTCAGAAAACTTTTTCAACTTTCCTAAAATTCCATCTACATGCTTAATTGAATTTGTGTTGGGTGCATAAATGTTTGCTAGCGTATAAACGTTACTTCCTAATTTTCCTTTCAGGAATAAGAACCTTCCTTCAGGATCTGTCAATCTTGCCTCTAAAACAAATCCTACACCCCTCGCAAATCCAATCGCCACCCCCCTAGCACGTTTGGAGATAGAATCCCCATAGAACCAAGTTGGAAATTTCGAGGAATACAATTTAACATTTGAGTCTAATGTCAGGTGTGACTCCTGTAAAAAAAACTACATCTGCATTATATTGTTTAATCTCTTCTAAAATCTTAAATCTTTTCCCTGCAGAGTTTAACCCTTTGACGTTATATGACAAAAAAATTCTCTCTACCATAACTTCCTATTCCACCATTGCCCTTTACTTATAGAGTCCCTGAGAGCCACATTCCCATCCCCCTCTCCCTCACCTCCCCCCCCCCCTCCCCACCCCCCTTGACCTCGACCTAGCCTCTGAACCGTGGATGGTCTCGTTACCCATTTTCCCCAGTTCTTTTGTCATGAGGTAGGCCCAAAACCGTGTCACCCCCTTCACCAGTTGGGGGGACTTGGGGACCAGGAAGAAGATCCCAGATCCTCCCATCTCCCCTCCCCCCCTCTCGACCCGATGCCCCCCCTAGAACTGTCTACCCCAATCTATTAAGCACATTTTCATCTATTCTATCCATTCAGGGAGTTCTATGGCCGGGATGCCTAATTTATGACAAAATGCTTCAAGATCTTCAGGGAATGTTAGCCTAGCCAATACTCCGTCCTTCTTCCCAATGAGGCATGCAGGGAACCCCCATTGGTATTCAATGCCCAATAGCCGCATCTGAGACAAAAGTGGTTTCAGATGTCTCCTTCGTACCAGGGTTTCCCATGCCAAATCCGTAAATATCTGAATTTCTACTCCGTTATACCTCACAAGGGCATTTCGTCTTAAGCCTGACCATATTTCAGCTTTGTCTTCGTAGAATCTAAATCTAACTATTATGTCCCTTGGCCACTCGCCCTCTCGGTTCTTTGCCCTTCCTACACGGTTCTTTGCCCTAGCACTCGCTCTATTTTAAGGTGGTCCTCTGTTTTATTTTCCAGGATGGGTAGGAAAATGGTGTCCATGATATCTCTCAGATTTTCCCCTCTTTCTTCTTTAATTGAGCGTATTCTTAAGTTTTTCCTTCTGTTGCAGTTTTCTTGATCCTCTAAGCGATACTGTAGCCTCCTCTGGTCCTGTTTAATTGCACGATGTTGCTCTTTTAATAGATTCAATTCCCGGGCCTGTTGTTCACATCTTGCCTCTGTCTCCTCCACCCGTGTTAAGAGGTGACTTAGATCTGCTCTCAGGGCACCGATTTCACCTTTTATTGCCTCTTCTAGTTTCCTCAGCATGGCACTCATTTCCCCCTTTGATAGGGCTTGTGTATCTGTTCCTGATTCCTCCATATGACTCATGTCTTGGTCTCCTTCTGTCGACGTGTCTGTACTAATGGGGTTAAGTTCGCCTGTTCCTTTTTTAATAGTCCCCTTTTTTTCAATTTTTTTGACAGTTCCTGGGCTCTTAGCACTCCCCTCCTGGGTCAAATATTGTCTAATAGTACTAGTAGAAGCCTTATCTTTGTGCACCTTTGGGGCTGAGCCCCTTGTTGCCTTACTCATCTTATTTTTATTCCACGCCCTGATGCGTTTCCCCAGTTTTAAATGAATTAAGGGGTTACTTATATGGACACAAATGTGGGGTTCCAGTATATTTTAGGACCCCTCAAGTGTAAACTAATTTTTAGTTGGAACTCAAGGTCCTTGTTGGTGGGCACCTTGATGTTGTTCGCCCGCGGCCGTGTCTAAGTTCTCGCCCTACTGTGAAAGAGCAATTCCCTCCTCACCGTCTTAAGGGCTCCTGAACCCTATACAAACCCCTCACCTCAGAGTCCCTCTGTCCTGGGTCTCTGCTATGGTCAATCTTCTGCCCTACTCCCGGCAGGTTCCGGCTTCAAATCAGTAGTCCTTCAATATCATAGACCTGAGAGAACCAGAAGGGGGGCTTGCAAAGGGGAGATTAATGTACAGAGCCTAACATTGAGTCCATGAGCTGCCTTAGCGTCCTTGATCCTCATAAGTTTTTTTTTACCCTCCACAAGTTAGTGAGGGTTTTTCCTTCCAAGCACCTCCTTTAGTCATCCCTGGGGTGCAAAACCATATTAGGCACCGGCAGCGCTTCCTGACACCCACGGCCCAGTCAAACAGCTCTTCTCCTGCCTATAGCAACAACCCTTGCCACACACCCAGCCCATTCAAGCCCCAAATGCAGTAGGCCTATGAGGCAAAGAGCCAGGGGGAGAGGAAAGGGCACTGGCCTTTTTACTTGTCCGGGTTTTTGTTTACACCACCCAATAGATGTTTCACTGTGTATACAAGAGAGGAAAAAGGAACAATCACAGAGCCTAGCATTAAGTTAATTAAGCAGCTTACAGTTCTTAATCCTCGTATAATTTTTTACCATCAGGATCATGAGCAGGGCAATATTTAAGACTAGGGAGCGTTGGCAATACAGTAAAACACTGACAGTCCTGACAGATAGGTCCACTCTCAATTGTACCCCTTACATCCGTCCACTAATGGCACTTAGAGACCGCTACTTTCATTTTCAAGAATGCATTAGTCCAGACCTGACCATACACTTTAGCGAGTACAAATAGTTAATACAGCTCAGATTCTTCTCACCGCTTCTCCGGCTGGGGGGGGTTATGCAAATATTACCTGCATTGTCTTGGTCTCCGGGGGACAGGAGGAGGGTCTGATGGATCCGATGGCTACGAGTGGGTGCCGCCGCGGATACCCGCTGGGCTTACTTTCTTGGCTCTCAATCTGCTCCTACCTGCGGTGCATCGAGGAGAGCGGGTAGAGCAGGTCCGGGACTGCGAAGATGTTTGCGGGCAGGTAGTGGCGATCACTCTCCGGCGTTGCAGCCTCCCACGCTGCACTGACGCCGCCGGCTTACCATGGTCCCGCTCTTCTGCATCGCTCCGTCCTTCGTTCCCTGGTCTCCAGCGTGGCGCGGTCCGGCTCCTCCCTCAGCGTGCGTGCGTCACATGCCGCTCTGAGCTTCTGTGCAGACCAGTCTTCTGGAGACCCTGCTCTGCCCACTTTAAACACTTTTGACACATTTTTGGGACCATTGGCATTTTTATAGCGATCAGTGCTATAAAAATGCATTGGATTACTATAAAAATGACACTGGCAGGGAAGGGGTTAACACTAGGGGGTGGGGAAGGGGTTAAGTATGTTCCCTGGGTGTGTTCTTACTGTGGGGGGGGGTGGCCTCACTAGGGGAAATGACTGATCGCTGTTCATACATTGTATGAACAGACGGTCAGGCATTTCTCCCCCTGACAGGACTGGGAGCTGTGTGTTTACACACACAGCTCCCGGTCCCCGCTCTGTAACGAGCAATCGCAGGTGCCCGGGGGCGATTGCGCCCGCCGGGCACCCGCACAGGAGTCACGGAAGAGCAGGGGGCGCGCACCTCCGGCGGCGCGCACGCGCCCCTAGTGGCCGCAGAGAGAGCCGACGTTGTTGTAGGGGCTCTCACGCAGGGGAGCCGACCTGCCGCCGTAGAACTGCGGCGGCAGGTCAGGAAGTAGTTAAAGGGGTTGTAAAGGTTTGTTTTTTATTTTCTAAATAGGTTCCTTATAGCTAGTGCATTGTTGGTTCACTTACCTTTTCCTTCGATTTCCCTTCCTGTTCCTCCTCAGTAAGTTGTTCTGACTGAATTTCCACCGCTCGGATGATGGTGGAAAGCTTACTGAGGAGAAACAGGAAGTGAGAAATTCAGACAAAGAAAAAAAACATTTACAAGTGAAATCGAAGGAAAAAGTAAGTGAACCAACAATACACTAGCTTAAAGGAACCTATTTAGAAAATAAAAAACGAACCTTTACAACCCCTTTTAAGGTTTGCCTCATTTACTAAGCTCTGGAGCAACTCCACAGATGGATGAATCTCCCTCTGCAGTCATTGGAGCAGATCCACAGAGATCTGCACGGGCGCAGCATATGGGAGATACGCTACGCCGCTGTAACTTACATTTTTAAACTTCGAATCCTCAAAGAATTCACGTTGTAAGTTACGGCGGCGTAGTGTATCTCTTGCGTCGTAAGGGCGCCTAATTCAAATCGGCTGCGAACTGCGCATGCACCGTCCCTAAATTTCCTGCCGTGCATCGCAAGGACGTCATTTTTTAAACTTAGACGTGACTTACGTCCATCCCGATTCACGGACGACTTACGCAAAAAAAAGAAAAAATTCAAATTTCGATGCGTGAACGACGGCCATACTTAACATGGCAAATCTAACTATATGCCGCAAAAAAGCAGCTTTAACTATACGCCAGAAAAAGCCGACGTAAGAGAATGCGACGGCCGCGTACGTTTGTGGATCGTCGGAAATAGCTAATTTGCATACCAGACGTGGAAAACGCCCAGCGGACGCCGAAGTATTGCATCTACGATCCGAAGGCGTACAAAGCCGTACGCCTGTCGGATCAAACCCAGATGCCGTCGTATCTTGGTTTGAGGATTCAAACTAAAGATACGACGCGGGAAATTTGAAAGTACGCAGATACGCCGGCGTACTCTCTCTGTGGATCTGCCCCATTATCTTCTACTTTTCAGCACAGCCGACTGTCAAAATACCTAAACAGTGCCTGCGTCTGATTGGATGCAGGGCTGTCGACAGTTTCCCTCATAGTGGATTCTGGCCATCTCAGGAGCTGATTTAGGCTGGCGAGTAGGAATGGAGAGTTTTGTGTTAACTTATACCTTGTATGCACTTTTTTTTTTGTTCTTCCTTGCACATCTGCCTTATCTCAATGCTGACAACAAGAACAAAGGGTCACCATTAGAAAGTTTCCAATTTGGTGGATGTGATTCTCCCAGCAGAGGCACCTCCTGGGTTTCCTATAGATTCGCTAGACATGGCAATATTTGTTTAAACTTGTCCAAATTGCAGGCATGACCTGGGTGTACACCTTTAGTGGCAGCCCTACAGTATACGGCTGGGATAAGCCAAGCGATTGGTCTTTTTTAGGGCTTTGTTTCCTGAGGACACGGCTGAAGTCACAGGGTGTTACAGGCAGGAGAACATCTGTGCTGGGAGCTGACAAAGCTTGTATGAGTCACCGAGCAGCGCATGGAGCCTTGTAATACCATGCAATGGAGCCAGCTAGGCACCTGCACAATCCTTTCTAAGGGGAAGGGTGCTCAGAATTCCTCGGAGAACGGAACTTAAAGCGGAGGTTCACCCTAAATTATTATATTGTGGATTATAATTGGCTGTCTAAAACCACCAGCCATTGATAGGTACGATTCCGTTTTTTTTTTTTAAATCGCCGTCCTTACCTTTGTACCCGAGCCTTTTGTGAGCTGTCACTCACTTTTCCCCGCGGGAGTGGGCGTGGATTTCAAATTCCCCCGACCAGCGTTATGTCTCCTGGGAGTGAGTCCTGAGAATCCCAGGAGACGCGCTGTGCGGAAATCCCACGATATGTCACGTGACTACGCCGGCCGTTGTGATGGCAACAGTCCAGTGTTGACGGCGACGCTCGCCGTCAATACTGCACATGCGCGGGATAGAGCGGTGAATGCTGGGACGTCAGCATTCACCGCATCCCGGAAGGACAAGCAGCTGGGCTTCACAGTGCCCACAGTAAAGATGGAAACGTCCATCGCGGATTTTTCAAAGATCTTCTTTTCTGGCGATTAGTAAGGGAGCGGGCTAAAAGACTGGGACAGATGAGTGATAACTTTTACAGGGTAAGAGCGGCAGAAGCCATTAAAAAAAAAAAAACGAAACCCGCGGAACCCCCGCTTTAAAGAAAACTTACTGAATGAAATACAGCCAACGCCATGACTGAAAATGCTAGTGGCCTGGCTGTCTTTGGTTCTACTTTCTGAGATATGGCCAAAGCAATCATAAGGATCAGGAAAGTCAGAAGGCTGTCTACTTGTTTACTGACTCTGCTTAAAGCCACTGAATCAGCATGACAGCCAAGGGGCCAGTATTTTTCAGAAGTAGATAGTATCCTATTAAGTATGTAGCTTCCATAGGCGTGCGCACAGGGTGTGCCAGGTGTGCCCAGGCACACCCTAATTACCCTTTAAAGGACAGATTCACCCTACTTCCCTGGCTCCCCCCTTCCCCCTGCAGTGCTAACAGCTTACCTCTTCTCCCGACAGCTCTTGCTGCAAGGATGTTTTAGGATGAGTGGAGGAAGGAGCCGGTAAATATATAATTGACCATCCCCTTCCCTTTCTGAATTAACATTGTAAGTGATCAGTAGTGTGTGTTTGAGCTTTGGGGTGCACACCCTAATGCAATAAACTGCGCACACCTATTGTAGCTTCATTGTCTTTCAACCCTGGCCTATGCTGCAGTTTTAGCTGGTGCAATGACCATCCTGTTTCAGTGTGGCCCCTTTCTCTTGCAGAGTCCTATGGAAAAAAACTTGCATGCAAAAAACACAAACCCCCTTCGGAAATGGGACTTTTAAAGTGACCAAAAACACCAAATAATATAATCATAAAAACCTTGTCATATAGACAAGAATGTCCAAAAGCATAAGGATGAAGTCATTGAGATACATATACAGACATTTATGACATCTCTGATGAACCCAACATTTTCGACTTGATGCCCTTCCTAAGGGTGTATACATACAGAGCATAATGTCTAAAGGAAAACATATATATCATTATAGAGCTAGTACGTCAACATTAATAGAAGGCATGAAAAGCACATACGTGCCAATGCATATTACATACCAATAATATAAAGTGTGCATAGGTATAGGAGCCCTTAGGTCCCATGTAACGGAGAGGCTGAACGGATGAGACTCAATCTCAAATAACCCCACAGGAAGTATGGATATCCCGACAAAAGGTCCAAAAAGAGGGGAGGAACAAAGAAAAATCGTATCGGCCTAAAATGTCATTGTCTGCGCAAAAATGGCTTACCCCCGGCATTGAAGGACGCGGCCTTGGGGCGGCAAAGGGAGTAAATCCGGGCCTGGGCGGTGCAAAATGCGCCCCTTATGGATGCACCACCACTGCTAAAATTACTACTAAATTTGGAGATTCAGATACATCCGAATCTCCAAATAACCCAAAATGTGTCCGAATTTACATTCAGACCGTGAAGAATTGCACATGTCTAGCAGATGGCTTGCAAAACTCATTGGATTGGGTTTCTCCAAGCTAACAGCCTGACTCCAGACTTCTTGTCCACTGTTAACTATTTCCTGTGAAGACCAAAAGTTCAGGGAAGCACCCCCAATGCATTGACAAATGCAGCATATTTTAGGGTCCTCGAAATGCAGGGTGTGCGAATCTACGCGGTTCCGTGTGGCTGAATTTTTAATAAGAGGTTGGGGACTTTTTCCCCACAGGTACTGCGGCCCACCCCTAACTAAAGTGGAATCAATTGCCTTCATAGTAGGGTGACCACATTTCCAAACTGCCATTCAGGGACATCCCCCCACAAAAAGATGATTTTTGACATATTTTTTGCTGATTTTTGGGGCAGGGGCATATGAAATCAGCGGGCCCGTGTGCAAGATTTTGGTGGGACCTTTCTGAGATACAAATGAAATCCCGTGTATCCGGACTAAGGGTCTGTTTATACCAGAATGCTGTGAGGGAATCCTGCGTTTTGTGTCCCATAGCGATCTGTTGTGGGTGTCAACTTAACCTCTTTACCTCATGGCACACACAATCCAAAAACTCCTGATCGCTTGCAGCGATCGCAAGCTTTCACTTAGACGCCGGTAACTGTGAAGGGGGTGCTCAGGGAGTGCGCTCTCGGCACAGCGCTACTGATCGCAATTCATTTAAATATGTGACCTCTCTGTGCCAAGGCCCAGGCACAGAGAAGCCGCATATTTGTGTGTGGCTGGTACTAAGGGGTTAATGACTACCCAAATGCAGGTAGCAAATGTAGTGTTTGTATGATCAGCAGTACCATGCGATCCAGTTGCTGTGCGTTTTGTAAAGTAGCGCATGCTCAGCTCTTGGTACAGACCGATGGGTTTCAGCCCATTCAAATGAAAGGGCTGAAATCGCACAGAATCTGGAAGGCACGTGAATCGCAAAGGAACGCAGAGCGTGTTCCTATGTGATTTGTGGTGTGAACCAGTCCTGAGTCTTGGAGCCCATTGCTGAAAAAAGGTCAGGCACTTGGCTTCACTAACTTGCCTGACAGGGGGGCACTGGCACCTGGAGAAATTGCCCTGAATGTCTAGCAAAGTTTCCAGATGGTACAATTGTCCCCTCAATAGCAGACAGCTTGTCTTTGAAGATGGGGAAGGGGGCAAGTTGTCAAAGAAGAATACTGGCAGTGATTTGGGGGATAAGAGCATGCTGTATGTGTTGGGGGGCACACTTTGGGAGGGGAGAGAAATTGTGCTGGAAGGGGGGGTTGAATAAAAAACTATTTCTCTCCCCTCCTAAAGTGCCCCCCTAGCACATACAGCATGCTCTTATCCCCCAAAATCACTGCAAGTATTATTTTTTGACAACTTGCCCCCTGTCTCTGTGTCTCCTTCTCCTGCAAATGCCAAGCATTAAGATTTTGTGTACTAACCTCGGATCAGCATGTCTGTCCTCCTGAGTGCTGTGTCCATTCTCCTCCCCCTCCTTCCCTCCTGTGACATCCAAGCCAAGGAGAGGGGGGGGGGACTTCTGTGTTAGACCCCATTCACACCTAGGCGTTTTTACGCCTGTAGCGCTACGCCTCTGCCGCCAGAGGGCTGGAAATACATGTCCCTCTATGGAGATGGTTCACATCTCCACGCCGAACGCCGGACGCCTGTCGCCTGCGGCGTGAAAAAAGGTCCCGGACCTTTTTTTCAGGCGTCTTCGAGCGTTCGGCTAGGAGATGGCAATCATCTCCATAGAGGGGGTCATCTTGGGGCACATCTAGGCGGACAATACCCGCGTTTTGTCGCCGCAAATCGCGGTACAAAACGCCGCTATTTTTACCGCGATTTGCGGCGACAAAACGCCGCGATTTCGTCCGTCTAGATGTGAATGCAGCCTAAGTGTGAGGTGGGCAGGAGGGGGGAGGAAGTGAGAGGGAGAGATGCCTCACAGCTGTGGGAACAGAAACACCTCACAGAAGCAGCAAGCCAGTGACTGGAGCGGAGGTGAGAGAACCAGCAGTGACTCCTCAGCAGCACTAGCGCGGAGGAGGAGGAGGAAGAAGTGAAATCCTCCTCTGCTTTCAACGTGTGGCATGTGATGTGGCAAATGACAACCCGCAACGTGTGGCAGGTGATATAAGTGACCATCCGCAACATGTGACAATCCGCAACGTGTGGCAACCTGCAGCGTGTGACAGGTGGCAATCCGCAGCGTGTGGCAGGTGACGTTGTGGCAATCTGCAGCGTGTGTCAAGTGACAATCCACAGTGTGTGGCAGGTGACGTGGCAAGTGACAATCCACAACGTGTGGCATGTGATGTGGCAAATGACAACCCGCAACGTGTGGCAGGTGACATAAGTGACCATCCGCAACATGTGACAATCCGCCACGTGTGGCAGGTGACGTAAGTGACCATCCACAACATGTGGCAAGTGACGATCCGCAACGTGTGGCAGGTGACAACCTGCATCTGGTGGTGGAGTCTGAAGCACAACTAAGTACAAACACACATCACAAGTTGTATGAGACATGAGAGCCTGAGAGACTTGCCTTGCCCAGCCCTGATTAACCACTTAAGGACCGGAAGGACTTGCCCACTTAATGACCGGGCCATTTTTTGTGATACGGCACTGTGTCGCTTAAACTGACTATTGCGCGGTCGTGCGGCATTGTACCCAAATAAACTTGATGTCCTTTTTTCCCCACAAATAGAGCTTTCTTTTGGCGATATTTGATCACCTCTGCGTTTTTTATTTTTTGTGCTATAAACAACAAAAAAAGACAATATATATATATCATTTTTTTTTTTTTTTTTACTTTTTGCTATAATAAATATCCCCAAAATGTATAAAAAATAAACATTTCTTCAGTTTAGGCCGATATGTATTCTTCTACATATTTTTGGTACCAAAAAAAACACAATTAGCGTACATTGATTAGTTAGCGCAAAAGACATCAAGGCCGCCGGCAATTCACAGGTCCCTTTATACTCTGGATACATATAGAGCCCTGACAGGTCCTCTTTATACGCCTATATACATGTATAGAGCCATGACAGACCCTCGTTATACTCCTTTATACATGTATAGAGCCATGACAGGTCCTCTTTATATTCCTTTACATGTAAAGAGTAATGACAGGTCCTCTTTATACATCTATAGAGCCATGACAGGTCCTCTTTATACATCTATAGAGCCATGACAGGTCCTCTTTATACTCTTATATACATGTATAGAGCCATGACGGGTCCCCTTTAGTTGTCATGATATAGAATAATGAATGTGGGGGCCTTTTGGTTGGTGTGATTTTTTTTGGGGGGGGGCAGCATTTCATTCTTGATCCCAGGCAGCACAATGTCTTGGGCCAGCACTGCCTACACATGGTCGGAATTTCCGATCGTGTGTACGCGGCATTAGGGTTCATTGACACAGGTGGGAAGGGGGACAATAAAAGCAGATGGTTGAACCATGGTTTTGTTGGAAGAACAACATGTAATCAAAAGTTGCTTTATAATGTGAACTATATATATGCATAATACCTAACTATACCAGTAGGAAAAAATAAATAAGGGTCTGGTGTCACCAGACCCACACCTCCATCCCTACGTTTTGCGTAAAAAAATAAAAATTTGCCCTTGGGACTTTAAGCGAGGTTAGCACTATGAAGCCAATAAAATGACAGGAATAATTACAGGACTGTATTTTCCGGCGTATAAGACGACTCGGCGTATAAGACGACCCCCTAATTTTCCAGCCAAAATGTTGGTTTTGGGATATACTCACCGTATAAGACTACCCCCTTCCTACTAGTCATGCCTCGCCTCATGGTGCCACCATTACATGCCAGACTGTGCCCTATTACATGCCAGACTGTGCCCCATTACATGCCAGACTGTGCCCCATTACATGCCAGACTGTGCCCCATTACATGCCAGACTGTGCCCCATTACATGACCAGACCTGCCTCATTACATGACCAGACTGTGCCCCATTACAGACCAGACTGTGCCCCATTACATGCCAGACCTGCCCCATTACATGACCAGACCGTGCCCTTACCTTATCCCATGCGAATCGCGGGCGTGTAACCTAACATCTTACCTTACCAGAATCGCGGCCGTACGATTTTCCAAAAGCCGCGCCTCCGACGTCTTCTGTTCCGTGATAGGCGGAACATTCAGCTTCCCAGGAGGCACTGTGTTCAGTGTTCGCCTATCACGGAGGTCCTCTCGTCCAAGGACGAGAGGGCCTCCGTGATAGGCGGACACTAAACACAGGACGAGAGGCCCTCCGTGATAGGCGGACACTGAACACAGTGCCTCCTGGGGAGCTGATTGTTTCCGCCTATCACGGAACAGAAGACGTCGGAGGCGCGGCATTTGAAAAATCGTACGGCCGCGATTTTGGTAAGGTAAGACTTTTAAGAAGATTTTAAGGGGTTAGAAAGTCGTCTTATACGCCGGAAAATACGGTATATGTTTAATTCAAGTAAAAAGGAGTACGTGAATTAATGTCATGAACATGAGCCAATTCATACAGAATATAGGTAAAATGGTATTGCAAGTATCTGTCAATATTAAAGTGGAGGTTCACCCTCAAACAATTATATACCATTCCAACCAGCATACTGCCGACATGTACAGTATGCTGTTTGTTTGTTTTTTCCACTCTACATACCGTTTTATCGTTCTTTTTCTTTCCGGACTCCCGCGGGGAATAGGCGTTCCTATGAAGAGGCGTAGATGATTGACGTGCAGCCAAGGCGCGTCACGCGTTCCGAAAAAAGCCGGACTGGGACTCGGTGCTATACGGCGACTGCGCACAGACTGGGAGCTGACTGCGCAGGCGCCGTATATAGCCGACCCCTGCAGCTCATACACAGTGACGTATGCGGACCAATGAAAACTCCCACGTCCAGCGGGAACAGATATACTGACTTTCATTGATAAATATTCCAGGTACACAACTACTTATCGAATGAAACATCCGAGAAACTTCAAGAGATCTTTTTTCAATGTCTAGCAACAAATTCCAAAAGAAACTGGGAATAATACCCACCGACAATGGGGGAGATCTCATACATAAGCAAATAAGTGGCCTCATACCTAAAGAAACAAGGTATAGTACACCAGACAACCACATCATACACTCCTGAACAAAACTGTGTAGCAGAAAGGAAAAAAAATCGCAACATGGCCAGATGCATGTTGTTGGATGCCATGCATAGGGCACATCAGAGTATTTTGGATGTAAAGCATATGCCTATATTGCATGTGAAAAATAATCCAAGCTGGAGAACGGAGTCATGGAGGGCATTCTATTAGGCTACACTGAGCAAACTAAGGGCTAAAGAATCTTACACCCAATGACTGACATAGTGACAATTAGGGGTGCAACGGATCGTCACCGATCCGTGATCTGAACGGGTCACCCCGTTCGGATCGGCACACCACGCGATCCGTGGAGCGCTCCGGAGCCTCGGCCGTAAGAAAGTCCCCAGCTTCGGCCTAGCTCCGGAGCGGCGGCCATCTTGCTCCACCCTGTGTGCTTGCCAGAGCCCAGTGCACAGCGTGACACGCCTCCCCGCCTCAGCGCGCTCACTACAGACCCGGGACTGCACACATGTGGAGACAGCATCTGTGAGCTCTGCACCTGCAGGTAGGAGATCCGTTGCACCCCTAGTAAGCATGATTGTAATGTTCAACCTTTCTGAAAATAGCAAGGCAGAGGGAGATGAGGGGCCAGAGGTATTTGTGGAGAGGCCCCCTTACAGCTGCATCTGTAATGGGAGGACATGCAACATTTAAAACAAGAGGAGAGCTGGTATGTAATATTCAAAGAATACTGAATTTGCTGTCTGTACACCAGAGGAGGGGGTGACACCAGAGTAGAGGGGGGTGACACCAGAGTAATGATTGTGATTAGGGGGCAAGTGGACATCTTTCATTACACCCAACAGAGTTTTAGACTCAGTTATTTTCATCACAAAACGGAGCTTATACGCTTAAATACAGTATTTGTAAATCCGACGGACTGTTTAAATGTTACATTTAATGTGAAAATCAGAGGTGTTCTGTCACATTAGCAATAAACAGTCCGTCGGATTTCCAAACACTGTATTTAAGCACATAAGCTCTGTTTTGTGTTGAGAATAACTGTGGAATCTAAAACTCTGGTGGGTGTAACAAGATTTGTCTTTTTTTTTGCTGATCCGAAAATGATCCGATCCGTGACTCCTGATCCGAGGATCGATCCGATCCGTGAGTTTTTTGATCCCTTGCACCCCTAGTGACAATAATGCCTGAAGTCAGAAGATCCACTCTGACTACAAAGGGGATACCACCCCGCAAGCTGTCATACACTGTCAAAACACACAGCATACTTGAACTATCTTCCTAAGAAGACATTGAAAAACTGCCAAAACGTGAAGCCAATAAATGGAGAAAGGCAGCAGAAGAAGAATTAGTCACTAAAAGAAAATAAAACCTGGACACTCACTGAGCTCCCTCCTAACCGCAAAAATATACACAGCAAGTGGACTTTCAAAGTAAAGTCAGAAGTAGAAAAGAATATCCACAAATACAAAGCCAGACTAGTTGCCAAGGGTTACTGTGAGAAATCTGGTGAAGATTACAATGAAACATTCACTCCCTTCGTAAAACACTTCTTAGCATTGCAGCCAGGAAGGGCATGCAAGTCAAACACCATGTTAAAACTGCTTTCCTATTTGGAGACATTAAAGGGTCACTAAAGGAAAAATTTTTTTTAGCTAAAATGACTGTTTACAGGGTATAGAGACATAATAGTTAACTGATTCCTTTTAAAAATGATTGAAAATAGATAAAAAACAATCATATAATGTACCTACAGTTTAGTTTTTTGTTTTTGCTGTTGTTTCCTGGTTCTCTGATGTACAGAGCCAATAGAGGGCAGTGATGGTTTGTAAAACGAAACTGGATTGGTGCTGAGGTGTTTTACACACACAGTAATCACACCTCCTTGATTAGTGACCACAGAGAGAAATCTCCCAGTACTGTGGTTAACAGGAAACAGACAACCAGGAAGTGTCCAGAACAGAGCGGAATTACAGCAACATCAAAGCAAAAACGAACAATGAGGACATGAAACCAGGACTGCAATAAGGTAAAGGAAGCTATTTAGCTAAAACAATTTTTTCCTTTTAGTGACCCTTTAAGGACTATCTCTATATGAAGCAATCACCAGGGTTTAAGCAAGGAAACAACCTTATGTGTAAACTTCAGAAGGTCTTAAACAATCGGCAAGGATGTGGAATGAGAAAGTGAATCAAGTTTTTACCAGAGAGGAATTCTCAAGAAGTAAAGCAGACCCCTGTTTCTACTCCAAGAATCAAGAAGACAGATGGATATACATCCTTATCTATGTTGATGACATTATAACTTGTTTTGAACAAGTAGGATTACAATCAGTTCACAAGCTGAAAGGAAATTTTGAAATCAGAGGGAATATTAGCTACTATCTGGGAAACCAAATAGCGAGAGGAGAAGATGGAAGTTATCTTCTCAACCAATCTCAAAAAAGCCATGAAATCTTGAACAATTCCATATGCACAATGCAAAGGAAGTGAAAACTCCTATGGAACCAGGCTATCAAATAAGCAATGAAGCAGAAAATGTTCTACCCAACAATGACATGTATCGCAGAGCAATTGGTAAGCTGCTATAATGTGCCACTGTGACAAGACCAAAAAGAGCTGCAGCAGTGTACAATACTATGCAGGAAAGTTTCAGCTCCCTGTCAAAGTGACTTGAACGCAGTAAAAAGAGTGATGCAGTACCTTAAACGAACAATTCAGATGAAGTTACGGCTACCAGCAGCATCAAATCCAGAATAGGTCGGATATGTAGATGCTGATTGTGTCAGGGACTGTACAGACTGCAAATCCATAAGTGGATTCATCTTCCAGTATGGGGAAGGAATCATAAGTTAGTCTAGTTGAAAGCAAGTAACTGTAAACAGCGCCTCTGTCGCAGTATTGCGTTCCGCGCTGGAGTGCATACGGCGACCACGCTATGACGTCATCGCCCGGCACCGCGTGCGTTCCAGCGTGAAACGCGGAAGTGCGCCTCAAATCGCTGCTTATGCACTACACATGCCTGCCTCCTATAAACAGGACAGCGTGCATAGTAAGCGGACTGGCTACAGACAACCTACAGGTACTATCCATCCCTAAACTGGAACCTATCCCACTCCTGGATCTACGCTGCCAAGCTTCCTACAGTTGCTGCAGACACCCCAAGATATCCCGCACCAGGAGACCCTCCATGAAATAAACCCATAGCTGCCACACTACCTTGGTTGCTGAACTACTTTCATCCTCTGCAAACGGATAAGTACCAGTACTATGTTGTATCTACTGCTTTAGAATTACCCGGTTCACATATAGCTTATTCTAAGTACTGTATTTGAATCTGCCTTTACTTTATACTACAGTACTGCTTGGGATTACTTAGTGTGCTTTAGCTGACTGCTGTGCAATATCTTAAAGGGACATACACTCTGAAACCATCTGAGCTATAGTTGCCTCTCTCAAGTATATGCCAATTGCATACAGTATTTTCATATGCTACGTGCTTGACATTCGTTTTTTTTTTTACTAAGGTTGAAGGTACTGTATGTGGTAATAACTCCACCCTTAGTAGCTCAACGCATTCCTGTGTGTGAAAGAGATGATGTAGAGAACTCCCAAACGCCTGTTCTCTAATTGGAGTGACGCCTGGGGTTCAATACTGAAATTTCACATAACAGAGTGCTGCATTGAAATCTTTCCCTGCCCGCAGTTGTGGTTCATTTCCTTTCACTGTAGACAGTAACTGTTGCTCTATCTTTAACTGAAGCAGAGTACATTGCAGCAGCATACTCGCGTCAAGAAGCGGTATGGATTTGTCAACTTTTTGAGGACATGTCAAAAACCAATTCCCATTTTTGAAGTCAACCAGGGTTGTATAAAGCTCATGCTATTTAAAAAGGATCAAACCTAGGACCAAACACATAGATGTCAAGTATCACCTACTGAGGGACAAATAAAAAGCAAAGAGTTATTGACATTCAATATTACCCATCAGAGGAGATGACTGCTGATGCACTCACCAAGCCATGGCTGAAGGAACATCATAATTATAACCAGAAAAAGTTGACTATAATTTGACAAAGCACATGTTGTTGAGAAGGGGTGTTGGAATAACAACAACATGTAATGCTTTATAATGTGAACTATATATATGCATTATACCTTTCTATACCAGTAGGCGGCACTGCAGTATTATTGTGTGTATTCTCTGTGGTAATATTATCACAGGATTTACCTTCTGTATCTAAGCATGTATTTGTATTTTCCTGTTTCCTGTAAGACATTTATTGCTAATCCTCCATGAAAGTAAAGTATTCTCTGCATACAACAAGCTTCCAGGCTCATGATTCAATAGCCTGCTAATAGGTTTTAATGCCTCTGATTGCCCACCTAAACAGGGATGTTTTGTTTTGCAGGCATATGAAAAATGAACCCCCGTTGCATTTGGTGGGCATTACCACTATTAAATGTAACCCATTTAAGCAAATAGGGTACAAGCAATGCACACAGTTGCGGCACAGTGCTTCAGCCTTTTCAGGGTTAAAATATGTGATGTGGAGGTGACATATCACCTTCTAGCTATTGTCAAAGCCCTCTGGAAAGCGATTCCACCGTGGATCAGCTGCCATACGTCTTAACAAGTTCTTTTGAAATCACATTTTAAAGCATATATGATTTTTTGTGGGTTTACAAATACTTTAACTGAATCAAGAGCATGTACTTAATATGGGATGATACATTTATCAATTCCCTTCTGACTTTCTTTGTATTGCTGAACGTGGCCCTGGAGTACTTTTGCCCTGTCCTGACCCATGACATTGCTGTGGTAAGGTGATAGACTCTTCTTAATTTTGTAGGCAGTAGGTGTCCAATAAAATCCCTACATAAACAAAGCCATATAGGCATGTATGTAGTAACCATAAAACTCAGACGTGTGTTGGCTCCCTGCCATCCATTTCACTTTAATTGCGCACGTCAGTGCCCGCAGTGCCCCAGAGGATTTGTGCTAAAGGAAAGGTTTATGAACTTTTACAACATAAAGATAATTTTTAGTCAGCGCGCATACCTGACAAAGGGCCTGTCTGGTCTCTTCAAAGAAGATCAGCTGTCCCGGATATTTACTGGAAAATACTTCCCCGAGGGCTCTGTATATGTTTTTCCAATGGCAGACTTTAAAGGAAGAGTTGTAGACACGTAAATTTAGGTTATTGCTCCACTAGGGTGAATATGAAATACTTACCAACCTGAAGGCAAAAGTAAATTTTCTGCAACGTGACCCCACTGAGGTGTTTCTGAGGTCCTTACATTAATAGTGTGTGCGTACTCCATGCAGCCCAAATGTCATTCATAACCAGTGCTAAACTTGGATGTTGGTGGACAAGCAGGTAAATAGTCCAAATATATATATCTTGTGATCCAAATAGCACTGGCAGGACCAAGACCTCACTTTTCTTCATTGCACTTAAGCAAAATAGCTTGGTCACTGACCTACCCCCAACCTACTGGTTGGACAGTAAAGTTACACTCTGTTCTTTCTTTCTGTGAGCAGTCTCTAATGCCGCGTACACACGATCGGTTTTCCCGTCGGAAAAACCTTGAACCTTGGCTGGAATTCCGCTCAAGCTTGTCTTGCATACACACACCAAATTCCGCCCGTCAAGAACGCGGTGACGTACGACGAGCCGAGATCAATGAAGTTCAATAGGCAGTTCGGCTCTTCTGCTTGATTCTGAGCATGCATGTTTTTTTTGTGCGTCGGAATTCCATACAGACGAACGGTTTTCCGCTAGAATTTTTTCTGTCTGGAAAATAGAGAACCTGCTCTCAAACTTTTGCTGGCGGAAATTCCGACAGAAAAAGTCCGATGGAGCATACACACGCTCGGAATTCCCATCCAAAATCTCACATCTGACTTTTTCCAACGGGAAAACCGATCGTGTGTACGCAACATTAGGCTACGTTTAGACACACCTCTACTCTAAAAAGCGTTCTGCAGTAGATCACTTTTCAGAAGTGTTTGACAAGCGGTATATTCCCTTTCTCATCACCTATTTTAATCCTGTAAATGCCACATCACTACACCGCACCACCGGTTGTGGCGTAGCCCTATTCACACTGGGCCATGTTAAGCAGTGGTACATGACGGGGGGATGATTTTTGTATCTTAACCAACTGCCTGCCTTTACTGCCCTCCCAAACAAGCCCTAAGGGCCCATTCACACCAGGTGCAGTTGGGTGGCTATTCCAACACTGTAGCACAGCTAGACAAGGCAAAATTCCTTCTATGTACCTGGTTCACATCACCGTGTTGTGGTGGTGTGCAGGCAGTGTGTGCTAAGTGGAGCGCACACACAAGTGGAGCAGACTACAGTATAGCTCAGGGATCTCCAAACTGCGGCCCGAGGGCCAGGTGTGGCCCTTTGGTAGTCTTTATCCGGCCCTTGGAGCACTATTTCTTCCACTGCTATAAGGAACTATTACTCCCACTGACACCAACAATGGGGCATTATTTATTCTATGGATACCAATGATGGTATACTATTCCTCCTACTAATAGGGGCACCACTTCTCCTATTGACCACCAACCCTGAGGCCATATTTATTCTCACTGATGATGGGCCTGACATTTTCTGCCCCTGTTGGCCACAATCCGGGCCCCCTAAAGTCTGAAGGAGAATAAACTGGCCCTTTGTTTGAAAAAGTTTGGAGACCCCTGGTATAGCTCATGGTAATTATTATGTGTTAGATAGGTGATAGTGTACTGAGGTCGTGGGTGGAATATGTGTGAGCTGCAATGAATGTTGCTCTGTTAGGACAGGCTGGGTCTGAGAAGCCCATAAGAGCTAAGACCATAGTGTTGAGTTCTTGTGGGCGCGCTCCCGTGTTTTTGTAGCCGCCGACTGTATCACTCGGCCCCGCCCCCCGGAGCGCTGTGTCATTGGATGTGATTGACAGCAGTGCGAGCCAATTGACTGCGCTGCTTTCAATCAACCAATGATTGAGCAGGGAAGACAGCCGAAGGGGGGTTCGGGGGGGCCTCCAATCCACAGATGTTTTTTCACCGTAATGCATAAGCACAGAACCTGTGTAATTCATGTGTGTTTGGAGTTAAAGGGGTGAGGTGGTAACTCTACATGCTCCCTGTTGATTAGAGAGCTCTGACTCAGCAGGGGGGTATATTTTACCTCAGCAGAGAGACCTCTGCTTCCACACACAGAGCAAGAGTCCTGCTCTACAGCATGCTAGCAAGAGACAGGCTTTCTACTACAGCTAAAAATACACTATTAGAATTTCAGTCAGTTCAGGGAAATCAGCTGAAATTTTAACAGCGGGGTTGCCCTACCGGTTCACTTGATACCTCAATTGACTTTGGTTGAAGGAACAGGGCCAAAAATTGTCGGCTGCATAGCCAATCAACCGCAAGTCATGATCAGGTATTCTCTCTCACAGCTGTCATAATACAACAGCCTTGCAGGGAAGATTCCTCCATCCGTGGAATTTGTGTGAATTCAAGAATCTAAAAGTGTTATCTTCATCAGAATTCAGAAATCTACGAGTGAATGACCAGATTAATGTGGCTGCTTTCTAAAGATAAAAAATGTTTATATAATTGTACAACTTTTGTTTTGATGGAATATATTTAGATAAAAGTTATATTGGGCTTTAATGGACATCATTTGATGGAATACAGATGGGATTTGTCTGTGGTCCCCTTTGTCGGTCTGTCCATACACCCCGTTCAGACCAATCAGTTTTACAGAGACTGCCGACTTGCATTCATGGCTCAAGTTCTTTGCACAGAAAAGGAATAGAAAACCTCTGCATTGCCTAATTACCTATTAAACCCGAGACACTGTACAGAGCTAATATTTCCTCTTTATTGCTCTTTAGTCGTTTTATAGGAATAGTAAACTTGATTTGTAATTCACCTTTACTGTTCGTAAAAGAGCAACACAGGCTTATGTTTTATTTCGAATGTGACGCAGTTTTTGTATCGATGCCATAATTCAGCAAGCAAAAGAAATGTACACAAATAAATGTCTTCTCCTAATCCAGGCATTGCTGGAAAGTTGGCCTATTATATAAACTAAAAAAAAAAAATAAGTAGCAATAAAAACTTTATAAAATAGAATATTTTTAAAGGTAACCTTCAGATTTTTGTATGCAGGGCTTTTTTCTCAGAAAATAGGTGCAGGAAGTCAACCACAACCGCCTAACCCCCCCCCCCCCCCCCCACACACACACACCTTCCAAAACGCATCAAATAGTGATTGTGGTCAAATCTTACCAACAGTGGGACTGTCTTAAAGGAGCATTAAATACCAGAAGTGCAGAGTTCGGGAGGATTACACACAAGGTGCAGAGTTCAGGGATGCGCTATGTGCAGTGTTTGGGGTGTGCGTTAACGTGCAGAGTTCAAGGGTGCGCTACACACAGGGTGCAGAGTTCAGCCTTCTTCCACAGTTGCTTACCTCTGCATCCCCGTCCCCATTTCACTCCTCTTCAACTCTGACCTCTGCATGCAACCCCCCCTCCACTGCCCCTGCCCCATCTTCTCCTCCCTCCTTAAAGCAGAGTTCCACCCAAAAGTGGAACTTCCGCTTTAAGCACTCCTCGCCCCCTTACATGCCACATTTGGCATGTCATTTTTTTTTGGGAGGGGGGGGGGGGCTTAGTTTGGAGTGGGACTTCCTGTCTCACTTCCTCCTTTGGGCTGCCTAGACGACAGCTCCTCTCCACCTAGGTGACCCCTCCATCTAAGCGATCTTCTGGGACACTCCGAGAGCGTGGCTGTGAAGCCGAAAGCTGTCACGGGTGCCCAGAGTGTCAATGAAGGTGTCGGCAGAGAGGAGGGGCAGAGGAGCGATGCTCCAGTCGGCCGTATAGCTGGGCCGAGGAACAGGTAAGTGTCTGTTGATTAAAAGTCAGCAGCTACACTTTTTGTAGCTGCTGACTTAATAAACATAAAAAGCCTGGAACTCCGTTACACATACTGCAGCTGCTGGCTTTTAATATTAGGACACTTATCTGTCCTGGAGTCCAGCGATGTTGGCATCGCAGATGATGTTTCCATCAGCTGTCGGGTGCTGCCGCCATTATTGCGGGTAAGGGTACCCGGCAGTGTAGCCTTTCGGCGCCAGGAACCCTACTGCTCTCCTACTGGCCTGGCAACAGGGGGAGGAGGAAGAAGCTCCAGCCGTGATATCAATATCCACGGCTGAGGCTCCCGGAAGTGGGAAAAGATACCTGTCAAAGACTGGTATGCTGCCCCCTCCCCCAAAAGGTGCCAATTGTGGCACTGGAGGGGGGGGGCGGAATCAGATGAGCGGAAGTTCCACTTTTGGGTGGAACTCCGCTTTAAAGGAGTTGTAAAGGAAAATGTTTTTTCACCTTAATGCAATCTATGCATTAAGGTGAAAAAACATCTGATGCTGCCACCCCCCCTGAGCCCCCGTTATACTTCCCTGACCCCTCGAAAGTCCTGCGCGGTCCTGATATCCTCTTCGCCGCTCAGCCTGGCCGCTGATTGGCTAGAGCGGATGGATTGAGAACAGCGCAGCCATTGGCTTCGGCCGCTCGCTGTATCACGGGAGCGCGCCTGCAATTAGTGACCACCATGCGAGCTATCGCATGACTGTGGTGACTTATTGCGGGGAGGACCAGAGACAGCCGCAGAGGGACCCCAGAAGACATGGATCAGGGGCACTCTGTGCAAAACAAACTGCACAGTGGAGGTAGGTATAACATGTTTGTTATTTAAAAAAAATAGTGACCCTTTAAGCTGTAGCTTGAGGAAGCAAAGCCTTGATACTCTACCAAGATGGCACAGTGCAGAACAAGGCATGGTAGGCCTGGCCATGAATAAGCACTAACCAAGTGTAAAACGCGTCGGCTGTTTTTGATTTCTGCTGTGTATTTGCGGTGTTTGCTCATGTTCCTTCAATAAAGACAACTCAAGAGTTCTTTGGTGTGTGGCCGTCCATCCGTCCTTTGCTACTTTCCATTGCCTAGTGCATTGCCAGCACCCACATCCACCTGGACTTATCCACAATTGCACTTGGGATTTCCCTGGAGCTGTGAACCCCACCTCGCTTGGTAGGCCAGTAATAGGGAAAAGATCAGATGCAAGGAGTCCAGTGGAAATACTGTTGACCAGTTATTTGCTCTCTTCTTCCCCTTATTGGCCTCAGCTTCCACAGTACAGGTCCTCTTTAGCTCAGGACATCAACTTGTATGTCCAAATTTGTAGCTCATTAGGACCTGCTTCATACATAATTCAAAGCTCCCATCTGCAGTGGACTTTTACATCTACAAAAGTACAGTTCTGTGAATTTTTCGGATGTTGCCAGCAGGACTGAGCTCTGTTCACCATATGACCACATTCATACAACCCATCCAAGGTTATAAATCATAGTTCTGTGTTTTAACCAAGCATCAAATCATGCTACTGTGTGCGTAAAACATTGTCGTCATCATTCTCCTACAAAGGCTCAAATTCCTGCTGTCAGAATATAAACATTTTTACAATGGAGCGAGTGACCTGGTAAACTGATTGTTTCTACATTCCTTAAAGTGGTTGTAAACCTTAAATTTGCACTTTTACCTACAGGTAAGCCTATAACAAGGCTTACCTGTAGGTAAAAAGAATATCTCCTAAACCTGTACGGTTTAGGAGATATTCCCCTCGCAATGCGGGCGGCGCATGCGCAGGAGGGATCCACGGCGGAAGATCCGGCAGCCGCCGGACCTTGCCGATTTTAAATCTCCCGCGCGCATGCGCGGGAGTGACGTCATCGCCGCTCCAGCCAATCACAGCGCTGGAGCGGCGCCGCTCCAGCCAATCACAGCGCTGGAGCGGCGATACCCGGAAGACACGCCGGAGCAAGATGACATCTCGCTCGGCGTGAACCAGGTAAGTGTCGTTCACCTCGTTTTGAGGTAAGTATTTCATAATCAGCTATTATGCGGTGCATACTAGCTGATTATGCATTTTGCCTTACAGGTAAAAAAAAAAAAAAAATTATATATGCGGTTTACAACCGCTTTAATAGGAGGCATCAAGACTTGTTGGTGTCACCAGGAGGGTTATCTGTATTGTGACTTTTCATTCCCACAAAGTGAGGTCATGTCCTGTCAGTAACAGTGCACTTTTCTGTGTTTTACTTTCTAGAGATAGGACCCCTCACCATCACCACAGACCCGGAAAAATTCAAAAATGAACTGGAAGAGCTCTATGTCCAGGTATTTAGCTATTTTCTTAGAACTTCTTCTGGTCCGAGTGGCCCACACAAGTGTATCTAGAATAAAGAACAAAAAATGTAATCTATTGTATCTTACCCGTTCTTATGCCGCGTACACACGGTCGTTTTTCGGCATGAAAAAAAAAGAAATTTTTCAGCTTGTCCAAAAAAACTAAGTTTTTCCAACTTCATCATTAAAAACGATGATGCCCACACACCATCCTTTTTGAAAAATCATGAACAAAGCGCTGTGAAGTACACCACGTACGAAGGCACTCTGAATGGGAAGTTTTATTCGCCTTTGGGCTGCTTTTAGCTGATTTTGTCTGTTACAGCGTGATGAATGTGCTTACTCCATTATGAACAGTAGTTTTACCAGAACGCGCGCTCCCGTCTCATAACTCGCTTCTGGGCATGCGCGGGTTTAAATCGTCGTTTTAGCCCACACACGATCATTTTTTACAACCCGAAAAACGACATTTTAAAAAAACGTCATAAAAAAATGCAGCATGTTTGAATTTTTTTTATTTGTCGTTTTTCAGAAGCCGAAAAACAATGTGAAGCTCACACACGATGATTTTAAATGACATTTTTAAAAATGTTGTTTTTTTTCATGCAGAAAAACGACCGTGTGTACGCGGCATTAGACATAGTAGAAGCATTTGTTTTCTTTTTTTAGTTTTTTCTTTTTTTTTACTTTAAATTTGGTGATCCTGCTAGTAGTAGCACACTTCCTGACCATCTGGAGAAACAATGTTGCCACTCTAGGGCAGAAAGAGTGTCAAAGGGGTTGTAAAGGTTTGTTTTTTTATTTTCTAAATAGGTTCCTTTAAGCTAGTGCATTGTAGGTTCACTTACCTTTTCCTTCCATTTCCCTTCTAAATGTTTGTCTGAATTTCTCACTTCCTGTTTCTCCTCAGTAAGCTTGCCACCATCTTCCAAGCGGTGGTTAGTCAGCCAGAACAGCTTACTGAGGAGGAACAGGAAGTGAGAAATTCAGACAAAGAAAAAAAACATTTAGAAGGGAAATTGAAGGAAAAGGTAAGTGAACCAACAATGCACTAGCTTAAAGGAACCTATTTAGAAAATAAAAAACAAACCTTTACAACCCTTTTAAGCCTCGTACACACGATCAGATTTCCATCAGACAAATCCATGTAATTTTGTCCAAAGGGTGTTGGCCGTGAACTTGTTCTGCATACAGATGGCTGTACTTTTTCAGCCAACATTCACAAAACGACATGGTTTTTCTGCTCTTTAGCGCCACCCTTTGGGCAACTTCTGCTAATGTCTTATGGTTAGCATTGGTTCTGAGCATGCGTGTTTGTACATTGGATTTCAGGCCGACAGGCTTGTGTACACATGAATGGATAATCTGATGAAACACATTTGTAGTCGGACAATTTGAGAGCATGCTATCCAACATTTATTGTCGAAAATTCCAACAACAATTGTCCGATGGAGCATACAGACGGTCAGATTATCCGACAAAACACGTCCATCACACAATTGTTGTTGGAAAATCCGATCCTATGTAGGAGGAAAGAAAAAAAGAAAGGAGGGCTACCTAAACCAGTCAATATAATTAAGAACCCAATATTGCTGTAAAAATGCTCAGTGTTAAAAAATATAAGTGTATATCAGTTCTTTATCCTTTGAAAATATTCAATAAGCACAACAATCTTCTCAAAGTGCACAAAGCAAAAATATCGAACAATATCCCAAAATATAAAAATCACAATGTATTGTGTCATAGTCCAAAAAAGTGCTTAAGAAGTCCATGATGGTGCTTCACAAATGGAATGTGTAAAATGAAATTTGTGAAGCACCATTACAGACTTTTTAAAGTGGAGTTCCACCCATAAATATAACATTACATCAGCAGTTTTAAAAAAATGTCATTAGTCCTTTAAGAATTTATTTTTTTATTTTTTAGATGCCTTCAAAGTGTTGTTGCTAGGCAGAATAGTTAATCTTCCCTCTTCCTGCACCTAGGTGCTTAAGCTTCCTAACCTACACCGCACAGACTCCTGGGAATGTAGTGGGTGTAACTTTCCAGGAGTCTGTGCACTCCCCAGTCTCGAAGAATCATGTGACTTGGACAGTACAGGTGCTGAAACCTGATCTGAAACCTATTACACTGCTTGTGCAGCACTGAGCATGTGCGAGATCTGCAAGGCTGAAATCCAGGAAGTCATACAATCTGGCTTCATGATGCCCACACTTAAGATGGCCCCAGTCAATTTCTATTTTATAAAGTCTCTAAATGCTGTAACAACCTAACAAAACAGACCTTAATTTACAGACTAACTTTACTAGAATACATTAAGCTTGTGTATTACAGGGGTATTTATATTTAAAAAGTGAAATTGTGGCCGGAACTCTGCTTTAAGCCCTTTTTGGACTATGAATGACACTATACGTTGTGATGTTTATATGTTATGGTTATTAGATCTTTTTTCTCGAGCTGTGCACCTTTTGGCAAATTGTTGTGCTTATATTCACAGGTAAAGAATTGGTCTATAATAAGTATTATACCCATGCATATTATGCTAATTTTTTGGTTTGAATCATTGTTATTCAGTTTTAACAAGTAGCTAACATGCTGTAGTTATTGCCCTAACATTGACAGTGGTAACAAAAGTTATCTTAAAAAGTAGACAAAATAAAACAATATGAAAATGAGAACTCATGAAGGGTGAACGCAGAGCTGCAGCTGGAGTTTTTCTTTATATATTTATATGTGTGTTTTCACTAAAATGTGTGCTAGGACTAGGCAATGGGGTTGATTTACTAAAACTGGAGAGTGCAAAATCTGGTACAGCTGTGCATAGACACCAATCAGCTTCCAATTATTTTTTTTCGTTAAAGTGGAGTTCCACCCAAAAATGGAACTTCCACTTTTTGGAATCCTCCCCCTCTTTGGTGTCACATTTGGCACCTTTCAGGGGGGAGCAGACACCTGTGTAATACAGGTATTTGCTCCCACTTCCTGGTATAGATCACTGCGGTGATCGCGTAAGTCACCGCGATCACCATGTCTACACTGTCCGCCCCCGCTTTCTTCTGGGAGACACACAAGCCCCCAAAGACAACAGGGACCAGTAAGGATGCACAGCGCGACTAGTGCATTCGCAGTAGGGAACCAGGAAGTGAAGCCGCAAGACTTCACTTCCTGATTCCCTCACTGAGGATGGCATCGGGGGCAGCCAAGAGCCGAGTGACTGATCGGCTTTGGCTGCCGACATCGCGGGCTCCCCGGACAGGTGAGTGTCCATATATTAAAAGTCAGCAGCTGCAGTATTTGTAGCTGCTGGCTTTTAATATTTTTTTTTAGGTGGACCTCCGCTTTAAAGCTCAAAGTAGAACTCTAGGCAAAACTTTTTTTTCCATTTTGGATAGAGAACAGAAGCGTTATAACCCCTGTAAGATACATTTTTGTCATCTGTGTCCCATTGGTGAGATTTACCTTCACTTTACCTTACCTTCACTTCCTGTCCCATAACCAAACAGGAAGTGAGAGGAAATCCCTGAAATTAGGGGAATTCCTTGGGGACCCCTAGTGTCCCTATTGGAAGATTTTCTCTTTCACTTTCGATGATAATGGTAAACAGGACAAATAGAGAGGATTAATCTCCCTAAGGGGGGCACAGACAGCAATAAAAACCTGAGAGTTGTTCTATTCCACTCTATCCAAAACTAAAAAAAAAGTTTGCCTTTTGTTACACTTTAATTGAACAAGCTGAAGTTATGCCGCGTACACACGATCGGAAATTCCGACAAGAAAAGCCCTATGTGAGCTTTTGGTTGGAAATTCTGACCGTGTGAATGCTCCATCGGACTTTTGTTGTCAGAATTTCCGCCAACAAAAGATTAAGAACAGGTTCTCTATTTTTCCGATGGAAAAAGTTTCTATCGGAAATTCCGACACGCAAAAAAACACGCATGCTCCGAATCAAGCAGAAGAGCCGTACTGCCTATTGAACTTCATTGATCTTGGCTCGAACGTACGTCTTGTACGTCACCGCGTTCTTGACGGTCTGAATTTCCGCCAAGATTTGTGTGACCGTGTGTACGCAAAACAAGTTTGACCCAACATTCCGTCAGAAAAGATCCCCGCTTTTCTTGACAGAATTTTCGATCGTGCATTAGAAGTTGATTGGCTACCATGCACCAGATTTTGCACTCTCCAGTTTTAAGTAAATCAACCCCAATGCCTCCCTCTCTTCTCGGCTTTAAAACATACAGGGAGGTGTCCTGTAATCCACAGATCTCGGCAAGGTTGATAACACTGTACATGGAATGCGATAAGTGTTTTTCTGGCAGTATCGACAGACATTTTTTTGTATTTATTGAAAAGATATAACAAAACATTTTCACTTATATGTTTAACAGACCAAAATGAAGTAAATAAATTCATTCTTAGAGTTTACAGATATATTAGGAAGATGCGTTTTTTTTATTCCCTCAATGCCTTAATGATTTCAGGGTGGGGGTGACTGCCCGGAGATGAGCGTGGGTGCCATCAAGATGGCCTTGGAAGTTTCCCACCCTGGATCCTTCATTTACGTTTTTACAGATGCCCGTGCCAAAGATTTTCGGAAGAAACAAGAGGTTCTTCAGCTACTGCAGCTCAAGCAGTCTCAGGTTAGTACATCTGGCATTACAGTTTGTATATTCAGGGTTTCCCAAATTTCCTTATGGGCCTTGTGTACATGAACTAGAGCAAAGTGGCGCAGGAGTTGGAAATAGCATCCATTAGGAAACAAGTCAATGACATCAGGAGATGAGATCTGGAAATAGGATTGTAGACTGAGGATCCCTCACCCTCGGCTCATGTTCATTCAGAGGAGTCTATGGTGTGGGAGATCTAATTGCAGTTGAATTGGGGGGCCCTGCTATGATTGATTACACTACCGATTCCAGCTTTTATTTTTGTGGAACAGCTTAGTAGTAATCAGATAATTTAGCGGTTATGGGCATCCAGTTTTCCTCAGTCTGGGTTTTGAATCATGTATCCAGGTTTCAGTTTTCCTAAAACCCAGACACATTATTCAGACATTAATGTAGCTCGGAACAGGGCCTGACAGGAGGGTGAGGGGGCACTATGTGTGCTGCATTACTATTCTCTTTAGAGTGCCCAAAGGTTTGGTTTGAAGAAAAATTGGCAACCGTAAATGGAAATCTGTACTGAAACAAATATGGGGCTGTCCTTACTGACCTCTAGTTGCCCATGTTAATCCAATGACTTCAGTACTGCCTAAGTCACTGATAACCAGTGTGTAGATTATGAGTTCCGATTTGACTTGCTGCATGCTTGCCCTAGGTCAGTATTTCAGATGGGTACTGAAGTCATATATAAACAGGAAACTAGCATTTTGAGAAGGAGGTGAACTGTGGCAGCGCACATGTTTCTTCTAAGTTTCCTTATTAGTATACCAAGCATGTATCTGTATAGGCTCTTGGCTTGTATACCTTTTTATCTTTTGATGGTTTGATTGTTTGGGTAAATTTTGTTAAATGACGTCCTTTCTCTGCAGGTGGTCTTCGTGCTTACAGGAGACTGCGGAGACCGGGCTCACCAGGGTTACCGTGTATATGAAGAGATCGCAGCCACCAGTTCAGGACAAATATTTCACCTGGACAAGCAGCAGGTTAATGAGGTAAGTGACTCCATCCATTTTAAATGACACTTTACACTGATCTGTATGACCGTCCTTGTAGTCTACATCAATTACCCCAAAATCTAAATTTTGTGAATCAAACAGTATAACACACAGGTGGAATTCTTCAGAAAATTATAACACAAAAATTACACTTTTTTGAGTCACAGTGATTTTTTTTTCAGAATTTTTATGGATGTTCTGGATAATTTGTACAAACAAGAGGTTATCATGCAGAATGTGTCAAATAACGCTTATATTGCAAGAATGATAAATACAGTATGTGCGGTTCATCTGATAATAATTTGAACTCCTAACGTAATAGTAATTGTTAAGCATTGATGAACAGTTGGACCATTTTACAGTTTAACATTTTAACAATTATAGATTCCTTGTCAAAAAGCCATTCTAACGGAGTAGTTTCGAGTATTTTAGAGTATAATAAAATAAGATATAAAAAAATAATAAAATTAAGCAAAAATATAAAAAGAAAGAATAAAAAAAAGAAAAATACAAAAGGGAAGGAAATAACGACTGAAACTGTTGTACCTATGTGTAAAAAAGTGTCATAACACAATAAGGAAATATTACTTCGGCCACTTATGGATCTTATTGGGTTTTTTTCTGCTGTCTATGTCCCTCCAGGGGATTTTACTTCACTTTCTGGTTTAAAGAAAAATCAGTAAGAGGAAATCTCTTCAAAGTGAGAGGATATCCCCGCTTGCACAGTTGTCGCTATTGGAAGATTTCCGCTCAATTTTGTTGCAGGGACAACTCAGAAATTTAGTATTTTCCATTATTTTATCAATACAATAGTCATAAGGACCAAAAGTGAGGGGTGGATCTGATTCAACCACATTCTTCATGAAAAAAAAGTTTGGGCTTTACACACATTTTAAAGTACTGTATATACTTGAGTATAAGCCGAGGTACCTAATTTTACCACAAAAAAATGGGAAAACTTCTTGACTCGAGTATAAGCCTAGGGTGAGAAATGCAGCAGCTTCTGTAAGCGGAAAAGAGGGTCAACAATGCCCATTTGCAGCTTCATTGTGCCCAACCTCACTGTGCACATTGCAGCCTCCCTGTGCCCGAGTCAGTGTACCTGAAATTATTGACAGGCTGCGGGCATCCATTCATTGTTTAAAAGTCGCGGTCTCCTCCTGGTCCCTTCCGTGATAGGCGTTTCTCAGCAGACACAGTTCCGCCTATCATGGACGTTCTCTCATCCTCGGACTCAGTTTCCCAGCAGACATTGTGTTCAGTGTTCCACCAGTTACGGGTGTCCTCTTGTACGAGGATGTAAGGACGTCTGATTGGCGGAACACTGAACACATTGTCTGCTGGGAAACTGAGTCCGAGGATGAGAGAACGTGCGTGATAGGCGGAACTGTGTCTGCTGAGAAACGTCTATCACGGAAGGGACCAAGAGGAGACCGCGACTTTTAAAAAATGGACGCCCGCAGCCTCTCAATAATTTCAGGTACACTGACTCAAGTATAAGCCGAGGGGGTATTTTCAGCTTTAAAAAAAGGGCTAAAAAACTCGAGTATATACGGTAAGTAAAAAATAAAAGGAATTAGATCCTCAATGTCTGCTCCTTTGACATTTTTAAAATGTTGGATTTCCCTTCACTAGCAATGACATGCTGGAGGTTTTAACATGTCCTCATGTCTAAAAATGGCTTTACATACACTTTTTTTTTTTATCACTTTCACACTCTATACAAATGTTTTGCCTTTCATTTCTATTTTAAACTGAATGGGTTGTTTTAGAGCAGGTTCACACACAGGCGACCCGACTTTGGAGGCGATTCGGCAAGGCGATCTCAAGGCGTCTTGAGAGGCAACTTGCAAAATGACTTCAGTATTGAAGTCAATGCAAGTCGCCCCGAATTGCCTCCAAAGTAGTACAGAAACCTTTTTCTAAGTCGGAGCGACTTGCGTCGCTCCTATTAGAACGGTTCCATTCACTACAATGGGACGCGACTTGTCAGGCGGCTGTATCGCCTGACGAGTCGCCCCAGTGTGAACCGGGTCTTACAAGGTGATTGTTTACAATCACTTTAAGCTCACTGCACCAAGTATCAAAAACATGAATCAAACCGAGACAGAAGTACAGTTAAATCACACTTGTTTAATAATAATAAAAAGGTAAACAGAGTAAGCGTAGTCAAACAAGCCAGAGTTCAGTAACCGGATCGGGTAGTCGGCCAAGCCAATGTCAGAGAGCCAGAGATAAACGTATCAGTTCTACAAGCAGGATCCGGGGCCAGAAGGAATGCCAGCCGAGCAAGCCCACAACAGGAACACAGGAGAAAGTCTCTGTGATGTTGACAAAGGCGAAGGCAGAGATGAAGTGAGCTGGAAGGCTTTAAGTAGGCAGGACTGACGAGCAGGATCATCAACAGGTGAGTCACTGTGGAGAGATAGGAGCTGGCAATTAGCTGACAGCTGAGCGGCCAGCTCAGAGAAGGAAGGGCTGAGCCCAGCCCTGACACCAAGTAAAGAAATATTTGTCAAGGGCAGGTCCTTCTACTTTTGCTTTTAGGAAAATCACTGGAATGGTCCATCTCGGTGTCAATAATATGCCAAATCCTTATAATGTACTGTATATAAATGACCTGAATTTTTTTTTTTACTTACTTTAAAGTGTGTGTAAAACCAAAACTTTTTCATGAAGAATGTGGTAGAATCAGAACCTTTTGTACACTGAGCTTTCCAGTGAATGGCTATGCAGGGGAGGCATGTCAGGACAAGTCTGCTCATTGGAGGAGAACTGACCACAGTGTGCTCTCTTGCTTAGTGTGGTCAGTTTTTGAGAGAAAAGGCAGAGGGGAGGGACTGGCACGAACTGGCATTTTACACAAAGGAAGTGATAAAAAGAAAACGAGATACCTATTTATACAAGTACATGGTACAAAAGGCGCATATCAGGAATATGAAATGTTGGGGTAACAAACACTTTAAGAACAGTGCTGGGGTCGCCTAAAATTTTACCCCAAGCTCGTTGCAGACTTTTGTAAAATGCAAGCTAATCACAAGAGCAGGCGATATGCAATGTAAAAAGCAATATACCGCTTATTGCCATGGCTGTGAAATTTTCTGCCAGTTTGTAAAACCATTACCTGGCTGCATAACTGAAAGATAAAAATAATAAATAGAATTACATTATCAAACATTTTGTAGCAAGTCCACGTGCTATATCAAAGTGAAGTTTTCTTTCCCACGGGCTCTTAAGGAGGCTTTTTGCAGTTAGCTATGTCTATAAGCGCTCTCCTCAGACCAATTATAAGATGGGAAATAAGCAATGTTACATATCTCAATGGATTTATTGTCTAGTGTCAAAGCTCTGTCAATTTTATTGCCGTCCTATGAATTGGGAGACACAGAGGTCTTCAGATCTCGGCCTTTGCACCTATTTTGTTGCAGGGCTACAAACAGTGGTGCTTTGTGCCCACATCAATAACAGGACCTCTCCTACATGGCCCACATCTGTTTGCTGTTTATGACAGAGGGGAAGCTGAAGCCTGGATGTCTCCAACATTCTGGCTGTGTCTGCCCCATCTGGCTATAATTACAGACAGTGCCCTAATTCCATCACACGGTCACATTATTGTGCTGAATAATCACATCCGCACCCCCCCTCCCTGCCACCACCGTGGGATGACTTTGTAAATTTCCCTTTTTTTTTTCATTTATTTTAAGAAAAGCAATCTTGACGCACTTAATTCTCTTTAAACATACTGGCGCTTTGAGTCTTGGTTTATTTTATTTGTAAGTTGATGATCAGACTGCAATGTCACCCAATCCCCTTGAGTAAATAAATCACTGATTGACAATATGGGACAATTAGAATTATAAAACAATTAGTGAACAATTCATAGTCTAATTAAAATTCAGAATATTGTTTTGTATAGTCTTTTCAATATTTTTTTGCATATACATGTAAATAACCATATCAGTGTATGTTATTGTTTTTAATAAGAAGTTTGCTGATAATATATGAAAATAGCAATTTTTTGCTCTTTATGCAGGCAGTCTCTGCTTTCCGCTTTGAGGCCTGGTTCACACCTATGATTTTTTTAGTGCATTTTCAGTAACACACTACAGTCCATTTAACATGGTTTATTATGGATGTAGTTCACATCTGTGCATTTTATGGAAAGAAGCCAGGGATGTTTTTCAGTTTTTTTGTTCCATAGACTTCAATGGATTAAAAATGTCTATTGAGAAACGCAATATGCACCTGGAATATGCAACCTGCATAGGTGTGAATCAGGCCTCAGTGTTTCATTACTGCATCTTCTCATAAGGCAAGTACATGAGTCGGCTGTCTCACTAAATGCACTCTCTGTGTGGCTGGTATCACATCAACAGCTGTTAAGCAAGGGGGTAGAATTAAGATGGGTCGAATACAGAATGTCGTCTAGTGGTTAATCATAGGTGATGATACAATCAAAATAACATGACAAATTAATTATAAATAAATAAGTTACATGAATATATGTATAAATAGCAACCTTATAAATGAATAATTAATACGTGAATAAATAATAAACGTGCAAATAAGTAGAAGTCTCCAGCAACAAGTTCCACAGGTATGCAGGCTCTCAATCAAACAAATAAAAGCTCCATAGTGTAACACTGATAAACGATTTTAATAAATAAAAGCAATTACACTTACAGCAGGCTTGTTTAAAAACGGCATGTAGCGTGTAGTTAAGAATGTCTCTGTTCTCGGCCGCGAGCAAGAGATGACGTCACCACCGGCTCTTCCTCCTTACGCGGCTGTGCATGCCTCTTAATCATTGGATCTTTTTTCACGTTATTTTGATTGTATCATCATTTAATTGGTGATATCTTATTTTACCATCAAGTGGTTCTTATTTATTAATAATAATAATAATAATAATGTTTACACTTATATAGCGCTAATTACAGCGATGCCGCTGTGTCTAAGCGCTGATAATGGTTGTCATTATTACCCAACTCAATGGTACTCACATTTACATTATTATCACTCGTTTTTACCCCCCTTTTTTCATCTTGTTGATTAATGGTGGGTGTTGTTGATCAGGAGTGACACATATATTTCTGGCTGAATTGATTGAACATTTGGACTGTGACCTCAGCAGGAATTTAAGATATTTTCGTTTTTTAGTTCATTTTTGTTATGTTATTATCTTGATTATTAGCAAGCGCCATTGCCCTCCCCCTATATATCAATCTTGCTAAAGTGGCTCTAATGCCAAAACAGTTTTTAAGAGTAGAGAATGGCTAAAGTGCCAATTTTTTTCTGTATAATGTTGGGAAGATTTATCTTCAATTCCTGTCCTGAAGACTCAACAGAAAATCTCTCCAAAGTGAGGTGAAGTGTTAACTGCTACAAAAACAAGTGTCTATATGAGAGAATTTCCCCTCTATTCCTGGATGAAAAATTAAATAAAAAGACTTCTGACAATGCAAAAAAATATTTATTGTTAGAGGTCTCTACTTCAGAGTTCAGACCTTAAAGCCCAACTCCAGGATATTGGCAACACATTTTCAGAGTGTGCTTCATCTCCTGGGCACTGTCCAGGGAGAATGTCTCTATAGCATGGGTGCTCAACCTGTGGCTCTCCAGCTGTTGCAGAACTTCAAGTCCCATCATGCCTCTGCCTTTGGGAGTCATGCTTGTAACAGTCAGTAGCTTGCAATGCCTCATGGGAATTGTAGTTCTGAAACAGCTGGAGAGCCACAGGTTGAGCACCCATGCTCTATAGAGTGTTCTTTCTGTGGGCTTTGCCAAAACTGGGGCATGTGCTGGAGGCCCAAGAGCTTTAGCTGCCTGGCTGGAGTGTATATCCAGGAGAAGTGGAGATAAAATGTGTCTAGAAGTAGCATCTATAAGGTATCTTCTTTTTTGAGCAGCTGGGTAGAAGCTACTGCTGATCAATGCATTATCAAGGATTCATTGCATAGTACATATCAATATTTGGCTGCTATTGGAGGTTCTAGGGCAAGATCGATTAGAGAGAGATCCACTACAACTTTAGTAAGGCTCTGGCCAGCAATTATCTAGAACAGTGGTCATCAATATACTTTTTTATATATATAACAAATGTTATATATATTTTTATATACATTTTTTATCTTTTTGATTTTAATTTGTATACATTTTTACCTTCACTTCAGTTGTTAATTACGTAAGACCTTCCACTTTAATGGGAGGAGTCTATATGACCCCTGGGAGGTCCTCCATTGTCTGCTCCGTGGTGCACATGCATGGGTGTAGGTGCGCGTGTATAAAAGGGATTAATTGAGGGTAGTACACTGCTGGGCTCTGATGAAGAAGCTTTGTGCTTTGAAACGCGTCAGCCGGCAGTGACCCTCTTCAGCTCCTCTATGACCGCTTGGAGTATGGTTTGGGTTCTATATGCTGCGATGTATTTCAGTTATCTTGAAAACCTGGCCTGTTAGTGGGCACTGAGGACAGGGTTTGATGACCACTGATATAGAGGATGCTATTAAAAAACCTGCTACTTTCAAAATATTAGTTTTTTTTGGGGGGGGGGGGGGGTTCCCTACCTGTAAACCCTCTGTCCTAGAATTGAGTTAAAGGGGTTGTAAAGGTTTGTTTTTTATTTTCTAAATAGGTTCCTTTAAGCTAGTGCATTGTTGTTGTTTCATTTACCTTTTCCTTCCATTTCCCTTCTAAATGTTTTTTTTTTGTCTGAATTTCTCACTTCCTGTTTCCCCTCAGTAAGCTTGTCCCCGTTCTGGCTGGGGGTTAGTCAGTGTGCTCGCCCCCCCCCCCCTTGGGACTACATCCCTGCGGGGAGACTCTGTCAACCCCCAGCCAAAATGGCTCGGATGATGGGGGCAAGCTTACCAAGGAGGAACAAATAGTGAGAAATTCAGACAAAGAAAAAAAAAACATTTTAGAAGGGAAATGGAAGGAAAAGGTAAGTGAACCAACAATGCACTAGCTTAAAGGAACCTATTTAGAAAATAAAAAACAAACCTTTACAACCCCTTTAAGCAACAAAGGTAAGCAGACTAAAGTGAATGGCACTTAAAGCGGAGTTCTGGCCACAATTTCACTTTTTAAATATAAATACCCCTGTAATACACAAGCTTAATGTATTCTAGTAAAGTTAGTCTGTAAACTAAGGTCCGTTTTGTTAGGTTGTTAGAGCATTTAGACACTTTATAAAATAGAAATTGACTGGGGACATCTTAAGTGTGGGCATCATGAAGCCAGACTGTATGACTTCCTGGATTTCAGCCTTGCAGATCTCGCACATGCTCAGTGCTGCACAAGCAGTGTAATAGGTTTCAGATCAGGTTTCAGCACCTGTACTGTCCAAGTCACATGATTCTTCGAGACTGGGGAGTGCACAGACTCCTGGAAAGTTACACCCACTACATTCCCAGGAGTCTGTGCGGTGTAGGTTAGGAAGCTTAAGTACCCAGGTGCAGGAAGTGGGAAGATTAACTATTCTGCCTAGCAACAACACTTTGAAGGCATCTAAAAAAAAAAAAATTTCTTAAAGGACTAATGACATTTTTTTTAAACTACTGATGTAATGTTATATTTATGGGTGGAACTCCACTTTAACTTATTTTTCTTATTTATATCTCTGCACTATACACCAAGAACCAGACCCTTAACTGGAAATTTAGCCTGCCACACTACATAGGGGTATTCTGCATCACAACACGAGGGGTGCTATAAAAATATTCCAGCAGGAATCTAAAGCCTGATTCCTAATCCAAGAAATATTCTGATGTTCTGAATTAGTGGTATTTGTTTTGCAGTCTTTTATTGCAGTGCTCTCCACAAGGCCTTTATTCATACTCAGCAATGTAGTACATGCTTTGGACATGCTAGAATGACTCTTAGTCCCTAGTGACATTTGTGCATCACTTTTCTCTATCCCAGGTGCTTAAGTGGGTTGAAGAAGCCATTCAGGCCTCTAAGGTTCACCTGCTGTCAACTGATCATGAGTCTGGAGGTGAAAGGCAATGGAAGATTCCATTCGACCCAAGCCTTAAAGAGGTCACCATATCCCTGAGTGGACCGGAACCTGTTATCCGAGTCACTGATCCCACAGGTAAGTCTTGCATACTGCTTTTACATAACCTAACACTTGTTTTGTGTGTGCAACTACGCCTTTATTTAAAAATAAATATTCCCGTGAAATATTGCCTAAAATGCATTAAATCGGCAGTATACTGTTTATGCTGTACCTTTTTTCATATTAAAGATTTTGCCATGGTCTGCTTAACTTATTCTGTTATTAAAAAGTCTAGGTTCACATCAATGCGGGCTAAGCATGTTTTCAATGCATTTTTACATGCAGTTTTCCATCTTTTTTTCTTGCCCTGGGGTGTATGGAACTTCTTCGCTATGTTACCGAGGGCAGTGTTTTTCCTAGGTGATGGTCTTGTCAAAAATCGTTTCCTGCATTCCGGACAGGTATAAACTCCAGTCGTATCCTGTTCGCTAGGTAGACGATCGATACAGGCCAGGCAGAAATTGTGTCCACATGTCAGAGTTACAGGATCCCGATAAACCTCCAGACAGATGCAGCAGTAGAGGTCATCTTTTAAGTTGCCAGATGCCATTTTTTGGCTTCCAAATCCTCACCTTTATCCCAGAGCTCTCCCTGTGTGATCTCTTCTCTCCCAGACAAGACTGGGCACTATACGCTACATGAGACATGGCGACTTTAATCATGTATCATTTCCTCTGCAGTTTCTGTATTTTAATCAGCTGGGTTATTCTAATATGTTTTGTCTGAGTGCCATTTTATCTCTGTCAACTAGGAAACTGTACAGTATGATTCTTTGATTGAAGTAAAAATCCCTGTAGTCTCTATATTCGTTGTCTTGATTGTATTGTTATAATCTTCACCCTGGACTTGGTTACCATTAGTCGGAGAAAGGCTCTGACTCTCCCTATTTCTATCCTGGCAGGAAAAGAGCTGTCTGTGGGCCAGGGCCTGGAAGAGCTGCTCAGTATCCCAAATTCGGCTCTCGTTTTAGGACTCAAGCCAACTGTGCCTGGAATATGGGTCATCAAGGTAATGTTGTCTAATGGGAGCTAAATTCTGCTGCAGAAAAGTGTATGGATAAGATATGTATTTCTCAAAGTTGATAAACACACACTAGAGCCCTGGGATTCCTTAACAAGGAAGATTTCAACATAAGTGACCAACTTAAGCCTTCTATGAAACTTAATGTGATAATGGACTCTGTTTTATCAGCTTCTTAGCAGTGGCATAGGGTCTAATGAGGACACAAGTGTCTAGACAAGGTTATTAATGTGTAGTCATGATTGGGTGGTTACAGCTGATAAGAAAACATTTCCCTCCTCATTGGCTTCCAACCGGAGCAGGGATTTCCAGGTCATCTCTCAACTACATTCCGAATGCCAGGATAAGCAGCTGTTCACTAGTAGCAGCCCAATGCCTTAAAGGGTCACTTTTTACAGTACTGTTTTCTGAGTGTTTGGCAGATACTGAAGAGCTGTATAAACATCAGTGGAATAGGAAGCAAGAGTAAAATTATTCTCAATGAGACAAAGACAGCTTTAAATACTCCCTTTAGTGTCAGAAATTAGAACATTGTTGATGGAGTTCTGATTTAACAATTAATGTTATAAAAACCTTAATATTTGTGTCTGGACCCAGTGCACAGTAGTTAAGCCAATCCCTATATCTATAAATGTTTGACGATTAGAGCTTAACCACTTAAGACCCGGACCTTTAGGCAGCTAAAGGACCTGGCCAGTTTTTGCGTTTCGGCACTGTCGCTTTAACTGACAATTGCGCGGTCGTGCGACGTGGCTCCCAAACAAAATTGGCCTCCTTTTTTTCCCACAAATAGAGCTTTCTTTTGGTGGTATTTGAGCTTCTGTAACCCTCAAGCGCCCCTTAAAGCCTATTGCATATCTAAAGCCACAAAATACCAACTTAAAGGATATCTACACCTAGGAACAAATATGTAATAAATTGCAGCTTACCAGTCCTTAGAGACGAGATGCCGAAAAAAGCCGAACGTCGGTGCGGCTCTATACAGCGCATGCTCACCGACGTTCGGCTTCTTTCGGCATCTTGTGACGTGATGTATGCGTCGGTCGGATGCCTGTCCATCAATTAGGAACGCCCATCCCCACCATCGTACCCGGAAGTGGCGGTGAGAACGCATATAGCAAACGGTACTTACGGACGTTTTTTTTTTATAAAACCAGCCGATTCTAATTGTCATTAATGTGGGAAATGCAATGTTAAAAGTTTATTTTTAGGGGAACCACCCCTTTAAGCCCAAGATGGCTGCTTCAAATGCAAAGTGGAGGCAGACTCTATCATGTGCTTAAAAATGTTTAATCCCAGCTGTCACGTATGCAGTGGCGTCACGCACGCAAATACGCCACATCGCAATGGCACATATGCGAACACATGTGCGCATGACGTCAGGCCAGGATAAAAAAATTGACAATATATATAAAAAAATTCAGTAATGCTAATATACATTCTACAAAAAAAAAGCTTAAAACTACAACATGGTGACAAGCCTCTTTCATAAGGCTATTAATGATAATGTCAACCTATGTTCATTCATCATATATACAACTTGGCCTATAAACGTACTTGGATACACCAGTGCCTTGCTCTCAACATAAGAATAATAGGATAATTTTTTTAATCTTTTTTACGGTTTCAGAAAAAGTATAAAACTGAGGCTATCGTTGAGTTTAGGTGGTTTGGTAGCCTCCAATTCCCATATCCACCTGCTTTCATGTTGAAGAACCACCTGGTCAAAATTGCCCCCACTAGTGTCTTAGGGGACCACTTCTAGAACCCAACACTTCAGACAACGAGGGTCCCTACTATGTTTTAAACGCACATGTCTAGCTAGTGGGGCAAGTAAATGATATGTGGATATTTCATAGACATGATCCAAAATCAAATATGTATAGGTCTAATATAGGTGTGTCCCAGAAGACAATAATGGGATTGCCAGCACAGGGATGCATGCAACACCCTTGCATCCAAGTTCCGGAAAACATGGCCCTGCATGCGGCACACATGTAATTGCCCTGTTTGAACGAGGCCCTAACCTGCATCTCCTCCTTGTTCTAATGAAAATATATACCATGCTTGTCGCTGAGAGTAGGCCTTTGTCTAGATAGAGGGACTGTGGGGAGATCTTGTACATGTACTACAATTTACTGGTATGTCTTATATGATGCTTCCTTTCATAAATATATGAAGCTTGAAAAGCTAGTTGTCTGGAGATCTGCCTATTATTTATTTACCTTGTAATGCCTATACAAGAAATGTCCCAGCAAGGGTAAAATTGAATGTTGATGGCTGCTGATGTGTTAGGGTGGGTTCTTTACTTTATGGGGAGCATCAGGAAACACCTAAGCTGGTCCTAAAGTAGTAGAAAGTTTTGTAAAAATCTAAATTTTCTGAACATTTGGTTGATTTTGTAATGGTTACTGGGGTCAAATTGATGTCTGTTTTCAACCATAGTGACAAATAAATTTAAAGTAGCAGGGTTGATTTTTTTTCCCTCAAACAAACAAAATTAAAACCTTTGAATGTGATTTTCATTGCGAATGAATTGTACAGAAAGAGTACATATTGTATTAAAACCTGTTTTAAATAAGTCTGGGATTACATTTAAACAACAGTTCTGGATAGAATTTTAACCACGCTTACACCAAAAAAACAATATATGTATTGTGACAGGAAGTCAGGTAAATCTGTGGGCGTTGTCACAGACGGGACATACATTTCTGCCTTGTTTAGACAATACACCAATTGTTATTAGGCGTCGGCTGCAACAGTAGCCAGAAAAGGTCTAAGGGGGTTGGAAAACTTCAGCTGTTCAGAATGAGGAAATTAAGGCCTCTAAGGGTAATCCAGAAGATTACCACTGATTTGCTGCATCCTGAGGCTTTCTGCGTGAAGGAGAGCAGTAACTGAAAGTCTTCTGAGGAGGTGAGGAGAGGATTGATTTTTCTGTGTGATAAAAATCAAAAGACTATTGTTTTTCTGCTGTATGACCAGCAGTGTCTGCCCAGCACTAGGCTGTGCCAGACTCCATAGATAGGTTCCTGTGTGGTGAAGATAGACACCCCAATTCCCGGTCATGTTGACCGATAGGTAAGCTTGTTGGTGTGCCAAGGAATGTTTTTGTTGTATGTGTATAAAACCTTCAATAAACAAAAATTTTCAAAAAAAAGATAGACGCCCCAAGTGGCCAGGGTTTATTTTATGTTTGATTTTGTTTATGCTGTTTGGATGCTTGCACTTGTTTCCAGCAAGATGGAAGAATAAACCAAAATCTTTGTTTTCAACCGTCTTCGACTGCCTGTCTGTATAAATTTAGTGTGTAGTGAACCCATCCAAGGGGTCACACACCCCACTACCGAGCTAACCCCTTACAGTATATATAAATGAGAAAAATCCAATATATGTCTTTTTATAAGAAATAATTGTGACGTGTATTTCTTTAACACCACGTGTTCCAAAACAAAACTTATGCTCCAATCCACCGTGACCACAGATAACACTCACCAGATAGGATTGACTTTTTTTTCTCACAGGAAAGTCAAATAGCACTTGTTGGTAAATCCATGTACCATCAGGCCATCCACTGGGAACCAAGGGCACCACACAGCTCTCCACAGGGACTTTACACCACAAATAAATGGTGTTATACTTTGGGCGGCCTCCCCTTCTTTTTATTTATCCCTGCATAATCACTTGTGTAGCATTACCCCCGAAGGAGCCGCTGATTTGTTGTTGGGACCGGCGTATTAAGTTACCTTAGTGCTGTCTAGGGGTGCAGTTGGAGAACAGAGTATTGAGTGAATGTCTAGGCAAGGAATAGAGGTTTTCCAATGCTTTATTTCCAGGCCAACATCAACATCAAATGGGAAGGAAAGGTTGATGAAGAAAGAGGGAGGACTTTGCAGTATCAGGCCTGGATAAGAACCGAGCAATCCTGCTCTCAGTAGTACCAAATTACAGTTCGTCGCCACTCTAGCCAGAGTGGGTGAAGTGCCCCCGGACAGACTCCTGTCAACAAGCCTGGCAGACGAAGTGTCACTTTAAATTGCTGGGAGGAACAGATCTCTCTCACAGACCTGGCTCTAGACCTCTGCCACAGGCCAATTACTTGAATGAGCTAAATGGACGAATTGAGCGAATCCTCCCAGTAGGTTTTAGCATAGGTCACCGGATGACAGCAAAGCGTACCTGTCAGCATTCCGATCACCAGATCCCCGATTGGTTCGTTCAAGCGTTGTTGGACAACCTGCCTCCGGGTTCTTTTCAAGCCGACCCCCCAATCAAACAGCATCCAGCCTGGGATCCTCTCAATAGAACTGGGGACCCAGTAAGTCACTGGGGACCCTCTCGGCAACGTAGAGCTCCGCGTAGCATTTGACCCCGGCCTGGAAGGCCATCGCCGGGGTCCGTTGGATGCGCACACCCTAAAGGTGCCACACCTGGAACCCGCGGGAAGAACCAATAAAGATGGCATCTGCCACAGATATACTCTCCCCCAGCATGCCCCGCGAGGGAAAACTCCTCTAATTGGCTGCTGGGGGAAATTGCTCTGCCAGAACCCCTCTAGCGCCACCTGTCGCCCAGGGGTGGAAACAACACCCCTGAAGCGCAGGCTGACCTACAGGACATTTCTGGAATGACAGCAGCCCAAATTTGACAAATTGTGAATGGAAGCAAGAATAACTCTCCCATTCCCCACTAACTTTAGCGTAGTGCCCATACTGGAAGTAAGGGGGCGCTACACTTGGTTCACCTGAGAGGACCATACTGTATACTAGCGGGGAGGAAGTGATGGTAGAGATATTGGCTACAATACTCCTGAAGGGGTGCATGGTTCCTCAAGTTCCTTTCCAGTGGCTTGGTGGTGTAAAGTCCCTGTGGAGAAGTGTGTGGCACCCTTGTTTCCCAGTGGATGGCCTGATGGTACATGGGTTTACCAACAAGTGCTGTTTGACTTTCCTGTGAGAACAAGAAGTCAATCCTATCTGGTGAGTGCAGAGTGTTATCTGTGGTCACGGGGATTGGACCACAAGTTTTGTTTTGGAACACGTGGTGGCAAAGAATTACACATCACAATTATTTCTTATAAAAATACATATATTGGATTTTGTTCATTCATATATACAGTACATATATTGGTTTTTGGTGTAAGTGCTGTTTTTTTATTGTCTATGGCACATAGTTGTGTTTGTGGCAGAAGCTGCACAATATACAACTATATAACAATATATATACAATTTATATAACTTTAATATGTTTTGTATTGATAAGGAAGCTGGTGTATCTTTATTATTATTTTTGTACAAAATTTGAATAATTTTCAAACAAAAGTAGTGGACTCAATGATGGCAAGAACTAAGCCATTATTAAAAGGGGTGAATGATCCTTAATTTTAAATTTGAATTAAAGGGAATTCATCCACAACAGGATGTACCACAGCTCCTTCACGGGGGGCAACCCTGACTGAATATCTGTGTCCAAAAGGCCTGTCATTCTGTGCCCCCAGTTGTTTTTCTGAGGAAAGGTCTCTTTGAAGTCTGGATTAGGTTAAGTTTGTGATTTTGTTTATTGTTTCTTGGTTTTCATTCCATTGCTCTTTGTCAGGTCTCTCATATGTTGTAGGCAAGCAGCTCATTACCCTAATGAGGCCAAACCTCCAACAGATGAGCTCATTTGATTTTATTGCCTCACACAGACCTGACCAATCTCCTGTAATCAAAAGGACCTCCAAACCTAATTGAAAGAGTTATAGTATGTGAAGGGGCCACTACCAGCAATCATAATTTTGCATGTAAAATGTATCTAAATCCCAAACTTTTTAAAAGAGTTTTGAATAGAATAGGGAACGATTAGAACCCTTGTTAGGCTTTATTGCAGACTGGGGAGATTCATCTACTCAGTTTGTCCTCGTGGCCATTTGGACATAAAGTTATTAGAAATGTAAAATACCACAGTTGTCGCCAGAAAAGAAGGTTGTGGTTGGATTCTGGCCACATCTGCCCAAGGCGAGCTTTCCCCTTAGTAGGGAGAGATTTTCACAAACTTTCTGTTGTATCTCTGGGGACAGGAAATATAGGTAAATCTCTCCAAGGGCCACACAGATAAAAGTCACACAGAAGTCCCAATCCTTTCTTACTTGATAAAAAACAAACCAAAAATGTAGGCGTTGGATTACAGTTTCATTTACTTTGTGTGCTTTGAAAGACTGATTTGGGAAAAAAACATTGCTTTAAATTTTCAACTTGTTCAATCACTCCCTCATCGATTGAAATAATGACATGTGAATATTTTGTAGACCAATCCAATTACTGAAATTATCAAAGGATGGGGCTGATATGTGGCCCTCACATGTTTTGGACCAATCACTTCCCTTCCCATAGGCCCTGTACACACGGCTGGGAAAAAAACTTTGGTTTTCCTGACGGGATTCCTGGCAAGCTTGCCGTGCATACAGACCGATATTCTTTTGAATTGCAAGAACTCGGTGACGTCATCGACTACGACGAGCCGGCCCTCATCACATTCGATGCCGTCGCCGCCATTTTGCTACACCTCACACTAAACTTGTATGCTACTGCGCATGCATCAAAATCTTATCAAGCATGCGTGGGTTTACCTGGGACAGGAAAGCATACAGACGACCGGTTTTCTCGGCAGGAAACACTCTGCCGGGAAACCCGACGAGAAAATAGAGAGCAGGGTTCTCTATTTTCCAGTCGGGAGTCTCAGGCTGTTTTCCTGACGGGAAAACTGCTAGGGAACAATACACACGCATGGGATTCCCGGCCAAATGCTCTCCTGGCAGTTTTCCTGCCGGGAAAACCAGTCACGTGGACAAGGTTTTTCCCTCTTATCTATCATCCTTACCTGAACACTTGGCTCCACTTTCACTTATACAATTTCATTCTTGAGCCTCACCTTTCTACATCTAAACTTTATCCAGCATTTTTTTGTTATCCAGGAATCAAATTCAACCAGGTGTTCTTCCTGATATCTGCTTGGTTATCCAGCATAATTTATGTTCTTCTCGTACGGTTATGTAACCAACAGTTGATTCTTTTGTTTGGTTACTCCACTTTCCATAATATTTTTTTATGGTTGAACTAGATGGACTTTCGTCTTGTTTTCAACCTGACTAACTATGTAACTATATAATGTCACGGTACTATGGGGCTACATAGATGTATACTTCTATGTGTCGTGACTTTTCGAAGTACAGGTTCAATGCTGGACTTCGTAACTCATTTTATTATGACTTATTTGATAAATAAATGGAATTGTATACAAAAAAGATTGATGCTCTGTTGATTTCCTATTTGAACACCAACTATCTGGTCAAATCAAAACAGCACATTGACCCATCTGTGGTTTGTTTTGGACATATTGATCCAAGAACACCATGCAAACCTGTTTTAAATAATTCATTTTATATTTTCCTTTTTAGTAGCTGTTTTTGTTTGTGTGTTCTTGTTTTGTCTCCTTATAATTTTCCGGTGTTTTTTCGTTTGACTTATACAAAATTCACTGATCTCTGAAGTTTGTTTGCTAGTTAGAGAGAATGGCAAATGGTCAGCAGCTGGGACTGATTTGAGACTTAGAAGGCACTTTTGTTCACTGCCATGACATACAATATTCTGCCGTTTTTAGGTTTTCTTTCAGCATGTTGATGTCAGTATTTACATGCTGCTAACTGAGCTGTGTTGTATAAATAAAATGTTGGGTTTTTATGTAGTTAGATAGGTTGATGGACCTTTGTTATGTTTTTGCAGCAATATGTTGGCCTTCAACTTCCGATAATTACCTAGGCTGTTCTTGGCAATCAACATTTTGTGCATGGATAACGCTCACTGCAAATGTCCTGCACTTATTATGCCCCAAAAAACTACCTTTTATTTTAACACCGCTAAAAGTATTATTCCCTATGAAGACCAACTACAGTCAAAACTGCAATAGTTTCAGATAGAGTGAAAAAAAAGCTAGAACATCTGTGAATGTTTTATTGCTCTCTTTGTCCTTTTTGGGAAAATTATCCTCAACTCCTATTTAATTTATGGGTGTCAGATATAAACAGTAGTGAGATAAAATTTCCTCACTTTGTGTTTATGTGGCAGATAGACTGAACAGGAAACGAGACTCTGTTTGTTTTTTTGTTTGTTTTGATGGGTATCGCAGAAACAGTAATAAAACAACATTTTTAGTAGATTATAGGAGTTTCGTCTGAATTTTTTTTTTTTTTTACTGTAGCTGCTGACTTTTAATATATGGCCCCTTACCTGTCCAGGGAACCCGTGATGTTAGCACCACAGCCGATTTTTGGATCAACTCCCAGGTGCTCTCACTGCCATTCCTGGTAAGGGAAACTGACAGTGTATGTAGCCTTTTGGCTTCACAGCTGGTTCCCTACTGCGCATGCATGAAGCGTGCAGCAATTTCTTACTGGCCCTAGTGGCAGTGGAAGGAGGAGGGGAGCCAAACTTCCAAGGGACATCACCGATGCACAGTCTCCCAGAAGTGGGGAAGGGTATCTGTCAAAAACAGGCACCCGTTCCTCCCTTCCTGCTGAAAAGTGCCAAATGTGGCACTGGAGGGTGAGAGGGGGAGGCAGATGAGTGGAGGTTCCACTTTTGGGTGGAACTCTGCTTTAAGGAAGATTTAGAAACTCTATTAAGATTTCACCTCTCTCTGTGAGGGAGATTTCAATTAAGACTGGCCATATATAATACAATTTTCCTTTAGAAACCAAAACTATATAATATGAGGTCAAACCTAAACACTTTCAATTTGTATGCAATTAGGCAGACCCTTGCACTACATAGTTGAAGGTAAATCTAAAGGAAATTTAATAAAGAAAATTGTATAACCACTTCCTGCCTGTAGGCCGTCACATGACAGCCTGGACTTTAAGTGGGGATATCTGAGCTACAGGCATCATTCAGATATCATCTTTTTCAGCCGGCGATTTCATGCACCATAAGAACAATGGAAGGAATTTTTTCCCCTGCTGCAGAAAATTGGATCATGCTCTGCTAGGGTTTTTTGCCTTCCTCTGGATCAACTGTGGGTATGGAGTTGGGTGTATGGGATTGCATTGTGTTTTTTATTTTGTTTATCTATTTTTTTTTTTGTGGCTGAACTGGATGGACTTGTGTCTTTTTTCAACCTGACTAACTATGTAACAATCAAAGCGGCTGTTCAGCCACTTGATAGTTCTTACAGGCGGCAGGAGGTGGGTCTTATTGACCCCACATCTCTCCATAAAGAGGGTCCGTCACGCACTATTCCCATTACAAGGGATGTTTACATTCCTTGTAATAGGAATAAAAGTGATAAAAAAATATATTAAAGAGAAAGTGTAAACATTTTAATTTTTAAGTAAAATAAAGATTAAAATAAAATGTTAACGCACCCCTGTTCCCGCGTTCTCGTGCACAGAAGCAAACGCATATGTAAGTCGCACCTACACATGTACACGGCGTTCAAATCACACGTGAGGTAATGCCGATATAGCAAGAGAAACAATTCTAGCCCAGGACCTCCTCTGTAACTCTAAACAGGAATACTGTAAAAAAAAATGTAGAGCATCGCCTATAGAGATTTATAAGTTTGGCGCCATTCTATGAGTGTGCACAAATTTATAGGGGGGCATGTTAGGTATCGCTTTACTCGGTGGAATGTCCTCTTTCACATTATACAAGAAAATTGGGCTAACTGTACTGATTTGTTTCTTTTTAATTCATAAAACAGTTTTTATTTCCCAAAAAAAGTTTAAAAAAGAAATCGCTGCGCAAATACAGTGTAACATAAAAACTTGCAACGACTGCCATTTTATTCCCTAGGGTGCTCGCTTAAAAATATATAATGTTTTGGGGTTCGTGAGGAATTTTCTAGAAAAAAAATAATGATTTTTACATGTAGGAGCAAAGTGGCAGAATTGGCCCAGATAGGAAGTGATTAATGTATGGCCAGCTTAAGCCCGGGGTCACACTATAGCGGACTCAGACTCAGACGCCAATCACATGCAATGTCTGTGCGATGCGAGTTCAGCCTTACAGTAGTATGGTTGAACTCACATTGGATTCACAGAAAAAAAGTGCAGGTACCTTTTTTTTTCCCCGCACTGGCATCGGATCACATGGGTGTTTTCAGGTTTTTAAATCTGACAGAAGTTTTAACCCTTTAAAAAAAATGTAATGTTGTGGATGGCATTAGATTTTAACATCAATTTAACTCTTATGCCCTGTACACACGGTTTTCCCATTGGAATAAAATCCAACGGTTTCCCCAACGGAATTCTGCTCAAGCTGTCTTGCATACACACAGTCGCACCAAATTCCGACCGTCAAGAACACAGTGACGTACAACACTACGATGAGCTGATAAAAATTAAGTTCAATGCTTCCGAGCATGCGTCAACTTGATTCTGAGCATGCGTAGTTTTTAGTCCATTGGAATTGCATCCAGACGAACGGAAATTCCGATATTCGAAAATTCCAAGTCCACGCATCATCTGAAAAATTGAGAACATGTTCTCCATCTAATTCTGTCGGAATTTTCGACGAAAAAAGTCAGATGGGGCATACACACGGACGGAATATCCGATGAAAAGCTTCCGTCTGACTTTTTCCGTCGGAAATTCCGCTTGTGTGTACAAGGCATTAAGGTGGCCATATGCATAGTGATTTGCGTGGGTAGCAGTGTTCCTGGTTTCGGGACCACGTTGGCCCAGAGCAACTGATCTGCTGTGCGGTCCCAGCGTTTGACTGGGTCCTTAACTTGGAGGGGTCCCGAGCTGTCCGTCCAACTGAAGGAGGCTGGACGATGGGGAGCCTGTCCGAGGGATACCAAGCACGAGGCTGGTGTTCCAGGAGGGGTCTGTCCATTCATCTGGGACCACCTGGGATCTGACAGGCTGAAAGTTGATCGCCTGTCAGTGGCTAACTTGCAAAAAACTACCTGAAGGAGATCCGGGTGCTGAATCTGAGAGAGGATTCTGGACCATAATTGTCTCCATTCTTTTGGGAGGGTCTGTGGCAGAGACTTGATCCCAAGTTCGAGTGACACTCTGGCTGCCAGGATGGTGAAAGAGGCCTGTCCAGGTGCACTATACGCACTGTTCATGTTCCAGCAGTGAATATTCTAGGATACAGAATAAAAAATAACATGGTAGTGGCACCCATGGCCACCAGGGCTTTTTTGCTACTCGTTTTTGTCAAGCCCCGTACACACAATCGGGATTTCCAATGGAAAAAGTCAGACAGACTTTTTCCATCGGAAATTCTGACTCTGTGTATGCCACATCTGACTTTTTCCCGAGGTTTTCCATCGGAGTTTAGATAGAGAACATGTTCTCTTTTACTCCGATGGAATTCCTTCGGAATTCTGATGTGAGTTTGGCCAGGCAAAAGCACCATCGTGTGTACGGGGCATAATAATAAACATAATGGGCCAGATTCAGGTAGCTCGGCGTCTCGTTGAGCGGGCGTAGCGCATCTCATATGCGCTACGCCAACGTAACTCTGAGAGGCAAGAGCAGTATTCACAAAGCACTTGCTCACTAAGTTACGCCTAATTCAAATTTGGAAGGTAGTGGGCGTGTTGTATTAAAATGAACCGTGACCCCATGTAAATGAATGGCCGAACGAATGGCGCATGCTCAGAATCACGTTGCATATACTCCCTAAGAAACGACGGCTCAATGTGTACGACGTGAACGTAACCTACGCCCAGCTCCATTTACGTACGACTTACGCAAACGACGTAAAATTTGACGGCTGTTCCGACGTCCGTACCCTAACATGACTTACTCCTGCTTTATGAGGGATAACTATACGCCGGACGTACGCCTTACGTAAACAGCGTAGCTTATTGCGACGGGCGCAAGTACGTTCGTGAATCAGCGTATCTAGGTCATTTACATATTCAACGTGTAAATCAATAGGAGCGCCCCTATCGGCCAGCGTAAATATGCACCCAAGATACGACAGCGTAGGAGACTTACGTCGGTCGTAGGAAGCCAAAATTCAGGCGTATCTTGTACTGTGAATACGGCGCATAGATACGACGGCGCATCCTAGAACTTACACAGCGTATCAACAGCTACGTCGGCGTAAGTTCTCTATGAATCTGGCCCAAAATGTTTATTTAGAAACTGGAGTTTCTAGAATGTCTGTGGTTTTCAAATTAACAAGGGAGATACTAGCTTTATTATTTCTAGTACGGGTTAGAAAATACAACTTTTAGGCTCTGTTCACACCTAGGCGGTGCTGTTTTACATGCGTTTTTTTCGGGCGTTTTTGCTGATTTTTTTTGTACAGCCATTTTCAAGGTTAAAAGGTCACCATAAGGTAATACTCATGTTCTCTTTTTTTCAGATTGGCAGCATTGGCCGTCATACTGTCAGAGTCACTGGGGTTAGCACATTGGATTTCCGTGCCGCTTTTTCCACAACGGCTATAACTGATCCTGGACGTGTCATTGAGCGCCCCATTCAAGGTAATCAAATAGGAACTAGATCTCTTGTTCTTTTTCATAGAGGATACATTATATATATTTTTGTAATTGTTTAATTTTTTTTGGACTGCATTATGACATTTGTTCTGTGGATTTTATGCACAAACACTTTTGTGAGTCCATTTGGAGTATATATTGTGTTTGTGGCAGCATGATAGGAACAGTGCTGTGAATAGTGATTTACAGTTCTAACTATTGCCTGTGGTTCTTAGCTTGGGCTTTTGATAAGCAGCTCGCAGTCCCAGATTAACATTCATGTTTGTGACAGCACTGTGGTTAAGTTAGCATAGAAAGTGTTAGAACAGCTAATAATGGACTTTAAAGGCACGTATCATAAAAATAATAATTTATTGATTTACATGAAAAAATATTTTTCCACAAAATACAAAAATAATTAAAATACACAAGACATTTAAAATGATATAGGACTTCCCGTGATTCCCCTAAAGGATATAATACCATATATATACATACATACATAATCCTTCAACTTGGGGATATCACTTGTCCTCATATGTACATAACAGTTCAGCTCAACATGTTTTGCGACCTCAAAGTCGCTTTTTTAGGAGCTTGAAATGTCTATTTGAATAAGAAGAACATATTCTGATTAAAAGAGAGATCAAATTATAGTAATAGCCTTGGTAGTAACCTATATAGTAGCAACACTCCCTTGCAACCAAGGACACCAGAGCAGCAGCACTACTCCCCGAAACCCCCTGAGGCACCCCAGATCGACTGCAATTGGCTCTTGTGCCAGAATGTGGGAGCCAATATAAGAAAGCAATATATATATACTTTAAAGCCAAAACTCTTTTCGAGCTTTGGATGCAGTAAGGGAAGGGTTAGAACCACTAAAGAAACAAAGAAAGCAATGCAGCTCCTCCAAATATAGAATTTTACAAACTTAAAGCATTATTCATAGTATGCAAAAAGCATCCACAATATTCATGATAATAAAAATAAATCCGTGTGAATAAAAGTCCAAAATATGTGATCAATATCACCGCAAAGAAAGTGTCTGTCTTCCACCAGCTGATGAAAATCCTCCCCACCACACGTGAGCTACAGAACTAAAATGCACTAACTGACATTAAAGCTGCTAGAGGAAAGCAGCAGCATACATGTTTGTGTCACCAGGATCCTTCACATGTGGTCAACCAGCTCCATTCTTGCAATGGGGACTCTCTGCAGTACCACTGGGGACAGTCAGAAGGTTTGCTTGATATTGTCTGTGGAAAAAAGCAAGAGAGAGTTCAGTTCCAAGCATGGAAGTGGCAGTGAGACGTCAGCGTCTAGCTCCTGTCCAACGCATTTCATGTGAATGCACATCTTCAGGGGACGCTAGTAGTAGTTAGAACCATTGCCAAGTTTTTAAAGCTGTCTCTGCATTCCTGTTAGCGATAATAGACATTTATAAAAACAGTGGCCCAGATTCTCAAAGGGCTTACGACGGCGCAACACCATGTACGCCATTGTAAGTCCTAATCTGGGCCATCGTATCTATGCAACTGATTCTTAGAATCAGTTAAGCATAGATATCCATTAGATCCGACAGGCGTAAGGCTCTTACGCTGTCGGATCTTAAATGCCTTTTTGTGAATAAAGCACTTGCCTGTAAAACTTGGGGCGGCGTAGCGTAAATGACATACGTTACGTCGCCGCAGAGATACGCCGGATCTACGAGAATCTGGCCCAGTGGTTCTAACCCTTCCAGAATCTGTCTCAGTGACACAGCATAAAGTGTACAGCAAGTGAGGGGTAATCTTTCTGATGGGCGCAGATAGCTGCAAAATTTGTCAGAGACTCAAATGCTTTCCCACCTCACTAAAACAAAAAATAAATATGATAAGGCTGAATTGAGCTTTAATATTATTGCCTGGTGGACGCAAATGTTTTTGGAAATTGCAGCCTCGAAAACAGCCTAAAGGGTGGAAAGACTATGGAGTTGATTTTCTAAAGCTGGAGGGTGCAAAATCTTGTGCAATTCTGCATAGAAACCAATCAGCTTCCAGGTTTTATTGACTATCTGTTATCAAAATGTTTTGTTACTGGGTATGGATAGCATGTGACCCCATATGCTGTGAGAGCGCTCGAGTATGCCAACCAATCGCTAGACCCAAACACTGTCCTACACGGTCATGTAACCATTTTCAACACCAGCCAGAATTGGGAATTTTAATGCTGGCTACAATTGGAGTCAGTGGGTCCCCTTTACTATGGCAATGTGACTTTGTTCTGAATGAACAAGGTGACATAGCTGCTTTAAACAACATTAACATTTCAAAAATATGAAATATTATTACATATAAATATTTTGTATTTGATTTTCCTTCCTGCTGCTCTAAGTTTTTTTATCTTTTGTAGACTATTTTTGCCTGTTTATTACATACCTCAACAGCTCAAGCACCAATGTATTAACAATTAAATGGTTCACCCACTCCCATTAGCTGTTTTTTTTTTTTTTTTCGATAGCTTTGGATAGACTTTAAAAGAATAAGTACTCCAAATTAATATTCCTGTTTGAAACTGTCGGGGAGATTCTGCCTTTGATAACCTGCGACAGCAGTCTAAAAAATTAGGAAACCGTAATCACCACGAGAGAGTCAAAGACAAGAATAACAACCTGACAAAAGTTTAACCATTTCCCAATTTAATTAATAAAATAGGTTTTGTTACAGCCTGTGCCTGTACAAGAGAGATTTTACATCATTACTATCCTGACATAGAGTTTGTGGAAATCTCAACAATTAGTGACTACAATAAAACTCTGATGCCTTGTACACACGGTAGGAATTTCTGATGGTCTAAAATCTGATGGAATTTTTTGTCAGAATTCCGATCAAGCTGTCTTCCATCAGTCTTGCATACACACTGTCAGACAAAATTCCGACCGTACAAAACGAGGTGACGTTAAACAATACGACGAGCCGAGAAAAATGAAGTTCAATGCTTCCGAGCATGCGTCGACTTGATTCTGAGCATGCGTAGGAATTTTCTCAGACGGAGTTCCACACAGACGATTAGAATTTTTTCATAGGATTTTATACCTATGGGCACACACACGATAGGAAATTCTTATGAAAAAATTCCTTCAGACTGTTTTCATCAGAGATTCCTATCATGTGTACAAGGCATGAGAGAGGTCCCATCTATGCCTTCCCCTATCCAAACCTGGAAAAAAAAAAAAATTACTGTATCATTGGGCTTCACTATGTAATGGTTTTGCACTTTAAAATACACAGGACACTAACTCTATAAGGGGTTCTAAGTGCTTTATTATTGATATATTTGTATATATTTTACAAACTAATAAACATTATTTAAAAAAAAAAATACCATGGCTAGAGCTACTACACTAAACTAAATAAGACCACAAGCAGTCTCTAATCATTCATGCATTATGACGAATTCCTTCAAAAACAAAGTTATTAGAAGCACAATGTTACCCTGTCCTGTTTAGGTGACAAACTATTTCCATACATTAATAGTTTGGGAATTTTAACAGTATGATCACAATGTGGAATTTGCTTTTAGCCTTCAATTGAGAGAGAAATTACATCTGGGAGAGTTAAAACGGTTCCATATTTACCTGAGCAGCCTTTTACATTTATATAATCTTGGTAATTAAAATAAGAAATAGAAAATTAAGAAGCAAAATATTTACCTCTGCTAAGAAGCTAAGAAGCCAGTGCTCCGAGCTCCCTCAAGTTAAATGACCAAAGCCTAAGCTTATAATACCTTAACAGCCCTCAGTGGAACTTGAAGCCAAATGACATATGTGACAAAAACACCAAAGTACAAATGGTGTAAAAATATGTGCAAGTTACCATACATCTTTATGTGCAAGAAAATACAGTATATTAGGTAATACACAAAAGTGCCAATCAACCCTTAAAACACTTGGAACATGCTCGAAAAAGTAAATTCACAAAGTCTAGCCTAGGTATGCGGTTCATGAACTATAGAACTTTGAGAAACTACAAACTATTGTAAAGGAGTTCTCTATAAATAGTGCTAATCTGTCTCATCTTTTCCTGAGTGACCAGGTTCTCTAGAGATCATGAGTTGCATGAACAAGATAAGATGCTAGACACAGTCTTTTTGTACTAAAACAATAATTCCCCCACACTACAAGACTCTGATCCGGCCGCATCTGGAGTATGCTGTCCAGTTCTGGGCACCAGTCCTCAAGAAGGATGTGCTGGAACTGGAGAGAGTCCAGAAAAGGGTATTACAACTAATAGAGGGACTGGAGGACCTTGGTTATGAGTAAAGGTTACGAGCACTGAACTTATTCTCTCTGGAGAAGAGACTCTTGAGAGGGGATATGATTTCAATGTACAAATACCGTAAAAATTTTCTTTGAAAGAGAATTAAATAAGACACGTGGCCATTCACTAAAACTAGAAGAAAATTGGTTTAGCCTTAAACTGCATAGAGGATCCTTTACTGTAAGAGCGGTTAGGATGTGGAATTCTCTTCCACAGGCGGTGGTTTCAGCGGGGGGCATTGATAGTTTCAAAAATCTAGTAGATAAGCACCTGAACGACCACAACATACAGGGATATACAAGGTAATACCGACATATATAATCACACACATAGGTTGGACTTGATCGACTTGTGTCTTTTTTCAACCTCACCCTACTGTGTAACATAGCTCTACAAAGCTCCCATTACACTGCTGCTGTTGTCGCCCCAATCACATAGTTATACTTAGACAGCTGAATTTATTTTCTGCTTGTTATTTTGTTGACCAAATTGTCATTAATCGATTGTAACAATCTCAACATTTTCTTTTTCTGTTTTAAGGTATTCCTATCTCAGCCTTGATAAATTGCACTGGTCTCTCTCCGCCGGGGTTAGTGAATAGCCTGGACCTCCTCCGCGTTTCCGGAGATTCGTACCTTTCTCTGCTGGCTCAGCGCATACCAGTTAAGCGTAGCAAACAACTTTGGACAGTTCCTTTGTTTCAGGCACCTCGTGGAAGCTTCTTTTTAAAAGTTAACGGCACCGACCATAATGGATATCAGTTTCAGAGACTCTCTAATGTAGCATACACAAGCATAATACCAGGTAAAGTGCAGACTACACATGGAAGTGTGTTCAATTATGCAGCAAAGTGAAGTCTGTTTTAAATGTTGCTACTATGGTTCACTTTTTTGTGACAATACTAAAAGATTGCTGGGTGTCTGAGAGTCACAGGCACCACATCCCTATATTGTATAAACGGAATGGGATTTTAAAGGTGCCAAACACAAGTTAATATAAAAATATAACATTTTTATTATAAACAATTAAAATCTCATATAAAAAACATCATATTGATCTATACAACTACCGATAAGATGCAGTAAACTTCAACTCGTCATGTTTCGCCAAACGTATGGCTTCTTCAGGAGACTTTTTATGAATACTGTATACATCATCTCAGTAAATTGAAAAACAACAGATTCATCCAAAAAAAATAAAAACAGCTAACAAATCATCAAAAAACGATAACAATTTATAAAGGTATACAGTATCTGTAAAAAGTCTCCTGAAGAAGTTTGGCAAACAAAACATATCAAGCTGAAGTTTACTGCATTTTATCTGTAGTTGTATGGATACCAAAATGAAGATTTGTTAGATAATACAATTTTTATATCAACTTGTGTTTGGCACCTTTTAAAATCGCATTCCCTTAATTCTATAATTTTTTTTAAAACTGTACTATTTTTTGGTTGCACAAGACAGTCTGTGACTGCCTGTTGGAGTTGAGGGCTTGTGTAGGTAGTTGAATGCAGCACGCTTTCAGTTTCAATCAGTTTGCATTTGAGATCAGTTTAGGGAGCTTCTGAGTTCCACTACAGGTGCATCTGACCTGCAGTTGAACCCATTTTTTAAGCTGCATTTGACCATCTTCTCTGTTGCATTTGACTTCCTTTTAATCCTCATCAAGCTGCTTCAGTCTGCTTTGGCATCCTCATTGGAGGCAGACAACGCCTGTATACATTTGCCCTTATTGTGCTGTCCACGATTCTGGTGAGTATATCTTCCTCTACAAACAGGCCATTGTAACCAAGACTCTGCTGTGAGCTGGACCTCTGGATTACCCTTTGGAAGTCCATAGTTATTATATTACAATAGAGAATCCACAAGGGAGCCAGTGACAACATAATGTTGCTGGCCTTTGGTGGATTCATGATAGGCATATACCGGTGCAGTGTGTGTGTGTGTGAGTGTGTGTGTGTATATAAGTCCTTAGGGTGGTTAATATTAGGACTACTTGTCCAGCACATACTTGAGAGAGGTAGCTTGATATACTTAGTCACCCTATAGATCTTAAGATAAGTTGTGTAGTTCAAATTAGTAAGGTTGTCTGGCTATTTCTGTACTCTGTTTTTTTTTTTTTTCTCTCTTTACTATTTTCTGATACCGTGTTGGCATAGGTGTGCGCAGCCTATTGCATTAGGGTGTGCACCCTAAAGCTCAAAAACACGTGTGTGTCTACATATATATGGCCCCAGCACATTGATCTCCCTGCCTGCACAGTGTAAGAGAAATGCATAAGCACTTCTCCTATGGCAGAGCCGGTAAGAGGGAGTTCTTTGCTATCTTCCTGCTGGCACACTTGATAACGTTAATGTGCATGGGGTGATTAGGGTGTGCCCAGGACAAACCGACACACCCTGTGTGCACGCCTATAAAAAACAAAGTCATTAAGCGCTAAAACTGGCAGTCATTGAGGGACATATATATCTATCTATATATATAGATATATATGTCTTGTCATAAATGATGTAAGAAAATGACCGGACCCCAGTGCAGCTGCCAACTTCTGGAGAAAAGTTGACAAAATTGAGCAACAAAAGCAGCGCTCGATGGGACCAGTAAGGCCCCTTTCACACTGGGCGGATCAGTAATGATCCACCCCGTGAACCTCCACTTGCTCAGCGGGATTGCTTCGTTGATCCCCGCTGAGCCGACAGATGACAGGGCGTTCCCCGCACACTGTGCAGGGACCGCCCTGTCTTTTCTCCGCTCTCCCCTATGGCGGGATCGGATGAACACGTACCGTCTATCCGTGTTCACCCGATCCGATCCGCCAGACGGATGGAAAAGTTGTTTTTTTCTCCGTCACACTTTGGCAGATCGGAACGGGTCGGATGTCAGCGGGCATGTCACTGCTGACATTCACGGCTCCATAGAGGAGCACGGAGCGCCCGTTTAGGTCCGCCTAAAAAACTGGCAGGCGGACCTAAACGGGCCGCCCGTGTGAAAGAGCCCTAACAAAAGAACTTTTGGCAATTCTGGTGCTCAATGTAGTTCATTTATTGGATGAACACTTGAGTTAAAAGACAACTGTCAGATGAAAATTATGTATTTAACCACTTCCATACAGGGCACTTACGTACCTTCCTGCCCAAGCCAATTTTCAGCTTTCAGCACTGTCGCACTTTGAATGACAATTGCGCGGTCATACTACATTGTACCCAAACAAAATTGGCGTCCTTTTTTACCCACAAATAGAGCTTTCTTTTGGTGGTATTTGATCACATCTGCGATTTTTTTTTTTTTGCGCAACAACTAAAAAAAGACTGAAAATTTTGAAAAAAAATCAGTTTTTATTTTTTTCTGTAATTTTTTTGTAAATAAGTAAGTTTTCTCTTTCAATTATGGGCACTGATATGGTGGCACTGATGGGCACAGATGAGATGGCACTGATGGACATCGACGAGGTAGTACTGACGGGCACAGATGAGGTGGCACTGATTGGCGGCGCTGGTATGCGGCACTGGGCACACATAGGCGGCACTCATGGGCACACATAGTTGGCACTGATGGGCACTCATGGGCGGCACTGATGGGCATCACTGGGCACTCATGGGCGGCACTGATGGGCACCACTGGGCACTCATGGGCGGCACAGATGGGCACTGTGGGGTGGCACTGATGGGCACTGTGGGGTGGCACTGATGGGCACTGTGGGGTGGCACTGATGGGCACTGTGGGGTGGCACTGATGGGCACTGATGGACACTGTGGGGCGGCACTGATTTACTTGTTGCCAATCAGTGCCCATTTGTGGGCACTGATTGGCATCTTTTTTTTTGCATCCTTTTTTTTTCCCCATACTTTTTTTTTCAACCTTTTTTTTTTTTTTTTCAAACTTTTTTTTTTTTTTTTTTGACTTTTTTTTTCACTTTTTTTGTTTTGCCCTTCCCTGGTGGGCATCCCTGGTGGTCCATGTGGCGATCCGAGGGGGGGCTGCGCTGATAAACAATCAGCGCAGCCCCCCCTGTCAGGAGAGCCGCCGATCTGCTCTCCTCTACTCGCGTCTGTCAGACGCGAGTTGAGGAAGAGCCGTCGGCGGCTCTTCCTGTTTACACCGTGGTTGGACACGGCTGATCACGTGGTAAAGAGTCTCCGTGAGAGACTCTTTACCGAGATCGGTGTTGCGGGGTGTCAGACTGACACCCCGCAACAACGATCGCCGCGATGCGCGCCCCCGGGGGCGCGCAGCGGCTAAGAATCCTGAGGACGTCATATGACGTCCGGTCAGGATTCTACAACCACTTTGCCGCCGTCAATCTGTCATTGGCGGGCGGCAAGTGGTTAAAATCAAACAAAATAAAACTCATTCTCGTGGTTGAAGTATAATATAAGCGATACGACCACACTTCCTGATGACAAGGGGTTAACATCAATGAGTATACTCCATAGTACTCCTATGCATGTCGGTATTGGATATGTGATATCCATGGCATATGATATGCTACCATAAGGGCACCCACTGATACAGCGGTTGTCTTTTCTGACCCTCAGGTGTTTTCATTAACAAAACTTGTACATGTTTGAAGGTCTAAGATATACTGTTTAATACGTCTGTGTAAACCATATGATATGGTACAAACGATTGATTGCAGAACATATTTGGATACAATGTTGCTTCATGGTACTGGCTTTATTCTTACTGCGGTATCCCTTTTTTTTCTCTAAAATTAACTCTTGAAATCAATATAAACAGATTATGCAAAAAAACTAAAAAACAAAGGAAGAAATAAGCAGTAGGGTATAGCTCCACTTTTATCACTGCAACATTTTATACCATTTGTAATCTGCCAGTGCATGGACATCTTAAAGTTTGCCTGTCATTAAAAATATGGAGGCTGCCATTGCAAACCTCTCATTTTAAACCTGCTAGTGCTAGTTGCCTGGCTGTCATGCTGATGGGCCTTCCAAAATACTAACCCATGTTTAAAGAATTCTGACTTTTGTCTGGCTTTAGTTGACTGCATTCTTTTATGGGGTTGTTAACTCAAAAGTATTAAAACCAAACATAGCCATCCCATTGGCTTTTCCAGGAGATGGACAGCAGTACTTTAATGCTGAATATAGAAACAGCCTTTGATTTGATATATGAGATTTCGCTCCACCTGCGAATGAGTTGACCGAAAGAAAATGATCATAGGCTGCTAAAAATAAGTTGCGCCTTTCCATATTTCCTAAATGTAATCACAATATTGAAAATAAGTCAAAATCACTCTTATCACTGCATTTATGGCCAGCCTAACTACAAACATAGATGGAAACCTACATAAAATCTAGGATTTAGGCATTTTATGGGTGACCATGGGTTCAGCAGTGGTGCAATTGTCCCCCTTCACCAAAAAAGGTATGCATAGTTTACTGAAAAGAAAGGGAAAACCCACCAGTTCCTTACATGTAAGAGGTCTGCGAATGATGCCATGCATTAGAGGCCATGATACTGTTTTCAAAGTCTTACCAGGGCATATATATCTATACAGTACATATACATTATCATCACACAGGGACATTGTAAAGTCGTAGCTGACACAATCCACAGGTTTACAAGGACCATGCATAGTGTCATAATCCATTTTCTTGTCTTATCTGTTGGCAGATGTCCCTTCTGTGTCCATGCTGCCACATATTCAGGGCTTCCACCAACGCCCACTGACACTAACCTGCTCAGTTCAAAGTGACATCCCCTTTAAGGTTCGCTTTTCCAGGAATGGAGAGAGACTTGGAAATGAACTGTCCTTTACGTAAGTAGAATCACTTCTTATTTATATCGTTTTTTCATACAAAGATTATCAAGATAATGAGGGAATTCAATAAAGCTTCTGCACCACTTTTCCACCAAGTTAATCCCTCTTGTTAATGTGTTGTGTCAAGCTCATGAAACATTTGCAACACTTTTGGTTCTGACAGTGACTTGTGTGCCAAATTCATGTAGTTCTAAAATGGGCCACTTTCACATTGTGGGTGCAAAGCCTGCACCTAATTAAAAAAAAAATATAGACAGTTCCTATCCTAAGAAAATTGGAGCCAATTAAAGTGGAAGTAAACCCCCCTATTGTTTTCAGCCAAAGAAGCTGCCATCTTTGCCTCTGTTTAATCTACAACTGCCATGATGCTGCACATGTGATCAGTTATGACACCAGCCATTGGATGGTTTGACAGTTTGGTTGAGAGCACAACCAATGGGAGTGTTTAATTTCTGGCACGTGCCGGAAATTAAACTGTTTTATGGATGGGTCTACTTCCGCTTTAAGAACAACTGCCTTTTGGCGTACAGAGAGATCTTGGCACAGGTTTTCCCATGCGTTCTAAAAGTGGCGCAGCGTGCACCAAATTTAAGTACAAGTTCTAGACAGTTAAATTAATTTGGCGCTTTCGGCACCACTTTTAGAACACACGTGAGACACTTTCACCTCTGTCTGAGCAAGTATTTTTGAATTCCAGTGAATGTATTTAGAAATTTCTTGTGACAATGATTTTAACATGTATTCTTTACTAATCCCCAGGGAACCCACCAATGCCACCTACGAAATTCCATCTGCTTCTGCCCGCCACGAGGGTCTTTATCAATGTACAGCTATAAGTAATGCTGGAGCAGGTTTTGGCCAAACCCAAGTATCTGTGGCAGGTAGGAGACTAATAGATAACGTTATCAGGCTTATTTACAAAAACGAAACGCACAGCATAACGACCTATAGCAACCATTAAGCCTTAATGCCCTGGTTAAAATACAGCCTTTAAAAGGGAAAGTATTTTTTTTTCTGAGAGAATACTATTGAATTGTTCACGTATCTGAACCCAAAAACAAAAATAAATGTGGTAACTGCAATTTGTTTCACACTGATATTAATTTTATTTTTTACCAGGTAATCCTACCAGATACACACGTTCTGTCCTAGGATGGCAACACTTACTCGTTGTACTGTATATATGGAAGAGCAGCGTTGTCACCCAAGGCTGATCTCCTGAATTTAATTAGAAACACCTATTTTTTATGCTGATAACATGAGAATTATGAGAGGGAGAGATATATTTTTTTTTGTTTTACATATATAATTATAAACTACAGTTAAGGTTTCTAAAAACATTAACACATTGAAAAAAACATGTTTTATCTGATCTGTTTTGCACCTACATCTAAGTAATTTAACAAAACATGATACATTTTCTTTAATCAAGTTCAACCAATGAGGCTGCTTATCATATTGCTTATTCGTCATTCTGTTGTTTATTGCATATAGCAGAGCTGTGTCTGTGAAATTTGAACAGCATTTTTCTCTGTTTGCAGATCCTCCTCCCACAATCTCACTCCACCATAATGTCACAGTTTCACTTGGTGAAGTTGCAGTCCTTACCTGCCATGTGCTAGGAGATGTCCGTTACAACCTAAGCTGGCAGCATGATGGCAGGGCGCTGAAGGACGGGCGTCTCTGGATCCTGTCTAACTCATCCCTGCAGATTCGCAATGTTCAGCCTGGAGATGCTGGGAGGTACCAATGTACTGCCAAGAACAACCATGGCACCACGACAGCAAGTGTCTGGCTTTCTGTACAGGGTAAAAACTTTGTATTTGGCATCTGGTGTTTTAAGATCATATGACTTGTAGAAATGTATTACTGTTTTTGCTTGGGCATCTTGTATAAAAGCGTCTAAAACTGCTGTGTAGGACATCAAACAATTAGATTCTGCCTAAAGCACCTAAAATACCTGGGAATGAAGTCACAATTTAATATCTAAGATGGCAGCAGCTGACAGTTTCTGGGGAGACATGTGGTTTTGCCAAATTTGTTTGTGTTCAAATGTACTGTAGTCTTTACTGATATACAGAGGGAAAATAATTATTTGATCCCTGCAGATTTTGTAAGTTTGGCCACTTACAAAGAAATGAACGGTCTATAATTTGTATCTTAGGTGTATTTTAAATGATATAGACAGAATTTTCAACCAAAAATTAAGAAAAAGCACAATACAAAAATGTATAAATTGAGTTGCAGTTTAGGTAGTGAAATAATTATTTGATCCCCCAAGCAAAACATGACTTGGTACTTGGTGAAGAAACCCTTGTTGGCTAGCACAGAGGTAAGATGTTTGTTGTAGTTGGTTACCAGGTTTGCACACATCACAGGAGGGATTTTGGTTCATTCTTCTCTAAATCCTTAGGGATTCTTGGATTTCACTTAGCAACTCGAAGTTTCAGCTCCCTCCATACATTTTCCATAGTATTAAGATCTGGAGACTGGCTAGGACACTCCATGACCATAATGTGCTTGAGCAACTCCTTTGTTGCCTTGGCGGTATGTTTTAGGTCATTGTAATGCTGGAAGACTCATCAACAACTCATCCTTCAGTGTTCTGGCTGAGGGAAGAAAGTTCTCACCCAAGATTTTACCATACATGGCCCTGTCCATTGGCCCCTCAATGCGGCAAAGTCAGCCTATACCTTTAGCAGAGAAACAGCCCCAAAGCATCATGTTTCCATGTCTGTGCTTGACTGTGGGGATGGTGTTCTTAGGGTCATAGTTACATTTTTCTTCCTCCCAAACACGACGAGTCAAGTTAATGCCAAAGAGCTCAATTTTCTCCCAATCCTTCTCTGAATTATTTAGATGTTCATTGGCAAACTTCAGACATATCTGTACATGTGCCTTCTTGAGGAGGGGGACCTTGCAGGTGCTGTAGTATTTGAATTTATGAATTTGTGTTACCAATGGTTTGTTTATTGACTGTGGTCTTAACTGCCTTGAGGTCATTCAGAAGCTCCTCCCGTGTAGTTCTAGGCTGATCCCTAACTTTTTTTATTCATGATTATCCTTACCCCAAGAGGCGAAATCTTCCATGAAGCTCCAGACCATAGGTGATTGATGGTTATTTTGTATTTATTCCATTTGCCAATAATCGCTCCAACAGTTGTCTCTTTCTCACCAAGCTTCTTGCTGATGGTCTTGTAGCCTATTCAAGCCTTGCAAAGGTCTACAATCTTGTCCCTGATGTCCTTTAACAGCTCTTTGGTCTTGCCCGTAATAGTGAGGTTTGAAAGAAAGAGATTTTGTGGACAGATGTCTTTTATACACATAACGAGTTGACGTTAGGAGCACCTTCTTAAAGCGGAGGTTCACCCAAATAATTTTTTTCTCAGAACAACTTCTTTAGACTTCTAACATGTACAGTCCGCAAATCTTTTTTTTTTTTTTACGCTGTACATACCTTATAATCTATCTTTTCATTCCGGCTTCCGGGTACTTCTCCCTGTGGGAGTAGGCGTTTCCAAGTTGAGGAGGCATGTCATCTGGGAGGTCGCCCAGATGATTGACGTCTTTTCAGCAAAAGTTCCCCCCGGCGGATAAGGCCCCGTCCCCCGTATTGCGTAGGCGCGTCCGAGTCACAGCGTTTCCGAAAGAAGCCGAACATGCAGATCTGCTAGTCGGCTCTATACGGCCCAGGGAAGAAGTACCCGGAAAACGTAATGAAAAGATAGATTATAAGGTATGTACAGCGTAAAAAAATAAAATAATTTGCGGACTGTAAATGTTAGGCCGCCTACACACGACCGGTCAAAACCGATGAGAATGGACCGAGGTTCAGTTTCATCGGTCCAAACCGACCGTGTGTACGGCCCATCGGTCTCTTGTCCTTCAGACCAAAATTTTAAAACTTGCTTTAAAATCGAACCGATGGACCGCTGACCGATCGGGCCAAACCGATGGTTAGTACACAAAAGCATCGGTTCAAAACCCGCGCATGCTTAGAATTAAGTCGACGCATGCTTGGAAGCATTGAACTTCGTTTTTTTTCAGCACGTCGTGTGTTTTACGTCACCGCGTTCTGACCCGATCGGTTTTTGAACTGATGGTGTGTACACACATCAGACCATCAGGCCACTTCAGCGGTGGACCGATGAAAACGGTTCGTCGGACCATTCTCATCGGATGAACCGGTCGTGTGTACAGGGCCTTAGAAGTCTAAAGAAGTTGTTCTGAGAAAAATGTTATTTGGGTGAACCTCCGCTTTAAATTGATAGGATTAATCTGTGTACCACACGAGCACCTACTGCCGCCAGTCTGTGGGAGCTAGAATTATTGTTGGTTGGTAAGGGATCCAATACCTATTTTTCTCACTGAGCTGCAACATAATTTATAACATTTGTATTTTGTGTTTTTCCGGATTTTTGGTTTATATACTGTTTCTATGATTTTAAATTCATTTCTTTGTAAGTGGGCAAACTTACAAAATCTGCAGGGGATCAAATAATTATTTTCACCACTGTAAGCTTGCACAGCTGACCTAGTTGGTTTATGGAGCGCTCTGCAGGCTGCCCAAGATTTGTTTTTTGAGATTGAATTGTACATCCACCCACTGTCACATGTTGTTAACCATGTTGTTAACCAACAGTAAGGTACCTACAAATAAAGCATAACGTTCACTCAACCCAAGCATCACAGTTAGGCCAGGGAATGTCTATTTATACCTCCTGCCTGAGCTTACATGGGGAAACAATTTAGGATTGCTTTTATTGGCCATGTTAGGATGACCTTTGCTGGCTAATCACATTTACTTTTCTCTAAGATAGCCAGCCCATGCAGAGCTCTTCCTCCCACCTCCTATATGCAAAAATATTGCAATTGTACATATTTGTATGCAATTGTACATATTTGTATGACAATCTATCAGTAGCTGCACTCTAAAGTCTGTAGGTACCCTAAAGTGTCAGTCCACACAAAAAATTATATATTGGCCCAGATCCACAAAGAAGTTACGTTGGCCTATCTATTGATACACCGCGTAACTTCTAAGATGCTCCGGCGTATCTTTGTTTTGGATCCACAAAACAAGATACGCCTGAAGCAGGGCTCGATCAGACTGACGTCTGTCTTAGTACGCCGTCGGATCTAAGGTGCATATTTACGCTGGCCGCTCGGTGGCGCTTCTGTTGATTTCCATGTCGAGTATGCAAATTAGCTAGATATGCCAATCCACAAACGTACGTCCGTCCGGCGCATTTTTTTTACGTCGTTTACGTAAGGCTTTTTTTGGCGTAACGTTACCCCTGCTCTATGAGGCGTACGCAATGTTAAGTATGGACGTCGGGCCAGCGTTGATTTTTTCGCGAATAGGGCTTTGCGTAAATTACGTTCATGTCGTCTAGGCATTGAGCGGGCGTAATTTAATTTGAAAATTCGACGTGATACTTGGCATGCGCGCGCATGCGCTGTACGAAAAAAGCGTCATTACGTGGGGTCAAGCTTATTTTACATAAAACACGCCCCCCTGTTCCTCATTTGATTTAGACGCGCTTACGCCGGGAGATTTACGCTACACCGCCGCAACTTCAGAGGCAATTGATTTGTGAATATAGCACTTGACTCTCAAAGTAGCGACGGCGTAGCGTAACTACGATACGCTACGCCTGCCTAAAATTACGCCGCGCTACGTGGATCTGGCCCTTCATCTTTTGGTAGATGCTAGAGAGATAAACCACCTTACAGTTTCTTTCTATCTCTTGGAGGTTCTATTAGCGAGTTCCCTGGTCTGCACACCTGCTGCGCTCATTTTGAGAGTTCCCACTCTCCCTGCTGGGATTGATTTTTTTTTTTATTGCATATTATGGAGAATGTTACCAGGAATACTGGAATCAACACCTAAAACTCCCAAGTGAACAGAAACTGACTCAAGAATTATGTCAGGAAAATCTCAGTGTTTGAGTATTCACGACTTTTAAAAAGCAAAAGGCTGATAAGTGCACCTAGATCCAAGATACTTCTTTTTGACAGACAAGCCCTCTAACTGTGAAATCTGTAATCTTTCTGATATCGGTATTCTTGTTAGATTCTTTCATACAAGATTTCTCGTCAATTACAGCTAATCAACATCTTGTCATCCATTGCTAAAATCAGGGAATCTTAAAAAATGACTTGCAAAAGTACTTCTATTTTTTTTTTGCTCTCACAGAGTGTGCGAAAATAGCTGTTTTAATTCTTATGTGCTGAATATCTTATAGTACAACTGACTTCAGGCTGCATAACATACAAGAAGGGAGCTCTGTACCATCTGTAGTTTACACTTACTTATACCTGTACTAATCAACGAAAAGCACCTGGGACTGCACGTAATTCAACTTGACATGGAAAATATTAAAAACGTTAATCTTTGTATGCTTTAATTATCATTTATAATATCCAGAAGTAGCAATTATGTGTAACCCATCTGTTGTGTTTTAGAGCCTCCACGGATACACATGGAGTCAAGTTCCAGCCAACTGTCCCACGGAGGGGAGGTTAGGATCCAGTGTGATGTATCAGGGTACCCTGAACCTCAGATCTCCTGGAAACAAGGGGACACCTTCCTCACCGATGATAGCAAGTATGCCATAGAAAAATGATACGCCATTTAGTGTATGCTTACAGGGAATGGGGTATATTTGAATGCGTGTGTAGAGCAGGGCTCTAGTCCTGCGGGAACAGAGTTCCTGCACTTTTTTCACAGCAGGAACGCAGTTCCCTTTGCAGGACTAGAGCAGCCGAGCCGCCCGAGCCAATCCTTCACCCAGTGGCGATGCCCAGCTCGAGTCACTGTCAGGGGCAGGCGAACCTTAGTAATCCTTTATGTTATTCACCTTTATGGATTCATCAGGTAGTGTGCGGGTATTCCGTCACTTCCTCGATGCCGCAATGTCTCCTGGGAGCTTTTGTCTTTGTTCCCAGGAGACATTGCGGAGGTCTGCCGCGAGTTATCGCGGGATTTAGAAAGAACTTGCTTAAAAAAACATGCGGTTTAGTAATTATGCATATAAGCGTATCATTTATTTATTTTTTTGGTGGGGGAGTGGATCTTGGGTGGGAGTTCCCACACTTTTTTCCCCAGGACTTGAGCCCTGGTGTAGAGAAAAGATGTCATATTACAGCAGCCAATCACATAAACTGAAAATACAATTCTGATTGATTGGTTTGGGATATGACATATCATTCCACATATCCTGTGTATATTGTGTACTAGATTTGTTTTAACAATTTTTATAGTTGAATTTCAGATATGGATATATTGGGCTAGATTCACAGAGATGTGCCTATCTATAGGCGGGCGTAGCGTATCTCAGATACACTACGCCGCCGTAAGTTAGAGCGGCAGGTCCTGTATTCACAAAGAAGTTGCGCTCTAACTTACGGCGGCGTAGTGTAACTGGGCCGGCGTAATCCCCTCTAATTCAAAATAGGCTGGTTGGGGGCGTGTTCTATGCTAAATACTCGTGACCCCGCGTATTTGACGTTTCTAACGAACGACGCATGCGCCGTCCGTGGACGTATCCCAGTGCACATGCTCCAAATTACGCCGCAAAGACTCATTGGTTTAGACATGAACGTAATTTACTCCCAGCCCCATTCACGGACGACTTACGCAAACTACGTAAAACGTGAAAAATTTGACGCGGTTCCGACGTACGTACTTAACATTGGCTGCACTATCTTTTTGGTGGTTTATCTTTACGCCTGAAAACGCCTTACGTAAACGGCGTATCTTTACTGCGACAGCCGGGGGTACGTTCGTGAATAGGCGTATCTAGCTGATTTACATATTCTAGGTGTAAATCAGCGTACACGCCCCTAGCGGCCAGCGTAAATATGCAACTAAGATACGACGGCATAGGAGACTTACGCCGGTCGTATCTTAGCAACATTTAAGAGTATCTCAGTTTGAGAATACACATAAATATACGACGGCGGGGATTCTACTGATACGCCCGTCGTAAGTCTTCATGAATCTGGCCCATTATATGTAATTACATGTAATGATGTATATACCATACCTGATATACCTGAAAGCTTAAAATCACTGAAGTAGACACTGCTACTCCAATGATCTCCATTAGCTTCTGGGTTCCTTACTGAGATAGGAAGAATTTAGCGCACATTAAATTAAAACAAGTCTTTTGAATAGTAGTTGACATAAAAAAAAGGAGCAAGCTTAGTCTTTAAGGGCCAGATCCACAACCAGCGGGCGCAACGTAACTTTTTTGATTTAAGTTACACCGCCGCAAATTTCCCAAGTTAGTGCCCGATCCACAAAGCACTTACCTGGAAATTTGCGGCGGTGTATCCTAAATCAGTCCGGCGCAAGGTGGGCCAATTCAAATGGGGCGAGTCCCATTTAAATTAGGCGCGCTCCCGCGCCGGACGTACTGCGCATGCTCCCGACGCTATTTTTCCGACGTGCTTTGCATTACGTTACGTTGCGCCGAGTTTTGTGAAAAAAAATGTAAAAAAAAATTTGACAGCGACGCGGGAAAGACGGGTATACTTTTACATGGTGTACTAACTTTACACTTTGCAAAAGTAGCCCTATCTTTGCGACGGCAGACTAACACTTACGGCGACTTAACGAAGGGAAAAAGCTTCGTGGATCTCCGTAAGTGCTAATTTGCATACCCGACGCTGGATTACGATGAGAAATGCCCCCGGCGGCGGCCGCGGTACTGCATCCTAAGATCCGACAGTGTAAGTCCATTACACCTGTCGGATCTTAGGACTAGCTATGCATAACTGATTCTATGAATCAGCCGCATAGTTAGAAACAGGGATACGACGGCGTATCAGCCGATACGCCGTCGTATCCCTTTTGTGGATCTGGCCCTAAGTCCATAAGACCATCAATCATAAGTGAAGTTATTGTAAGCAGCAGCCATCCTAAGAGTGTGTCCAACGATGAAAGACATGTAAAGGAAGAAAAGGTATAGTATTAATGTAGGATTTTATTGAGCATAGGATTAAAAACACTCATAAAAAGATGATAATAATTGTGCTCATCATGAAGCACTTAGCCCTGGGAGGTCCCACCGTCCTGCAGGCTCCGCCAGTTGTAGTGACTGTTTGCTGGAAGGAGTGGAATGGAGGCACAGAACGCCACTGTTAGTCCAGGAAGTCTCACGCTGATCAGCCTGAAACACACAGGCCTAGTCTTTTTCAGAACTTTTATCGAAAAGTCATTTTTGTGACCTAACATATTTGCTTGTTTTTGTTTTTTTCATAATTATATTTTATATAGAGATTAACAAATCTTTCTTTTATCGATTATCTTTGTGTCAGACAGTGCAAACAACACCCCTGCTTAAAGAGATAGTATAGTGTATGTGCAGTGAGGAAATATGTTAAGTCATCAATGCAATGTGTGCCTTAAAGCGGAGCTATAGCGTGTTAAAAAAATAATTGCTAGCAGGTAGACTTTTATTGCAAAAGAAAACTCAGTTTAATATTCCAAGGAAAAAAAGGTCCCTGCCCCCACCTATAACTGGTCTTCACAGCAAGGAGCACTGGAAGGGCAAACGCATGTCAAATAAAACCAAAGAATTCCCAAGCTCAACTTGCCAACCAGCCTACGATCAACCAAATTAACCTGTCTAACAGTATGTGTTAAAAACAGGTTTAGTTGCACACATTTGCAAATACATGCGCAAGGCCCCCTCCAAGACACCCTGTATCCTGCAAACCCTAATGCCCCTTACACACGATCGCATTTCCTGTCGGAAAAACCTTGGATGGTTTTTCCGACGGAATTCCGCTCAAGCTTGGCTTGCATACACACGGCCACACAAAAGTTTTCTGAACTTTCGACCGGCAAGAACACGGTGACGTACAACACCACGACGAGCCGAGAAAATGAAATTCAATGCTTCTGGAATTGCTACAGACGATTTTCCGATAGGAATTTTTTCCGTCTGAAAATTTGAGAACCAGCTCTTAATCTTTTGCTGGTGGAAATTCTGACCGCAAAAGTCCGATGGAGCATACACACGGTCGGAATTTCCGTTCAAAAGCTCACATCGGACTTTTGCTCTCTGAATTTCAGATTGTGCGTACGGGCCATAACTCTAAATTTGAAGAGTCTCCACAGTGGGAGCACATGTGCTCCCCCCAAAAATTTGGAGCACCAGCTGCCACTGCTGGAGAGGTCACTTTGGGAGGTTCTGCTTTTAAGGACTTTGCCTTTGCAAAACAAAGGAATATGTTCACTTTAAAGTCCGCAGCTTATACCTACTAGTTCCTTACTCTATTCTGCCTCTTCATTACTCAGCAAAAGTGAGGATGAGTAGACCTGTGTACATTCCAAGCTGATCCTAGTTTGAGCTTACACAGGACTGAGGAAGGAGCGCGGAGACTCCATGTGATAACTCTGTTGATTGTGTCCAAATAGCCAGTTGACAAGCATGAGTGCTTTCATATGGGAGGAAGGGGAGTGAGACACGTGATCCCTATACCCAGAAGTACAGGGCATTTCTTTTCATTCCTGGTAGCCGGTGTTGAAGGACAAAAGAAAAGTTGAGTGTGTGCTACTATAGGGGCCACCATTAATGTGAACCTGTTGCTTTGCCTGGCATGGACAAAGCATAGATTTTCTTTAATGGAAGTCTTGGCATATCTGATTTTTATTTATTTTTTTCATAAGTTTGCGCTTCCATATTTTGTTATTGTAATAAATAGAAATGTTTTCTCTCTATTTACAACTGTTATGTAAGCCATCAAATACACTGGAAGTCCATTATTTTTAAGTAGGCTGAATCACATACTTGCATTGTGAGAAGGAGCCGTAAAGTACAACACTTGAGTAGCACTACGAAGCAGAGTATGGGATGAGAAAATATGGCTGCTATGATGTACATATGATTACAAGCTGTACATAGCAAGGTTTAAAAAAACATTAAGACATTATAATCTGATTTATTTTATTTACATGTTTGTACAATAAAAGGACCATGCATTCCCTTTAAAAGCTGTCAAGAAAGATTGTATACAGAATTAGCCTCATAGAATGGACTTTGTGTTCATGGGATCAGTAGGGGTTTGAATTGACCCACAGAATAAATTAAGTAAGAGGAACCCTACTTTAAAATTATTCTCTGTTTTTTCTTTGTAATACAGACACACAATAATTGACCGTAACATCCTATTGATTAGAGATGCCAGCCAGGAGGATTCTGGGAATTACAGCTGCGTGGCTTCCAATGATTTAGGGACAGATGTGCAGTCAGTAACTCTAGTATACACTGGTAAGTGCTTAGCTCTAAAGCCTTCTTATTGGGTGGCTCTTTAAATATAACATTTGATTAATCCTGGCATTATACTTGGCAGAACGTCCTAAAGCCACCGCTGTAAAGCCTTTGCTGCAGGTGCCCATAGGAGAAGACACCGTGTTAGAATGTAGCACTGAGGGGCTGCCTGAGCCACTGGTCATATGGTACAAAGGTAAGAGCTGTGTTTTTCATGCTGCAACCTGTGTGGTTGATTTTCTAAAAAGACAATGATCTTCCTAAACTGTACCATATTGTTTTTGGACCAGTAAAATATCAGTACAATCCTATATATGCAGTGTGTTTTGGTTTCAGTCCCATGGATTTTATTTCTGTCTGTATCCCCTTGAGGGAGATTTCTTCCTACTTTTTTCAGTGTTACCGGTGGAACAGGAAGGTAATCCAACATCTCCAAGGCCTCCAACTGGTCGTGGTATCAGTCAGGGAGCCCCTGATGATCTACAGTAGGCATAGGAAGGGGTCTTCCACTTTCTGCCTGAAAGTAAAAAGTCATTAAAACCTACGCGAGTTACAAAAAAGGAGAATGCAGATACAACTTTGAATTCAGTATTGTTTTTAACCTCAATGGTATTGTTCTTTTAAGCAAAATTAGTACAATGAATGTACGTAATGGGGGACACAGACACCCAACACTATGTACATGGGAGGCTTAAACCTTACCAGAGGGAGTATTTTGGGCCAGATTCACAACCAGCGGGCGCAACGTAACTTTTCTGATTTAAGTTACACTGCCGCAAATTACACAAGTTAGTGCCCGATCCACAAAGCACTTACCTGGAAATTTGCAGCGGTGTAACTTAAATCCGTCCAGGGCAAGGCGGGCCCAATCGAATGGGGCGAGTCCCATTTAAATTAGGCGCGCTCCCGCGCCAGACGTACTGCGCATGCTCCGTCGGGTAAATTACCCGACGTGCATTGCGCTAACTGACGTCGCACCAACGTCATTTGCTTAGACGTTAACGTAAATGGCGTCCAGCGCCATTCACGGACATCTTACGCAAACGACGTTGATGTTTAAATTTCGACGCGGGAACGACAGCCATACTTACCATGGCTTAAGAGAACTAGGGCTCAGCCCTAGTTTTACGCGGCGTAACTCGACGGAAACTACGTAGATTTAGATCGACGGGCCGTTCGGGACGTTCGGGGATCGCCGTAAGTCTTCATTTGCATATTCTACCCCGGCCGCAATGGCCTCGCCACCTAGCGGCCGGCCTAGAATTGCATCCTTAAGATCCGACAGTGTAATTCAATTACACCTGTCGGATCTTAGGGCTAGCTATGCGTAACTGATTCTATGAATCAGTCGCATAGTTAGAAACAGAGATACGACGGCGTATCAGTAGATACGCCGTCGTATCTCGTTTGTGAATCTGGCCCTTAGTTCTGAACTTTTATTTTATCGTGGGGTCAGAAAGAACTTATTTACAGGAAGAGCAATGGTAACTGCAATAGCAGCCTAATTCCTAACACAAGAGAGGTTATCTATTAACCAGAAGATCTGGTGGCTTTTCCTATAAAATGCCACATACTGAGTGGACATCATTTGGTTATGCCCCTCCTTTAAAGGACAGTCAAACAGGACTAAAGCCTTCGCATCGAACACTGAACCCTAATCATTTTTACTTCCAGCAGCCACCACAAGGCCCAACAGAAAACATGCATATGCATCCAACTCAATGGTGAAGTGTTCCAGGTGTCATGCAAGCCAACACTCACACACCATCTCCATGACAATAGAAATTGATACTAAAGTGTTACTAATTGTCAAATGAATGAAACAAACAAAAGGATGAACAAATGATAGCATCTGCAACCATTCAGAGTAATCTGTGACCAAAAATTTGTAATAGTGTGAATGTAATGGTGCACTAAAATCAACATTGATGTAGTGCACAGTGAAAATAACTGAAGATGATCTGTGCTAAAATAACTAAATTACTGACATAAATGATCCTAAACAATCATGTGCAAACAAATAGCCCCTAAATGATGATAGAGTCCTGGATAAAGAAGGTAGTACATAATGTCCGTGGGTACACTCATAGATCTTCCTTCATCAATATGCACTTGATCTCAATCCACACTTGCTTGTATGTGATAAGCAGGATATATACCAAGATATCGTTTCCTCTCTTTCTTTCTTTCCAGGACTTTAGGGGATATTTGTTTGCACATGATTGTTTAGGATCATTTCTGTCAGTAATTTAGTTATTTTAGCACAGATCATCTTTAGTTATTTTCACTGTGCACTACATCAGGGTTGACTTTAGAGCACCATTACATTCACACTATCTCCATGACAATGGTACCAATCTCTTAGTTTGTGACGTCAAATACCCTGGTATTAATATATGACATGCATTAAAAGGAAGCTCACTTTCTGTGGTCATTGCAATTCCACCCCACTGAGAGAGACCCTAATTGCCTGCTATGCTAACACCATGACAAACTGTAATACCAATGCTGCTTGACAATTTCATGTACCTTGGGCCACTGTTGAATTCATAATGGTTGTGGTGCGATTTCAGGTGACAAGGAAGTAACAGGCCTTATTAGCGGCTCCCATGGGGGGACTCTGACATTGCAGGAAGTGACAGCAGAGGATGCTGGGGAATACACTTGTGTGGCCTCTAATGAGGCAGGAACATCATCTGATATCATCCACGTAGAAGTTGGCAGTAAGTAAACCAGTTATTCTTCATTCCTTAGTCGTATAGATGTATTTTGTTTAATGTCACGTTTGTGAATCTGAGCATCCTTACATGTATAGTTCACTTATGATTTGTGAAAACTGAGCTGTTTCTGGTTAGAGGACAATTAAACAAGATTGAGCGTAACATTTAGTCATTTATTTTGTTACACGCTGTAAAATCTTATGCCAGTCACGCTTGTACAATCTACAAAGGAAAGAACCTTATGATAACTGTCTAACATTTATTTTTGATGGCTTTTTTCTTTCAAAACATTTAGACGTTTAAATTTTCAAAAAGCTTCCAAGTCCCTTGGCATCCCCTCGAAACCCAGTGCCTACGGCTGCTCGTCTTTGTACCATCGTTAGCAAGGACTTTTCAAAGCCTTCTGTTAAGGCCCCAATATTACAGCCTTGCTACTCTGAGCTCCAGGTCTACATATATTAATGCTCTGCTCTCCCTCGCAGCGGCAATGAAGGAATACAATCCCTCTATTGAAGTGGTGCTGGTGCTACCGACTCTGACCCGGTTGGAAACACTTTTCAACTTTTGTCTCTCCCTAGGGGTTTATTGTTTCCTTTCCAGCCTGGGATGGTTCATGGCATTTAGGCTGCTTTTGTAATCTGAGGCTTTAAAGGCTGCTTGGAGATAATTACAATACTATGATCAAGACTTAACAAGTAATGAGTGTATTATTCTCTAAGCTAGAGTGACATACTCTGTGAACCACAGCTGAAACATAAGTCCACCAAGCAATTGTGTATATCAGGGTTGACCAACCTTTTGAAGAGTGAGGGCCACTTAAGCGACTTGGTAACTGGTCGTGGGCCACAATAAGCGGAGCCAGTGGATGACAGGTCTGTGTCCGCTCTGCACCCCCGTTGTACTCTCTGGGCCCTCCGATCTGATCCAGCCAGATGGAAGGGGATGGATCCCCTTCAGTTTTTTTTTATTTTTTGCAGATTGGAGGTAGGCAGATGTAAACGGACACTAGTCAGTTTACATCTGCAGCTCCATAGAGGTGAATGGAGGGTTTGATTGGGTTCAACAGATTGTGTGAAAGGGGCCTAAGGCTGCTTTCACACTGATGTGCCGCGGTTAACCCAATACTACGTGTGCAGTGCAGTACACCTGCGGCTTTCCTGCAGGTAAACTGCATCAAACCTACAGGTTATAACAGAAGTCTATGGCTCAGTGCAGGTAACCCTCATGTGTACTGCGCTACACCTGCGGATCAGTTTGAAAGCAGCCCAGTAACCACTGCAGAACCGATATGCCCATATATACATTGTGGTTTTAGTAATAGACTTACCTTTAATAACCGGTATGGCCTGCTGTTGCCCTCCCAGGCAGAGTGCATTTGTTATTAGTCTGCCAGTGACAGGAGCCGGTGCTATACAGGAAGCATCGGCTTATGTGGGTGTGCTCCATGGTCGCTTGCTTCCTCTAACGCTGGCTTCATTCACAACACTGATGCTCTTGGAAAGCGGATCATCAACCTGCGATCTGGGATTGCCAAACAGCCATTCCAGCGCAAGAGGCCTCGAGGCCACTGGATGTGCACCCCTGATGTATAAACAATGGTCGTATCACAATCTGGACTAGGGCTGAGTAGTGGGATTTTTGGCTAAAATGTGATCTAACTGCAAAATTAGCAAAGAATTTTTTTTGTTAAAAGTTTGTCAAAGTGGGAACTCTTGATTTAGCTTTTTGAGATGTTTAGACACAATTTCTAAGCCTTTTTTCCCCCTTTATTTGAAGGGTGTTTCTCTACCATAGTTTTTTTTTATTTAAGCGATTAGTTCAACTTTATAAAAAACGACTCTATGCAGTCCACAAACAGCATTCCATACATTTTAACAAATCCAATTTAAAAAATATGCCTGCCCCCATCACTTGTAATAGTTTTCATATCACAGCTCCGTCCTGTAATTCTTTCCAGGACAAACCAGCTGTTAGGACAAGTGCCTCCTAGCAAGATAGAAGGGAGTGTGGCTGTTCTTGTGAGCTCTGCACATGCGTATTTTCTCCACTGATCAAATGAGTTCAGTGGTTGTGACAGGAGAGAACCTTGCAGTTGCCGAGGTCATCTGTGACAGCAAGAGATAGTGTTGCGCTTGTGCATGGCTCAAAGTGATAGTGCTAGGGGGAGAACCTCTGGGGGACTCGAAAAGGGAAAAGGATCTGGGGGTTTAAGTAGATCATCAACTTAGCAATAGCATGCAATGCCAAGCTTCAGCAAGCAAGGCTAGCAAGCATTAATTCTACCACTTTAAAAAACTCTGGTTTGGCCACATCTTAAGTATACCGTCCAGTTTTGGCCACCAATCCTCAGGAAGGATTGCTGGAACTAGAGAAAGCCCTGAAAAGGGCAACAAAGCTAGTACGAGAGCTGGAGGACTATAATTATGAGGAATGCCTACAAACATTTAACATATTTTACCTGGAGAAGAGATGCTTAAGAGGGGGATATGCTCACAATGTATAAATCTTTAAAGGGGCCTGTATCACTGGGAGAAAACTATTTAATCTGAGGTCTCTAAAGAAGACACACCGCCACACAATGAAGTTTGAAGAGAAGCAGTTCAGTCTAAAACTGAGTAAGGATTCTTTACTGTAAGGGTAGTAGTAAGGATTGGGGATTCTTTACTGTAAGGGTAGTAGTAAGGATTGGGAATTCCCTTCCACAGTTGGTGGTGTCAGCAAGGAGTTTGAATAAATTAAAAAACTTTCAGATGTGTTTCATAGCACACACAATTTACAGGGATATTGAAAATGGCAAAGCATTAAACATACACATACAGGTAAAACTGGATGGACCAATGTCTTCAACCTTGCCAACTATGTAGCAGAGCACACTTCTCAGGAAGTGAATCCACATAATCCCAGATTTGAGGAGCCCCCCTGGAATCTAGCCGAGGAAATTTATGGTCACAGCATACACTTTTATATTATAACATTCACATTGTAATAACAAGACGATATTAAATTAGATAAAATCCTAGGAAAAATGTGAGTGCTTTAAGAGCATACTAAATAAAGGTATTGGCCAGTGCATTCTGATGGGAAATACGTTTAAAAGAGCTAAAATTAATCCTGGGTGGATGAACTATAATCTAAAAATGCATATAAAAGCAAAAGAAAAGGCCTTCAAAAAATATAAGACTGATGGGGTCATTGTCAGCATTCTAACAATACAAAGAATGCAATAAGAAATGTAAGACCTCAATCAGGTCAGCTAAAATAGACCACGAAAGGCACATAGCGTAAGAGAGAAAAAAAACAATACATTTTTTAAAATATATTAACAATAAGAAAGTGAGGCCAGAACATATTGGATGATGATGAGAATTTGGTTACAAAAGACAAGGAGAAGGCAAAGGTTTTAAATGCATTCTTCTCCTCAGAGGAAAAGGGGAAGGGGGTGGATATAGTAACCAAGACTGTAATGTTAAGAAAATGTCACAGAATGCATCCTCATGGCTAACAGAAGACAATATCAGAAATAGACTTGAAACACTTAACATAAATAAGTCACCAGGACCAGTCATGTGCTAGCTAGACCATTGTTCATAATTTTTATGGACAGTTTACTGACTGGAATGGTACCAGCTGATTGAAGAAAAGCCAACGTGGCACCAATATTTAAAAAAGGGCCAAGATATATCCCTGGGAACTTCAGGCCAATTAGCCTAACATCAATAGTCTGCAAGCTAGTGGAGGGGATAAGGGACTATATCCAAGATTTTAGTAATGAAAACATTATCATTATTAGTTATCAGCATGGACTCATGACGAATCGTTTTATAACATTTTATTGCTTTCTAGTTCGCATGCTGTCTGCCTTTCGCTACCAAAACAATTGGGATGTCAAAGCTTTACTTTTACTGCGGAATTTGCACATGGCTTCAGTCTATCTTTCGCCTGTGTAATCTCCTGACAATAACATACATCTTCCAGCCTTGTTCCTGTGTCTAATCCACAAGGTACAGCTGGAAAATGCTTTAGAGCCTGTAATGGTAGACTTGTAACATCTTGATGAAAGAGGAAACTTAGCCCTGGGAGGGCACCCAGACATTACAGGTCCATTAGGAAATGAAGGGTCTAGTTCAGAAGGACATGAATAACTCAACAGGCATTTAAAGACCCAAGACAGATCTGGAATACACAATTTTTTTTATCAACATTGAGTATTAGGGACAGAGGGGGCCATTCCATAAGGCACATTATAACATATTGGCTGCTATAGACCGCCTGACTGCCACTTGCCTCCTGGCTGTCGATATACACACTGAAGTAGTTCTTCCACTTACTGCTTAAAGCTCAACTCTTGTTTTTTCATTACATTGTGGATCTTCATTATATTGGTTGTCAGTGGAAAATGGGCCCCTTACATTGGTGTTCAGTAGTGATGGGCCCCCTTAGATTGGTGGTCTGTGAGAGAAGAATCCCCTTAGACTGATTGGCATTGGGTCAAGACTTTCCTACATTGGAGGTCAGCAGTCCCCTATTACACTGGTAAGTCAGTAAGTCCCCTATTACACTGGTAAGTCAGTAAGTCCCCTATTACACTGGCAAGTCAGTAAGTCCCTTTTTAAACTGGTAAGTCAGTAAGTCCCCTATTACACTGGTGGTTTAGTGGAAAAAATATTTTTGATGTTTTTTGTGAAGAATTACCCTATACATTGGTGGCCAGTGGGAAGAACACTCCCTACACATAACTAAAAAGATGATTAGTGTCAGCAGTTAATTGCTCCCTTTAGCTCTGATCTCACTGAGCTGTGTAACAGTGCTCTGACTTGGTGATGGGTCACTGACATACCCAGCCTGCATTGTAGGAGAAATGATAGTCACATGTACAGCTGGGCGATTTTTTTTTTATGTGGACACCACGCCGGCCCTGAGGAGCTGTGGGCGGGAGTTTTTAGGCGAGGCCGCGGCTTCGGCCTAGTCCGCAGCGCCCGACCTCGTGGACTAGGCCACGGCCTCGCCTAAAAACTCCCGCCCGCAGCTCCTCAGGACCGGCGTGGTGCTGGGGAGCTGCGGGCAGGAGTTTTTAGGCAAGGCCGCGGCCTAGTCCATGGTGTCCGGCCGAAGCCACGGCCTCGCCTAAAAACTCCTTTTAGGGAAAAAAACTGTTTCATGAATTAAAAAATAACAAAACAGTAAAGTTAGGCCAATTTTTTTGTATAATGTGAAAGATGATGTTACACCGAGTAAATAGATACCTAACATGTCACACTTTAAAATTGCGCACACTCATGGAATGGCGCCAAACTTCGGTACGTAAAAATCTCCATAAGCGACGCTTTACATTTTTTTACAGGTTACTATTTTTGAGTTACAGAGGAGGTCTAGTGCTAGAACTGTTGCACGCATGCGACGATACCTCACATGTGGGGTTTCAACGACGTTTACATATGTGGGCTGGACTTGCATGCGTGTTCGCTTCTGCGCGAGAGCTACCATTTTTTTTTTTTTACATTGTTTTTTACTTTTTTTTTTATCACTTTTATTCCTATTACAAGGAATGTAAACATCCCTTGTAATAGGAATCACTGTGTCAGGTCCTCTTTATGGAGAGATGTGGGGTCAATAAGATCCCACATCTCTCCTCCAGGCTTACAAGCATGAAATTGGTGAAAAAAATTCACTGATCACATGCCGACAGCCGCAATTGCGGCTTTGTTTACTTGCGGGTACCGGGCGTGACGTCGCGCCCGGACCTCCGACCGTCATAGAGATGACTGGTAACCATCTGGTCACCAGTCATCTCTATGCTTTCCAGACAGCGCTGGCCGATTCGCTCTCCGGGCCCCCGATGGCACGGGAGAGCCCAGGGAAGCACCGGATGGCGGCGAGAGGGTGGGACGTCCCCTCCCGCCGCCTATAAGAACAATCAAGCGGCGGACTTGCCGCTTTGATCGTTCTTATAGTGCACAGAATCGGCGGCTGAAGACGGTGATATCTAAATGATGCCTGATCATTCAGATATCACCGCACAAAGCCGAGGACGGTAAAATACAGCCTCCGGTTGTAAAGTGGTTAAACCACCACCTCACATCCCCACAACCGCCGGGCCAAATTTGCGGGAAAGAAGCACTTTTTTTGTTTACATTCCGCTGGCTGCAGATGAGTCATGGTTGTTAAGGACGCAGAGGCTGCCTGCTCTTTCACAACCAGCTATTTATTCATAATGAATTTGGTTCCGTCCGAAAAAAATGTAAAGGTAAAAATAAAGGTATTGGAAAACATTTTCGAATCCACGCTGTATTACGAATATATGAAATGAATCCCAAAGGAACAAAACGAGTCCCGAAAACTAACCAGGCGGAATACAAAAAAAAAAAAAAACATCAGCCTAACGAATGCATCCAAAATAAAAACAAAATTTTCCGGCATGCACTAGTACCAGCAATAGAGGGATGGATTATCCAGTAAACCTGTTGCTTTAATCTGAACAGATGAACTCCCAATTCCCTTTTAGGCTGGATTCACACCTATGCATTTTTACTGCTTTTTGCATTTTGCAGATTTGTACTAAAGAACGTGTTCCATAGGAATCCATGTTAATAGTTCTGCAGTGCAAATCTGCAAAATGCAAAAAGCACTAAAAATGCATAGGTGTGAATCCAGCCTTAGGGTTTTCTAGCACAAAAAATTGTGAATAGTTCCCAAGGCTGGCCATAAATTTCAAATGTATAGCAAGTAACTTTCCTGATTTAGAGTATTGCTTGTGACAACTAGGTAGTTTGTGATCCTCCAAGGGGCCTTAGCATTGACACTTAGTATATGCCAATAATTATATCTAAAAGCCTCTACGTAAACTGGGTCCACAATGGCATCATGCACAAATTGGGAGGCTAATCAAGCAGGAATCAAGTTACAATCAGGCATCAAATTCTATATTAAGCCTCGTACACACGATCGGACATCAAACAAACTTTCCCTTGGATTTTTGTCTGAAGGAAGTTGTTCGGTCACACCCATAGCGCATACACACGCTCGGACTTTTCTGCAAACTTTTCTAAAACTTTCCCAAAATCACATGGTTTTTCTGCTCTTTTCTGCTCTTTACTGCCACCCTTTGGTTAACTTCTGCTATTGTTGGTTGATTTTAACATTGGTTCTGAGAATGCGTATTTGCACTTTGTACAAAAGTCCGATGGCTTGCTGTACACACGGTCGGACTAGGCACCATCGGACTTTTGTTGCCGAAAAGTTTGTCCGTTTGCAGACCGAACTTTTTGTCTGATGAAACCCGAAAAAGTTGGTCTGATGGCGCGTACACACGATCGGACAAATGTGAAAACTTGCAGATTTTTAAGTTTGTTGGCAAAAAGTCTGACCGTGTGTATGGGCCTTAAGGTAGACACAATTTGTGTGAAGATTTTAATATGTTGTGGAAGGACTGGGCAAGGCTCAAAGAGCCACAGCGGTCTTTGATTACGTTTTGAGCCAGTCTCCCTCCCAGAAATTGAACAACTTCATGCCAACCAATGCTTGACCTTCCTTATTAATGTGTCTCTCAGTCCCTGTTGCTCATAGCGACTAATGAGTAATCTGCTCACATACATGTACTGCTCTGGGAAAAAGCGAAAGAAAAATGTGGAAAAATGTGGTTGCTATGAGCAACACAGCCTTGTGAAGACCAATCTCCTTCAACTTTATCACAGTGCTAATTGTGTACAATCCATCCTTTCAGATAGATACACTTTCACTTAATGAGTATATTTATTTTTATTACGCAGGAAGTCAGAACAAAGGCTTAGTGTTACGATTATCCGTCTAGCTCTTACGTTTTTTTATGCCATGGATACCATTGCTGCATAATAAACCATGTCAAGTAGTTACTCTATAATTCCTTCTGCCATTGTTCTTGATCTCTGATTAAATTATAAGCGCTAAGGCTCCTTCTCGGCCCACCATGATTCCACTTAACTGATATTATTTTCCACTTCTCTGTATGGCTACCAAGCTTTTTGTTCCCGGCTCCCAGAGGAGACGTTTCATGTTCGAGAAGAACGAGCCTCTCGATCTTAGTAGTCTTCAATGTCATGTTTTTGCGCTAATCTCTTCCACACATTTTCATCCGTACTGTTTCCTGTTTCCTATGCTTTCTCCAGAAATTCCACCGTAGCTGTGTCATGATTCAGCTGCCTGGCCTTATGTTGTCAGACTTTTCTTAGATGTTCAGATAGGACTGGCCAATGTCAATTTCACCCCTGCAGAACTGCTAGTCAGCTTGCGGTGTGCTTTCCTGCATGGACATATGGAGGCCGAGTGTTATTGTCTGTCTGCAAGACATGGAAGTTTTTATTCAATTGTAAAACGCATTTCTTTTCATTTTGACTACCTTGAAGATGCATACAATGTGGATATTTATTTTTTCACATTTACGTTACTTAAGCCTAGTACACATGATGAGATTATCAGACAAAGGATTGTTCATTTTTTTCATGCTAGTCTCCCCATCGAAAATTAAGAGGTTACTAAAGTATGAAAATTCTCGTACAATGGAATACAAATTCAGAAATGATGTATTGCATTTTCAGACAAAAACTGTACTAATTAAATGAAAATCACCTGACCTGGTATCGTACGAGAAATTTTTTCCTATTTGTCCCTTTGGAAAATTTTGGATGAAAGCTGTGTACTAATGATCAGATTATCATACGACCGTTTTGAAAGCAGTATTTTTTGTGCTATTTTCTGATTGTGTGTACTTTAGTTTCCACAGCCACTCTTCCACTCTTCTTTCTGTGTGTCTCATAATCTACTAAATTTGTAAACCTAGGCCACATTTGCATCCGACCGGAATCGTCTAATTGTATTCCTGTACCATGATCTGATAAACGTGATTATATCCCAAAGGATTTGTCCATAGGCAGCAATGAGGATCCACTTTGATCCCAGGATCTGCCACCCATTTGCCACAGTCCTGTAGCCCTCTACTGCTTTCAACCGAATCATATCTTTGCATTGCCTTTACGTTTGTTAATTGTGTGCTTTGTAGTGTGTTACAAAATGGCTACATCTAATTTTAGACATGTGCAAAATGGAAAAATTGGTTTCCTTTTGGATAAATTTGTTATGTTACTAATTTTGTTTCGTTATGAAATTCGTTTAGTTTGGTTTTGAAATTTGATTCATTGTGTTTCATTTTCGTAAAAATTTGGTTTTGTTTTCATTAAAATTGGTTTAATTTATTATTTTTCTAATGAATGCCAACTTTTCAGAATGATTAGAATTCGGATTGGTCAAAAAACGATCAACCAATTCAAATTCTGTGTAAAGAAATAGCTTAATGTTAAGCAGCCGGCCAGGAAGCTGGCCACCCGTGTCCTTAACAACCACAAGTCATCATCTGTCAGCTGGCTTCCCCACTGGCAGATAAATGTAAAGATAAAGAATGCCAGCAATAGAAAAATTATTTAAAAAACGGTGTAGGGTTCCCCCTAGTCCATACCAGGCCCAAAATAAAAAATGGCGTTGGGGACAAGGGCCTCCTCCCGAGAACCCTGGGCTGTGGTTGTCAGGGTGGGGGGCTTATCTGAATCTGGTTTTTCGACCGCTTCTAAAAAGTTGGAATTCGTTATAAAACGATTCAATTTTTTTTTTAATGTAGCGTCCCCTTACTTTCAGTATGGGCACTACACTAAAGTTAGTGGGGGAATGGGAGAGTTATTTTGCTCCCATTTATAATTTCCAAAATTTGGGCTGCTGTCATTCCAGAACTGTCCTGTAGATCAATTTTGCTTGCCAGGGATGCGATCCCATCCCTGGGCGACATTTGGCGCTAGAGGGGTTCTGGCAGAGCCACTTTTCCCCATCAGCCAATTAGAGGAGTTTTCCCTCGCGGAGCATGCTGGGGGAGAGTATATCTGTGGCGGACGCCATTTTTGTTGGTTCTTTGCGGGTTCCTGGTTCCAGGTGCGGCACCCACCTTCAGGGTGTGCACACATCGCGGGCCCCACCACTATGGCCTACCTGGCCTGGGGTCACACGCTACGTGGAGTTGCAGACTTTGGGCTCTCCTGGCCTGGGGTGACTGATGATACTAAGGGGCCCCAGTGACTTACTGGGTCCCCCTTCTACTGAGGAGATCCCAGGCTGTGTGCCACACGGTGGGGGATCGGCTTGAGGAGAACCCAGAGGCAGGTTATCCAAAAGGGCTTGAACGAACCATCGGGGATCTGGTGACCGGGACATTGACAGGTACACTTCCACTGTCAACCGGTGACCCTGACTTAATCTACTAGGAGGATTTGCTCGATCCATTCAGCTCATCTAAGTACTAGGCCTGTGGCAGAGGTCCCTAGAGCCAGATCTGTGGCAGAGACCTGTTCCTCCCAGCAACCTAAAGTGACACTTCGGCTGCCAGACTTGTGGCAGGAGTCTGTCCAGGGGGAACTTCACCCACTCTGGCTAGAGTGGCGACGAACTGTATCTACTACTACTACTGAGAGCAGGATTGCTCTTTTTCATATCACTTTATTACGATGCAGGTTAATTAATGTACTGCACAAATGTAAATGGGTAGAATTGCCCTTTTTAAATATGTTATTTACTGCAGCCAGCAATGTATTATTGTCTCTGTACATTCCTGGATGCAGCAACAGCAACAGTCACTGCAATGGCTGCTTACAAAGTAGCTGAGTAGGTGTTCTGCCCCTTGTACTGCACAGGCACGTCACTTGAGCAGTACGAACCTGAACTGAGCCTCCGAAAATAGACGAACATGTAGAGCTAAGAGTCAGCTCTAGACGGCGCCTGCGCGGACCTTGCTGTAAGTGGCCAGTCGGCCTCACGTCCTTGCTTCGCTCGCTCAGCCACCTGTCTCTTTTTTTTTTTTTTTTTAACATGCTCCATGTCCACGGGGATGGTAAGGAATGAGGCTGGATGTCAGAAGTGTAGCACAATTTGGTGTGCACAGGCGCCGCCTAGAGCTGACTCTCGGCTCTACATGTTCGGCTATTTTCGGAGGCAAGCGCTGCGCCTTCGCAGTACAGGGGGGACCTTATCGGCCGGGTGACCTTTTTCAGCAAGACATCGGCAACCAATTTGTGTGCAGCCAGGAACTTCGCAGAAAGGCTGACCCTAGACACACACTGGCTAAGTCCAGGGTTGGCATTCGCATGTAACTGCTTAGGTGAGCATTACATGCAAACAGCAGTTATGCCTGCCTTTGATTTGTACAGAGTACAAATCTGACAGCCACTGTTGACACGTGTGGCTGTTTGCACACGTGTGCAAGCATTATTTACAACTGCCAGTAGATTAGTAGATTCTTGCAGACGGCTGCACACAAACTCTAGTTTGAATGGTGAGTTACCATACATAATACAATGTGGTATATGTGTGCATCATTATTCTTTCTCAATGGCACCCCAACACACATACAGTGTCAAGCAACACACATGCCCATCAGCATACCACAATGCATGTTGTATATGTATGTACATTGCAGTGTACTGTGTTGTCCAAAAGAATTGTGACTATATTTTTTTCTGTTGTTTTGAGGCTTGACGAAGGGCCCATTTGGACTGGGGCATTAGCATCAATGCATCAAGAAAAAAAAATGCATGAATGAAATGTGAATGGGTCTTGGGGTTTCACTTCCTCTCCTAAGAACACAATAGAAGGCAAAATTAAACTTCTCCAGAGTTCCCTTTAGGGTCATTTTTCTATCAATGCATTGAGTTGACAAGCGGCAATTTGAATGGCACCCTAAGGGACCATAGCAATGCACATGTATTGTGTAACCCTTACCACCACAGGAGCCACTGGTGATGACAGGTTCTCAGTTCTGCCATGACTCAGTAAACTGCTTGTTCCTCACCGACACAACTGGTTGTGGCTTGAGACACATTCACGTCTGTGTGATTAAGCGTTGGTATACCTGCACTCTATATCAGCACACAGAAAGAAAGCCACAACAAACAAAAGAGTAATTAAATATGTTATAGCAAGGCTGTTAAACAGTGTGTAAAGTTGGTAAACAACAACAGAACACTGTCAAAGCTGAATAAACTAGATATGTGAACGCTGACCTATAACAGGATGATTTTACATGAACTGCAGCACTGTTAAATTAAGTTGGACTGATGTAACCAGTAACTGGCAGAAGCAGGATCGGCTAACATAATAATAGTGATCTTGGGTGAACCCTGAGCTTGCAGTCCTTTAATGGGTGAGTTCAAAGTGCCTAATAAGGGTATGCTGGAAGTTTAAAAAAGTACAAGGCGCCGATTAGTCAACAGCAGCCGGATTTCAGTGGGGCCCTTTTGTCTGTGGTGCACTGTCCCTGTATAAATGTGGGTGATGAGTGACAGATGAACTGCTTAGGTAAGAGCAGTCTCTATAGCATTAACTGTGTGTGGCAATAGTTTAGAATGCTTAGTTCAGTTCACTACTCCTTGCAGGTAGTAGGCCCGGTCAGAAGTCCTAGTCCTCACAAATGGTTCCTCTCTGGCTCACCCTAACTATAGGCTCTCTAAGCAAAGGGTTCCTCTGGCTTTGGGTTCCAGAGATGTCTCAGTCCTTAGGCCCCATGGCTTGCGTGCAGACACCCTAGTAATGGGTCTGTACTGCTCCATATCCTCACACACAGCAACCTTGCAGTCGCTCAATCACTTGGTTCTGTTACTCACAGGGTACAGCAAATCTATCTTCCTCACTCTCTGTGTGACTCCTCTGGCGTACGGCCCAGACCCTGAAAGTTGGCCTGCACCTCTTGCTCTCTTCTCTGCAAAGACCCCTCAGTATCCCCTTTTGCCCAGGAAAAACAGTCCTCTCTCTCCTCTGTATCCAGGGAATTATAAATACTGTAGTTCTGCATCCATTCAATAATATTGTACAGTGCCACTCTAAGACTAAACTTTCCAGCATCCTCTGGTATCTACATACAAGTTCTCTCTCCGCCTTTGGTTCCAGCTCCAGAGGGAAAGGGAAGGGGGATGTGTCAGAGCACAACTGCTCAGAGGGTGAGATCGCTGTACTAACATTGAGTTGTTAGTACATTGGCTCCTACTGGAGCTGTCAGTTTTTCAAACTTGTGGTGTGTACTAGGCTTTAGGGTTGAGTGCATTGCCATAGTGGCATTACAAATTGTGTGTCATGTCCGATCTTTGACACATTTTGGTGTATTGGTGGCCCTGTATTTTCAATGCACAATAATGCAATAACGCACAGCAAAAAAACAACATCTCTCCTCTGATGACGTTTGTAATGATTTTAATTATGCATCATTTTATGTCCTGGTAAAAGTAGTCTCCAGGACAACCAGTGAGGAAGGATCTACCTAGCAGGGACACAAACAATAGAAGGTTCTAACCCCTTTCCATTCAATCTAGAGTCTATAAGTGGACAGTAAAAAAAAAAAAAAAGATACAAGTTTTTTTTTCTACATCATTTCCACTGTTCAACAATTGTGCTCTTTTTTATTATAATTTTTTTTGCTAAGTATACTACACTAAACACCAATTTTAGGGTCTTTAGTCACATTAGTGAAATATAAATTGTAATTGGGTATTATAGGTTGTTACATGCTAACTATGTCCAAGTTTGAGTTAAAACCTCCAAGTGTCTGGCCTCTGGAATGCATAAAGTAGTCAGGTGCTGACTAATGATAAACTGCCAGCAGTAAACACAAGTTCACTCATCCAGGTAACAGACAGCACCCTTCCAAGACATACATAAACCAGGAGACCATCCATCATTTTAATGACTTCTGTAATGAAACAGATGTCTGGGGAGGGGAGACTGGGAAAATGTGGAAATGGAGTATATCATGGAAAAGAATGGATTGATCATTTCAGACCAGAAGAATTGCTGCAATTTTTAAGAGAGAATACGAGAGAAACAAAACATATAGCTAGATTCAGAGAGGGCGTCCTAACTTTGCGGCGGCGTAGCGTATCGTGTTTACACTACGCCGCCGTAAGTTAGCGAGGCAAGTACTTGCCTGCTAAGTTACGGCGGCGTAGCGTAATTCAGGCGGGCGTAATGGCGCCTAATTCAAATTTAGCTGAGGGGGCGTGTTTTATGTTAATGGAGCTTGACCCGACGTGATTGACGTATTTTACGAACGGCGCATGCGCCGTCCGCCTACATATCCCAGTGTGCATTGCGGCAACGTACGCCGCACGGGCCTATTGGTTTAGACGTGGACGTAAATGACGTAAATCCCTATTCACGGACGACTTACGCAAACGACGTAAAATGTTCGAATTTCGACGCGGGAACGGCGGCCATACTTTAACATTACTATTCCAGCTATTTGATGGAATATCTTTAGGCCTGATAATACGTTACGTAAACGGCGTATCTGTACTGCGGCGGCCGGGCGTACGTTCGTGAATAGGCGTATCTAGTGATTTACATATTCTACGCCGACCGCAATGGAAGCGCCACCTAGCGGCCAGCCTAAATATTGCACCCTAAGATAGGATGGCGCAAGCCGTCCTATCTTAGATAGGTTTAAGTGTATCTCTGTTTGAGAATACACTTAAACTTAGGTCTTCGCAGATTCCGAGTTAGGTCGGCGTATCTACTGATACGCCGGCCTAACTCTTAGGCCCCTTTCAGACTGGGGCGGGAGCCGCGGTGGCGGTATAACGCCGCTAAAAGTAGCAGCGCTATACCGCCGGGATTGCCGTGGAAATCAGCCGCTAGCGGTGCGGTATTAACCCCCGCTAGCGGCCGATAAAGGGTTAATACCGCCCGCAATGCGCCTATATAGAGGCGCATTGCGGGCGGTATTGCCGCGGTTTCCCATTGTTTTCAATGGGAAGGAGCGGTGAAGGAGCGGTATACACGCCGCTCCTCTCACCGCTCCAAAGATGCTGCTGACAGGAGATTTTTTTGTCTCCTGCCAGCGCATCGCCTCAGTGTGAAAGCCCTTCGGCTTTCACATTGAGGTAGCTGGGCAGGAGTTTTTCAGGCGGGATAGCAGCGCTATTTTTAGCGCTGTACCGCCTGAAAAACTCCTCAATGTGAAAGGGGCCTAACTGAATCTAGCTAATAATTTCCAGGCAGGTAGTATGCTGCCACGGATTGGCGCCAGTAAGAGCCGGTTCACACGACTTCGGGGGCGACTCTGCAAGTCGCCCTGAGGACGACTTCAATCACCGATCGTGATTGTGCCCAGCCGTGCCATTCTGCCGACGTATATCGGCGTTAGGCGGTCCTTAAAGGGGTTTTCCACCTTTTTTTTAAGTTTATTAAAAGTCAGCAGCTACAAAAAGTGTAGCTGCTGGCTTTTAATAAACTGACACTTACCTGCTCCAGCGGCGCGCCGGCCGGGGCTCCGCTCCTCGCCCCCCCTCGCCAGCTGGCGTCTTCATTCTTAGTGTGGGCACCCGGCAGTGACAGCTTTCGGCTTCACGGCCGGGCACCCACTGCGCATGCGCGAGCGGCGCCGTCCGATTGGACAGGCGCTCGCCTACAGTGAGGGGCTGTGAAAAGGCGATTAAGCTGATCGCCTTTCCAGCCCCTCGGCGGAAGGCGGAAGTGGGACAGGAAGTCCCCTTCTCCTGAAGCCCCCACTCCCCCCCCCAAAAACATTACATGCCAAAGTGGGTTAAGCGGAGGTCCATTTTTAGGTGGAACTCCTCTTTAAGTGGTTAAGATGTCACTGCAGGCTGAACATCAGTGTGCTTCCTCCCTGATGGTGTGGCATGATGGATAAGTATCTGCCTGTATTTCTTAGCATTGAGGATACCATTGATCCTGACCAAATCTCCAACTACATTTGCAGAAATGCAGCCCCCAGACTTACAAGGGACCTCCACCCTGCTTCACTGTTGCCTGCAGACACTCATTATTGTACGGCTCTCCAGCTCTTCGGGAACAAACTGCTTCCTGCTACAGCCAAATATTTCAACTTTTGACTCATCAGTCCAGAGCATCTGCTGCCATTTTTCTGTACCCTGGTTCCTATGTTTTTCATGCATAGTTGAGTCACTTAGCCTTGTTGCCACATTGGAGGTATGGCTTTTTTGGTTGCAATTCTTCCATGAAGACCACTTTTGGCCAGACTTCTCCAGACAGTAGATGGGTGTACCTGGGTTCTACTGGTTTCTGCCAGTTCTGTGCTTATGTAATTGCTGGACATCTTCCGATGTCGAAGGGAAGTAAGCATGACGTGTCTTTCATCTGCTGCATTAAGTTTCCTTGGCCGACCACAGCATTTATGGTCCTCAACATTGCCCGTTTCTTTATGCTTCTTCTAAAGGGCTTGAACAGCACATTTTAAATCCCCAGTCTGCTTTGAAATCTTTGCCTGGGAGAGACCTTGCTGATGCAGTATAACTACCTTGTGTCTTGTTGTGCTCAGTCATGCCATGGTGTATGACGTGTGACATGAAACTGTCTTCCTCAACCTCACCTTAGTAGCACAGTTTGGTTATTCCTCAACCAGTTTTAAACCTCCTACACAGCTGTTTGTTTCAGTTGATTATTGGGTTTCAACCTACATATGAAAATTATAATTTTTAATTTAATTCTTTGTGTAATTGGTTAATCATACACCTGACTTCAATCCTACAAATTGCCTGATCGTGCAAGTGTACAAATTGTGCAAATGTAAAGCTGGATACACACTATACAATTTTCTTTAGATTTTTTAAACCATATAATATGAGGTCAAACCTAAACACTTTCAATTCCTTTGCAATCAGGCAAGCCCTTGCACTACATAGTTGAAGGTAAGACTTAGGGCCCTTTCACACGGGCGGATCAGTAATGATCCGCCTCCATGTGTCCGCTTTGCTCAGCGGGGATCCTCCGTAAAATCCCTGCTGAGCCGTCGGCTGACAGGGCGCACTGTGCAGGGACCACCCTGTCTTTCCTCCGCTCTCCCCTATGGGGGATCGGATGAACACGGACCGTATGTCCGTGTTCACCCGATCCGCCAGATGGAAGAAAAATAGGATTTTCTTCCGTCCGAAAAATCGGATCATTGCGGAGGCGGGTGATTACGGGTGTCAGCATACGGCCGAGAGCAGAGATAACGTCACCGACGGCTCCTTACATATCCTGTGGACATTAATTCCTTTGGGGTGCATGTCTTGGAATTTTTTTTCTCTGGATTGTCATTTTGCACATTAGGATTTCACATTTGCATGAAGACCTTTTTTCACTATATGAATTTATCAATTATTTGGGCTTTATTCATTTAATATTGGGCATTAATATTGGGCATTAATAGCCCTCTTTGCACTGTTTTATTAATTTTCACTTTATGCACTTTATTGCTGTACATAATTGAATTTTAGTATTATTACCACTGTATATTTATTGATCATTAAGTGTTTATGTAATATTAGTGAGCACATTGCACTTTTTAGATATTTATTGGTAAGCGCCCCAACAACCCCTTATACTCATATACTATTAGGGCCTGATCCACAGCCAGCGGGTGTAAATTAAATATTCGGATTTAAGTTACACCGCCGGAAAATTTCTACCTAAGTGCCCGATCCACAAAGCACTTACCTAGAAATTTTCGGCTGTGTAACTTAAATCCGGCCGGCGCAAGGCGTTCGTAATTTAATGGGGCGAGTCCCATTTAAATTAGGCGCGCTCCCGCGCCGGACGTACTGCGCATACTCCTGACGTCATGTTCCGACGTGCTTTGCGCGGTTTTACGTTGCGCTGGGTTTTGAGAATCGAGACGGGCGTAAAAAAAAAAACGAGTTGCGGCGGCAAAAAAAAAATTTGAAAAAAAAAAGACAGCGAGCCGGGATAGAAGGATCTGCTTTTACAAGGTCTAAACAGTTTAGGCCTTGTAAAAGCAGCCCTAATATTGCGACGGCAAACTAATACTTACGGAGAAAAAACGAAGCGTAAAAGCTTTGTGGATCTCCGTAAGTGCTAATTTGCATACCCGAAGCGGCATTTCAACGAGAAATGCCCCCAGCGGCGGCTGCGGTACTGCATCCTAAGATCCGAGAGTGTCCCTTACACATGTCGGATCTTCTCCCTATCTATGTGAAACTGATTCTGTGGATCAGTTCCATAGATAGAAACAGGGATACGCCAGCGTATCCCTTTTGAGGATCAGGCCCTTAGTGTGCGAACATTACCTAGTTGTGGCCGCTGCCTAGTTAGTAATCCACCTTAATTTATCTTTGGTGTTTTCAATTGTTATTATTTAGTAGCTATTCTCATTTATTAGTGTGGTTTGCGCATTAGTTCCCCCCATTTTGCAAAAGTTGTATAGTGTGTGTCCAGCTTAAGAATTGATTCTGTTTGGAAGCCAAAGCATAGTCACACCCAATAATTGATTGGATTTAGATTTTTCTTCTGTTTGCTCACTTTGCAAATTGATAAAAATAAACAATTCAAATTTATATTTTTGAAAGCATTTAAACTTTACAGCATTTCTCCCATTTTTGTGCACTTATCTATAATAACATGAGAAGCAGTGTAACACATGAAAACCTTATACAGTATGGGCCAGATTCACATAGATGAGCGACGGCGTAACGTATCTTAGATGCGTTACACCGCCGCAATTTTTCATCGCAAGTGCCTGATTCACCAAGCACTTGCGATGAAAACCTACGCCGGCGGCCTCCGGCGCAAGGCGGGCCAATTCAAATGGGCGTGTGTCATTTAAATTGGGCGCGCTCTCGCACCGGACCTACCGCGCATGCTCCGTTTCCGAACTCCCGCCGTGCTTTGCGCGAAGTGACGTCATTTTTTCGAACGGCGACGCGCATAGCGTAATTCCGTATTCCCGGACGGCTTACGCAAACGACGTTATTTTTTAAATTTCGACGCGGGAACGACGGCCATACTTTATACAGCAATACGATTGCTGTGTAAAGTTAAGGCACCAAAAAAAAACGACTAACTTTGCGACGGGAAACTAGACTAGCGACAATGTAGCGAACGCGAAAAACCTTTGGGAATCGCCGTAACTCCTAATGTGCATACCCGACGCTGGTTTACGACGCAAACTCCCCCCAGCGGCGGCCGCGGTATTGCATCTTAAGATCCGACAGTGTAAAACAATTACACCTGTCGGATCGTATGGCTATCTATGCGTAACTGATTCTATGAATCAGTCGCATAGATAGAACAACAGATACGACGGCGTATCAGGAGAAACGCCGTCGTATCTGCTCTGTGAATCTGGCCCTATGTTCTTAAAATTATTTAGGAATTCAAATTAGTCATACATTGGAGTTGAGTTAACCCATGCATCTTTACACTGCTAAATGTGGCCGGGGCATCTAGACCAGTGGTCATCAACTCCTGTCCTCAGGGCCCACTAACAGGCCAGGTTTGCAAGATAACTGAAATACATCACAGGTGATATTATTTGCTGCTCAGTGATTGCAGTATTCTAGTCTGCATTTCCCCAAGGTAATACAAAAAATCTGGCCTGTTAGTGTGCCCTGAGGACAAGGTTGATGACCGCTGATCTAGACTTCAACGACCTCTGGTCAAGGAAGAGTTAGAATAAACCTATCATGGGAAAAATGTGGAGGCATGTAACCCCCTGTTCCCCATTTACTGATGTATTTATGGACTCCACAGTTTACTGCTTGTCATTAAAACATCCCAGAAAATCTACAACTAAAATAGATTTCTTTGTTTTAAGTAGGAGAAGACTTAGAACTTCTATGGGAGTTTTTGTGACAGTCCATATTCTGTTGGAGAATAATTCCAGTTTTCTGTCACAGAAATGATGATCATCTAAATAGGAAAAAATATATTTTTTTCCCCAAATGACACATTGCAAACCCCCCCCCCCCCCCCCAAAAAAAAATGCTTTTTTAGCAGAGATTATAATTGCCATTATTATTATTAAGCTGCAGGAAGTAATGGCAAATCTTCTAGAGAAGGTTATTGCCCCCTTTCTGCCAAGTTGACAGTGACTGTCATTGCAAGAGTTAATATGAAATCTGATGCGGTCAGAAAGAGGTTTTAACCCTTCCCCGTGCTACCCCAAACTAAAAGAAAATATCTTGGCTGGATTTATATTTTAGGACCTATGCAATGCCTGTTCCCACAAAATGTGTTGCATTGCGTCTTGTTTTCTTATGAGCTCTTTATGGGGCTCAGTGCACCAAATAATGTCCCTAACACATTTCTGGCCAAAGTAGCATGCAACAACTCATGTGTGTAAGTATTTATATCTGTGTGTTGTGGCCTGCTGAAATGTCAGATGGGTAATTAACTGCATTGACATGTGGAGGCCCATTAGAAAAGAATGGGATGTCCCCCAAAAAGCAGGTACAACATGTGTTACCAATGTGTGTCAACCTACATGAACATGCCCATCAGTGTATGCGGTATCGTGCAAGCACAATTGTGAATTTAGCCTCTAGGTCAGATAAAAAAGAAAGTTCATAGTCTTTGCCATCTCTGCCAGTAGGATATTCCATCCAGGCCATCAAAATCTAATGACCCTGACCTGTCTTGATCATGTTATTGGAACCTTTGACATGACGTCAGAACATTTGACTGAACAAGACCAAACATCCTGACCGCATCTTGATGTGTAAGTGATCCTAATGCTTGCCAGTCATTGGAATTTAGGCCTCTGGGAGCTCCTCAGACAAGCTACACATTTTGAAATCAGACCTCTTTGAAAATAATTAGGGGAAATGAAAACACACTTCGCCTCGGGGCCCTGTGTCCACCACACCCTTTGACAGCAAAAAGACTGGGCACCCGATTACATTGTAATATTTAGCCTGCCAGTTTCTCAAGCAGTCGGGGAGAGGGTTAACCTTTGAAGCTGGGTAGGAGGAAGAGAGCACTTGTACTCATTATTCCTGTTCAGTTCATCTTCAAAAAAAAGAAACTATTTTAACAACATAATTAAGTTCACCAAAGAGGGACGATTTTCTTTAAGGCCGTGTTTATTTTTCCCACGGTGCTTTTAACTCTGTTATAATATTGGTGTAGGTGAAAGGGGTAATCTGCACTTACCTGTCATTAAATTACAACTTCCAGCTGGGGTCAAAATAATTTTTTTTTTGCAGAAAAATGTAAATATTTGAAACATGTTGGATAACACGTGGCCAATTCAGTGGTGTCCTTATAACCCATGTTATTCAGTCAATGTAGAGCTAAACCCTAACTAAGGGTCATTTTGTTTGCAAAGGCACCGTGCATTATAACAATTGCCATTATTATTATTATGAAAATATGTTTGTACCCTCTTTTCATCCTTTGTTGTAGCTTGGTGCTGCTGATCTGCAGCATCTTTGCAGCTACATTTTGTCTACATGCACTCGCTCTGTCCATGGCTACATAATATTGCTCTGGATGGGCCTCTTCTAATTGACAATAATGGTTTCCACGCAGGCATAGCTGCTTTAGTCTACACTGGAAGGGCATGTGACAGGTTAATAAAACAGGAGAGCAAGTGGGAGGTAGGGATAGAGAAGCAACTGACTGGAAGATCTTCATGGCAGGATCACCAGGTATTATTTTAATAGGCTGCAAATTTACCAAGCTTGAAAATTACTTTTTAAATTACCATAATCATTTTAATGATTATATGAGATTTTAGTAATGGGGTTTAGCTTTACTTTAAATTGTGTCACTAGACTGAGCTAGTTTTGGATAGAGTGGCAAAGTCTATTTAAGACCCTTGCTCCCGGGGTTGGCGCGCATTTCACATGTGTATAGAGTAGGGACGGGTTACCAGTCTGTCAGGGAGAGTGCTTAGCTCAGGGAGACATTCCAGAGGAGTAAGGAAGGTGCAGGGGCACGCCATCCTTCCTGGAAGCCTCCCCTCCTGGGAAAGGACAGGCCAGGCCTCATTCTGATCTGACAGCTGTCACTTTTACAGTGCTGGGAGGAAAAAAGGAACCCCCCTTCTACCGCCAACTGCTGTGGCTCCTGGGCTATCCCATTCCTCTGGGTTTCTGCAGATGGCTTCCCACAGAAGAGATGGAGAAACATCTGTTTTCTGATCTCCTCTGTGATGAATAAAGCCGGAAGTGACAAGAATTTTGTCACTTCCGGTTTCGGAGTGCCATTCCCTTGTTGTTACAGAGTTGTGTTTGATGAGCTGCTTTGATGAACTGGGGAGACATTAGGGGTATACCTGCCACCTGCCCAAAGCTATCGCAAAGGGGGCTTGTTCACCCACTTGTGAAGTTAAATGAAATTGTACAAAGTGTAAAAAAAAAACACAATATAAATAAAAATACAAACGCGTACGTAGGTACGGCAAGCATATGTAAAGGGTGATTGCACCACACATGTGAGGTATCGTCAATAACATTAGAGGGAGAGAAATAATTCAAGGGCCATCATTCACTATCACCATTTCACATGTTTGGTATCTATTTTAAAAAAATGGATATTATATTATGATTGTGTGCACTAAAATTCATTTAAGTGTGTTGCGGAAAATGTATTCTATGTAATTTGCAGGTAATTTTTTATTTTAACATGTATGTAAACAAACAAAAAAAAAACCCTAGACAGCTACTGGTTAAACAATTTACTTTTTGCTGGCTATCTTAAAGGTTTTTTTATTTTAGTATCATTATTGGGTTAACAAAAGCAACAGTTGGAGAAATGTACTTCCATTGAAATGCCAAGTGTTTCCAAGTGATAAAAGTTCCTGAATATCATTACTGTTTAAACACATTACAGCTGCGTAATAGATCTGTAACCAGTTATCGAATGACGCCGCAAGATGCACCATTGTTTATTGTTTCCAGTTCATCCGTATAGATGAGCTTCTACACACACGTGTTGTAATGTCTTAAATAAGAAACATTCTTTGATCCATTACCATTCTCATAAATATGCTTGTATTCTGCTCTGATACTTATTATCAATTGTATAGAAGTTTGTATACTGTAAAAATGCCTTCCATAGTTGTAGATGTCATACAGAGTGTATAAACCGCAAAAATAGCTTACATTATTGATGCTTTACTGTTGCCTGCTAGCATGTTATTTTAATTTAAAGGGTGATATTGCCATTAGCAGATGCTCCTTGGCACGTTATACCCCACCAGGTCTACCAGATCATTCTTTTAATGTTTATGTGGCTGCTGGCAGTGAATCTACAGTATGTCACAGGGCAAAAAATGTAAAGTGAATCTGTGATGACCTAAATATGGTAACTGCCACTGCCCATTTTTTAGACCCTAAACACATGTGCGTTCTTTCATTTTAGCTTGTAAATGTCTGTCTGTAAATGAGAAGCATCAGTACAAATTGATTGTCAAATTATCTTCATGTAGCACCCTCCTAGTTAGGCTGTTAGTTAAATTTAGTTATTCGCTTCACTATAGTTAGTGAAGTGGTTGTTTCCAGTTAGGATGCTAGGTATATTTAGTTTGGCTCCACTGTAGTGACTGGAGTAGTCGTTGATTGGTCTGCTCAGGATTCATAGGCTGGGAGTTTGATTGCCTCTCCCCGACTTTGGAAGAAGCTTCCAGAGCATAGGGAGGGATATTCAAATGCTCAGCTGAATATTTATCATACCCTGGCCAATCCCTGGAAAGGGGCATCCAAGAGGGGGCTGGGAAGGGGATAAATGTGTAGGATCCCTGTACAGATTGCTTTTTCCTCATCAGGGAGGGTCCCAGTACTCCTGGGGCTACTGCTCCTAGGAGAAGAATCACTAAGATAAGACATCACTGTTTGAGCTTCAGCATTTGCTGCACTAAGGGGCCAAGGAGAACAACTAAAAAAAGGATACCTGCTGAAGGACGCTATTTCAAAGTCCAGGTCTGGAGAAGAATTTTGTCCTCTCCCTCTTTGAGGATCTACCTGAGGACTGGGTGGCAAACGACTCCTAGCACATGGTGAGTAGGGATCTTACTGGGGACTGACAGTTGCAAATAAAGATCAGAGAACCAGTTGTCAATGATTGCCCTGTGGTCTACAGCTGTGGGGCCTTCGATATACTGACATTCCCAGCTACCTCAAGAGAAGCTGATATTGAAAGACTAGAGGGAAGCTAGTTTGTTTGCTGTTGCCGCTGGTAATTTTTGAGTATCCTGTGATCCTAAACCCCCTCCCTCTGATAACGTTTTTTGAGCAATAAATCCGCGAAACCCATCCCCTAGACTGAACATTAATTGTCGGTGCACTTGGGTGACTGGCGGCTTCTGTACTATTCAGGTAAAATCTGTCTGTGTCAAGTAGCCCCTTCGGAGGTAAGCACTATATTCATTACAAGACATCTTTCAATATAGTGCCGACCAGGGTTGCCCAAGCGTGCATTTTTGTGCCAGTGGAAGAAGGTGGGCATACACGGACCAAATTTCATAAGTTTCCTGCTGAATCAGCCGAAACTTAAGCTGTGGGACTCCCTACTGGGCTGGCACCACCTGGCTCAACTAACTTTGATCTCAAGATACAGTAGCTGGCAGCGGAAGATTCATCCATCCACACTGTGTAACGTGGAAAGATGAATCTGCTAAGATTCCTTTTGTTCAGCCTGCAGACTGAATGAATTATATCTGTGCATGTTTGACCAGCTTTACTTTTATATCAACGAAAAACAATATTAACAGGCTTCAAAAATAGGCCCCTAGATTTTTTTCTCCTGAGCAAGCTGGTCTGGGAATGTTTGGAAAAGTCACACTTACACCTAAGATTGTTTTCTTCTGTCAACCAAGTAAGTCAGGCAATGATCATCATATGTTTGTGATCATGGTGTCACTAGACAGCTGTTATTCCATATTATTACCCAGAGGCCAATCATGGTTCTTGGTCATGTGAATAATATGGTGATCAGTACATTACAACAGTAAAAAGTTAATTGTAAATTTTTACTCTGTATTTAGCCCCCTGGTCTCAACCTGTCACCCTGAGGGCCACATGTTGTCCTTTGGTGGTTGTCGTGTGGCTCTTGGACCTCAGTAATCTGGAATGGGAGCATTGCTATGGAAAGATGTGCTTCAGCAGTGATCTCTACTAGCCTCATGTAACAGGCCCTCGGTCACTTTGTTTCTTGAAGGATGTCTCCCAGTCCTCAACAACACCTGTTGCATGTCTTCAGTCTCTGACCATCATTTCCTCTAGTATATCTGCCATCTTTCACAGCCCGATCTACTAATACATATATTGAAAATTAAGTGTGGCCCTTTGGTAATGTCAGGGGCTGTGCTGGAGGCCCATTATACATCGTTAGTACATCGTAATACTACTAACCCTGCAAAAAACAATAGTACAGCTACGGTAGTTGAAAAATGACAAATTAACTATAGCTGTGTGCAGGAAAAGCAGTAATCACATCACATTACATAACCAGGAAAAAAAACAAAAAAAAAAACGTTTCATTGGGGCATTTTGTACATAAATACCGAACAAAACACTCACAGTGTTGCCATGATTGCAGATATAGAAATTTATAATTTGATTGCTGTTTGCAATGGGTAGATAATTTTAAACATTTTAAATTAGAACATGGCTCGTTTAGCAATTAGCTATCTCAGTTTTTAGCAAAAGTGAAATTGTTTTTTTTAAAGTGACAATGAAATATTAAACGCAGAGCTACCCTGTAAAAGAAGAAATGTAATACAGAAAAACTGGAGAGAATTGGTACGAATAAACACAACAAAATCATTTATATAAATCAATTGTATAAAACAGATGTTTTCAAATACATCTATCGAAATTATTAAAAATGAATGCTTCCCCTCGACATGTTTTGCCAAATATTTGCACAGCATCTTCAGGAGTATATGCATCAATCTGAATTAAACAATAAAGAATTCATGAAAGAAAATGTACAAAAAATGGATAAGCAATAATAACTATAATCATAACATAATAATTCAAATAATACAAAAAAGAATACACATCAGTAATAATACATATTGGTGTACATGATAAAGTGCTTTCTTGTACTATGCCCTCAGTAATTCCACTGGCATTAGCATTGTCATAATTTTTCCGAAAGTAGCCGAACGTCGGTGCGCAGGCGCCATATAGAGCCGCGCCGACGTTCGGCTTCTTTCGGCTACTCGTGACGCGATGGATGCGACCGTCGGAAGCCTGTCGGAAGACTGTCAATCAAAATAGGAACGCCCAGTCCCGAAGACCATACCCGGAAGCGGCGGAGAAGATCGCTCTCTACAACGATAAGTACAGCTTTGATTTTAAAACAACTAGCCGATTCCCCTAGACAAAATGAGCATCAATCTAAGGGTAAATTTTTTTTGAGGGGGAACTACCGCTTTAAAGGAACCTATTTAGAAAATAAAAAAACAACCTTTACAACCCCTTTAAAGCTCTTCTTCGACAGGTTACCTCTATCCATATTATTAAATTGTAGCAACAAGGTCGCTTTAAAGCAGATTGGCTCTGGTTAGTAACAGAAGCAACATTAGAACCTGCCGACAGATCAGCGCTTCACTTATTTGTAGTCGCCATTCCGCTTCATTTGAGTTCTTCATGCCCAATTTATTGTATCCATTATGCACTGACCCTGGGAACAGGTCTTTGAAACAAGTAAAAAAAAATGAATGAAAATAGATCGCAAGGGTTTTCAAAGATGACAGGCATTTAAAGCACTTAAAAGCCAAGCTGTGATATGAACGAACCTCCTGGGCAAATGATATACCAGACAAGCCGTCATTTCGTATCAGGCTTCAGCCCGGTGGCGGTCTCACCCACTTCCGCAATACTCATAAAAGACTGGAAAGCCATACAAAGCAACACTTACATCATTACATCACTCATCCCACCAGTAAGAGCAATGACATCATACCATCACAATGTCACCAACACCACTCAAACATCAATAAATAAAATAAAACACAAACTGCTAGCTGAAGGCTTAAAGATTCCTTGGTGAGATGACTCATCTACGAAAACCGTGTTTTCAGGAAGCACCGAAAATACAATTCAGATTCCAGACGTGTGCTATGGAGATTATTAAATAAATAAGTATGTCTCGGAGGAAGAAAATAAATAAGTACTGTGTGTCAAACACAAAACATGGCTTGGGATTACTTTAATATATTTTGTTTAAAATATATGCAGCTGTAGGGGTGACTCCTTATTGATTCAGTCAATGGTGCAATCCTGAATAAATGATAAATCTGGAATTCAGTGATGAGTTCATACTCTGGTCATATCTGGTCATATCTATCGATGGCACATGGATACTGTATGTGATCATGGGCACAAACATTTTTTGGAAATGAAGGTTTTGCTTTGTTGTTTACTGTGTATATGATTATACTTGAAAACTAAAACAAAGGAACATGCTGTAATTCGAAATCTAAAGATGTTTATAGACACCAAGGATGAATTTATGTCCATGTACATGAAACTGAGTTACTTTCTAGATTGATACTGTTATGCCTCGTACACACGTTCAGACTTTTGACCATGCAAAAGTCCGCCGTGAGTCTGTCGGAAGTCCGACGGAAAGATAGAGAACAGGTTCTCTATCTAAGGTCCGTCGGACTTCTGACAAAAAAAGTCTGGCTGTGTGTATGTGGCATTAGGGGTAATAAAAGGGGGCCACCTTATTCACTACAGGCTACAATGAAAGTATAAACGATTGCGCAAGGATTTCTAATCCTACCAAACCTTGTCTTCCATGGCTCAGTGCTATTGAGAGTTGTGCCGTAAAGACTGAATTTTTGATCCATCAAAAAGGTTTAGAATAGTGTTCATGGGCAGCTTAAAGGAGTTGTAAAGGTGTGTAAAAGGAAAGAACGCGGTGACGTCATTGCCAAATTTGACAAATCAGCATTAACAAACATGGCCATCTTGGTCTTCCATCAGCCACATAATACCAATATCTCGGCTGTGAAGTCAGCAGCTCTAACTGTCAAAAAAGCAGCCTGAATCAGTGTTCATAAACAACATAACCACAAAGATCCTCAGTGGAAGCGCTGAGGGATTCTATAAGTCTGTACAGCCACAAACCAGTGTTGTGAAAGCTGGTGGCTGGTAGTTGTAATTCCACATAGATGAAAGACCAAAACCGCAGTTAAAATAAATATATGAGATGTTTATTGGTCCAACAAGACACAACCTGAAGATGGGCCAAGCCCGAAATGCATCGTCATGATGACCGCCTTCTGAGAGATTGCTCCACGGAACGTTGTTGCTATCCCCTGTTGTCTCTACACACACCGCCAGGAAGCTGTGTCTACCCATCCCCTACCTGAAGCTCCCTGGATTGTCCTGGGATTGATCGGCGAGCCTACAATTTTACTGCACAGCCTTATGATATCTTTGGCTGCCAAATACATCCCTGGCTTTTTGCACCTTTGCCTGCCAAATACATCCCTGGCTTTTTGCATTTTTGCCTGCAAAATAGATTGCTAGCTTTTCCACATTTTGCCAGAAGACCATTACAGTGGTATACATTGGGCTCCTTACCATATCCTTTACACTGCAATCGGCTTTTTCCATCTGGGAGACACCATAGTGACACTGTACTACTCTGAGGGAGGGGGATAATCAGAGATTATTATTTTTTTACACTTTGATGCTACAGTGATGATCACTGTAACAGCAATGTTTGAACTGACATGAATGTGTTATATTCATAACAGCTGTGATTTTTTATTATTATAATTTTTTTTTTTTACTAGTAATGGCGGCGATCTGCGATTTTTATCTGGACTGCGACATTATGGTAGACAGATCGGACACTTTTGACGCATTTTTGGAACCATTGACAATTATACAGCGATTAATGCTATTAAAATGCACTGATTACTGTGTAAATGTCACTGGCAGGGAAGGGGTTAACACTAGGGGGGCGATCAAGGGGTTAACTGAGTTCCCTAGTGTGTGTTCTAACTGTAGGGGGATAGGACTGACTGGAGGTAATGACGGATCGTGGTTCCTAGATAGTAGGAACTCACAATCTGCCTCTCCTGGCAGAACTGGGATGTGTGTGTTTACACACACATGTCGCTGTTTTGCCTCTCGTGTCTGCAATCGTGCGTGGCCGGCGGTCTTCGGCACCCCCAAAGTGCAGCTATCCCGCTTAAAGGAGCCGACATACAGCTATGACAACTCGCGGGATTGTGCCGACCTGCCGCACTTAGGGTGACCACATTTCCAAACTACCATTCAGAGACACCCTTTTACCAAAAATCAGCTTGTGGTGTAACGAATCACAGCACAGTGATTGTACATAAGAGGCGGAATTTATGATTTCTCCAATCACATCAGGGTGCGGGGACTGTGCTCCTCCAGGCATTCCCGGCCAGGACAAGTAATGTCAGTGAGTAAAGCGGTGATGTGGCGGCCTTTTTTTGGGGGCATTAGTTTGGCTTGGGGGATGGCTGTGTGAGCTTCATTCCGGGACACTGTATTGTCCTGGAATGAAGTTGCCCGGGACATGTGGTCACCCTAGCCGCACTATAATAATGGAGGCTGGTCGGCAAGTGGTTAAACCCAAAACCAAAAATTGTATATATTGCAGCTTAGTGGCTGTATTACTCTTCTTTTTTTTTAAGCTTTTTCCCCTGGTGATCTGGCCAGTAACACACCTCTTGACCTCCCACTCTAAATGAAGGAGCATAGGGGGCAGATTTGGACGGTAGCATCATCAGTCTGGGGGGGGGGGGTTGTGTTTACTAGCAGATTTAAATACAGTACAATGCTTTTGGGTTTAATACTGAAAGCTGCAGAAAAAACACACAGAGCTCATCGTCCCTGCTCAGTTACTGGGCAATCGCGGGTGCCTGGCGGCCATCGCGGCCGCCGGGCACGCGCACTGTGTTCCCAGTAACGCGATGGGTGCGCGCGCCCCCTACCAGCTTCTAATGACAGGATGTCGTATGACGTCCTGTCAGAACAACAGGGTATTCCGCCCGCCGTCATTTGACGGCGTGCGGTTGTAAGGAGGTTAAAGATTGAGAATTGCTAAAAAAAAGTGAGGTAAAATGTTATGACTAAGCATCTATCCATGATGTGAAACATGTTAGCTTTTTTGTCCCCTATGTCCACTTTCTACCATTGATTGCAGTGTTGCATGAATTTTTGGATGTTATACAGCTTTGGATTTTATCCTTTGTTAATTTTGTTTCAATAAATCAGAGTGCGGCAGTCCAGGAACATTTCTTTTTTCCAGAGGTAAAATGTTAAAGCTCTTATATGAGATTTTTGTGACTAGACCTGCTCTAAAACTTTGGACTCACTGTATATACAACACACAAGTAGCCACACACACCCTGTCAGGAAAGAATTCAGATTTGTAACTTGGAAAATATACAAGAACACATTAAAGCTTTTTGTAACATCATTTAGGTTTGCTTTCATGCCCAGGAAACTACAAATTGTCCATTACTGGTCTTTGTAGATAAATTACACAAAGTAACCAAAACGCTCTAATTATTGTTCAAGCCATTATTAAAGGGCATATTTGTGTCTTGCCTGGACAGGTATTGTAGACTTGGGAATCCTAGACACTTGCCTATAAATCTGTTTAGAGATATAAAAACTATTAACTGAACTCCAGGCAGATATTAAACATATTTAAAGTAAAAAGCCATCATTTATATTTTTTTGAAGGGACATGGTTAAAATGTTGTTAGATTTTTTTCCCCATGGAGGAGATTTCGCCTCACTGAAACACAGACAGTGAGCAAATAATCCCTATAAATTTGGTTCAGATGTCCTCTTATCTCTTATACAGTTGTCACCAGAACAGGGTCCCCATTGGTAGGTCCCCCTCACCTTCTGCGCTGGTGACAGCTGTACATTTTTTTTTTTTTTTTTTACCATCGCTTTTTGATCCAGTGGCACTGATTACCAGGACAAACAGAAAAACTAAAACCAAAACGAAAAAATATATTTTGCTTTAAATATATTTTTATACCATTTAGTTTTTTTAGGAAATCACTAAATGTACTTTTTAAAAACTTCTAGTTTGGCCCGGATTCACGTAGAATCGCGTATCTTTGTGCGGGCGTAACGTATCCTATTTACGTTACGCCTCCGCAACTTTTACAGGCAAGTGCCGTATTCTCAAACAAAAGTTGCGGCGGCGTAGCGTAAATAGGCCGGCGTAAGCCCGCCTAATTCAAATGTGGTAGATGTGGGCGTGTGTTATGTAAATTTTATGTGACCCCACGTAAATTACGCTTTTTACGAACGGCGCATGCGCCATCCGTGAAAGTATCCCTGTGCGCATGCTCTAAATTAACCCGCAAGAAGCCAATGCTTTAGAACGACTTATGCAAACGACGTAAAATTTTCAAAATTCGACGCGGGAACGACGTCCATACTTAAAGCGGAGCTCCACCCCAAAGTGGAACTCGCACTGATTGGAACCCTCCCCCCCTCCGGTGCCATTTGACACCTTTCAGGGGGGAGGGGGGTGCAGATACCTGTCTAAAGACAGATATTTGCACCCACTTCTGGCCCAGCATTCACGGGCAAAAGACGGGCATTGCATTACATCCCGTCACCCCCCGTTGTGTGCTGGGAACACTCGGCTCCCAGCACACAGCGGGAGCCAATCGGCGGGCGCAGCGCGACTCGCGCATGCGCCGTAGGGAACCAGGCAGTGAAGCCGGAGCGCTTCACTTCCTGGTTCCCTCACAGTGGATGGCGGGGGGGCAGCAGAGTGACGAGCGATCGCTGGACAGGATCCAGGACAGGTAAGTGTCCTAATATTAAAAGTCAGCAGCTGCAGTATTTGTAGCTGCTGGCTCTTAATATTTTTTTTTGGCCGCACATCCGCTTTAACATTGGTACGCCTCATCTATGCCTCATATAGCAGGGGTAACTTTACGCCGGGAAAAGCCTAACATAAACGGCGTATCTGTACTGCGTCGGCCGGGCGTACGTTCGTGAATTGGCGTATCTAGCTGATTTACATATTTCTAGGCGTAAATCCGCGTACACGCCCCCTAGCGGCCAGCGTAAATATGCAGTTAAGATACGACGGCGTAAGAGACTTACGCCGGTCGGATCTAATACAAATCTATGCGTAACTGATTCTAAGAATCAGGCGCATAGATACGATGGCTCGGACTCAGAGTTACGACGGCGTATCTGGAGATACGCCGGCGTAACTCGTACGTGAATCCGGGCCTTCTAGTTTAAGTTTTTTAGAATTCTGCTTTATTTTATTGAAAGTTTCCCTATAATCCGTATAGTGGCCGAACTTTGATTGAGGGTCAGAAGTCAATCGGGGCTCTGTTTGTAGAGGTCTTTTGGTCCTAACACAATGGGGTTGATTTACTAAAACTGGAGAGTGCAAAATCTGGTGCAGCTTTGCATAGAAACCAATCTGCTTCCAGGATTTGTTTGTCAAAGCTTAAAGGAACAAGCTAAAGTTAGAAGCTGATTGGCTACTATGCATAATTGCACCAGATTTTGCACTCTCAAGTTTTAGTAAATTAAAGTAAGTGTGCTGCTGCTGTGCAGTCATCAAGTGGGAATGGCCGGGGAGGTTTTTTTTTTTTTTTTTTACCAATGTGTAATTGCAGTGGATGTCAGGGAACTGGCTGTGTTTTCTGGTGGGGGTGTCTGGGTGACAACACTGGCTGAAGAGAATTGTTAATACTAAGAGAATTTACATTTATATATTTCAACTCCAGTATTTACATTTTTTTTTACTTTTAATAGCTGGGAGAAGAGGATGACTTCTGTGCTGACACACTGCCAAGTCTTTAGGGGTGACATGGATAATATTTAGATATTTTATTTTAGTTTTTATCTTTCAAAGTGAAACTATATGGGTATTAATTTTTGAATGTTTATAGGTTAATATTTATTATCGCTGTTTTGTCATTTTCAAAATAATTTTTATTAGGTTAAATAATACATACAAATTTATTTTTTCAAATGTCTCCCAATTGTGAGTGCGGTACTTTAGTGTTTTAGGCTACTTGCACACTGAAGCGCTGGGTGCGCTGGCAGTAAAATGCCGCTATTTTTGGCTGCGTTTTTACCGTTATGTTTGCCGCGATTTTCGGCCGCTAGCGTTGCGGTTTTAACCCCCACTAGCGGCCGAAAAAGGGTTAAAACCGCCCAAAAAAATGCCTCTTTGCGGCGTTTTGTGGGCAGGTTAGAGGCGCTACCCCATTGTTTTCAACGGGCAGGAGCGCTATAGGAGCGGTATTTTTACCACTCTTACCGCGCCTCAAAGATGCGCCTGGCAGGACTTTTTTAGCGTCCTACCAGCGCAATGCAATGGTGTAAAAGCCCTCACTGCATTTTTTTTTTTTTTTATATATGGCTGGTTCACACCACAAAAAAGCACTCCAGATCCGTTCCGGATGCGTTTTTTACATGCAGATTTTCAACAAATTTTGACACACTCCCATTTGTTTTTGGTGCGTTTGTGATGCATCTCAGGGTCCATTCCAGGTGCTTTTTACTGCATTCCAGTACAGCCTGGTGCAGGAAAAATGCAGTATGTTCTACTTTTTCTGGAACTGAAAAGCCCTGGAACTGACTGCACATAGTGTGAACTATGCCATTGAAAACCATATAACCTACTTTCCAATGTGTTTTTTATGCACTGGACTGCATGTGGTGTGAACTGGCCCTTAGTGTACTTTCAATTAGCAAGCATGTAGCATTATTGTTGTAGTTCCCCTGAATGTGAAAAATTATGTTTTATGTGACATCCACAATTTATAAATTTTACCATTCTACGTATATCTTTATGAGGGAGCTTTGGTACCACTTCCCAAGCCTCCCTATTGGTCAGTGAGGTCTCACATCTCATTGAAATGCCAATGGTGAGCAAGATAGAGCCAGGCTCAGCTTTTAATGCTAATGTTTAGCTGCCTTTTATATGATTGTTTTGCTATGCAGTTTTTATTATGTATTTTTTGTCATATACCCTGTTGGAATTGGCAAAGTTTGTGACAGATTTACAGACAGGAATGGACTGGCCATCGGGACTACCGGGAGTTTCCCGGGGGGGCCGATGGCTCAGTGGGCCAGCTTCCGTGACAGCGGACCGCCACCCCCCTCCGCTTCTGTCCTGCCGCCCTGGGAGAGACCTTTCAAAGTGGTCCAGTCTGGATGAAGTCCAGGGCCAAATTTTTGTCCCAGTCCAGCATGTTATTTAATAATAAAGCCTAATTCCAAACTTTGATTTTTGATTTAGATAAAATGTCTGTAACATTTTTATTCCAGATTGAGCAGAGACCTTTTTGTCCCTGTGATACCGTACAATAAATGGGGGATTGGGAGCGAATGGGGGATGCACAGTTTAGACAAAAAAAAAGCACATATTACAGAAAAACATTGCCTGAAGTTCTAACTCTTTCTCATTCTAATAATAATGTTTATTGGATCTGTCTGCATCCCTTTTGGAGAGATTTTCCATCACTTCCTGTCCTGACAGGAAGTGAGGAACGGTCTCCTCAATGGGCACAAAGATAGAAATAAAAGCCTAAATTAAGCGCTAACCCATTTTCACTCCAAAACCACATAAATGGTTTTGGCTGAACTTTAAAAGGAACCCTGTCTACACAGAACTAGGTTAAAATTTTGAGTGTATTTTATGTAAACATTTGGCATCTATCGTATATTTGAGCTGATGTGTTTTAAATGGATATTGTAATGTAATCCATTTTACCTGGACCAATATTGAATTGCAATAAAACGAAGTATAAAATAAATTTGCCATCTAACTAACCAATGAAATAATTATTTTTTGTTTTTAACAGTGTACTGGATTTACTAGTTTAGATTATCATGCCGCAGTGGAAGCCTTTCTGTGCTTGCTTATATTTTTCCCATTGTCTTTTCTTCCCTCTAGTTCCTCCTCAGTTTGTAGACTTTCCTTTGGACGTAGAAGTGGATGTTGGAGAGAGTGTGCAGCTCATCTGCAGTGCTGAAGGGAGCCCCGTACCAATAGTGTCCTGGTCCCGCCATGAAGAGGGTCCAATAGTCCCATCTGGAACTACAGAGATTATCGGTGGCCTTGGGTCAAACACCGTCCATATGAAAAGTAAGGCACAGAATGCTGAAGCAGCACAAATAAATTTAATAGCACTACCTTTGAGAAATTAAACTTCCCAACTTTTTTAAGAACAAGAATGAGTAACATAGACAGGTGTCCATAACCATCAAAATCATTTTAAAGTCAAAGGGCCTGATCCACAAAGCAGATGCGCCGACTTAACTCGAGATACGCGGCGTAATTAAAATTTACACGGCACGTATCTTTGCGCCTGATCCTCAAAACGAGATACGCCTTAAAATCAGGTTTTTCCGTCCTACCTAAAATAATTACACCGGCGCTTTTTCGTGCGCAAATTACGCTAGACACGCTGCTGTTTTGATAGGCAAAGATGCAAATGAGGGAGATAGGGCGATCCACAAAATTAAGTGTGTGCACCGTAGATTACGCCCTGTGCGCTTCTGTTAGTTTCAATGTGTAAATTTACACTTTATAAAAGCAGCCCTAATTTTACACATGCCGTGTAAAGGTCAGCTAAAGCAACACCATTAAGGAAGAGCTGAGCACACACACTTGCTGGACTACAATCTAGACTAGTGACTTTAGTAACCGAGGGTACCCCCTCTTCTGAGGGAACAGCAGTCAGGAGACGCCTCGCAGAATGCATCTTTGCACAGTAAACACACACATTAATTATGTCACAATGATAATGCATGCATGCACACCACTGTGGTCCCTAGCACAGACACATCACATGCACATCTAATTGGATTAGATCCAAGTACCCCCCCCCCCGGTATTTGGGAGCAGTAACGCCCCGCCACGGCTCCAATTCTGTTACTGTGCATTCATACACCATTCAGGGACCTGGGATCACTTCTCCCTGGTCCTGGGGATCCCTTCTCCACCAAAACTGAGGGTGACACCCTTATTTAATCAGGAATGCCACCCCCCCACATTCACACATCATTCACACACATAAACCAAATCATAAGTACAGTATAATAAGCAAAATCATAAAAATATTTTAAAAAATCATAAAAATAAAAAAACAAAAGTACCCCTGCAAATTAATTGCGGCGGCGATTGCTACGTCTGGGCCGCCCACGGGCACGGACACGGCACGGCCAACCGGAGTATCTTCATGGGGGGGGGTGTGAGCAGGGGAGGGAGTATCTTCATGGGGGGGGGTGTGAGCAGGGGAGGGAGTATCTTCAGGGGGGGTGGGTGAGCACGGGAAGGAGGAGCCTCCCCTGGTGTCTGTCCTCCTGCTGGCCTGCCCTCCAAGGCCACGGCTATCCTTGTGAGACAGAGAGTGAGGGCAGCCGTATTGGCCTGGCCAGCCCGGGTATTGTCCTGGACAGCCCGGGTATTGTCCTGCACAGCCTGGGTCAGGGTAGTCACCTCCTGGGCCACGCCAGTTGTGGCGGTCTTCAGGTCCCACAAACATGTGATGACCGCCAATGAGTTTGTGGCCCCATCACTGAGTGACTCCTTCATTGCAACCAGGCTGTGCTCTATCTGGGTCAGAGTCTCTTTTATCTGACCCAGATGGCGGGTCTGCCGGGCATTGTCCTTCTGCAGACTGCCCGGCAGACGCTCGGCCACCCCCCTGGTCTCCTGGGTCGCCATCCTGCCTGCCCTGGGAGGAGGGGATAGAGTGACCCTTGTGGGTTGAGGCCTGTTGAGGGAGGAGTGGGAGGGGCTACCCCTGATGGTGGCCTGACTGCTGGCAGCCTCAGGGGTAGCCTCAAGGGTCAACATATCCGAGGCCAAAAGGACAATCTGCAGATCTTCTTCCTCCACCCCCTCAACCTCCTCATGAGGGGAGGTTTGGCCACTCCCCTCCCCTGGGGAATCCTGCCCTTCTTGTGACTCATCAGCAGCCTCTTCTCCTTGGGGTGGTGCAGCAGCCTGGCTGGCCTGATGGGCCTGCAATCTCCTGGTCATCTGTGGAGGACACAAAACAATCACAGGTTTGAGGATCCACACACTTGGCACATCTTCCCTTCCCCCACCCACACATGCTAATCACCAGATAGAAAAACCAAAAACTTACCTGGCCTCACAGGAACATCAGATTGATATCCACGCAGGCCCACCACCTGCTCTGGCTGGAAACACCGGGCCACTGCCCATTCCTCCTCACTGAGACGGATGGGGCAGGCTGGGCCTCCTCCAGTGCCTGTGGTATGGGCATTTATTTGGGCCACCTTGTTACGGACCAGGCTCTTTAGATCGTTGATCTTCTTTTGGATACCTGCGGGGGTCCTCATCTCCCCCCCCCGCCGCATTGATCTGATCCGTTATCTTTTTTATAATCGCCTTCCTTTGGGCCGGGGAGGTGTTCCGGCTATCAGGGCCATGCAAATATCGCCCATATAGGACAATGGCCCGAGCAAGGATTTGCTTCTCTACCTGTGAAAAATTGAGCTTCCTGCGCTTGGGTGCCATCACAGACACCACTCAGCAACAAGAATCAACTCACAGGACAAACTAACAAAAATACACACACAACAAACAAACAAAAAAACTCACAGAAGAAACACACAAAAAGCAAAACACACAAGCAGACAGCTACTACAAATTCAAAAACAAACACGCAAAAAACAAACACAAAATACAATCAGAAAAAAACAAACACAAAATACACTTAGCAGAAACAAACACCAACTACAATCTAATACTCCTCCAAAACTTCTCTATCGCACACAACTCACCAACAAACACCGACAAACGTTCAGAGCAGAAGCAACTTGCTCTAGGAAGGGTAACATAGGGAAATACTTTTGCAAGGGAAGTGTGTTTGTGTGGGGCTTTTTATACACAGGGCGATCCTCAAACTAAGTACGCTTGGCCTTTTACTTTTATCTCACTGATTACGCCAAGCCAAGTTCTGCACATGCCCAGTGAGCAGCAGATTTGTGCGCGCATGCGCAGTACGGCCGGTCCTTCATTTGCATGGAGTCACGGCTCATTACAATGAAGCACGCCCACTTCCTTCCCACTTGCATTAACCCCGCCTTACGCCTCGGGATTTAAGTTACGCTTGCGCAATTTAATGCGCAAATGCGCTGTGGATATGGCACTTACGACACCAAATTAGGGCGCCATAACTTAAATGACATAAGTTTTGACTAACTTAATTTGTGCCGCTGTTTGTGGATTACCCCCAGTGTTCTCTCCAGAAATATACTTCATCTGCTTTGTGATCGAGGCAGACAAAAACGATATTCTGCCCACACACTGGCATGCCTCCTAAGGAATTATTGAAATGTTTATTTTAAAGTAAATCTAAACCCAAGAACAGCAGTGGGGTATATTACAGTTTAAAGCATTATAAATGCAATTCTTTATTAAAATAATAAACATGTTATACTGACCTGCTCTATGTAATGGTATTGCAGCCTCTTCCTCCTCTTCTGAGGTTCCCCCCTGGTGCTGTCTGTTCCTCCTCTTCTGAGGTTCCCCCCTGGTGCTGTCTGTTCCCCCTCTTCTGAGGTTCCCCCCTGGTGCTGTCTGTTCCCCCTCTTCTGAGGTTCCCCCCTGGTGCTGTCTGTTCCCCCTCTTCTGAGGTTCCCCCCTGGTGCTGTCTGTTCCCCCTCTTCTGAGGTTCCCCCCTGGTGCTGTCTGTTCCTCCACTTCTGAGGTTCCCCCCTGGTGCTGTCTGTTCCCCCTCTTCTGAGGTTCCCCCCTGGTTCTGTCTGTTCCCCCTCTTCTGAGGTTCCCCCCTGGTGCTGTCTGTTCCTCCTCTTCTGAGGTTCCCCCCTGGTGCTGTCTGTTCCCCCTCTTCTGAGGTTCCCCCCTGGTGCTGTCTGTTCCTCCTCTTCTGAGGTTCCCCATTGGTGCTGTTCGTTCCTCCTCTTCTGAGGTTCCCCATTGGTGCTGTTCGTTCCTCCTCTTCTGAGGTTCTCCTTTGGTGCTGTCCATTCCCCCTCTTCTGAGGTTCCCCGCTGCTGCGGTCTGTTTCTCCTCTTCTGAGTTTCCCCACTGGTCCTATCCATTCCATCTCTTCTGAGGTTCTCCGCTGGTTCTGTCCATTTCTCCTCATCTGAGGTTCCCCGCTGGTCCTGTCTGTTTCTCCTCTTCTGTGTCTGCCCCCATAGCAAGCTGCTTGCTATGAGGGCAGACGTCTGAGCACGCTCCGAGCGCAGCTGTGGATATCTATAGACACCCACCGCTTGGCTCTGCCACGGCCCCCCACTTTCTGCTTACAGGGTTTGATTGACAGCAGTGGGAGCCAATGGCTTTTCCAGTGACACCTGTCGCCCTCATTTCTTGTCTTAATATCTTAATTTTCATGATACCCCAAGTGCATAAAGTAGTGCAAAATCTTTCAAACAGTGTCACAGACAGCAAAACACTCCTGACAGTACTTCTATTCTCATCATTTTCGGTCCAAAGATAAATAAAAAATGTTGGCTTAAGCATTAAGGATTGGACAAGTGTTAGCTGTAGGTTAAGAATTTAGTGCTCCTTTCAGGAGATGACTAAGTGTTTGTTTGGACAGGGGAATTTCAGTGTTGGGAGGTTTACTGAAAGCCCACTTGTTTTCAGCACTGAAAACCCAATGCCAAGAACTAACATACAGCAGTTTGCTGAACTGGAACATAAAGTTTATTCCATGCATGCTTATCGGTATCATCAAATATTAGTATCTTTGTTAACATTCTTTTCCTAGTTGCAAAACCAGAGGACACTGGAGTGTACGTGTGTGAGGCCCGCAATCCATTCGGCTGGGTACAAGCAGAAATCCTCCTAACAGTCACAGGACTTGGTAAGCGATATACTCCATGTTTGTATGTAGCACCAAGGCTTTTTTTCAGCGGGAACGTAGGGGAACGCAGTTCCGGCACCTCCAGCACTGAATGTATGTAATGGCAAGGGGTTTAGGGACTATTAATGCCAGCTGCTGGAATGGGTCTATTTTTGTGGGGCGGCAGGGGGTCTATTGTTGCTAAGGATGTCTATTGTTGCTGGTGGGAAATCCACTGTTGCTGAGGGTGGGTCTTGTGTTGCTGGGAGGGATCTAATGATGCTGGCTGCAGAGAAATCCATTGTTGCTGCTGGTGGTTCATTGTTTCTGGCTGCTGAAGAGTCTATTGGTGCTGGCTGCAGGGAGATCTGTTATTTCTGTTGGGATTTTTTTTAATGTTGCGGAAGGGAGTATTTTGTTGTGGGTGGTCCATTGTTTCCATCATCAACAAATGCCATACAAATTACTTAGTACCACAATTATTACTTGGCTCTGTATTCTCTAAAATGGACAGTACTGGGAGGTGGGACCATGGAATGGTGCAGGAGGTAGGTAGGGGGTGGAACCAAGGGACGGTGCAGGAGGTAGGTAGGGGGTGGAACCAAGGGACGTGCAGAAGGTAGGTAGGGGGTGGAACCAAGGGATGTGCAGGAGGTAGGTAGGGGGGTGGAACCAAGGGATGGTGCAAGAGGTAGGTAGGGGGTAGAACCAAGGAAAGGTGCAGGAGCTGGGTAGGGGTGGAGACAAGGGGTGACTTGGAAAGGGAGAGTTCCTGCACGTATTGTCTGAGAAAAAAAGCCCTGTGTAGCACACTTTGACAAGTATTATTGACCATTGCAGTAATATTTACCTTTTATTCCAGTGGCTCCGCAGGTGGGTAAGGCCCCATCGGAGATAAATGTCCTCGAAGGAAATCCTGTGTTGCTACCATGTACAGTGACAGCAGGAAACCCTCTTCCGGTACAGCGCTGGGTAAAAGACTCAAGACCTGTAAGTTAACTGGTAGAGAGAGGTGTACCTACAGTTCTACCTACCTGCTTCATGATGTGAATTTCAAAGGATACTTTTATTTTGCAACTGGCTAAAACAAACAGAATAAAGCCCCTATTAACACACATGTGGACCGTTCATTTCATCAGATCAGTCACGCCTGCTCTCTCATCCGCCCACACACTGAACCGCCTGGCCCGCCCACTCTCTCACACCCCCGCCCACAAACATTTGTTGTCGGAAATTCCGACCATGTGTACGCGGCATTGGGCGCTTGAATTCATTGTATGTTTTTTCCCAGATGGGTTGCCTTTAAGATCCAGAATATAGGCGTTAAATAATGTTTTTCTTTCAATGGTTTGCCTGTATATATGCACATGTACATCCCAGCATACAATACTTTATATTCAGAAACCAACTTTAGAGCATCAACTATTCAACAACACTTTAAGCTTATGCCTCCGGCAAACATTATACAGTAATTATATTATTTGATTGGCAGACTGATAAGTAAAATGTCAGCATTATAAAGTAACGCTATCTACAGACAGACAGGCCACTACCGCTATCTTTCAGGGTGCTGCTATTTGCTTCTCTTGCCTGTTTCTGAGTGCTGTGTAAATACTAACATAGGCCTCATTTAAATCTAAATGATTTACATGTGTCTGCGTTCTTCTTGTTTTCTTCACTCGTCAGCTGCAGTTTATTTGGCGCCATTCCATTGATGGAGCAGGTGGGCTGCACATAGAACCAGCCTTGAGAGAGGATGCTGGGAATTATGTGTGTGAGCTGTCCAATGCTGCCGGATCGACCAATCAAAGCATTTTTCTCAACGTTCATGGTGAGCACCACTACAGAAAATCGTGTAAACACTCACATATACCCAGTGAATGGAACAGCCTCACATGATACCCAGATGAAACAAATCTCCTTATATACGTTATACATGTATATCTGCTGTTTTCAACTTTATATATTCCCAGCCGATCGTCGCCGTTTCGAAAATCTAAACCCTCCTCAGTGCACCTCCCTAAATGTTGTTTCTAGGGACCAGTCCAACTGTTACACCCTGTCAGCAGTCATTAGCAACAATTAAAAACAAGTTTATGTGAAAGTAAGATTTTACCTGTTGTCTTTGCAGCCTAAGGGGGGTAAAACGAGTTTTAGCCACATGTTTTTACTGCCACTCTAACCACAAGTAAATGAGGTCCGAGGGCTTGTTAACATGGTAACATAGGTGGAAACAATAAGTGGTTGAGCATGATTTATTGCCCACAGGCTACCCACCTAAATATGGACCTGCAGCTACTCAGGGCTCTACGCTTGCTGTGGCAAAAATAAGATCCCCAGTCGCAGTATGCCGAATATGACCTATTCAAGTGAATTAGACCATGCCACAATGCAAATGGTTGTGGTATGGTGGTTCGGCTTCTTTTCAAGAAGGCACCCGTCTGTTCCTCCAAATCTCTATACACACTTTGGGGTTGATTTACTAAAGTTGGAGAGTGCCATATCTTGTGCAGCTCTGCATAGAAACCAATCGGCTTCCAGTTTTGTTTGTTAAAGCTTTAGGCTTCATTTCCATGGACGTTTTTACAGCCACTTTTTTTTGCCTTTTTTACAGCTTAAAGCGGGAGTTCACCCATTTATTACATTTTTTTTTTTCCCCCTTAGATTCCTGCTCGTTTTCTCTAGGGGAATCGGCTATTTGTTTTAAAATATGAGCAGTACTTACCGTTTTTGAGATGCATCTTCTTCCGTCGCTTCCGGGTATGGGTCTTCGGGAGCGGGCGTTCCTTCTTGATTGACAGTCTTCCGAGAGGCTTCCGACGGTCGTATCCATCGCGTCACTCGTAGCCGAAAGTTCGGCTTCTTTCGGAAAATCATGACGCGATGGATGCGACCGTCGGAAGCCTCTCGGAAGACTGTCAATCAAGAAGGAACGCCCATTCCCGCAGCCCATACCCGGAAACGACGGAGAGGATGCATCTCGTAAACGGGTAAGTACTGCTCATATTTTAAAACAAATAGCCGATTCCCCTAGAGAAAACGAGCAGGAATCTAAGGCTAAAAAGTGCTCTCTAAGGGTGAACCTCCACGTAAAAATGCATGTCCATGTTTTTTTTTTTTTTATTATTATTTTTTTTGTTTTGAGCCCGGAGCTCAAAAACGCTGCAGCAGCGTTTTTTAGCGTTTTTGAAAGTTTTTTTTTAGCGTTTTTGAGCGTTTTTTAACGTCTGGCGTTTCTACAGCTCTAAGGCTGGAGCTTCAGAACGCACTGGTCCTGTTTTTTTTTGCAGCTTAAAAACGGCTCAGCCATCTACAGCTCAAAAACGTCATGGTGGGCATGAGGCCATAGACTAATATGGAGAGCCATTTTTAAGCTGCAAAAAAAGCTCAGAAAAGTGACTGTAAAAATGTCCAAAAAACGTCCATGGAAAATAAGCCTTATTTAACAAGCTAAAGTTTGAAGCTGCTACCATACACAGCTGCAGCAGATTTTGCACTCTCCACTTTTAGTAAATCAATACCTATGTCAAGCACTGGCTCACCAGCCCAGCATATGTCACAAAAGGTATGAAAAAATTGGTAGAAAACAGAGTTTTCTTTTAGTCATGTATTAACATGGTATTTTTTTATTTCCAGTTACTCCCTCCATTGTTCCTGGACCAACAGAGTACACCACACAAGAGGGGATGCCTATCACTTTACAATGTAATGTCAAAGGGTACCCACAGCCTACTGTGACCTGGTCAAAGGTAATGACATGGACGGAATACAGTAAAACCTTGGTTTAAGAGTAACTTGGTTTAAGAGCGTTTTGCAAGACAAGCTTAATATTTAATGCATTTTGACTTGATATAAAAGCGATGTCTTGATATAATGCCTTGTACACACGATCGGAATTTCTGATGAAAAAGTAATAAATACAAGCTGGTACAAAGGCTCACTAACAAGGAACATCCATTCCACATGTACAGGATGGTAGAACAGCTGTATGAGTAGTATAAACGTAAAAAATCTGAAATTCCGTTCAACTGTATGGAACTTCGACGGAGAAAAAACACGCATGCTCAGAATCAAGTCGACGCATGCTGGGAAGCATTGAACTTCATTTTTCTCAGCTCGTCTTAGTGTTGTACATCGCCGCGTTCTTGACGGTTGGAATTTGGTGTGACAGTGTGTATGTAAGACAACTTGGACTGAATTCCATCGGAAAAATCTGTCTGAGTTTATCCCGACGGAAATTCCGATCGTGTGTACAAGGCATAAGAGTCGCGTCATGTCACAACTTAGTATAAAAGAGAAGAGAGGCGCCTCTAAGTGTAGCAATATGGTTACATTTAATCAAGGTACAACAACATTTAGAAACTCACATGGTTGATGATTAAAACAGACACATCTAAGTATACAGGCATCCGGGGTAACGCTGTCCACATAGATCATCCTCCGCACCGCCATCGGCGTCATCCCTTCCACGCTGCGTTTCACAAGCACTTCAAGTTTCAGAACGCTCTACTGCAGGGTAGTTTTCCCGGTCACCATTGCAGACTGACAGCAGTAACAGCCGGCGGTGCGGAGGATGGTCTATGTCAGGGGTCCTCAAACTTTTTAAACAGGGGGCCTGTTCACTGTCCCTCAGACCATTAGAGGGCCGGACTATAGTAAAAAAAAAATGAACAAATTCCTATGCACACTGCACATATCTTATTTTGAAGTGAAAAAACAAAACGGGGACAAATACAATATTTAAAATGAAGAACAATTAAAGTTAAATCAACAAACTTACCAGTATTTCAATGGGAACTATGGGGGTAATCCACAAAGAAGCGGCGCAACGTAATTTTTCCTATTTTAGTTACACCGCCGCAAAATTTCTACCTAAGTGCCCGATCCACAAAGCACTTACCTAGAAATTTTGAGCGGTGTAACTTAAATCCGGCCGGCGCAAGGCGTTCCTCTTCTCCAGGGGGCGATTCCCATTTAAATGAGGCGCGCTCCCGCGCCAGCCGTACTGCGCATGCTCGTGACGTCATTTTCCCGACGTGCATAGCGCGAAATTACGTTACGTCGGGCTTTGTGGATCGCGATGGGACAATAAAGTTGCGTCGGGTAAAAAAAAAGATACGGCGGCAAAAAAAAAATTAAAATAAAAAAAATATCGCGTCGCTAGCAAGAAAGGTCTGTTTTTACAAGGTGTAAACAGTTTACACCTTGTAAAAGCAGCCCTAATTTTGCTTTTGCAAAATAAAACTTACGGAGAAAAAACGAAGCTGAAAAGCTTCGTGGATCTCCGTAAGTCCTAATTTGCATACCCGAGGCGGCATTTCGACGCGAAATGCCCCCAGCGGCGGATGCGGTACTGCATCCTAAGATCCGACAGTGCAAGTCCCTTACACATGTCGGATCTTCGTCCTAACTATGGGAAACTGATTCTTAGTTAGGACCAGGGATACGACGGAGTAACAGCAGTTACTCCGTCGTATCTCTTTTGAGGATTTGGCCCAATGGGCCTGCTTTTGGCTAATGAGATGGTTAATGTGCGGTTCCATATTTGTCACTGCTAGTCATAACAAGTGATGCAAGTGTGCATCAGTTAGTCTAGATCTTGTTGGAGATTTTAGATTTTAGTTTCATTCTGGAAAAAGTCTGTTCACAGACATAAATTCCCTCATTACAGCCTCCCCCGCCATCATTGCAGCCTTACTGTGCCCACATTGCAGCCTTCCCCCGCCATCATTGCAGCATTCCCCGCCATCATTGCAGCATTCCCCGCCATCATTGCAGCCTTCCCCGCCATCATTGCAGCCTTCCCCGCCATCATTGCAGCCTTCCCCGCCATCATTGCAGCCTTCCCCGCCATCATTGCAGCCTTCCCCGCCATCATTGCAGCCTTCCCCGCCATCATTGCAGCCTTCCCCGCCATCATTGCAGCCTTACTGTGCCATCATTGCAGCCTCCCCCGCCATCATTGCAGCCTCCCCCGCCATCATTGCAGCCTTACTGTGCAATCATTGCAGCCTCCCCCACCATCATTGCAGCATTACTATGCCATCATTGCAGCATTACTATGCCATCATTGCAGCCTTACTGTGCAATCATTGCAGCCTCCCCCGCCATCATTGCAGCCTTACTGTGCAATCATTGCAGCCTCCCCCACCATCATTGCAGCATTACTATGCCATCATTTCAGCATTACTATGCCATCATTGCAGCCTCCCTGTGCCATCATTTCAGCCTCCCCCACCATCATTGCAGCCTTACTGTGCCATCATTGCAGCCTCCCCCGCCATCATTGCAGCCTCACTGTGCCATCATTGCAGCCTCCCCCGCCATAATTTCAGCCTTACTGTGCCATTATTGCAGCATCCCCCGCCATCTTTGAAGCCTCCCCCGCCATCTTTGCAGCCTCCCCCGCCATCATTGTAGCCTTACCAGTCAATGCGTGCATTATGCACAGCGGGCACCTCCCACTGTGTGTCACGGAGCTTTGTGTGAAAAATTTGCCCGCGCTGTGATAAAAGTCCCGCCCTCCTCCTAGATTAGCTTGTGTGATAGACAGAACACTGCGTCTATCACACAAGTTGGTCTAAGAGGAGGGCGGGACTTTTATCACAGCGCGTCCAAACTTTTCACACAAAGCTCAGTGACACAGCCACAGCGGTTTCCCGCTGAGCATGACAAGTAGGCAGGAGGGAGGGCCGGATAAATGTCCTCAGTGGGTCACATGTGGCCCGCGGGCCATAGTTTGAGGACCCCTGGTCTATGTGAACAGCTTTACCCCGGATGCCTGCATACTTAGATGTGCCTCTTTAATAATCAACTACGTGAGTTACTACACTTAGAGGCGCCTCTCTTCTCTTTTATACTCTGTAGCACCTGCTAGATTTTGCTTATATTCTCCTTGTGGAGGCTTCCATTTGTGGATGGACATTTTATGGTTACACAATCTATAACATTACTATAATCTTTTTATATGGACTATAAACTGAAAGACATGTGAATAAATGGTTGTGGAACGAATCATCTGAGTTTCCATTATTTTTATGGGGAAATTCCCTTTGATATACAAGTGCTTTGGATTACAAACATAATTCCGGAACAAATTATACTCGCAATCCAAGGTTTTACTGTACTATCCATAGCTGCGTTGTGTTCTTTGTTCTTTTCTTGCCTTCCTAATGTATAATCTGAATTTTCAGGGAGAAGAATTGATAACAATTGATGGCAGCCATTATCTGCTAAACAAAGATGGCAGCCTCCTGATTGCTCTGCCCTCCAGTGCCGACTCTGAGTATTACACCTGCACCGCAGAAAACCAGGTGGGGACCGCTAGCAAAGTGTCCCATCTCTTAGTACATGGTAAGTAATACCAAAACTCTTGTTTTTTTTTGCTTATTTTTTTTTTTAACATTAGGGCCCTTTTATCAACTCTGTGCCAATGAGAATAGAGTACTGTAACACGCAATTAGAGTTAAATATTCAGCAGTTTAGTATGCTTAGACAAATTAAAGCCCATTTATGACTAGTTAGGCCCGCATAGTTAGCCCGCACTAGTTAGGTCACATGACAAATCGTACCCCATGATTTCCAATAAGTACCATTCATATCTGTGCGACTTCAAGTCGCACTGACTTCAAAGTAGTCCCTGTACTATGTTGGCTCGACTTTGATGCGAGTTGAGGTCCATAGACCTTAAGTTTACACAGGCATTCCCTGAAATCACTGCAAAATCGTGGCCGTGAAATTGTGGCAAAATCGCGTGACTTTCAAATCGTGGCAGTATAAAAGGGGCCTTAATAAAATATATCTTAAGCCCAAGGTTTGAGCTTCTGCCAGGTGCCTATTTGTTTTAAAGGAATGCTTAAATTGAGAAGAGTCTGCCTCAGAACAGTGGGGTTGTAGGTAAATAAAACCTGTACAGAAAGTCCAAGGAGGTGCATTTACCTTTTAACGGCCAACTTAAAGTGTTACTAAACCCACAACAGTAAAATCTGTCGGTATGTGCAGAATAGCATGCTTCTTATACTCACTGTGGAACTCAAGGGGTTAATCCACTGCATTGTATAAAAAGGCTCTTTGATCCTATATGCACAGATTTTCCCCCTCCTGCATTGTCTCTCTTGGCAAGGCCAGATAACACACAGTCAGAATAGTAAAGTTGTACCTGCTCAGTTTGGTCTCTCTTGCTGGAGAGAATATTTCCTGTTTGAGCTGAGCTTTTCAGGTCACGTGATATGTCAACAGACGTCCTCCCCTTTGCACGCGGTGTCATCACTGAGTCACTGAGACTCAGTGGATCACAGATCTGTGTAAGGGGCCTGTCCCAGCCCCTTACCATCTGATCAGCTGTCAGCCAATGACAGCTGATCACATGATGTAAACAAAGGATCGGTAATCGTTTTGTTTTTTTCTCCTCACGCTAACAGCGTGAGGAGAAAAAAAAAGCCGATCACTGACTTGTTTCCAAGGGACATCGGTCCCAAAGAGGAAGGAGGCACATCTGCCTCCTCTTTTCCCAAAAATACTGCCTGCCAGTGCCACCTGCCATTGCCCGCAGTGCCACCTATCAATGCCCACCTGTGATGCCAATCAGTGCCACCTAGTAATGCTGCCTATCAGTGTAACCGATCTCTGCCACTCATCAGTGCCCATCACTGCCAGCTCTCAGTGCCACCTACCAATGCCACCTATTAGTGCCTCTTCTCAGTACCCACCAGTGCCACCTATCAGTGCCCACCAGTGCCACCTATCAGTGCCCACCAGTGCCGCCTTATCGGTGCCCACCAGTGCCGCCTTATCGTGCCCATCAATGCAGCCCATCAGTGCAGCCCATCAGTACAGCCTCTTTAGTGTAAATCAATGAAGGAGAAAAATTACATGTTTGCAAAATTTTATTACAAAATATAAAAATAACAACAAAGAAAAACCACAGAGGTGATCAAATACCAACCAAAAGAAAGCTCTATTTGTGGGGAAAAAAAAAAAAAATTCATTTGGGTACAGTGTTGCATGACCGCGCAATTGTCATTCAAAGTGCAACAGCGCTGGAAGCTGAAAATTGGTCTGGGCAGGAGGGGGGTTTAAGTGCCCAGTAAGCAAGTGGTTAACCATCCATGAAGAGAGTCCGAGAAGGGAATTACCGCTCCAGGTGGGTATGCTTAGCAATCAGTGTCTTCTCAGGAGATCCAGGGTGCCGGCAATGCACAAGGCAAATGGTGGAGACTATTGAATGGACAGCCGCACTCCAAAAAACCTTGAAGGTTGTCTTTATTGTAAAACAAGTAGAAAATGCACTACAAAGCACAGCGAAATAGGGATGGCAGCCTACGCATTTCACACTATCAATTAGTGCTTAATCATGGCTCATGATTAAGCACTAATTGATAGTGTGAAACGCGTAGGCTGCCATCCCTATTTTTACTGTGCTTTGTAGTGCATTTTCTACTTGTTTTACAATAAAGACAACCTTCAAGGTTTTTTGGAGTGCGGCTGTCCATTCAACAGTCTCTACCACATGAAGAGAGTCAGGTAGGCGTGTGTAGAATTAATGAAAAGCTGTTTTATTTCTGCAAAAGAAGTACAATAATGCTATATTGGTACATACGGGAGCTGGAATTTAGGGGGGGGGGGGGATAAAGGTGAACTTAGCCTTTAAGCTGCAAGAAAGTGCATGAGTGTAAAAGGGCCCTTTGTCCTTGACAATTCCCAGCAGAAACTTTCCCTACCAGACTGACTTCTGCACATAATTCTCTACTCTTTCCTTTTTCATTCAGCAAAGCCCAAAATAAGTGTGAATGGGTCACATGATGCAAGCATCCCAATACCAGTGGTGGCTGCGTTGGGGGCGGAGATTACATTGCCCTGTGATGTCCAAGGTGTGCCTCCACCCACCATCTCCTGGAGGAAGGACTCCTTCCCGCTGCCCATTGTCTCAGCCAGGTATGACTGTCACATTACTGTCAATGTTAAAGCGGGAGTTCACCCGAAATTTTTTTTTTTAACATTAGATTGAGGCTCATTTTGTCAAGGGGAATCGGGTCGTTTTTTTAAAATCGAAGCAGTACTTACCGTTTTAGAGATAGATCTTCTCCGCCGCTTCCGGGTATGGTCTTTGGGACTGGGCATTTCTATTTGATTGACAGGCTTCCGACGGTCGCATACATCGCGTCACGAGTAACCGAACGTCGGTGCGGCTCTATATGGCGCCTGCGCACCGACGTTCGGCTACTTTCGTAAAATCGTGACGCGATGTATGCGACCGTTGGAAGCCTGTCAATCAAATAGGAACGCCCAGTCCCGCAGCCCATACCCGGAAGCGGCGGAGAAGATAGCTCTCTAAAACGGTAAGTACTGCTTCGATTTTAAAAAAAATACCCGTTTCCCCTAGACAAAATGAGCATGAATCTAATGTTAAAAATTAACTTTTCGGGTGAACCCCCACTTTAAATGACTTCAAAATGCTTGAATATAGTTTTTTTTTTAGGTTTTATGAATTCAGCTGCTAATGCTTGTTCTTCGTGAAGATCTTCCTAACAGGATTTTAGGTTTTATGAATTTAGCTGCTAATGGTTGTTCTTTATTATTTAGGATCTTTCTAACGAGACGTAAAATACCTGCAAATAATAAAAAAAAAAAAAGCTTGTAGTGTAAAGGATCAGCCGGAGCCATGCGTGTAACACGGGAAGGCATAGTGCCGGAGAGAGTGTGTAATTGTGATTCATACTCGTATAATAGCCATCTTATCTGGCAGACGAATGCCTCTGGGAAGTGTCCCAGCTAATCTTTTCCTGCTGGGGGAATACGGATCGCTGGCGGATTATCCTGTAAGCTCCCTATCCATCTTGTCACACTTTATACCTGGCACCTCATTGGCAGTCCAAGCCAATGTTTTACATATGCTTAGCATTTTTATTTAAATCCATCCTTAGATCACAGGAAATAATAACCGCTTTCTCATAAGTACTTGAAAGATTCAGACCACCCAAAGCTGGATTTAAAGGAGACCTGTCATGACAGAAATACAAAGGCTACTGTTTTGAAATGGTCTGGCTTCAGTGCTTTGAGTCATTGTCGCTGCTGTGTGCTATCTATGTGTCAGTCTACTGCTTTCACTGCTGGGCTCCATTAAAATATTGGGTAGATGCCAGCAGTTTGAAGCTATTTGATCTCTCCTGCAGAGAGTGCTCTGCACCTGAGTTCCCAGCTCAACCCACATGCCTATTGCCAAGCGATCTCTTATGCCCTGTACACACGACCAGGTTTTCCGATGGGAAAACTGAGAGTATAGCTTTTGGCCGGGAATCATGGCCAGGGACTACTGGTAAAGATGGGACTGTAGTAAGGAGCAAAAGCCACATAAGCCGATGCCTCCTCTGTACGGCTGGCTCCTGTCCCTTGAGGAGTAACGCCAACTGCACTCCACCTCTTATCAGCCCCCAGAGTGGTGCCAGCAGCAGGAGATAAGAGATCTTCAGGTCAGTGTGAAGCAATACACTGGACATAAAAGTATAACGCTGCTTTCACACTAGAGCTGCACGATTCTGGTCAAAATGAGAATCACGATTCTTTTGCTTAGACTAAAGATCATGTTTCTCTCATGATTCTCAAAAACTGAATTCCAGAACCCCCCCCCCCCCCCCCCAAATAAATAAACCTGTGATTTATCTGAAAGTATTAATATATAAAAAACAGACCAGTGATATGTCTATAATGTTAAACTTTGATTCTGCTTTTTTTCATAGGAGTTATATGGTTTTTAACATTATAAACATATCACTGGTCTCTTTTTTTATACATCAGAAGCAGTACCGCCAGCAACCATTGGGTGGCGCATGGATACACACAGTTGTACAGAACTGTGAGAAAGATTAATACATCAGAAGCAGTACCGCCGGCAACCACTGGGTGGCGCATGGATATACACTACAGTTGTACAGATCTGCAAGAGAAGCCCAGGCATCCATCCAGCGGCGCAGGCTGCTGATGTCGGTTCCGATATCGGCACCATTTGCGTTCCACGCTGGTTGCGTGGAACCGGCCGTGAAACAGAAGAATCGCGGGTCATCCTGCGGGGAGATCGCGGCCGGGAGAATCGAGATCGCGATTCTCTCCGCGATTAATCATGCAGCTCTATTTCACACTGATGTGCTGTGGTTTACCCACACAGCGGGTGCAGTGCAGTGTACCTGCAGCTTTCCTGCGGGCTTACTGGTCTTAGCCATAGACTTCTATTAAATCCTGTGGGTTTTCTGCATTTAGCCATAGACTTCTATTATATCCTGTGTTTTTTCTGCGCTTAGCCATAGACTTCTATTATATCCTGTGGTTTTTCTGCGCTTAGCCAAAGACTTCTATTATATCCTGTGGGTTTTCTGCGCTTAGCCATAGCCATAGGGAATTGTGTGTTGACAGACTGTTGGCTTAAAATCTGGTGTTTTTTTACTCTCCATCGAACAATTGTTGTCGGATTTTCCGCGGACAAATGTTGGATGGCAGGCTTAGAAATTTTCCGCGGACAACGGTCTGTTGTCAGATTTTCCGATCGTGTGTGTACACAATTTCGTCAGACAAAAGTCCAAAGCACAAACACGCATTCTCGGAAGCAATGCTCACCAAACACAACATTAGCAGAAGGTGGCGCTCAAGAGCTGAAATTTCACGTAGTACGTCACTATGTTCGCGTTTGCTGGCCGACAATTGTGTGCCGTTTGTATGCAAGTCAAGTTCTTGGCCAACGCCCTTCGAACAAATTCTCTTTATTAGCTTATAATTCTCTTTTTATTAATTTCTTGCTATGGTTAATTACTGACCTGTCTTATATATGTTAACCTTTGTCTTTACAAAATTAATAAAGATATTGAAATAAAAATTACAATTTGGGGAATAATGAAATGAATAATGTTGTCCTCTCCTTGCAGACACCATTTGCTGCCCTCCTCGTCTCTGAAACTATCTGAACTGAGGGTGATGGACAGCGGATATTACACTTGCCTGGCTTCCAACCTGGCCGGTAACACATCACTTACATACAGCCTGGAGGTCCAAGGTACATGTGCATCCATGCAGCAGGCATTGTAATACAACTCAGATAAAAAACATATTCCCAGTTTGAATCTTAATTGATTTATGTGTGCAACAACTCTACTTTTGCTTCCATAATTTAGCTGTGAAAAGATTACTGTACTTTTTTTATACACATTTGCTGCCTTAATGTATCCAGGCATCTGGAGCAAGTTTGAAAATGTAACCTTTCACCATTGTTCCTTTTTTTCTTTATTATTGCTTCACTGCTGTCATCGAGGTCCAAGACAGTTCAAATTGAATTGTATAACATTAAAGTATATTTAAAGCTAAGAACAAAATGTATTATATTGCAGCTTACCAGTCCTTAGTTTTCATTTTTTTAGAAGTACTGAAAAATACCTGATCTTGCCAGCATTCCAGTGTCCTTTTCATTTTGTGTTCTGATATTGAAATCAATGTTATTAGCTTTCCTAACTATCTTCTGTAAATGGCTAAAATAACTCTTTCCTATGTATAGCGCTACGCCTGTAGGAGATGCTTGCCTAATAAATGCTCAGGGTTCTTTTCCTGATAACTGCCCCGCAGCCAGGCACACAATTCCAATCACACTTCAGACTCATTAACCAGTCTAGAGGAAGGGGCGGACTGACTATTCGGCACTTCCGAGGGCCCCATGTCACTACGGGGCCCCATCATTATTGCCAGTCTCAGTAAAACCAGGCACAGTATGTAAAAATCTGTGTTTTTAAAAAAATCCCAAGATTATAGCTGCCCCGCCTCTCCAGTATCTTTTCAGTGTGTGTATGTGTATTCTGTGTGTCTGTATACTGTGTATGTATACTGTATGTGTGTGTATACTGTGTGGCCCCATAATCTCCTATTGCACGGGGGCCCCATGAGTTGTCAGTCCACCCCTGTCTAGAGCAGTGGCGGCTGGTGCTCAAATTTTTTTTGGGGGGGGCGCAAACAGAAAAAAAAAATTGCAGCCTCACTGTGCCCATCAAATGCAGCCACTGTGCCATCAATTGTCACCACGGTGCCATGCCATCAAATGCAGTCACTGTGCCATGCCATCAAACGCAGCCACTGTGGCATCAATTGTCACCACTGTGCCATGCCATCAAACGCAGCCACTGTGCCATCAATTATCACCACTGTGCCATGCCATCAAATGCAGTCACTATGCCATCAATTTTCAGTTTTTCACCACTGTATCATGCCATCAAACGCAGTAACTGTGCCATGCCATCAAACACAGCCACTGTGCCATCAATTGTCACCACTGTGCCATGCCATGAAACGCAGCCACTGTGCCCCTCAATTGTCGCCACTGTGCCAATTGTCACCACTGTTCCCTTTAATTGTCGCCACTGTGCATGTCACTGTGCCCTTTAATTGTTGCCACTGTGCCCTTTGTCGCCACTGTGCCCATTGATGCCACTGTGCCCTTTGTCGCCACTGTGCCCATTGATGCCATTGTGCCCTTTGTCGCCACTGTGCCCATTGTCGCCGCTGTGCCCATTGTCGCCGCTGTGCCCTGTAAAATGCACTTACCTTTCTCCTTCCACGTCCCTCGATGTCTTCTCCCACCTTGGTGACGCTTCAGCCAATCAGGTTACCAATAACCAGAATCGGTGAACCTGATTGGCTGAGACGGACGTCAGTTTTATCCAAGGAACGCACCCCCCGTACGTTCTGAGGATAAGCTTCCGGGAGACGAGGGCTGTACTCGGAAAGCCGCTGGCTCTGATAGGCACTTCCATACAGCCAACCAGCTGCCGTTATTCAGGTGGTCGGCGCTCAAGTGGCAGCTGGCAACAATAACATACATTCATGCAATGCATGAATGTACGTTATTTCAGTGGCAGTGCAGAGCCACCAGAGGGGGCTGCGCTCAAGTGCCGTCTATAGACGGACCGCTACTGGTCTAGAGGTATGCTTTTTTGGATGCTTTAATGAAAGCTTGAACTTGGATAGGTAGTGGTTAATTGAAAAATACTCAAGTAACTTTTGGTAGCCATTTGAAGACACTAAACTTCCTCCTTTAGAACTTTGAGCCAAGTCCTTGTACAAGTAAATTAGGAACTGAGGTTTGTATTAGCAAACTGAGTAAATTATTCTTCCTCTTGGACATCCGAGCAAAGTCCTTTCACTAGGAATAAAATAGGACTGAACTCAGTCAGACACAATGTCCCCTTTAAACCCTCTTTCATAAGAGGGGTAGCAGCAGCACACAGCCTCAAGGATCTCTCACACCTGTCTGTGCTCACTAATGTCCATGGATAATTGGCTGCCTCCTTCAAATATCTTCCAGACACTTTCACCCTGTGATACCAGACTAGATCCTCAGCTTCAGAAAACTCCCAGTAAAGCAGACCTCCAGCTAGCCCAACTGAGGCCTTGATGAACCGCAGGCATATGGCAGAATTTCCTAGTGGCAAATAGCCACCCTAGGCTGTAATCTCCTCCTCAGGAAAAAAAAACAGTCTCAGGGTATTTATACACACTCCCAGCCACCATCTGGGAACCTATCCCCAGGGATTGGCCAGGGCTGTATAAATATTCAGCTGCTGATTAGACTCTCCCTGCCCACTAACTTCCAGAATATTTCTGGACAAACAGGGGGAAGCAGTTTATCCTGCAGCCGCTGAAATACAGAACAGAACAATCAAACACAGCCACACTGATTACAGTGAGCAAGAACTAAATTTGCCTAACAATGAAATATAGGTCCACTGAAAACAGTGGGCCAGAACTAAATGTATCTAACACCTATCTAGGAGGGTCCTACATATATAATGAAGATAAGAAAGGGGAACGTATTTGTTGTAAAATCAGGAGAACAGCCTAGGGTGACAACACTGCTCCTCTATAGAAACAGTGTGATGATTAAGCCATCCAAGGACAGGATGTGTGTTTCTGGCAGGATCACTTGGTGGAAATAAAGCCTGAAAAAATCATGAAACCACCATATCAAAGGCTGCAACATATTACATTGTTTGTTTTTTCATTTAGATAAACTTTAAGTCACATACTGCCCTTCTAACAGCTCTTTGGGCTAATTGGTGAAAATAGTTGCTGCATATAAAATATTTCGGGAAGTCCTTAAACCACTTAAGACCTGGACCATTATGCAGGTTAAGGACCTTGCCCCTTTTTGCGATTCGGCACTGCATCGCTTTAACTGACAATTGCGCGGTCATGCGACGTGGCTCCCAAACAATATTGGCGTCCTTTTTTTCCCACAAACAGAGCTTTCTTTTGGTGGTATTTGATCACCTCTGCGGTTTTATTTTTTGCGCTATAAACAAAAATTTTGGAAAAAAATGCAATATTTTTTACTTTTTGCTATAATAAATATCCCCCAAAAATATATAAAAAAACTTTTTTTTCTCAGTTTAGGCCGATATGTATTCTTCTACCTATTTTTGGTAAAAAAAAATCGCAATAAGCGTTTATCGATTGGTTTGCGCAAAATTTATAGCATTTACAAAATAGGGGATAGTGTTATTGCATTTTTATTAATCATTTTTTTTTTACTACTAATGGCGGCGATCATCGACATTATCACGGACACATCGGATAATTTTGACACATTTTTGGGACCATTGTCATTTTCACAGCAAAAAGTGCTATAAAAATGCACTGATTACTGTGAAAATGACAATTGCAGTTTAGGAGTTAACCACTAGGGGGCACTGTAGGGGTTAAGTGTGACCTCATATGTGTTTCTAACTGTAGGGGGGCTGGACGTGTGATGTCAGTGATCGTCTTTCCCTATATCAGGGAACAGACGATCACTGACATTGCCACAATGAAGAACGGGGAAGGTGTGTTTACACACACCTCTCCCCGTTCTTCAGCTCCGGTGACCGATCCCGGGACACCGGCGGCGATTGGGCGCGGTCACGGAGCTTCAGACCGGGTCGCGAGCCTTAAAGAGACACGTACAGGTACGTGATTGTGCCCAGCCGTGCCATTCTGCCGACGTATATCGTTGGTAGGGGGTCCTTAAGTGGTTAAATAGGCATGTGGCTCATAATTGGCAGCAGGGCTGCTGTTAGAAATCATGGGACCCTGTACAGCCTTCCTGACCGGGACCTGACCAAACCCCACCTACCTCCCTGGGGTGCAGCAAAACAGCAACACTGACTTTACCCCTGGTAAACAAGTAGGGGGCGGGAGTGTGGTCTAGTAAAATCAATTTATTAATTTAGGAAGAAATGAGCAATGAAGTTGCCATGGGCCCCCCTGTTTAGCTGATGAGGTCTGGGCCCAGTACAAAAGGACCAGTTGTACTGTTATCAGCGGCCCTGAATAGCGGGGTAGAGGTCACATGGGCTCACATGTAACTCTGTGTATTGTTTTATGGCTTTTGGATTTAAAAATCACAGTAACAGCCAGATAAAATGAAAACATAAAATGTAATATGTATTTTTAGTACAAAGAGCACTTATCTATTAAGAACATGTGTGTATTTTGTCTTCACACTGTAATCAAATTTTTTCAATCAGCAATGGAAATCCAAAATGAATACTCTTGGACTGGTTTAAAAGCAACAGAGCAAAAGTGGAATCTAATCAAATTCTTTGCTCTGTCAAAACGTTGTTATTAGTAACTGTCTAACACACATTAGGGCCTTGTGTGATGTATTTAACAAAAAATGGAAAATAAAAGCTACAGATCTTTTACGAATACCTTTTAGGTACTGATTGTATCTACAGTGGTTTTATGACATATTATGCCGCAATATTTTTTTTTAACCATTAGCCGACCAGCCGCCGCAGTTATACGGCGGCAGGTCGGCTTGGCTGAGCGAAATCACGTAGCTATACGTCATTTTGCATTCCAGCCATTAGGGGCGCACGCGCCCCCCCTGCTCGCCCCTGGTGCCAAAGTGCGCAATCACCGCCGGGCACCCGTGATCGCTCGTTACAGAGCGAGAAACACACAGCTCCCGCTCCTGTCAGGGGGAGAAATGACTGTTCGCTGTTCATATAATGTATGAACAGCGATCTGTCATTTCCCCTAGTCAGTCCCATTCCCCCTTCAGTTAGAACACACCTAGGGAACATAATTAACTCCTTCCTCGCCCCCTAGTGTTAACCCCTTCCATGCCATTGCCATTTTTTCAGTAATCAATGTATTTTTATAGCACTGATCGCTATAAAAATGCCAATGGTCCCAAAAAAGTGTCCGCCATAAGGTCACAGTACCGATAAAAATCGCTGATCGCCGCCATTACTAGTAAAAAAAATATATTAATAAAAATGCCATAAAACGATGCCCTATTTTGTAGACGCTATAATTTTTGAGCGAACCAATCAATAAACGCTTATTGCGATTTTTTTTACGAAAAATCTGGGAGAATACTTATCGGCCTAAACTGAGGATTTTTTTATATATATATATATATATATATATATATATATTTTTTTTTTTTTTTTTGTGGGGGGGGGGGGGATGTTTATTATAGCAAAAAGTAAAAGAAATATTCATTTTTTTTTCAAAATTGTCACTCTATTTTTGTTTATAGCACAAAAAATAAAAACAGCAGAGGTGATCAATTACCACCAAAAGAAAGCTTTATTTGTGGGGAAAAAAGGACGCCAATTTTGTTTGGGAGCCACGTCGCACGACAGCGCAATTGTCAGTTAAAGCGACGCAGTGCCGAATCGCAAAAAGTGGCCCGGTCATTTACCAGCAAAATGGTCTGGGGCTGAAGTGGTTAAACAAAAGTCAGTTTTTCTGTGTGTTAAGAAAGCCAATTCATTTTGGATGGGTCCCCGTTGTGCCTTAGGGCACAAAATCAATATTTTTATCAATGTTGCCACCTCTACAATTGAGCACATTCCTAAACCTGCACTTCTTTCAGGCTAAAAAGTCACTTCTGCAGTTTTTCCATACCCACAGCCAACACCCCTATTCCCAGGTACTGGCATACCATAATGACCCCAACCATGTTAGCACGGAGTGCCAAAGTTTGTCAGATGATGATAATGAGGAACTGATTTTCTACCAGCATGATACTTACTGTATGAGTCTTTCAGAAAGAAGAGGACTCCTTAGATTGTCTTTATAGGCACAGAGGGGTTCCATGCTCTGGCATGAACCTGCTTCAAGTTTTTGCATCGCTGTTTATGGTTGGCAATTGCCTTTGCGTGGACACAAAGGGGTATAGCTGTTTATGGAGTGTCTAACCCCCATCTTTTTCCCAATCCCTGTTTCCCCTGTTGCTACCCAAATTATCATGTTCCCTCTTGTTAATTTTTCTGTTCCCGTAGTGGTCTGTTCCCACTGTTTTTTTCCTTCCTTTCTTGCCTCAGTCGGCCCTCTGTCATCAGTGTAGACCACTTGAACTTGCCCCCTATTAAGCATGATCTCCAGCCACCTTCAAACCTAGGTTGCCCCCCTAAGGGGGTTACCTCCACAATGTTGACCTAATATGTGTCGGGTTAACAGTTATACATTGCAGTGTTATTTCCATCCAGAATGTGGATATAAGGGCACTTGAGGCTCAGTGCCTTATTTCACCCATGTACTTTAATTTGTTGATGTCAGGGTTATCCAACCCTTTGACCTTCCTGGGCCACATTGGAGGAGATAATGTCTTTAGCCACACATAAAATAAACTAACAATAAAACACCATGTACACTGGGCTTAAAAAAACGGCAGTTCTCTTGACAGAAAAAAATGCTCATAGAATTTTGTGTTTTTTTTTTATGCCAGTAAGCTCCAATCAGAAATGCAAACCAGATATTTTTTTTTTTTCCTGCCTCTAAACGTTGAGCTTAAAATATACTTGTAATTGTTCTAATGTGTATTCACACATAGGATAACATTGAGCGTTTTTTTTAGACAGAACACAAAACTCCTGTGGAACAGTGGAAGCCATGTTTTTTAAGCCAGTGTGCATGGAGCCTAAGGATAGCTGATGAGCAGAAAAAGTCAGGCCGATCACAAGTAACGATCACTGATATAGATAATGTTCCTATATGAGTAATAAAACTTTATTGAAAAATAAGGGGGTGGGTGAATGGTTTCCTAGGTCGAACAGCAGTTACTCACAATCCCATCATAAGATATATAAAAACAAATATAAGGAAGAGAGGAATTCTCCTCCAAATATAGGGATTTTTTATGTGAGGTGCTGTTCATGGTATTTAAGGTAAGCACACAAAACACAATGGTTTTAGAAAAGTATCAAAAAGATTTAATTTTCATATAAAAATATATCCATATAAAGATTTATATGGATATATTTTTATATGAAAATTAAATCTTTTTGATACTTTTCTAAAACCATTGTGTTTTGTGTGCTTACCTTAAATACCACGAACAGCACCTCACATAAAAAATCCCTATATTTGGAGGAGAATTCCTCTCTTCCTTATATTTGTTTTTGTTTTTATAATAAAACTTTATTATTTTGTAATATTTTCAAATATAAAAGTAAAATAGGGCAACATAAAACGAGTGCGATATTTGACACAGTTTTTGATAAATGAACTCAACAATATCTGGTTTGATGGATGTAGTAGCAATTCTCAATGAATTCTTAAGGTACTTATCAGATATTTTGGTTCTAATTTTGCCCCTCGTGTGCTTTATCCTTGATAATAGTTGCTCACAAATATAGGTACTGCCGAAAACTGATTGCATGAAGAAGGCAAGATTGTGAAGAGTGGGATAGTTTTCTTTGGGAAAATAAAACTTATAAAAGTGCATTAAAGAGACACTGTCAATTTTATTTGGGCCGATAAGTCTTTAAGTGGTATCTATGTAAAGAGTCTTTAAGTCTAAATTCATTTTTACAAATGTTGGGCAGCATTCAGGAGACAAAGTAGTGCGGCATCCAAACATCCAATAAAAGAGAAAAAAATCCATCACCACAATGTCTCAAAAATAAAACATAGAATTGTATTCTATCCATCCAATAAAAGGAAAACTCATTATGACTAAGGATTATGTAAAAGGCTGAAACACGTCAATATTTACAGGCATTAATTCGTTTGGCCTTGGGTCACAGGTTAGACACCCCTGGTTTATGCATTTGTACATCCTCTCTTCTTGTCTGGTATTTATTTTATTTTTCTTTGTATTCTTTTTCGGCATGTTGTATTCTGTATGCCTAATTTAATCAAAGCACTGATTGACATAAAAATAAACTTTACTGAGTCAACAAAAAACATTCTGGGGGCATATAGGATCCCTTTATCAAGATGTCTGTCACCTCAGTAAAGGGGTACTACGCAACCCCAAAACAACGTTTTTTTTTATGACGCAGTAAAGATCTTGATTAACCTCACATACAAGGGGTGTTGGCTTATTTACTACTACTACTACTAGTAAATTATTGGCGAGTAAATGTACAACCCTCCCACCATAAAATATGGAAACAAAATTGTTAATAGGTTATATTTAGAGATCTTAAGATCTCTGACACAAGAAACACCAGAAAAATATTTGTTGGGACGCGTGTTCTTTAATTTAGTATTCATTGGGGGTTTTCACAGAAGCTCGGAGCTGAAGGCCTGAGAGCCCTCTGTGTAATTATCACATCGCTGCTGAGGTGATGGGATGTTTTGAGAATGGATGAAAGTGCCAAGTAGAAACCAAAACTATGAAACATCTGGTCCCCATCCTCCCCCGCCCTTCCTTCTGAAACAAACAGTCATAGTTAGCCATTTCCTTCACAGTCTGTCATCACAGCATGGACATGTCCTGTCATGAGGCCTAGACATAAACCTTGCATGACACTGGCCACTGCTGTTTGTCCTCTGTGTCCGAATACACAAGGGTTAAACCCATATCTTGTATTTATGTAGACTGATAGAGAAAGCAGCGTGCAACCCGCAAAGGCCTGACACACGCAAAGACACACTCCAGCTTGGTCTATACAAAGAACGGAACCTCATTCAGCACAGAACAATCTATAATAACATCCCAGCTATCTTACTCCTTACACGACCATTGTCTCTGCTCTGTAAGATAGTTTGCATAGACAGTCTTGTGTTATTATATACTATCACTGTTTAAGAGAAAAATCAACATTTTTACAAACTTTTAACCAAATATCTGTAAATGTAAAAAGGTATCTAAAGGCAAAACATTTTCTTTTAGGTTTTGTATTGGGTAATGGGGAAGGGTTATGGACCAGGGAAAGGTTTGAGAGTAGAGAAGTTTTTTTTGTTGTTTAGGTATCTGCTAGGGAGATTAACCTCTTGATATATCTTGGTGATCATTGTGCAAGGGACCTAATACACCGAATTTTAGGTTCTTACCAAAATGGGGACAGACACCTTTAGCCTGAATGAAAGAAATTGTTCCATTTATGCTAAACGTCATGCATGGACAAATCTCCCTTGCCGAGTGCCAGCTGTCAGAATACCTAAACAGTGACTGCATCTGATTGTATGCAGTCATTGTTTGGCCATCAATTTTCCACCCGGCACTTTTTTTTTTAATAGTTGCATAGTTAGTCAGGTTGAAAAAAAGACACGTGTCCATCTAGTTCAACCGATAAAAGGGAAAAATAAAAAGCATCCAACCCCTTTACATAACCCTATATTCACAGTTGGTCCAGAGGAAGGCAAAAAAAAAAAACACAGCAAAGCGTGATACAGTTCCCCCGAGAGGCAATCGGATATTCCCTGGATCAACCTTACCTTTAAAATGTTAGTACCCAGTTATATTATGTACCTTTAGGAAATAATCCAGGCCTTATTTAAAGCAATCTACTGAGTTGGACAAAGATAGAAATCTCTGCAAAGTGGTATGCCCACAAAAGTAACCGTAAAATTTTGGCTGACAAATTTCAGACAAACAATGGATGGCAGGAGAATGTAGTATCCATGTTGCTTCAACCATGTGTGAACTTCAGATGGTCAGAAACCATGAATCAGACCGAGACAGAAGTACAGTTAAATCACACTTGTTTAATAATAAAAATAAAAAGGTAAACAGAGTAAGCGTAGTCAAAAGATAGCAAGAGTTCAGTAACCGGATCGGGTAGTCAGCCAAGCCAATGTCCAAGAGCCAGCGATAAAGGTAGTAGTACAGCAAGCAGGATCTGTAGCCAGAGGGAATGTCAGTCAAGCAGGTCTTCAACAGGAATGCAGGCAAAAGTCTCTTGTGATGTTAGCACAAGCGAAGGCAAAGAGCAAATGAACTGGAAGGCTTTAGGCCTCTTTCACACGTGCGCTCCGTTCGTCCGTGTATTACAAGTCCGTTTACGGACTTGTAATACATCCCTATGGGATCGCGTCCGTTAGCGGATGGAGCATCCGCTAACGTCCGCGACCATCCGCGTCCGTCAGGATCCGCTTTTGCGGACGGAAGAAAACCCTATTTTTCTTCCGTCCAGCAGAACGGATCGGATGCAGACAGACAGACGGTCCGTCTGCATCCGATTCCCCATAGGGGAGAGTGGAGGAAAGACAGGGCGGTCTCTGCACTGTGTGCGGGGACCGCCCTGTCCGCCGACAGCTCAGCGGGGATCCCCGCTGAGCCGACGGACACACACGGAGCGGACACAAAAACGGTCCGCTCTGTGTGAAAGAGGCCTAAAGTAGACAGAGCTGACAAGCAGGATCATCAACAGGTGGATCACTGTGGAGAGATGGGAGCTGGCAATTAGCTGACAGCTGAGCTGCCAGCACAGAGAAGGAAGGGCTGAGCCCAGCCCTGACACAGATGCAGAATTGTGTACTCTGCCATTTAACCTAGCTCCTACCCTCAGCATATGGGTACAGGCAGTCCCTGAGTTACGAAGGGGCTAGGGACTGTAGGTTTGTCCTTAAGTCAAATTTGTTCATAAGTCGGAACAGTACCTTTTTTGATGTTCTGTCGAATGCGTGTATGCGCAAAACGGCAGAGACATCACGCCGCCTCTCGTTCGTAGGTAGGAGTCGTTTTCCGATGTTCTGTTGAAATGTGCCCGCTTTTAAAAAGTGGCCGCGCATGCGCAGAACGGAAGAGACGTCACGCCGCCTCCCGTTTATAAGTAGGAGTCGTTTTCCGATGTTCTGTTGAAATGTGCCCGCCGTCAAAAAGTGGCCGCGCAATGCGCAAAACGGCAGAGATGTCACGCCGCCTCCCGTTCATAAGTAGGAGTCATTCGCAAGTCAGATGTTTGTAACTCGGGGACTGCCTGTATTTGGCTGAGTGTATATTGACACCTTTAGCTAGAGGTACAGGTGTGTTACTTTGATCCCTTCTTCCATAATGAGGAAGCTGATCTTTATGCACTCCCACCCAGGAGTACAAAAACAGCAGAATATTCAAAATTGGAAACATTTATGGCCACCCTTAGTACTGTCACTGTGTCATAGAAGTAGGACTGTCACCTGGCTGGCACTGTACCAATCAAACCAGTAAAAAATGTATCTTGTTGCTCATCGTATTAATAAGAAAGTGATTGTAAGTACAATATGTATTTTTTTTCTTAGGAAAGGTGGCAGCGCCTTACATAGCAGTATAGTTTGCACACTGTCTTGATTTTCAGTTGGTGTAGGAAGTTAATCTCTTTAAAAGGCTGACCTTGGCTCACTCTCTCTGTGCTGAATCACAGTGTAGGAGATGGGTTGTCCTGGGGGAATTCTTCGTAACAAAGTGCAGCTTTCCACCAGCACTGTCTGCACATATCAGAGGAAGATGATGACGGCATTGAGTCTCCGGCCCAGACAGAGAGAGCAGGTGCTACGGATGCTGATAGATGAAACTGAGTCCATTGTGCTCAGACACCTAACCACAACACTGTGTGAGATATCAACTCAGCAATTAACAGTTGCAGTATTTTCTAGCAATAAACCATTAAACATGTACATACATGAGAGATTCTTGGCATATAAGTGTATGTCATCCTATACCTAGGCTTGGATCTTTCAAGCTGCCAATATGTTTGCAAGGAAGAACTTTGTTTATAGGGTCAAAATGTGGTTATTGGGTCAGGAAGCCAGATCTTTAAATCCAACTCCAGAATTTTTTTTAGTTTTAGATAATGTTAGAAACATCTTAGCTGTTAATGATGTCTGGGCCTCCATTGTGGAGGTCTGACAGATATCAGAGCAAACAGAAAGCCCTCCTAACAGAGACCTAGACAAGAGTAAAAACAATTATTCCAGCAGAAACAAGAAGGGTTAGGCCCCGTACACACGGTCGGTTTGGTCCGATGAGAATGAACCGAAGTTCATTTTCATCGGACCAAACCGACCGTGTGTATAGGCTATCGGTCTGGTTTCCTTCGGTCCAAAATTTCTAAACATGCTTCAAAACCGAACCGATGGACCGCTGCCCCATCGGACCAAACCGATGGTTAGTACAGAAAAGCATCGGTTCAAAACCCGCGCATGCTCAGAATCAAGTCGCCGCATGCTTGGAAGCATTGAACTTCGTTTTATTCAGCACGTCGTGTGTTTTACGTCACCGCGTTCTGACCCGATCGGATTTTGAACTGATGGTGTGTACACACATCAGGCCGTACGGCCACTTCAGAGGTGAACCGATGAAAACCGTCTGTCGGACCATTCTTATCGGTTTTGTCCGACCGTGTGTACGGGGCCTTAGACTCTCTGCTGTATATTTAATGCTGTCTGCTTTATCTCTGCTGGAACCACCCTCCAAGTTTTATGGCTAGCACTGTCACCAGGAATGACAGTGAGGGAAAACCAAAATGTTACTTGTGTCTTCGGAATAGGAATTAAGGATAAATCTTCCAATGGAGGCACCCATTTTGGTAACCCCTATCTAAGATGGGATTTCCCCTCAATTTGGAGAGATTTTCTCTCACTTCCTGTTGTGTCACAGAACAAGAATTAAAGGGGTATCTCCATAATTGGGCACAGACAGCAAAACAATTACAGGTTTTACTCTCTCCTCTTTTACCTAGTTTTGGAACAATCTAAATGCAGCAGAATAATCAGCTTCAATGTGTATTCTGGCTCAACTATCTTAGGCTAAATAGGGGTTTAGGGATACTAATTCAATCTCTATAGTCCTCAATTTAAAAAAGGTAAAAGTAATTAAAAAAAGTTACATAAATTAGTTTGCAATTGTGGTTCTTTGAGCTCTTTTTTAAGTGCATTGGACGATAGAATGATATGGTTTTTAATGTTTTTTCTCTATTACAGTTCCACCACGTGTCCACCCAGGACCAAAGGTCTTAAAGACTCTTCTTGGACGCTCAGTGGTTCTGCCCTGCGTAGCTCATGGAGACCCAACACCAGGTCTTAGTTGGTACAAAGATGGTGTAGCCTTGAGGGTAGGAGACCAGGACTTCTTACAAGGGCCTGATGGCAGTGTCAGTGTCATGGAGGTCCAACTCTCTGATTCCGGGAATTACCGCTGTGTTGCTATTAGCAGTGCCGGAAAAGATTCACTGGAATTTAGGCTAGAAGTGCTGGGTAAGCACTAAACCATGATCACATCCAAGGATGTAAATAAATACATGAACCCTTTAATTTAGTAACTGTTGGTAAAATTATTATCATTTTTGTGTCTTTTCCAGAGCAGCCATACTTCAAGGACAACTCTGATGTTCTGTTGGAACAGACAGCCTATGAGCCTGTTACCCTGGCATGCCCTGTGCAAGGTGAGTGTTTATTAAATATGTTCCAGCCCTTTAATGCCCATAGCTGAAAAAGAAAGAGCAAAGAATCAAATTAATTTTCTAGCCGGATCATGATAGGTTAGTATGACAAACGCTTTCAATCAGTTTTTTATATGGTAAATGGAATACTGAGTAGGATTTTGCTATACACTATTTGGGCCTTATGTTTAAAATTGTCTAAAAATTCATTTTTTTGCCTATTCAAACCAACCAGATTCTCCCTTAAACAAATGTAAGAATTTAGTTGGGGAACCCAAGCACCTTTATTTCAGACACTTTGCACAGAAGCATATTTCCTGGTAGAACAATTATAGATATAGTAGATACAGTAACCAAAATGATGGTTGTTTACCAGTGGTTTGACCATTATGCCAAATTTCTTCTTTGGATTTTCGGTCTCAGAGCAGGATTATAATGTCTACGTCAGCTAATGGTCTTGGTCTTACAGAAATGGAGCATATGTGCACATATTTGTGATGAAAAAAACTCTAAAATATAGGAGTAGTTCCACATTCCAGTTCCCACAGCATTCTTGATCTAGATCTTTAACAATACAAATGATATCACAGTTCAACAGTTGCAATTGATATACTATGTATGTGACCATCTAATATTAGTCACCAAATGAAGAGTTCTATCCAAAGTTTAATAATTATAAAAAGTTACCAGTAGGCTAAAAGTTGCAGTTTACTGTTTAATGTTAAATCACAGTAGTTAGATAAAAGCTACTTAGGGTTCCTATTACAAGTTAAAAGTAAGGGCTTCATTATTGGTTACTTTGTCTATCCGTGATACAAATCTTAAGAGCCTTTTTGGTCTTTTAGCAAGACATGGTTACTCTGCATTATGGCATCTTCTATCTACTTATATTGGTGGCAGTAGCAGGAATAGCAAGCCAGCACCAGCTTTATCTTGTTGTTTTCTGAGGGATTCCTAATGTATTCTAAAGCCAGGTTGGTGAATGTATTGCACAGCGTAGGTTGGGGACAAACTGCACTGTCCCCTCCCATTTTGGTGTACCTGGACCTTCCTAGGGTCACTACTTTAAGTAACAGTGTGCCTGAAAATGGTCATAGGTAGAAACCCTGTGTTGGCTTACCAAAATGTTTTTTTGAGAAAGACATTCTGGTTGGGGCCTTAATTCCTATAGTGTACCTCACTGTGCTGCATAGACTGTATGCTGCCATCTTCAGTTGAATGGACACATGCAAAAAATGTCAGGAAGTTCACTCCTAGGCATAACCCTAACCCTCTAACAAGGAAAGCATTACAGATTGAATGGTGTGCCATTTGTAAATTGGCATTGATTGAATTGATCTTGGCCTGTTTTGTCCTAGCAGTAATCTGGCAATGCTTTGTGTTGTATTACATAGGTGCCTGATAACAATAACACAGATGTGGAAGATTGAACCAAGTGAACATATGGTGGCAGTTGCTGATGCTGCCTAACCAATATGTAATCACCTAAAGGGGGGACGTGCTGGACTATCTCGGTACTGATAACATTGACACATATAGTATTGTAAAACATTACTTTATTACATATAAAAAATATACAAAATTCAAAAAAAAACAACGAACAATACCCCACCCAAAAGCAACAAGTTACTTTTAACGGGTCAAGTTTCTGTTGAGATGGAGTAAAGCAGGTTCCTCTTCCGGTTTCGCAGACTCAGCCGCTTCTTCAGGAGGAATGATCTATATAACAAATAGTATAATAAACCAGAATATAATAAACAGCATGCACTTCACTAAAGTTCACTTGGTTCAATCTTCCTATTCAAATTTGGATGATGGCACTTTTTGTCAAATTTTTGCTGAGCTTTACATGAGGCTATTCTCAAAGTTTCGTCAATAACTCATAATAAACCAATAAATACGTATGTGCTTATTTACACAGGTACCCCCACCCCACTTGTTCGCTGGCTAAAAAACGGAGTATTTCTTACCGGTAATGTTCCAGGGATGACCCAGTTGGGCAATGGTTCCTTACTGATTGAATCACCACTGCCAAATCATACTGGAGACTACATATGCTTGGCTACTAATGAAGCTGGCTCAGCAAGAAGGAAGACTAAGCTGGTGGTATATGGTAAGCAATAAGATCACACATGACAACTGCTAATGTTTGCAGTTTGTGAAGTGAATGGAAAACTTACTGTATTATTGCCTCATCAGCACCACCAAGGATACTAGAGAATGGACAGGCACAGAATATCTCGCTGATGGCCAATCAGCCTTTGAGTTTGGGCTGTGAAGTGAATGGAGTCCCCTTCCCGACAGTCACTTGGAGCAAAGATAACAAAATTGTAAGTTGTCATCACATTATAGGGACATGTAGGAGTACGTGCACATAAATATCTATATTTATAATATATATATATATTTTATATGAGAGAGGGAATCAGTAAAATCTATACTACCACTACCTGGGTAATTGGGATCACACATGAAAATAGATTGGATGTTCGCAATGGAGTAGAGTGGAGAGATTAAAGGTTAATTACCAAAACTGGCGAGTGCAAAATCTGGTGCAGCTCTGCATAGAAACCAATCAGCTTCCAGTTTTTTTTGCCAAAGCTTAATTGAACAAGCTGAAGTTGGAAGCTGATTGGCAGTTTAGGTAATAAATTATCTGGTGTCTATTGCACACACTATTTATGATTCATAAATTGATACAAGTAGCTAGATTCACGTAGGGTGTCCTAACTTTGCGGCGGCGTAGCTTAGCGTGTTTACACTACGCCGCCGTAAGTTAGCGAGGCAAGTACATGATTCACAAAGTACTTGCCTGCTAAGTTACGGCAGCGTAGCATAAATGCGGCGGGCGCAAGCGCGCCTAATTCAAATTCGGCTACGGGGGCGTGTTTTATGTTAATGGAGCTTGACCTGACGTGATTAATGTTTTTTTGGAACGGCGCATGTGCCGTCCGCCTACATTTCCCAGTGTGCATTGCGGCAACGTACGCCGCACGGGCCTATTGATTTAGACGTGGACGTAAATGACGTAAATCCCTATTCACGGACGACTTACGCAAACGACGTAAAATTTTCGAATTTCGAAGCGGGAACGGCGGCCATACTTTAACATTACTATTCCAACTATTTGTTGGAATAACTTTAGGCGTATCTGTACTGCGTCGGCCGGGCGTACGTTCGTGAATAGGCGTATCTAGTGATTTACATATTCTATGCCGACCGCAATGGAAGCGCCACCTAGCGGCCAGCCTAAATATTGCACCCTAAGATAGGACGGCGCAAGCCGTCGTATCTTAGATAGGTTTAAGTGTATCTCTGTTTGAGAATACACTTAAAGCGGTCCTCCACCCTAAAGTGGAGTCCCGCTGATCGGAACCCTCCCCCCCTCCGGTGTCACATTTGACACCTTTCAGGGGGGAGGGGGGTGCAGACACCTGTCTAAAGACAGGTATTTGCACCCACTTCCGGCCACACGCTACGGGCGAAAGACGGGCATTCCGTCACATCCCGTCTGTCGCCCGTTGTGTGCTGGGAACACTCGGCTCCCAGCACACAGCGTGTGAGCCAATCGGCGGGCGCAGCGCGACTCGCGCATGCGCCGTAGGGAACCGGGCAGTGAAGCCGCAGCGCTTCACTTCCTGGTTCCCTCACCGTGGATGGAGGGGGGAGCAGCAGGGTGACGAGCGATCGGCTCATCCTCTGCTGCGATCACCGCTGGACTCCAGGACAGGTAAGTGTCCTTATATTAAAAGTCAGCAGCTGCAGTATTTGTAGCTGCTAGCTTTTAATATATTGTTTTAGTGGCACATCCGCTTTAAACTTAGGTCGGCGCAGATTCAGAGTTAGGTCGGCGTATCTACTGATACGCCGACCTAACTCTATCTGAATCTAGCTAATAATATGTAAGGAAGAGATTAAAGCTGACTTCATCCCACACTGTGAAGGTTAAATGCTTGTTTGCTTGTTTATATCTAGGGAATGGGAAAAACAGTTTTACTTGCCTCCTTCTCTACTTTTCCAGCAGACGGCGCTCCCCTATGCTCCAGCAGTGAACTGTTCCTCAGCATCCTCATGTCTGGTACAGATCCTTTGCTGGAGAAGTGTGGGATTGCTATAAAAAACAAACATATATACTGACCCGGTGAGCCAACTGTCAATCAGGCAGTTGGGTGGTTCCTGACAGTATTGTCAGGATTCATCTCAAGCCTGGAGCAGCTGTCTTGTCAGCTGATAGAGGGGAAAGGCCTGCTATTAGATGACTGTGGGTCACAGGAGTACAATAGTAAATGTACTCTTGTGACCCTAAAGAGAAGTACAGACAAAAAAGGTTTGGCTGTACTTATCTTTTCAAAGTGGCACTACACATGGAGTTTTCTATTGTCTGTTAGTTTTGAAAGTTTTCTATCAACAGCCATTGTCCAGTTTTTTTTTTATCTGATGATATAATGTAATTTAAAGCTGAAAATCAATTATTTAATGTATCTCTTAAATTATTTAATGTATCTCTTAAATGTATACATGTATTTTGTTAACATGCAACTAGTAAAAGTACCTGAAATTGTCTTTCATCCCCATCAACCTAATATCCCCTTCACAGTATCACTTAGACTATGAGAGGGCAGGGCAGCATGTAGGAACCAGTAAGGCTTTGCTGCAGGACACATGTGCTGACAGGGAACTTGCTGACACGAGGAGGTAGCAGTGAGATGACTACTCAGCATGTTGGGCTTAGTGGGGACAACACTTGTGACTTGTGTCACCTTATTTAGCTTTTACTAGTTTACCCAGCCCAGTTGACGACATTTTTTTTTTTTGTAAAATCTTTTTATTGAGTTTTAGGTCACAGTCACAACAACATACAATGACTGTAAAAAAAAAAGGAAGAGATGTGGCTCTTGCAAGGGCCAAAAATACAATATACTGCAACATGCGGTTTTAAACAGTGTAAAAGGGTCACATCACTAATAAAGAAGGTATGGCTCCCCTAGGAGGACATTCAACATAGGCTTCAACAATGCAAACTGGAAATAAGTGAAACAAGGATAAACATAACATGGCATTTGGCTAAGTGATAGTTACAGAGTAAGAGATGTCAACTCGAGAATGCTACAGAAGCTGTTGAAGGCTCCGCTAGCAACTTGGACCTGATCTTGTCATATTTTTTTGGGGCAACCTCTGTTGGCATAGGTGCCTTTGTAGAGGGGCACGCTATTATTGACCAGTTGCTTCCAAAAGTCAAGAGGCGGGGGATTGGTTTTTGCCAGTGGAGTGCTATAGCTTTCCTGCCATAGGAAAGAAGTAGGCCGACTAAGGTGCGCCCTGCAACTGTGGGTATTAGTTGCTCAATTAAGCCCAAAATACAGTTAGATATGGAGAGTTGCAATGACGTGGAAGTAACCAGGTGTATGAGCCCCAATCAGGGCCGGCCCTATCATGGGACCCGATGGTACCATTGTACCAGGCAGCAAATTGCCGCCCGCCCGCCATCCCATTCCACCAGCTCCGCTCTCCACTCCACTCCACTGTGGGGCTAATTGCCGCCCGGCCGCTCCTCCCGTTCTGCTCTCCGCTCCACTGTGGGGCTAATTGCATGAATAGAGCCATAACAGGTCATTTTTATACTCCTATACATGTAAACAACCATAACAGGTCCTCTTTATACTCCTATATACATGCATTCTTGGTACCAGGCAGCACAATGTCTTGGGCCGGCACTGGCCCCAATACCTCTTCCCAGAATTCGTCAATGACTGGGAAGGTCCAAAAAATGTAAGTAAAATCTCCAGGGGTCCCCCTCACAGCACCAGCACTCGGGGGGAGAGCTGGAGTTTAAAGGGGAAATCCCATATGTCATCCCAGTCATCATTGTCGAGGTTCAGCATGTTTTGGAGCCACCTAGCTCTGAGACCCTCTAAAACAGGTAGGGATGTCATAACAAGATGAGAGTATAATTGGGTTTTTCTGCGCATTCTGATCTGAGGAGATCTTCTAACGCCGACTGTATTACCTGAGGGGCAGAATTAGAGAACTGACTGCTGAAGGCATGTGAGAATGAGTTGAATAAATTGTATGATTCTACGAGCTGCAGCCAACATATTCTGTTTGACTTCTTTTCTACTAGATGACTGAGGCACCGGGGATCAGTTTTCAGTCTGCTGGTCAGGCTTTGCGCTTTCACCGAATGCGTAAAGATGATTCAGGATCATATACGTGCAGGGCGGTGAACCGTGCCGGAGAAGCCCATCGTACCTACAATATCCTAGTATTTGGTGAGTATGGAAAAGTCCTTAATGCTGCCCAGAACTCTGGATTTCAAGTGTGGTCCAAAACGGACATATTTACAAACAATGTGTAGTAACTAACAAAGAGTTGTGCAGGCTCAAGCTTGCATGGCTCTTGAAAATGTAGAAAAAGGAGCAGCCACTGGGGCAAGCCCCTTTGTTAATTAGGAGCAAACAGTTCTCTGTTTACTGACAGCTCATATCCAATATGACAAGGGGGCATCTGTCGGGAATTAGAAGCAGTTCTCTATGTATAGAAAACTGCCGCATTCCCTCTGTTAATTATGTGCAGACCTGAAGAAATTTCTATTTCACTCTGAAACAGAAACTGGTGGAGATGAACCTGAAAGAGGTGCACACCATTTTAATAGGGCTTGTAGTCCACAAAAATGTTGGCTTGTAAATTTTAGATTTGTATTAACAAATAAATACTTTTGGGCCCGGATTCACAAAGGAGTTACGACGGCGTATCTCCAGATACGCCGTCGTAACTCCGAATGCGGGCCGTCGCAACTCGGCGCCTGATTCATAGAATCAGATACGCCTCACAATTGCCTAGATACGAGCGGCGTCTCCTACGCCGTGCATATTTACGCTGGCCGCTAGGTGGCGCTTCCGTAGATTTCCGCATAGAATATGCAAATTAGCTACATACGCCGATTCACAAACTTACGTGCGCCTGGCGTATCAAGATATGTAGTTTACGCAAGACATACGCCGGCGTAAAGATACCCCTCATAAAGCAGGGGTAAGTCATGTTAGGTATGGACGTCGGAAACATACGAACAGCGCCGTATTTTACGTTGTTTGCGTAAGTCGTCCGTGAATGGGGCTGGGCGTAGGTTACGTTTACGTCGACTAAGCATTGAGCGGGCGCAATTTACGTTGAAAATTCGACGTGATACTGAGCATGCGCCGTTCGGAAAAAGCGTCATTTATGTGGGGTCATGATTAGTTTACATAAAACACGCCCACCTCTTCCTCATTTGATTTAGGCGCGCTTACGCCGGCACATTTACGCTACGCCGCCGTAACTGCTTTGTGAATACTGCATTTGCCTCTCTAAGTTGCGGCGGCGTAGCGTAAATACGATACGCTACGCCCGCTTAGTTACGCCGCCCTACGTGAATCTGGGCCTTGGACTCTAAATGGCAATCTTATTGTATTCCCTATACTTCCCATCCACGCTTTCTTCCCCAATAGATTTTGGTTGGAGTGATGCTTTAAGGGCTCATTCGCACAAGTGCTCAGCTCTGTAGAGTGTGAAGGGTCATTTGGGTACTTTTCTGTCCTAGTGCTGAGCTGTGTACAGGCAGCCCAAATAATTGGACACACAGTAGCTTTACGGACTGACCCTGAGTTTGACAGGTATGCATTAAACAACTTTACTATTTTTGGGAGCAAGTATTTATTTATTTCATTTTGGATATTACAAACTTTTATAAAGCAATATTAGTCTGAAAATAGTTTGAATACTCAGTAAAACTTTGTAAAAGAAGTGGTTATAGTTGTCTTCATTTGCAGTGCCGCCAACGATCTACGGGGCCGGATCTGTCCAAGATTTGACGGCACGAGAGGGGACAGAAGTGGAGCTACAATGCAGAGTGTCTGGGCTGCCTAAACCTCAAGTGCAATGGACCAAAGATGGACAGTAAGTAAAACATCCTTATAAATGTCTGCCTAATGGCTAAATGCATATCACAGATGTTTTCCATGTGAATTTGGCCATAAGGCAGCAGTTTAAAATGATTTCTATTGATGTCACCTGTGTTATACCATATGGGTGCCTCCACGAAACAGAAATGCCGCGTACACACGATCGGTTCGTCTGATGAAAACGGTCTGATGGACCGTTTTCATCAGACGAACCGATCGTGTGTGGGCCCCATCGTTTTTTTTATCCATCGGTGAAAAAACTAGGAACTTGTTTTAAAATTATCTGATAGTTAAAAAAACTATAGAAAAAAACGATCGTCTGTGTGGAAGTCCATCAGTTAAAAATCCACGCATGCTCAGAATCAAGTCGACGCATGCTCGGAAGCATTGAACTTCATTTTTCTCAGCACGTCGTTGTGTTTTACATCACGGCTATCTGACACAATCGGTTTTGTAACTGATGGTGTGTAGGCAAGACTGATGAAAGTCAGCTTCATCGGATATCTGATGAAAAAAATCTATCAGACCGTTTTCATTGGATGAACCGATCGTGTGTACAGGGCAAAAGTCTGTATACCAATTGGTGCAAATTGGGGGAACGCAGTTACGGCACCTCCAGCTCTGAATGTATGTAATGGCAAGGGGTGCTGGGGTGTTCTGGAGGGTCTATTAATGCTGGCTGCTGGGGGATCTATTGTTGCTGGGGAGGTCTATTGTTGCTGGGGAGGTCAGTTGTTGCTGGTAGAGGATCTATTGTTGTTATCTTATGCTACTGGGAGACAATCGTTGCTGGGAGACATCAACTGTTGAAGGAGGGGTCTATTGTTGTTAGCTGGTCAGAGTCTATTGTTGCTGGCTACAGGTGATCTTTTTTACTTCCTATCATATACAAATTACTTAGTACCACAACTTAATACTTGGTTCTGAATCCATTACTGAGATGTGGGTAAGGGGTGGAACCAAGGAATGGTTCTCATAGGTGGATAGGGAGTGGAACCAAGGAATGGTGCTCAGAGGTGGGTAGGGGGTGGAACCAAGGAATGGTGCTCGGAGGTTGGTAGGGAGTAGAACCAAGGAATGGTGCTCGTAGGTGGGTGGGGAGTGGAATTAAAGAATGGTGCTCGGAGGTAGGTAGGAGGTGAAACCAACAAATGGTGCTCTGAGGTTAGTAGAGGGTTGGAACCAAGGTATGGTGCTCAGAGGTGGGTAGAGGGTGCACACAACAGGTGGCTCTGCAGTAGGGAGTTCCTGCACCTATTCTCTCAGAAAAAAAGCCCTGATTATTATTATTATTATTATTATTATTATTATCATGCAGGATTTATATAGCACCAACGGTTTTCCCAGCTCTTTACAACTGTACAGTTACAATACAGTTCAATACAGGAGGAATCAGAGGGCCCTGCTCATTAGAACTTACAATCTAGGAGTATAGTATTTATTGGCCCCCAACTCTCACAGGGTTTTTGTTGTGCAGCCTCCATATGGGTAGGACTAGCTGAATGGCAATAATTTAAAGAGACCAGATGAGGTGTCTTCCAGTTTAGTTTATGTACTGAATAACAAACAGTACAACAATGCAATGCTGATACCAGATTATTTGTGTGTACCATAAGACATTTTTACAGTTCAGTAACAAGGTCGTTATAATAGACAGACTTACACGTATGCTCCTGGATTTCTCCCTAAACAGGGCCTTTCAGGCTAGCAGAAAGGTCCTTCCCCCCAACAAGGTTGTTTGCAGGGGGTACAGCATCAACCCTATGCTGAACCTATCTTTCCCTCACCAGGGGTCCTCTTGCCCTACCTCAACTACACACATTGCAGGGTAGGGTTGCCACTTTTTCTTCAAGCCAAACCCAGACACAGTAAAAAAAAATTGTTTTAGTGTACACTATTGGATTATAACAGACCTTTGGGCACTCCCAAGAGAATAGTAATGAGGAACATATAGTGCCCCCCCCCTCACTAAGGTGACCACATTTCCAAACTACTATTCAGGGACATCCCCTTGTGGTGTAACGAATCACAGCACAGTGATTGGACACAAGAGGCGGGATTTATGATTTCTCCAATCACAAGCAGAGGGCAGGGACTGTGCTCCTCTAGGCATTACTGGCCAGGACAAGTACTGTCAGTGAGTAAAGCGGTGATGTGGCAGCCTTTTTTGGGGGCATTAGTTTAGCTTGGGGGGTGGCTGTGTCCGTTTCATTCCAGGACACTGTATTGTCCTGGAATGAAGGTGCCCAGGACAGACCTGCAATATGCAGAACTGTCCCGGGCAATCCGGGACACGTGGTCATCCTACCCCTCACCCTCCTGTCAAGCCCTGTTCTGAGCCATATTCCTGTCTGAATAATGGGTCCGGGTTTCAGGCAGACTGAAATCCGGACACATAATTTAAAACCCAAACTGGCTGTTTGAATCCCAGACAGGTGGCAACCCTACTGCAAGGCATCCAAAAATAACACAGCGGTGGCTATATATCGCTCCAGCAAAATGGCTACCAGAAGCCTGGTACAAAGGACAAGTCAGTCTTTGGCAGGGTTTCCTTGGCACCCGGGGTAACAGCAATCAGGTGATTGCTGTGTTTTCTTCTGGCAGCCAACCAAGAAATGAGTAAGGAGATCTGTGGATCATATGATCAATGCAAATATCCAGCACAGCATAATCCTCACAATCTTTACTGTAACAGCCTTAAAAGCAATCTGTTAACGCGTTTCTGCCTCCAAGGTCTTTAATCATAGCTCCTCTCTGGACCTTCTCTTTTTCCATGCTGGCATCTGCTCAAATGATGACTGCACTCAGCAGAACAGTGACTGCCAACAACACCCTCCTACATATGTCTAGAATATGTCCGCCCCCGAGAAGCAGTGTGCACAGGCCTATACCTAAACTCTAAAGTTGGACTGTTTAATTGGGATTCATTAGCACAGCTTAATGTGCCAAAAGAAAGCAGTAAAAATGTGTCCTTAGGGATCAGGATGTAGGTACTAGTAGAGCTCTTCTATATATTCACAGGGAAATGGTTAGCACAGTGGGCCTGGGAACAAGCCGCTACAGAACACCCACTGTATATTAGTGTTATGTCAATCACAACTGACTAGCCCCACATTGTTTGATGGATTAAGTTGATTGAGGTCTAAGTTCACTTCAGTTCCGGTTCACACAGGGGTGGCTTCAAAGTCGTCCGACTCTGAAGCTGCCCCGTACAGTGCGACTATAGCGTAGCTTGCAAAATTACTCCTGTATAGAAGTCAATGCAAGCTACTCCGAAGTCGCCCCAAAGTAGTACAGGAACCTTTTTATAAGTCGGAGTCGCTCCTATTAGAACGGTTTCATTGAAATGTATGGAGCGTGACTTGTCGATTTGCCGATTTTTGTGCGGGAATCAAATTTGAGGAATCTGACATGTTGAAATTTTTTTGAAAAACAAACAATTTTCTAATCAATGATGGGAGAATCGTGCGAGAAGTGTAATAAAAAAAAAAATGCGCATGTGCAAGAAAAGAAAATTCCCAGAGAGAAAACAATATTTCTTTTCTGTAGCAACATGAAGGCTTGTTCGGCCGAATTTCGAAAATCAATGGTGGCATCGTCGGATCACAAAAAAACAAACTTTCTGAGTTTGAAAAGAAAATTTGTTCGAAATTCAAACAAAGGACACTGTAACTCATAATATGCATTTCCTAAAAAGTTATTTTTTTATTTTCATTTAAATAACAAAATTACAAATAACATAACAAAATGATCTAAAATCTGTCCATATGTTTGAAAGTTGGAATGAGTTTTGCAGTGGGTGTGTCTGCTCTGCAAGACATGGAGATATAGGAGAGTGCTGTGGTCATCGCCAGTGTAATATAAAGAGCAGGAAGAGGGTGGGACAGTGACACAGACACTGTAAAATTTTAGACTCCTTAAGTCTATTATACACAATGAGATTATCGGACGAATGATCTTCCTTTTTTTTTTTGTTTGTTTTTTTGCATATAAGTACGAAAATTTTCCTACAAAAGAATACAAATTCAGTGGGAATGTATTGTATTTTTAGTGTATTTGCATAGCTCCCAACTGTCCCTGATTTCGAGGGACTGTCCCTGATTTCGAGCAATGTCTTTCAAAAAATGTTTCCCAGTGCTAAACCTTTCATGCAAATTCTAAATTGCTGCATTTTTCAATTTGAGAAGCCAATATAAAGAATGAGTAGTGGTAAAAAAAAGCACTTGTGGATTTAATTAAAGTGATTGTAAAGGTTTCAATCAGTGGCGGTGCGTCCATAGGGACGCAGGAGCGCCGCCCCCTCTGGCTTGCTCACAGCCAGTAAAATATACTGATTCATACACTGTATGAATCTGTATATTTTCGCCGCTGCCGCCCACTATTCAGCTGGCCGGAAGTTGAGCGCCGGTCAGCTGAATAGCGGCAGCTGGCTGGCTGTGTGGAAGTGCCTATCAGGGCCAGCGGCCGTACGTCCGAGGATAAGACTGACAGGCGTCTCAGCCAATCAGGTAACCTGGCTGAAGCGTCATCGAGGGCGGGACGAGGGACATCAAGGGACGTAGAAGCCATAAAGGTAAGTGCCAGGGGGGGTACTGGGCACGGTGGCTACAAGTGGGGGCATAGTGGCTACAAGTGGGGGCACAGTGGCAACAATTGGGGGCACAGTGGCTACAATTAGGGGCACAGTGGCAACAATTGGGGGCACAGTGGCGACAATTGGGGGCACAGTGGCAACAATTGGGGGCACAGTGGCAACAATTGGGGGCACAGTGGCAACAATTGGGGGCACAGTGGCGACAATTGGGGGCACAGTGGCTGTGTTTGATGGCATAGTGGTGACAATTGATGGCACAGTAGCTGCGTTTGATGGTATGGCACAGTGGCTGTGTTTTGATGGCATGGCACGGTGGCTGCGTTTTGATGGCATGGCACAGTGGCTGCGTTTTGATTGCACGGTGGCTGCGTTTTGATGGCATGGCACAGTGGCTGCGTTTTGATGGCACAGTGGTTGCGTTTTGATGGCACAGTGACTGCATTTGATGGCATGGCACAGTGGTGACAATTGATAGGTACAGTGAGGCTGCAATTGTTTTTTTTTTTTTTTTCGTTTGCGCCCCCCCAAAAATTTTGAGCACCAGCCGCCACTGGTTTGAATATATATATTTTTTTTAAATAACAAACACGTCATACTTACCTCCACTGTGCAGCTCGTTTTGCACAGAGTGGCCCCGAACAGTGTTTTCTGGGGTCCCCCGGCGGCTCTCTCGGCTCCTCCCCACCTCAGATAACCCCCTCTGGGAAGCGCTCCCCCAAAGGGGTTTACATTGCGGGCGTGCTCCCGAGTCCAGTATTTGCCGTCCATAGCTGCCGAGTACAGGACTCGGCCTCGCCCCCCGGTGCCCATGCCATTGGATTTGATTGACAGCAGCGTGAGCCAATCGCTGCGCTGCTATCAATCTATCCAATGAAGAGCCGAAAAGCCCGGGCAAAGGAAGAGCGTGTTTGCAACGCAGGACTTTCCAGGGCTCAGGTAAGTAAAACGGAGGGCTGGGGGGCCGGTAATCATCAGATGTTTTTAACCTTAATGCATGGGATGCATTAAGGTGAAAAAACATGAATCTTTACAACCCCTTTAACCTTTTTTTTGGTCATTTACCCTTTAAGGGGCGTGTCCTATGCCTACATACATTTGCTAGTAGGTGTCTCTTATTCCCATCTCAAAATGTTGGGAGGTATGTATTCGTATTGTATTTTCGGATGAAAACTGTCCTGGTTAAGCAATAATTATATGATCTTGTATTGTATGAAAAAAAAAATCGTATTTGTCCTTTTGGAAAATTTCAGATGAAAGTAGTATACTAACGATCAGATTATCGTACGATCGTTTAGAAAGCGGTATTTTTTGTATGATATTCTGATCATGTGTACGGGCCTTTAGGTTGTGCAGTCATATAACACAGCATCGGGAGATTACAAGAATATGTTCGTTTCTTAAACATCCTTTGCCAGTTAAATGGACCTTTTATTTTTCAGATTTTCATTGATTCAGCTGTTTATTTAGCTTGGCTTGCCATTGAAGTCAATACTCAGTTGCGTTCAATTTAATGTTCTCCAGCACTAGGAGATAACATGCATCAGCTGTTGGTTTGCAGACATCCCCCATACACTACCATGTACACTCCACATCTGTGTGCATTTATCATCTTCTTCCCAGGGAAAGTGCTTCTCCTGCTTTCAAGTTGACTGTTCTCACTCAGCAAGGTGTCATTAAGGAGGTGGGGGAGACAAGCTGTATGTCTATTATCCCCTCATATCCTGTATACACTAACACATGGCAGGTGTGCGGTGCATATGTTACCAAGGCTGCGGGAGACGAGGGGGGCCCATTGATAGAGCTGGAGGTAAGAATTGCACTATTGTAAGCGGTCAGATTTGGGTAGATTAAAGGGGCAGTAAAAGCAGGCAGTTGAGCTGTATTTTTACCAATCCCTCTTAAAGGAGAAGTATGGGCAAAGCTTTTTTGGCTATTTACATCTCCTGTGGGTCTCAGGAGGAGTACACTTAAGCCCCATACACACTATGGGGTAGATTCAGGTAGATTGGCGTAATTTTCTGCGGGCGTAGCGTATCTCAGATACGCTACGCCGCCGTAACTTAGTGAGGCAGGTTCTGTATTCACCAAGAACCTGCGCCCTAAGTTACGGCGGCGTAGCGTAAATCTGCCGGCGTAAGCGTGCCAAATTCAAATTGTGAAGAGGTGGGCGTGTTTTAATGAAATAAAACATGACCCCACGTAAATGACGTTTTTGACTAACGGCACATGCGCCGTCCGTGAAGGTAACCCAGTGCGCATGCTCCAAATGAACCCACAAAAAGCCAATGCTTTCGATGTGAACGTAAATTACGCACAGCCCTATACGCGAACGACTTACGCAAACAACGTAATCGATGGAAAATTCGACGCTGGCACGACGTCCATACTTAACATAGGATACGCCTCATATAGCAGGGGTAACTTTACACCGGAAAAAGCCTAACGTAAACAACGTAAAAAAAGTGACGGTTGGACGTACGTTTCTGAATCCGGGTATCTACCTAATTTGCATATTCCTTGCGTAAATCGACGGAAGCGCCACCTAGAGACCACCGTAAATATGCAACTAAGATACGACGGCGTAAGAAACTTACGCCAGTCGGATCTTAGCCAAATTCCGGCGTATCTTGTTTTCTGAAAACAGAAAAAAGATACGCCGGAGCAACCTAGAAGTTACGCGGCGTATCAATAGATACGCCAGCGTAACTTCTTTATGAATCTACCCCTATTAGATTTTCTGCAGATTTACCAAAACCACGTAGTACAGGGGCCTGCCTGATTACATACAAAGTAAAACTCTTAAGGTTTCGGTATAATCTTCTTTATTGAAATTTAAAAAAAGGTAAGAACAGTAATGATCCCACGCAGGGGATATAAACATAAAGTATATCATGGCACAGCTTACTAATAAAGCATATTTGAATGTAGAAATTGTCAAACATCAACAGCCCTCCGGCCAAGGCCAGGGGTCAACATAGGGTAGAAGAGCTTAATTGCTCAGGGGTTAAGGCGTGGGGTAGTCCACAAAAAGTTTGGAAAACAAGACTAGAGTTGGGGTCTTACAAACAAACAAAAAAAAGAGAAGAAAGTGAGAGCGAGAGCAAGCGAGAGAAAAGGAAAGGAGGAACAGAGCAGGAAGGATGAGTAAGAAAATGGTTCAAGGTTCCCCCAGGTTGGGAGGATAGAGGAGGTCAATTAGCGAGGCCTAGGTTGGTCGGGTGCAAAGTGGTTAGAGCGTAGGACCACCACAGGCCCCACACCTTAAGGAACTTGGCGTGGGAATGATGGAGAATACTGGACATCTCCTCATTAATCATGAGTCGTCAAAGTGCTCTTCACCTCCGCAAACGAGACAGCCGGTTTCTTCCAGGCCCTAGCTATTGTTCGCTTCACAGTGATAAACAAGTAGGTGGCCAGCTTTTTCTGATAAGAAAAGAGGCCCGGGATCGGGCAGTGGAGTAAGGCCAATTTAGCATCCTTGCAGTATGGAAAAGAGTGGACAGAAGACCGAATACCCTCAACCAGAATCTCACTAGGTGGGGGCAGGACCACTATATATGAAGTAAGTCTCCACGCTGACCACAGCCCCTGAAGCACCCATCGCTGCATGATGGGTTTGATTTGGCAATACGGGATGTAACTCAGTACCAACGGAAACTCTTAAGGTTTGACCTCATATTTATATGGTTTTGGTAAATCTGAAGAAAATCGAATAGTGTGTATGGGGCTTTAGTTCTGCGCTCCTGGGACCCGGTTTCAGCCGAAAGCTGGCTAAACCCCACTGTTGACTGATGTCACAGAGCCAGTCTGTAGGCAGGTACAGTCTGCTGTCTACACTGTAGGTGGCGCTCAAATGCAATGGTAATGCAGAGGGAGAGGAAGTCACAGGGACAGGGTTCCTCTACGGTTTCCTGAGTCACTGGGGCAGCGATTTGATTGGATGGCCATTGGTGGCCATCTTAGGTGTGGTAGATTCTATTTAAGGCCCTGGCCCCTGGGTTTGGCGTGCTTAATGCAAGGGGGAATTTTGTAGGGAAAGATACCCTATCTGTGAGAGACAGTACTAGCGATAGGGAAAGGTTCCCAGCAAGCAGGGAAAGCTTAGGGCCGCATCTCTGTGGTTATATTTTGTATTGGGCACAAGATGGCCAGGCCGCATTCTGTCCCCTCTCAACAGTTGATATTGGTTAGGCTGGATCCTGCTTTTTCACGTTATTGGAAACTGCTGGGTAGCTGTCCCACTGGGTCTTTTGTGAACTGTTGCTGCATCACTTCAATGAAAGTTTTATATTGCACCTGACTATGTGAATTATTGCCTTCCCACCATGCTGCACCCCACCTACAGGTGAGCCAGCTGCCCGCCCCCCCACAATCCAGCACTCCAATGAGTGCTGAAGGGGCAGAGCACAGAGCAGTGACTGACAGTTATCACTCTGTGCTCAGAGCGGGCCTGAGAATTGAGCGATCAGCTGTCTTTAATCACTCAGTGTTCGATGTAGAGCAGGCGGGGGACAGCTGCATCATCCGATCAATGCGGCAGCTATCTAGGTGAGTAAGACTGTTTTTTTTGTTTGTTTTTTAAGCTGAAAATTCATCTGATCCTTGAGATTAATCCATGAGCTGAAAAAAAAATTTGAGAATAAAAAGGATAACGCCACGTGCGCGCTGCCTGGTGTACTGAGCCCAATGGGTCGCAGGATGATTGTAGCACACCTGTGAGCTCCAGCAGCTGCTGCACACTTCTCATTGTCAGGAATGATGGGGGAGCATGGGAGACGGACCCTCCCTAGAAACAGAAGCGTGAAGTCATAACAGAGGATCCCAACAGGCTCTTCTGGCGCACACATATCAATAATGGGAACAATACTGAACTACAGAGGACCTCGTCTTTCTTCCAGCTAACAACGTAGATCCTTTTAGTATAGGGCCTAATAACAATGTGATTTTTACAATGGTGGTTCTCATTCTATGATATAACCTTTACCTGGGAAACTTATTATTCAAACTACAGAAACTTTTGTTTTTCTTGTGTTTTTTTTTTTGTCTAAACTGCAAAATATTACCTATACCATTTATGATACCAGCCAGCCTGAGTTAGTTTAACCACTTGCTTACTGGGCACTAAAACCCCCCTCCTGCCCGGACCAATTTTCAGCTTTCAGCACTAATGCACTTTGAATTACAACGCTGTACCCAAATGAATTTATATATTTTTTTCCCCCACAAATAGAGCTTTCATTGATCACCTTTTCGGTTGTTATTTTTTACTAAAAAAAATTGCGAACAGGTAATTCACCTTCATTGATGTACGCTGATGAGGCTGGACTGATGGGCACCGATAGGCACTGGTGCGTGGCACTGAAGGGCATTGATAGGTGCCACTGGTGGGCACTGAGAAGTGGCACTAATAGGTGGCACTGATAGCTGGCAGTGATGGGCACTGATGGGTGGCAATAATGGGCACTGATTGGCACTGCTAGGTGGCACTGATGAGGCACTGATTGGCACCACTGGTGGGTACTAATTGGCACAGATGAGGCAGAATTGCCTCTTCCTCTTCGGGACTGATGTCCCTTGCACATAAGCCGGCGATTGGCTTTTTTTTTTCTCCTCATGCTGTCAGCGTGAGGAGGAAAAAAAAACGATTACCGAGCTTTTGTTTACATCACGTGATCAGCTGTCATTGGCTGACAGCTGATCACGTGGTAAGGGGTCAGGATTTATTTTATTCGAAAATGTCAACTTTGTGTGGTTTCCGCACTGCATCAAAATCGCACCCCATTCATGCAAACTGCTGCAGGTGTGTAAGTTAAGTTAATGACACACCAAAACGTTTTGCAAAACGCAGTGGGCTAGATTCAGGTAGCTGCGATTGATGTTACGGCCGCGCAGCGTATCGTATTTACGCTACGCCGCCGCAACTTACAGGAGCAAGTGCAGTATTCACAAAGCACTTGCTCCATAAGTTGCGGCAGCGTAGCGTAAATGGGGCCGGCGTAAGCCCGCGTAATTCAAATGTGGAAGGGGGGGCGTTTTTTATGCTAATGTGTGATGACCTGACGTAATTGAAGTGTTTTACGAACGGCGCATGCGCCGTCCGTGTACATATCCCAGTGTGCAGTGGTCCCAAGTACGCCGCAACGACGTATTGGTTTCGACGTGAACGTAAATTACGTCCAGCCCTATTCGCGAACGACTTACGCAAACGACGTAAAAAATTCAAATTTCGAAGCGGGAACGACGTCCATACTTAACATTGGCTGCGCCACCTAATAGCAGGAGCAACGTTACGCCGAAAACGCCTTAAAAAACTACCGCCGGGTGCACGTATGTTTGTGAATCGACGTAACTAGGTAATTTGCATATTCTACGCCGAAAACAACGGAAGCGCCCCTAGCGGCCAACGTAATATTGCACACAATTATACACCGCCGCATTCAAGTTACGTCGGCGGAAGAAACATATTTTTTAGACGTATCTGCCTTGGAGAATCGGCGTAACGATACGCCGACGCAGATTTGAAATTACGGCGGCGTATCTGGAGATACGCCGCCGTAAATGCTTGCTGAATCTAGCCCAGTGTGATTTGCAGAATTGGATCACATGGGTGTGAACACTGGTGCGGCAAAAAAAAAAGAGTCCTGCGCGATTACTTACTAATTTATGTAAATAACCAATCGAAACTAAACAAATCACGTTTTTTCAATCGATTTGCTAGGCCGGAATAATATTGAGGGCTGTGTATCAATTGGCAGCAATGCAATGCTTTGTACATAAATGCGATTGTATTTGGATCAATCAGATCATGGTGGAAACAGAGATGCAATTGATAAATTCTGATTGTAACATACGGTCAGATCTTGACTACCGAACAAAATCCACTTCCCCCGTTTGTGGCGTATCGATTGAAAAGATTGTCACTCCTTTTGGAAAAGATCGATCAGAAAAGAAGTCAGTTATTTATTAAAGCATGCATGGCCACCATTGGGGAGATTGTAACGTGTTGAAATGCTGTTTGTAATAGGAGATATTGACCCATTTTTTTTTAATTTCCTTGCTGTAGGCCCCTGACACCCGGGGACTCGACCCTTCAGCTGGTAGAAGAGGGACAGGTACTCCGGCTGAACGGCACCAAGCTCTCCCACCAGGGCAGATACCAATGCCTCGCCTTTAACCACGCTGGACAACAAGTCAAAGACTTCAACCTGAAGATACTCAGTAAGTTGGTACAGAAATAACTCCCGATCTCCATTCTGAAAAAGAAAGACATGTGCCTTGTGTAAATTGAAGCCGACCATACACCAGTAGAATTTCATTTAGAAAAAAAAATAAAAAATCAAAACAAATTTAGTAATGGGGTCAGTGACGATCGAATTTAGTCACAAGGAAAAAAGCGTTGGTGGAAAATTGTTTTTTTTTTCTCTGACAATTAAATTCTAACCCTGAATGTGTTTTTTTTTCAGGAAAAAAATCATACTTTACATTGGTATGGAAATCAAATCATTTTTTTGGGGGTTTTTATACAAAAAATTGTTGCATCCATAATGGTACTAGAAAAAATGCAATGCCGAACGATTTTTTTTTTTTCGTACGGAAGTTTGAAAGTAATTTTGTTGATGTATGGACTGGGTAGTAAGCATTGGTTCTTATACGGTCTATATACTGTTGGAACAGGAATACACAGGAGATCATTTCAGTATGTCAGTGTTATTCTCCCACCTAGAGGACACTGTGTGAATTGCAGTCTGATAGACAGTGCACATTGGTGGGGAAAGCAGGGCCAAGTAAATTCTTCCAAAACCTTCAATGCCCCAACATAGCTGTGGTAGATTGTTAGATCATGATCACGTGTTGCCAACCTCCAGTTTATATGTCCCTGTCTCTATCCATACCAAACAAAACAAAGTTTGGGCTATGAATACACTTTACATCCATAACTATTTATCCTAAGAAGCTATAAAGCTGATCCATTAAACCGAAGAGACAAGCAATAGCGCATAACTGCAGTTGTATCCTACTGAAACTGATCAGAATTCTTGTTTAAACACTTAAGGACCGGAAGGATTTGCCCCCTTAGGCCTTGTACACACGAGGGGATTTGTCTGATGAAAACAGTCCGCGGACCGTTTTCATCGGACATGTCCGCTCGGAGATTTCTGTCTGATGGTTGTACACACCATCAAACAGAAATCTGCGCGGACAGGATACGCGGTGATGTGGCAGCGCCGTTGCCGCGACGATGACGCGGCAACGTGCGCGACCCTGGAAGGTCACTTCGACGCATGCGTGGGCTTTCGGCCGAGCGGACATGTCCGGTGAGTTGTACAGACGACCGAACCTGTCCGACGGACAGGCTTCCAGCGGACAGGTTTCTTAGCATGCTAAGAAATTTTTGTCCGCTGGAAAACGGTCGGCTGGACAAATGTCCACTGGAAAACGGTCCGATAGGCCGTACACACGACTGAACATGTCCGCTGAAACTGGTCCACGGACATGTTCGTTCGTGTGTACGGGGCCTTAATGACAAGGCCATTTTTTGCGATACCGCACTGTGTCTCTTTAACTGACAATTGCGCCGCTGTACCCAAACAGAATGTATGTCCTTTTTTTCCCCACAAATAAAGCTTTCTTTTGGTTGTATTTGATCACCTCTGTGGGTTTTTGTTTTGCACTATAAACAAAAAAACATTATTTTTTTACTTTTTGCTATAATAAATATCCCCCCAAAAATGTAAAAAAAACGTCTTCAGTTTTGGCCAATATATATTCTTCTACATATTTTTGGTAAATAAAATTCGCAATAAGCGTACACTGATTGGTTTGCGCAAACGTTAGTGTCTCCAAAATAGAGGATAGATTTATGGTATTTTTATTATTTTGTACTAGTAATGGCGTCTATGAGCAATTTTTAGCGGGACTGTGACATTGCGGCAGACAGATTGGACACTTTTGACACTTTTTGGGGACCAGTGACATTTATACAGCGATCAGAGCTACGGATTACTGTATAAATGTCACTGGCAGGGAAGGGACTAACACTAGGGGGCGATCAAGGGGATAAGTGTTCCCTAAGGAGGTGTTTCTAACTCTGGTGGGAGTGTAATGACTGGAGGAGGAGAGAGATCGCTGTTCCTGATCACTAGGAACAACAGATCTGTCTCTCCTCTCCTGACAGAACGGGAATCTGTTTACATTGACAGATTCCCTTAAAACCAATGGGCACTTTTAACCCTTTTTTCGGCCACTAGTGGGGTTTAAAATCACCCCGCTTGTGGCCGAAAAGCGTTGGGCGCTGTGAGTGTAAAAGGGCTCTTAGTAAAGTCAATTATGGTACACAGTATAAATCATACAAAATGACATGGTACAATGCCGTACATATCCAGTGAATGATCATCATAAAAAGCACAGACACATTTCCCTGTCCAATGCATTCCATCTCATAATCCCTTTGGAAGCACCAAAAGGCATATTTCCAAGGACGACCCATGTTTAAGTAATCTAACAGCATTTTGTTAATTCACTTTCTTGGTTCTACATAAATCTGATTTATTGTTTAAAACAAAATAAATACAAATATTTGAAAGCATGTGTATGTCCAATTACTATTTTTTTTTTTTTTACTATAGCACCACCCACTGTCTGGTCATCGAATGAGACAACAACGGTGGCCTCTCTGCTGCATGGCTCTGTGGTTCTAAAGTGTGAAGCCAAGGGCTCTCCACCTCCCAGCATCACATGGTTTAAGGATAAACGGCCAATCGTGTCCAGCTCCAAGGCCTCCTACAGGGACAGTGGGAGGAGTTTGCAGTTGAGTCGGGTGCAGCTCTCTGATGCCGGCACATATACCTGCAAAGCCACTAACCATGCTGGCACTGTTGAAAAAACATACCTGCTGGAGGTTTATGGTAGGTTCCTCTACTGGTTGGGTTGGCATTTACTACTGACTAGGGCTCATTTATACATAGGGATAATGTACACAGAACCCAATTTACTTCTCTGCCTTCTATGTTTTCAGATTATAGTCTAACTTCTATCAACATTTTTATTTTTTGAGTGGGGGATATTCTATCTGTGTCCCCATTAAAGAAGACTTTCCACCTTTTCCTGTCCTGCCAGGGGGGGAGTAACCCTTTGCAATAGGGACGCAGCAATGAAAACCCTTCTCCACTCAATCCAAGACAAAATTAACCATTTCGCTAGAATTGGGCTTTAAAGGGGTTGTAAAGGTAAAAAAAATGTTCACCTTAATGCATTCTATGCATTAGGTGAAAAAACTTCCGACTATACCGGCCCCCCGATATACTTACCTGACCCCTCGAAAGTCCCGTGCTCGGCCCCGACATCCTCTTAGCTGGGCCGTTGATTGGCTAGAGCGGATGGATTGAAAGCAGCGCAGCCATTGGCTGGCGCTGCTGTCAATCACATCCAATGACGTGGTGCGCCGAGGGGCGGGGCCGAGTGATACAGTGAGCAGCTATGGCCGCTCACTGTATCACGGGAGCGCGCCCGCAGGGACTCCACACAATGCGAGGGAGCTTGCATGAATGTGTGGAGTTCTTGCAGGGAGGACCAGAGACAGCCGCCGAGGGACCCCGGAAAACGTGGATCGGGGCCACTCTGTGCAAAACGAGCTGCACAGTGGAGGTAAGTAAAACATGTTTTTTATAAAAAAAAAAAAAAGAATCTTTACTACCCCGTTAATGACTTTAAGTCCACTTTTGTGATCATGTTTAATGTTACACCCTTATTTAATATGTAACATGGCAGTGTTTGACCATTCTTCCAAAAGCGCATTTGTGAGGTCAGGCACTGGTGTGGAGGAGAAAGCCTGGCTCGAAGTCTCTGCTCTAATTTATTCCACAGTTGTTCTATCAGGTTGAGGTCAGGACTCTGTGCAGACCAGTCTGGTTTCTCCACCCAAAACTTGCTCATGCATGTTTTTATGGACCTTGTTTGTACACTGGTGTGCAGTCATATTGGAACAGAAAGGGTCATCCCAAAACTGTTCCCACAAAGAGTTAAGAGTTCCCTTCACTGGAACTAAGGGGCCAAGCCCAATCCCTTAGAAACCACCTCACATCATAATCCCCCCTCCACCAAATGATTTGGACCAGTGCACAAAGCAAGGTCCATAAAGTCACGGATGAGCGAGTTAGGGGTGGAGGAACTTGACTGGCCTGCACAGAGTCTTGACCTCAACCCGATAGAACACCTTTGGGATGAATTAGAGTGGAGACTGTGAGCCAGGCCTTCTTGTCCACAATTGCGCCTGACCTCACAAATGCACTTCTGGAAGAATGGTCAAATATCCCCATAGACACACTCCTAAACCTTGTGGACAGCCTTCCCAGAAGAGTTGAAGCTGTTATAGCTGCAGAGGCTGGGCCAACTTATTCTGACTGATTGTTGTGAAGCGATCTACCTCTTGTAAAAATCGATATGCCTGGCCTGTATAAGCAGATATAATCACTGAGGACAATCCTCATTAGATATCTTGAACTCACCAATTCCCGATTCTATTCGCAGAGGTGCTTTTATTCCAAACATCGGGTTACAGCAGATGACAGGATACAACAGTTGTGGTACTTATGCGGTCAAAAGATAATATTGTCTTTAGCTTAGTATGCAGAATACATGTGCCCTGCTACATGTGGCCTGTAGTTGCCTCCATTGCACAGGAAGTACAATCACAGGAAGAAAGTGTGGAGCATTACATAGAAAGGAAGTATGTCATAACATCAGGGAAGAAACATGGAAAACAAATGCATTACCATTCAAGGTCCCTAGATGGCAGCATGTAAACTAAACATAACGTCCATAGAAAAATGGTTCAGAGAAACAATATATACAAATTCTATGCTCCATTTGGGTAGGCACACAACTCATTATTGAAGCCTACGGACTAAGACTGGGATGCCATTACATTTTAGGTGCATGTAAAGGCAGGTGTTCCAATACTTTTGGCAATATTAGTGCCTTAATCTGTCGTTTTTAATGCGCTGTGGGTGTATGAAGTCTTCTTCTGTCTTTGGATTTGTCTCTGACAAATATAGTAGTATAGTAATATTGTAATGCACTGAATATCACATGACCGATAAACTGTTTGTGTCTATTTAGTTTCTCCAGGCATTGAGGGCGCGGAAGGAAACCCACTGAACATTAAAGCCATTGTGGGTCATCCTCTTGACCTAGAGTGCTCTGCAACTGGTCATCCTCCACCAGTTCTCTCCTGGCTTAAAGATGGACTCCTGGTATCTGAGAGAGATGGACTGCAGATAAAGGATGGTGGTCGAGCCCTACACATTGCTGCAGTGGCTGAGAGCAACCAGGGTGTCTTTACTTGTGTTGCAATCAGCTTGGCTGGGGAGACCACCCTGAAGTACTCTGTGGAGGTTCTTGGTAAGATATGGAAAAGTACTCCCAAGTACACACGGGCAATCTTTTATCTTAGCTTGTAAATGTCAATCTGATGTGCATTTTCTGCGCAGCTTAAAGCTCTTGATGAGCCCAATACTAATGGAACTCCAAGTAGACTAAATAGCTAAACATATATTGATTGCATATAGTGTATGTTTTCGGTTTTACCTGCCAAGGGATTTTGTATTCTGTGCATCCAGTCTTGTGATTTAGACTTCATGAAAGCTTAACAGCTCCGGTGTAGTGAGGGGTAAAAGACCCAGTGCTTCCTGGGGGCCCAGGGAACCGCTGATGAAAGTGGCTGTATGCGGCCATGCTTGAGTAAACGCAGATGGCTTCTGCATCAGCATTTAGCCATGCTTGCATGTAGGGCATTTCTCCCTGTACGTGCCAATTTGGTGTTTAAGAAGGAGCACCCTACACACATGCATAGGTAAGAACTGATGCAGGAACCATTGGCATTTACTGAATCACAGACGCATACAGCCATTTTGTTGTATTGGTGGCTTACATGGCACAGAAAAAGCACATGTAGGGGTTATTCCACCTCAGCACACAGGAGCTGATAAGTGTTCATGTGCATTGAGCCGCGTACACACAATTGGATTTTCTGTCGGAAAAACCTTGGATGTTTTTTACGACGGAATTCCGCTCAAACTTGGCTTGCATACACACGGTCGCACAAAAGTTCTCTGAACTTTCGTCCGTCAAGAACGCGGTGACGTACAATTTTGCATGTTGGAATTGCTACAGACGATAGGGATTTTTTCCGTTGGAAAATTTGAGAACCAGCTCTCAATCTTTTGCTGGTGGAAATTTCCGACAGAAAAAGTCCGATGGAGCCTACACACAGTTGGAATTTACGTTCAAAAGCTCACATCGGACTTTTGCTGTCAGAATTTTTCCGATCATGTGTACGAGGGATAACACACTGCACAGCTAGACCAACTCAAATATTCTCTCCGACCATTGGACAGGAGTAATGGCACTGATTAATTGTCCAATGGACAAGTTGGAGGCAGAGGGCTGATGCAGAAAGCTGCATTTTTCGACCAGAAATAAGTGTGCTATATATTGTGACTTAAGAGTCATACTGTGTTAGCTTTATAAAAAAATAAAAATAAATGTTGCAACTTTGTTGCTTTTCTTTTCTTTGTTTAACTTTTATGCAAAACTTAATAAAACATATCTTTAAAAAAAAAAAAAATGAAAGAAAGAAGTGTGCTACCTCCTGTGTGTACCGGTGGCAAAGGTAATCACTCACTAAATCATCTGGACAGAATTCCAAAATCCTTTAGCAGGCAGAGCAGTAAACATGTTTTAATCTCTACATTTAGCTTTTTGCTTGTAGTTCTACTTTAACTGGATCATAAATCATTTATTTTTTCAGTTCCCCCAAAAGTTCAGATTGGTGACGGAAATGAACACATGACAGTGATAGTAAATGACCCGTTGGATCTTTCCTGCCGTATAACTGGGCACCCAACTCCCAGAGTGTGGTGAGTGCTGTTTTTTTGAATTATCTGGTTTATGTGGAGAGGAGAAAATCTTATATAATACCAGTTCTGATAAGCAGGTGGTGGTGGCAGGTTGGGGGAGGCTATCTATCCAATATGACTTTATTAATAAGATTTTTTTATTAGTAAACTACTTGTCAAAACTTTTTTACTTTAGTTTTAGATAGAGGGAAGGAGGATTATAATATCTGTAAGTGTTTATTGCTGTCTGTGTCCCCATTAGGGAGATTTATCCTCTCTATTTGTCCTGTTTACCATTATCATTGAAAGTAGAAGAAAATCCCATATTTTAGGTTGTCCCTTGAAATGTAATTGAGTGGAAATCTTCCAATGGTAGCACTAGAAATTCCCTAAATTTGCAGGAATTTCCTCTCACTTCCTGTTTAGCTATGGGACAGGAAGTGAAGGGAAATCTTCTCAATGAGACAAAATGGAAATACTAAGCCTTACAGGGGTTATAACCCTCCCTTACTCTATCCAATATAGAAAAATTGGTTTTGCCTAGAGTTCTACTTTAAGCTTACCTCACTTTTTTGCATCGTAATGTTGCTGATACACTTGACATTTCTCAGGGCAGATTTCCTGATAGTGATAATAGTAGCCCATGTCTGGGTAATGTGTGTGAAATGGTCTCTTGTGATCTCCATCAGAAGCTGCTTGTGTGATAGGGTAACAACGCCCGACCACAAGTGGGAGACAGAGTTACCCTATAAAAAGAAGGACCTTCATGGCAGTATTATCACCAGATAGTTAAAAAAAATTGAAAATAATTTCTGAAAATGTAAGGATTGTGTTTACATTCACTTTAACAAGAGAGAGGACTATTTTGAGAAAGTTCATTGAGTACTAGCCTAAAGCTGGCCATAGACGGGTAGTCTTTGTTTTTTTTAAGCCAGCGACTCAATGAACAAAAAGGCTGATCAATATTCCAATAACACACGTTCCTGGTAAAATGGCTCATACAAAATGGTGGGTTCTGCAACGATCACCAGCTGGGTCCTGGAGACATCAAACAATCAAACATATTCGCCAGCACACCAAGGATCGTCCAATTACGTCCAAAAAAGTTTTATTGCAGCAAAATATTCACATTACAAAGGTGCAACGTTTCGGAGTCACGCAGGACCCCTTCATCAGGCATGTGATTTATCACATGCCTGACAAAGGGGTCCTGCGTAACTCCAAAACGTTGCACCTTTGTAATGTGATATTTTTGCAATAAAACTTTTTTGGATCCACTGCTTCCGGTATGCGGGTGGATGCCATTCGGCAACTGGAGGGGGTGGGGGGTCGCTTTTAATTTTGACTGTCCTATTATCCTGGACCACAAACCTTCCTCGCTGTGCTACAGTATATGTTTCTGCTGCACCATTGGCATGGTTATATCTTCTTAGTCCTCTCCATAAAATTATCGAAAATTTGTGCGTAAATTAAAACTATAGGCAACACTTCTTTTTGGATAGAGTAATGGAGGGTTATAGCCCCTGTCAGTTTATTTTTTACCATCCCTGTCCCATTGCAGACATTTCCCTTCACTTCCTGCCCCATAATCAAACAGAAAGTACGAGAAAATCAGAACCCTCAGAACTGATGTCCCCACTCGAAAATTTTAGGGCGGGTCTTAAACAGCAAGGGGTGTGGCATTGACAGGAAGGGGTGCGTCATATCTAAATTAGGGGGTGCATGAGTTTTTTTTTTTTACAGAGATAGGGGGTGCATGAGTTTAGTCAGGCCTAGGGCAGCACAAAACCTAAATACACTACTGCCTAGGATATGTTTTTGTTGACCATAGAAACTGCACACTTTCATGTCATGCACTCTTTATCTGAAGCCCACTAATTCTATAACCCAGTGTATGTTGAGGCTAGTGTGTGGTGTAGTGCTTCGTTTAATATGTATTGGGCTGAGGGGTAGTTGTTTATATCCCTTAATAAAGCTTTGTTTCCCCCACACACCCTTACAGGTGGTTAAGAAATGGTCACCCGGTCAGTGATCATGATGGTCTGGAGATATTAGATGGAGGAAGGACTTTATCCATAAGTCTCATACAGTCAGGACATGCCGGGAGGTACACATGTAAAGCAGAAGGGGATGCCGGCTCTGCAGAGGCCATGGTCAATGTGTTAGTGCAAGGTAAGAATATGTGTGTTGGAATTGTTTCCTCTTCATCACCCTGGTTATCCTCCCTGATACCTAAACCAAGAAAACAATGCTACCTACTTCATCTATATGGCACCTGTGTTTATTACCCTCCATGGCCCAGAACACATGCAGATCAGGAATTTTGACTTTACTTGCTGCATGCACATTCCAGGTAGGGTGACCACGTGTCCCGGATTGCCGGGACAGTCCCAAATTTTGCAGGTCTGTCCTGGATCCCGAAACCTTCATTCCAGGACAATACAGTGTCCCGGAATGAGACTGACACAACCACACCCCCTGCCCCCCACGCCAATCTGATGCCCCCCAAAATAATGCTGCTACTTTGCCGCTTTACTCACTGACAGTACTTGTCCTGGAGAGGCAAATTTCCCGCCCCCTACTTGTGATTGGAGAAATCATAAATCCCGCCTCTTGTGTCTAATCACTGAGCCAGCGTTGGAACAAGGTAAAACGGGACTCGGCCGGCCAGGACAAGTACCACTAGTAAGGAAAGTAATGATACGGCTACCTTTTTTGGGGGGCGTGATTAGTGCTTCTGGGTAGAGCGTGTACCTGCCGCCCCAGCTGTGCTGTGGTTCATTATGGTGCAAGCTGAATTTTGGGAAGGTGTCCCTGAATGGCAATTTGGAAATGTGGTCACCCTAATTCCAGGTCAGTGCCTTAGAATGTTTTGAAGCTACAGAAAGCCACGCAACTAGCATTTTCATGTCTATGATGGCAGCTCCCTTATTCCAACTCATTAAACGGTTCCTTTGGTCTTTCTTGTAAGTGTAGATCTTAGCAGCTACTCGGTGGCCATATATAAATAGAGGTCCACTATGCATGCTTCAGTTAAAATATATTTTTGTTTTATGTTTCCAAAGAGGTTACATTTAATTAATAATGAAAAGAAAAACAAGCTTTGGGTGTTTTAGCCCACTGCCTATATTACCTTTGCATAACACCAGGTGCTGTTTATCTATTTCCTCCATAACTGCTCTTTATTCATATATTTACCACCTCCAGGTTTCACTGGTGGCAATAAATAAAGGTTGCCTTTTTTTTTTTTTATTGGAGTCTTTGATTAAAACCAACATAGATGTCTGCCCAGCACTGTTTACTGAGATCTCATTTCTTTTGTGACAGAGCTTCCTGTGGTCAGCATCACGGGCGGCAGCAGCACGTCTGCTAGATTACGGGAACCGCTAACTCTAGAATGTGATGTTTCCGGATCTCCACCTCCCTCCGTCAGCTGGTGGAAGGACGGGTTCCAGTTATCAAGCAATCAGCTTACACTGCAGGTATGCAGCCCATGACAATTTTCTTGTGCGCAATAGGTGTAGGAGATTGTAACGGTCACCACCGTTTACGACCTTCCATCAACCCACGACAGCTTATCCGACACACAGACAAACCAACAGGCACGATCCATATCAATTCCCCAGAAAATGAGACTGACAGCTCTATTCTCTGCTTTAAAATGTATATGAACACTTTTAATGGTTAGCTCTCAAGTTTATATACAATTTACAAGGCATGTTTCAGTAATTACAGGAACAATCAAACTCTCCACCCACACATCACACACTGGGGGGGCTTCAATACACCTTCAGATGGGCTAATTACTAAACATACCCAAACATTTTGGCGACGGTCTATAATTAACATGATCTAATCACTACACCTGAGAAGTCACATTCCTTTATTAATAGAATTCAAACAAAACACCATCACACAATGATTTCCCCTCAATCCACATCTTTAGACAGATGGTCTGTCTCCGACAGAAAGGTATTCACACCTGATCATCAATAGGCTTTAAACCGTGTTATCACACAATAAAAGGCCTTTCAGGAGCCAGCCTCATTTAACAACTCAATAGCCTGGGCTAAGCATTGAAAGAGTCATTCTATTGACCAGTAGGGTCAGAATAAACCAACACTTTGCAATATCTCAAGATCCTGTAATATGAGCCATCAGTAATGTCCCCTGTCCTGTAATTTAGGATATCATTTCTCAGTCACCCTATGGCCCTATTGGACATAAGGTGACCCTAGACATAAGACTCCTTGGTGACGCCGGTACAGGAGTACCCCTCATCCTTCCAAAGTCTCTGTTTGTCACGGGGTCATTCCGTTACAGAGATCTACCTATTGTTATAGCCACATGTAAAAGCCACCTCCTTGTTTGACAATTTAAAAACAGTGTGACTACATGGTCACTTATAAGTGAGAGCCTCTGGGAGAGACTGGGAGCAACGTAAAAATATGTCCTTCCCAAAGAGCTCTTTTCTCACCATTTGTAATGTCAATCACATATGAGTTGTTAAGTATGCAAAATACAACACATGACTTAAAAAAAAAAGGAAAGCTCAACTGTAGCCATCTAGAACATGCCATGTAATGCAACTACATCCATCATAAATCAGGTACTGGTCTGCAGAGGAATTAGGTGAAACATTCCCCCTCAAAACTCAGTAGCACCTACATGGTATGTAAATGCAGAGGCAGCTCTAGGCTTTGTGAGGCCTTAGGCAAAATTTAGAAATGAGGCCCCACTCACGCCCATAATGGGAAAAATAATTCAAGCAAGAAAAATGGCTGCAGAAAATGCACGGATCTAGCACACTGCAAGAGAGGGGGAGGTGATAAAGAGAGAGGGGTGATATGGAGATCCGATGGCGCCAACATTAGTATTGATCACAGGCAAATTAGGTGGCCCTGAGAATGCGAGGCCTTAGGCGACCGCCTAATTAGAGAGCCGCCTCTGTGTAAATGCAATGTTGCTGTGATTGAGAGATTGGGGCATGTCACTGAATTTTGCACATAGTAGCCACGGACATCTCTGGCTGCCCTACATTTTCTGTCAATAGGAAAACCCTGCAAGAAATTTCAAATACCAAACCTTGGATTTCACAGATAAATACAGTTCACAACAACATTGTTCATAGGAAATATAATTTTATTGGGTTGATTACAGATACATTTTTCATATATTGTAATTCCCAACAGTTGTGGTGGAAACATCAGGCCATACAAGAAGCCATTTACTGTAAGCACTTTCAACCACTTACAAACATTTAATAGGTAAACAGATCAATGCAATTTACCATTAACAATTTCTACTGAGTGGAAAACAATGAAAACTGTTGGCTGTAGACTGTAATGATCTGTTTAGTCATTTTTACAGTTTAAAGTTGTTGAATTTGCTTGAAAATTGCTATGTGTATATCCAGCGTCAAGGTATCCATACATGCATTAATACTAAATACTTTCCATAATATAAAAAAAAAAAAAAAAATTGTGGCACTTTCACAATAAAAAATAAACCTCTGCTGCTATTAATGTGCATTCACAAAGCTTATCTTCATCAGAACATCCACACAGTTCTTTACCCTTCACCGCCTTAGCAGTTAAAGCTCCAGAGTTAAAAAAAAAAATCAGATAGGAGAATAAGTAGCTCCCTGTTTGGAAAAGGCATTCCCAGCTTCCCTCTAGATGTGCTTGCTTCATGTTGACCACGGCACGAAAGTGGAAGCTATGAGCATGAAGGTGTGCAGGGATGCTTTCTTTGATGTAAAGACAGAGAATCAGGTGTGAAATATGGCATTTAGTTGATAACACCAGTATAGTTCTCAATGGATGTAAAACGCAAATACTATTTTTGCAGAGTTAAAGAAGAAGTAGGGCCAAAGCTCTTTTGTCCCTACTTCTCCTGTGGGTCACAGGAGTGCACTTAGTTCTGCACTCCTGTGACCTGTATTCAGCCAACAGCGGGCTAAAGTCTGCTGTTGGCTGACACATCATTCGTCCAGTCCAGGCTTTAATGTCGGAATCCACCCAGGTGCCTGACCTGTAACTGGCTCAGCCTCTCAGCATGCACTGCTGAGGGCCTGAGCCAACTGCTCCCGCCTCCTCCCCCTTTACAGAATGGCACTCCAGTGAGCACTGGAGGGGCAGAGCAGAGCGTCAGTGGCTGCCAATCATCAGCTATCTGCTCACTGAAGACCGAGAACTGAGTGATCAGTGGTTTTTGATCTTCTCTGTCTTGGAGGCGGTGGAGAGTCTAATGCCGCGTACACACCATCATTTTATGTGATGAAAAAAAATGACGTTTTTAAAAACGTCACTTTAATTGACCGTGTGTGGGGGAAAACGTCGTTTTATGTCTTGTAAAAAACGACCCAAAAAAATTGAAGCATGCTTCAATTTTATGTGTCGTTTTTCAAAAGTGCACTTTTTACTTCACAGAAATTGACCGTGTGTAGCAAAAAACGTTGTTTTCTAAGACGTTTTTTCATCCACGCATGCCCAGAAGCTACTTATGAAGCAAGCTTCAATGGAAAAACGTGGTGGGAACGTAACCTCACTTTGCAAGATCATTGTGAGAAAACGATGGTGTGTAGGCAACTTCGTCTTTGAAAATTGAAGTTTCAAAAACGTCATTTTTTACTTCACAGAAAGTGTCGTTTTTTTTCATCACATAAAGTGATGGTGTGTACGCGGCATTAGAGTATGTTCCATTTTTTCAAATCACACACTTCTCTTTTAAGCAGGATATACACACACAGTTGTTTTTTCATTCAACCACCCAGTTAAAAAAATAGACATATCCCTGCATCCACACAAGAAACGTGGGTCTAAGGAAATCCTACCAGCAGAATACACTAATCAGCGCTGCAGCCATTGGCAGCATGCGGTGATCGAAGACTGGTTTTCTAGTAGGATCTATCAACAGAAACTGGTCAAAGTCTAACATCCGGCTTCCAGTGGTACACACATACCAGAATTCAGCTGGTTCCTGCTGAACTGGCCGAATTTTTGGACATGTGTACCCTGCTTTACATTATTCACCTGAATGTATTTAATGAGTTATATATTTTAGTACTTTACTATTTTTGCTGGATTCTATTTTGCATGTCTTTTATCATATTATAGCAAGGGTCCCCTCAAAGGGCTAGTTCATTGTCCTTCATTGTTTAGGGGCCAGACTGTGGACAATGGGAGTAAAAAATACCATGACATCAGTGATCAATGGCAGTAAAAAAATAAACAGTGATGGGTTCATTTATAGTGCTAATTTTTAAGTGCAGTAACTCATATTAACTACACTGTCAGACCACCAGTATATGGTGGGTATAGATTGGAAGGTGATGATGTGCTTAGTGGAACTCCAGGCAATCAATTCAAAGTAGAAATGCCTGTATGTTTACGATTTTACCTTCCTGCGTGTTGATTTTGTTTAGGCAGTCTCATGATTCACAGGGCACAGGCAGAAAAAAAATCATTCTGCTACTATCTGGTTCACATTTACTGATTCCCAGAATGCCTCCCTCCTAATTGAACTAAGGTGATAATATTATTTAATTGTCCAATAAGCAAGCTTGACATGGAGTGGTGACACAGGACAGGAAGCTGCATTGCTGAACCAGGAAATAAGAGTGTCACCTGCCTACAAGGCCGGTGCTACCTATAGGCAAGGTTGGCGCCGGCCTAGAGCGCACATCAGTCAGGGGGGCCGCTAGTGTCGTAGTGTAGGGGGGGCAGGCGAGTTGCAGGATTTCTGGGAGTTCCGGGAGTGCAGGTTCGGTTGTGGCAGCAAACAGTGGCTTTCGTGGAGATGGGCAACCATCTCCACATGGTGGGTGTTTTGCGAGGGCTGATAAGCCTGAGATCCTGGGAGAAGAGTTCCACCGTTTTCTCCTTTTACCTCGCCCCCCTGCCCCCCCCCCCCCCCCTGAAAAGGCCAGAAGCATACCTTGTGCTTTCAGAGTATTGACACCTCCAATTTCCTCTCTAATGTGAGGCTCGGAGGACAGGGGGCCCAGAGGACGGACAGGAGGCGCAGGGCGCAAGGGAGCCTCTGGGAGGAACAAAGCACCCCTGGATCAAGGAGACAGACTGGCATGAAAGGTACCATACAGAGACTGGGACAATGGAACAGAGAAGGCATACTACCCTAGCCTGTCCATATACTACCCTAGCCTGTCCATATACTACCCTAGCCTGTCCATATACTACCCTAGCCTGTCCATATACTACCCTAGCCTGTCCATATACTACCCTAGCCTGTCCATATACTACCCTAGCCTGTCCATATACTACCCTAGCCTGTCCATATACTACCCTAGCCCATACCTCCCAACTTCCTGAGATGGGAACGAGGGACACCTATTAGCAAAAGTATGAAGTGATAGGACACACCCCCTGTCACACCCCCATTAAAGTAAGAATTGTACAAAAAAAAAGACTGGTGTTTTTTTTACCACTACTATTCCTTTATTATGGAATTTGAAATTTACAAGTGCAGCAATTTAGAAATTGGATGAAAGGTTTAGCACTGGGAAACACTTTTTGATAAGTAGTGCATTTTATATACAACTATATAGATCAGACCAAAACTAGGGAAAGAGGAACTTTGTTCCAGATCAGGGACAGTTGGGAGCTATGCTCTACCCTGGCCTGTCCATATACCTGCGGACCATGGCTGCCACTATTTGTCTTCTGGCCTGGTCAGATGGTGCAAGTGTGGGTCTGCGGACCACGGCTGAAGAAAAAGGTGGAGAGGCAATGCAAAAATCTCCATCCCCGCCACCTCCACCGTATACAGGGGTAGGGGAAAGGGGGTGTGGTCCGGGCGGAGCCAAGGGGGCTGCAAAATGGGGTTTCGTCTAGGCCTGGGTGTCAAAAATCCTTGCACTAACCCTGCCTGCCTGGATGTGCAGTGTGGCAGGGGTGTGTAAATCACAAGGTTGACTGAACGGAATAAGTAATATTTAGCTGTTTTCTTGGAGTTTAGCTTTAAGAACCAACATCTAGGAATAAGAACTCTTTATTTAACAATGTTTTTTTCCTCTCATTCTTCCTGAAATACTAACATGGATTTTACTGACAGATTGAGGCAATTTCCATTGATGATGAAGGCGTTTACACTTGTGTGGCTGCCAACTCTGCCGGAGAGGGAAGACAAGATGTTATACTGAATGTGCTGGGTGAGTGTATTTTTTTTCTTTTGGATTAAATATTTATTAGATGCAGAAATATAACAAAGACTAGCACTTCTTTGGTGTTTAAAGGAAACCTAGCAGTTCTGCATCAAACAGGGGCTATATTGGTATTGTGTTGTATTGTATCCTAAACTGCTAAGGCAAAAAACAAAATACTTACCCCAGGAAACCCAACAAGCCATTCCATAGGTCCTGTTCAGTTTAAGAGTGAAATCTTGAGAAATGTAAGCATTCTCCACTTTTCTTCAATCTTGTAAGAACATAAGAGTGACCTCAACCTTGCCTAGGTGGGGTCCAAGGTCAAGGTTTTTTTTTTAATTTGCTTTTTTTGTTTTGTTTTATTTTAGCCTTAGTAGTTTAGGATGAGGGGGTAGTAGGATAAGTTACGATATGAAGCTCTTCTCGGTCCACTTTAATGAAAAACCATAGGCAGGGGCGGACTGACCATTCGGGCACTAGGGGGCCCCATGAGGGTTGCCAGCCTCAGTAAAACCAGGGACAGTATGTAAAAATCTTTTTTTTTTTTAGATCTGTCCCTGAGATGTCCGAAACCGACATGCTTTCGATGTGAAAATCCTGAGATTTTAGCTGCTCCGCCTCTGCACTGCCTCCTGGGGTGGTGGCCATCTGTAAGCCCAGGGGCCCCATAATCTTCTATTTTTTTACATCTGTCCCTGAAATGTCCCTTACCGGCATCCTTTTGGTCTAAAAATCCCAAGATTATAGCTGCCCCACCTCTCCAGTACCTTCTCAATGTGTGTATGTGTATTCTGTTTGTATGTATACTGTGTGTGTCTCTGTATGTGTATGTATACTGTGTGTGTTTATTGTGTGTCTGTGTGTATACTGTATATGTATACTGTATGTGTGTCTGTATACTGTGTGTATATACTGTGTATGTATACTGTATGTGTGTGTGTGTGTGTGTATGCAGTACTTTGTGGCCCCATAATCTATTGCCTGGGGGCCCCATAATCTCCTATTCCCAGGGGCCCCATAATCTCCCATTGCCCGAGGGCCCCATGAGTTGTCAGTCCGCCCCTGACCATAGGGGCTCCTACAATATTAGAAGAGTCAGGTAGTCTAACTACCTGGGCTATGAATGGAATGGTTCCCTAATATGTTGTTCAGTAGTCAATGAGGTCCTCTGATGTGTGCAAATGTTATCTGTTTCTTTCTAGTGCCTCCTAATATTGAGCCAACTGATGTGAACCATACAGTGGTGGAAAATCTCCCAGCATCCTTAGAGTGCTTGGCGTCAGGAAGTCCTTTGCCTGGTAAGAAGTACACACTGCTACTGCAATTATCTGTTTTCTAGCTTTGGTGTTTTATTAATTGCATATTGGCGATAAGTTTATCCAGACCAAGTTTCTATACTGATCCTACGAGTTGGTATTAAAAAGTTTTGAGACTAGTTTTGTAACATGCCCACAGATAGCAACACAAAGCTGCACCGCAGTCACAGGAAACACCAGCCTTCATAAGTCAGTGTGACAAAAGGTATCGTCCTGTGTACATCGGGAGCTGTGCAACTGGTGCTATTCTGACCATTTCATCATGGACAGCAAGTTAGAACAAACATGATTTTCTCGTCAGAATCAACATCATCTCACTTTCACACCCCCACCCTACTCACCAGATTTGGCTCCTGCAGATTTCACCTTCTTCCCAAAGATGAAGGACCAGCTCAAAGGTCAACGTTTTGACACCATTGCACAGATCCAGCACAAATTTCAGAAGGTGCTTGACACGCTTCGAAAAGAAGACTCACAGGACACATTCCAGAAGTTCTAGGAATTCTGGGAGCACTGTAATCAGGGTCAGATTCCTGACAAGGCCACTGAGGCCAGGCCTCGGGGCGGCAGTGGGTGCAGGGGCGGCGACGGCTGCAGCGCTCCTCTTCCTCTGTCTTCCGGCGCTCGGATGTCACAGAGCTGGGTCTGTGTGTGCAAGGTCCCGCCCCCTAGACAAGCTTGTGTGATAGTAGATTGAATCAGTGTTCCGCCTATCACACAAGCTGGTCTAGGGGGGCGGGACCTTGCACACACAGACCCAGCTCCGTGAAATCCGAGCGCCAGAGGACAGAGGGAGGGGAGCGCTGCATATGATCCAGGAAATGGTGAGGCTGCAATTAGTGGACACAGAGGCTGCATGCATGGGTACAGAGGCTGCAATTAGTGGGCACAGAGGCTGCATTCATGGGCACAGAGGTTTTTACTGTACAGTCGCACAACTTTTATCGAACAAGTATGCCCGAAAACCCGCCAAAAATCGTATGATTATCGGCGGGTTAGTGGCGTGCTTGTTCGATAACTGCTGAACGGGCCGGTGTGCGCACACGGCCCGTTCAGCATTGCCGTCATCGGAAGCCCGCCCCGGCCTTGGGGCGGCTAAGGGAGTAAATCCGGGCCTGACTGTAATTGCTGTGCAAGGGGACTATTTTGAAGGTGATAGTGTATAAACAGAGCTAGTCTAAAAACGTTTTAATATCGCCTTTTATAATAATCCCTGTCCATTTGAATAGGCTGCCCTCTGCTGTTTGTTCAAGATGTTTTTCTGCAGATAGCACGTTTTATCACATTGAATGGAAATGCCCACCTATTAGTGCATTTTGGTCCAAAGTCACTGCTTTCATTAGTTTGCTTACTCAAATACGTAATTAATATATGTATTCCCTTAAGGTGCCTATTTGGACATATTGATGACAACCCTCTCCCCAAACGTTCCCAGCTCTTTCTATGCTTAGTTTTGTTTTATGCCAAGAAACCTATAGCTATATTTTGAAAATCTCCAGATCCCCCTCCTGTGGCCTTTTGGCTTAACCTAATTAACGAGGCACCCCCATTGTACAAATTGACATATGAGGCCAGGGGTTGCTCTAAGAAAATTTCATAAGATCTGGAACTCATACTCGGACTGTACTATACTACCTGATACTTAAGGTATTGATTGAAGCTAGGGCTCACTTGCTGACTTTCTCAATTACTATTCATGCACTACATTACCAAAAGTATTGGGATGCCTGTCTTTAACCACTTGCTTACTGGGCACATTTACCCCCTTCCTGCCCAGGCGAAATTTCAGCTTTCGACACTGCGTCGCTTTAACTGACAATTGTGCGGTCGTGCGACGTGGCTCCCAAATTTACATCCTTTTTTTCCCACAAATCGAGCCTTCTTTTGGTGGTATTTGATTACCTGTGCGTTTTTTTTGTGCTATAAACAAAAAAAGAGCGACAATTTTGAAAAAAACAATATTTTTTACTTTTTGCTATAGTAATACGGGCACTGCCTGAGGGCCCCATGCCACTAGGGGGCCCCATCAGGGTTGCCAGGCTCAGGAAAACCAGGGACAGTATGTAAAAATCTATGGGCCAGATTCACAGAAGAGATACAACGGCGTATCTCCTGATACGTCGTCGTATCTCTGTGTTGCGGCCGTCCTAACTATGCGACTGATTCATAGAATCAGTTACGCATAGATAGCCAGAAGATCCGACAGGTGTAATTGAATTACACTGTCGGATCTTAACCACTTGCCGTCGCCGCACCGTCATAATACGTCCACAAGGTGGCTCTCCTAGGCGAGATCACGTATTATGACGTCCTACCTTTTAGCCGCCACTAGGGGCGCACGCGAGCCGCCGGAGGCGCGCGCGCGCGCCCCCCGCTCGCCCCCGACTCCCGTGCGTGTGCCCGGCGGGCGCGATCGCCGCCGGGCACACGCGATCGCTCGGTACAGAGCGGGGAACGGGAGCTGTGTGTGTAAACACACAGCTCTCGTTCCTGTCAGCAGGGGAAATGCTTTTCTTCGGTTCATACAATGTATGAACCGAGGATCAGTGTTTCCCCTAGTGAGGCCACCCCCCCCCCCACAGTAAGAACACACCCAGGCATACTTAACCCCTTCCCCGCCCCCTAGTGTTAACCCCTTCACTGCCAGTGGCATTTTTATAGTAATCTAATGCATTTTTATAGCACTGATCGCTATAAAAATGCCAATGGTCCCAAAAATGTGTCAAAAATGTCCGAAGTGTCCGCCATAATGTCGCAATACCGAAAAAAAAATCGCTGATCGCCGCCATTACTAGTAAAAAAAATATTAATAAAAATGCCATAAAAATACCCCCTATTTTGTAAACGCTATAACTTTTGCGCAAACCAATCAATAAACGCTTATTGCGATTTTTTTTTACGAAAAATATGTAGAAGAATACGTATCGGCCTAAACTGAGGAAAAAAAATGTTTTTTTATATATTTTTGGGGGATATTTATTACAGCAAAAAGTAAAAAATATTCATTTTTTTCAAAATTGTCGTTCTATTTTTGTTTATAGCGCAAAAAATAAAAAACGCAGAGGTGATCAAATACCACCAAAAGAAAGCTCTATTTGTGGGAAAAAAAGGACGCCAATTTTGTTTGGGAGCCACGTCGCACGACCGCGCAATTGTCTGTTAAAGCGACGCAGTCCCGAATCGCAAAAAGTACTCTGGTCTTTGGGCAGCAATATGGTCCGGGGGGTAAGTGGTTAAGGATGCAATTCTAGGCCGGCCGCTAGGTGGCGAGGCCATTGCGGTCGGCGTAGAATATGAAAATGACTAGTTACGGCGATTTCCGAACATCCATGCTGCCCGTCGATCTAACGCCGTTTCCGTCGAGTTACGCCGCGTAAAATTAGGGCTGAGCCCTAGTTGTTCTAAGCCATGTTAAGTATGGCCGTCGTTCCCGCGTCGAAATTTAAAAAACAACGTCGTTTGCGTAAGTCGTCCGTGAATGGCGCTGGACGCCATTTACGGTAACGTCTAAACAAATGACGTCCGTGCGACGTCATTTAGCGCAATGCACGTCGGGTAATTTACCCGACGTAGCATGCGCAGTACAGTACGTTCGGCGTGGGAACGCGCCTAATTTAAATGGTGCCCGCCCCATTTGAATTAGGCGGACTTGCGCCGATCGGATTTACGTTACACCGCCGCAAGTTTACAGGTAAGATTTTTGAGAATCAGGCACTTACGCTGTAAACCTGCGGCGGTGTAACGTAAATGGGATACGTTACGCTGCCGTTGAGCAACGTAAATGTATCAGAATCTGGCCCTCTGTTTTTTTAGATCTGTCCCTGATATGTCCGAAACCGACATGCTTTCGATGTGAAAATCCCGAGATTTTAGCTGTCCTGCCTCTGCACTGCCTCCTGGGGTGGTGGCCATCTGTAAGCCCAGGGGCCCCATAATCTTCTATTGCCCGGGGGCCCCATGAGTTGTCAGTCCGCCCCTGGCAGATAGTATGTCGCAATAGTAGGAAAAAAATACACAAGGTAATACAAAACTTTGAATCTATTGGTTTTGTGCAGAAATTAACAAAACAAGAAATTGTAACTTCTGCTTGCAAAATCCAGTTGCATATGAGGGTATTGTAAACTGTGCTGACTCTCCTGAGAAAGAGCCCCTTTCTGTATGTGGTCGGACCTTTTCTCTGAATCATGTAATATGAATGCTTGGACAGTTTGGGATGCTGCAGTAATGATGATCTTTTGTCTGTGTACAGTGGTGGCGTGGTACAGAGGTGAAGGTCAGCTGCTGTCTGCAATGCCTGGTGTCACCTTTCTAAATGATGGCAGGATCCTGCAAATTGAGAGAATCAGCACCTCTGATGCCGGAGAGTATGTCTGCGTGGCATCTAATGAAGCTGGCAACACCGAGCTCCGCTACTCTCTAGAGGTTCATGGTGAGCACCTGAATTATTCTGTGTGGCAATCCTTTAATGGTTGGCTCTTGTATATCAACTGCAATCTTCTACCCATGATATATTTCACTTTCAGTACTTCAGATTCACTAACTTCCTCTATGCCTTTTTTATTTGTTAACCCCAGTGCCACCCAGAATTGTATCAATGACAGAACTTGCCACGTTCCTGGTGAATGAACAGGTTTGGTTGGAGTGCAATGCCACGGGAGTGCCTGAGCCAACACTTATGTGGTTGAAGGATAAAATTCCTGTTTCCACGGCAAGAGCTGGCCTCCGGGTCAGTATATGAGTTACTTCTCTATTTTTCTCATGTTTTTCTTAGTAGTCATGGAAATATTTTCAGTTTTGCATTGTACAAAAGTCAATTTACATGGTAGGATATTCAAGGTCTGGTTGCAATTTGAGGTCCGAGTTAACAATTTTGGTGAAATATCTAAACATGCCTTTTTTTTTCATTTTTTTTTACTAAAGGTCTACAATGTTAAATGCCACTATGACTTAAAGTAGAGCTAAAAGCAAAACTTTTTTTTCTAGTTTTAGATAAAGTTGAGATGGATTACAAGACCTGTCAGTTTTTGTGGCTTTCTGTGCCCCCATTAAAGCAGAGGTCTGCCAAAAAAAAAAAATATTCAAAGCCAGTAGCTACAAATACTGAAGCTGCTGACTTTTAATAAATGGACATTTACTTGTCCAGGGTGCCCACGATGTCGGCAGCCGAAGCCGATCAATCGTTTAGCTCTCGGCTGCCCCCACCGCCATCCTTGATGAGGGAATCAGGAAGTGAATCGTTGCAGCTTCCCTTCCTGGTTTCCTACTGCGCATGTACGAGTCTTCTGGGACCTGTGCATTTCTCAGAAGACAGCGAAGGGGGGGGGGGCGGGAAGGAGCGTGACCCCCGCGGGAGTCTATGCCCAGAAGTGGGTGCAAATATTTGTATTATACAGGTATCTGCACCCCCCTCACCCCTGAAAGGTGCCAAATGTGACACCAAAGGGGGGGGAGGGTTCCGAAAAGCGGAGGTTCCATTTTTGTGTGGACCTCCGCTTTAACGAGATTCCCCCTCTCTATTTGTCCTGTTTAACATTATCCTTATAGATAAAAGAAAATACCACATTTTGGGTTGTCCCCAGAAAAGTAATGGGGGGGTGATCTTCCAATGGGGACACTGGTTTTGGTGACCTGGAAGCCCCCAAGTAATTCCCTTAGTTTGCAGTGATTTCCTTTCACTTCCTGTTTCGCTATGGGACAGGAAGTAAAGGGAAATCTCCTTAATGAGACACAGGTGGTGAAAAAAAAATCTGTCAGGGGTTATATCCCTCCCTTGCCTTATCCACAATGAAAAAAAAAAAAGTTTGCCTATAGTTCTAATTTATATATAGGATCATGTTTGTTGTTATCAGGAAGAGCAAAAACTTTTCAGTGCCTGCCCCCCCACCCATCCCAATTTACTTACCTGAGTCCCGTAGAGATCCAGCTTTGTGCTCATCTGCAGGTCTTCTGACCTCTCTCCACTCTCTCACAGGTTTGGCTGAGAACAAGGGGAGCCATTGGCTACTGCTGCTGTCAGTCAAATTAAGTGAGCAGAGAGCCCGGAGTAGAGTTGAGCACACCACCCGATTCTTAATCAAACCCCTAAGGCCCTGTACACACGATCAGTCCAAACTGATGAAAACGGACTGAAGTTCCGTTTCATCGGTCCAAACTGATGGTGTGTAGGCGCCATCAGTCAGTTATTCTTCGGTCAAAAAAAATTGAATTTGCTTTAAAATTGAACTGATGGACTGATAACCGATAGGTCAAAACCGATGGTTAGTACGCAAAAGCATCGGTTAAAAACCCACGCATGCTCAGAATCAAGTCGACGCATGCTTGGAAGCATTGAACTTCGATTTTTTCAGCACGTCATTGTGTTTTACCACACCGCGTTGGACTCGATCGTTTTTTTTAACTGATGGTGTGTAGGCACATCAGACCATCAGTCAGCTTCATCGGTTAACCGATGAGAACGGTCCTTCAGTCCGTTTTCATCAGTTTGGACTGATCGTGTGTACAAGGCCTAAGTGGTCCACCATAGGAAAAGGCTACCTATGGTGGAACACGCAGAAGAGGAGGAACCTAGAGCGCTGGCGACCCCAGAAGAGGAGGTTCCATTTCACAGAGCAGATCATTATAATTTTTTTTTATTTTAAGAGAAAAAAATATAACTTTACAACCACTTTAATATGGACCTTCCATAAATCGGTCGTTCTAGCACTATAAACTACCGTGCCCACTCAGCCATGTAAGGTAAAATATGTAATGATATTTTGTTCTAACATAAAGATGCTGGCCATGGGCACTTCATCTTACTTCTTTAATAATAACATTGAAGATAATACAGAACAGCTAGGACAGCTTATATCGTAAATTAATACTTTTATTATTCTGCTGTTTTGTGCGATGTGAGCCATTTTCATCCTTCTCTAGAGCCCTGGCAACTTGCTAAACTCGGCCTGTCTAAAGTCATGAGATTTCAAAGGTAGTAATGGAAAGATAATTTCAGGAAGTTTCTGCTTTCTCTTAAGTCTGAGGATATCAAACAGGGCAGCTTCAGAATGCAATTTACACAGAAGATGCAAGGACTATATGGCCAAGACACTATCCGCTCAGACTGTATATCTTACACATTGTATGTTTAATATAATCCTAATGCAGGCTTTGCTGTAATAACACCTTATTGATTGCCTTATGTTCTTGAACAACTCGTATGTACTATTGAATGGTCCAAGTTTTTATATACAGTCCTGATCAAAAGTTTAAGACCATTTGAAAAATGGCAAAAAAATCATATTTTACATTGTTGGATCTTAAGGTTCCAAGTAGAGCTTCAACATTCAACAAGAAGAAATGAGAGTGAGACAAAACATTTTTGAGCATTCAATTTAATGAAAACGACGAATAAACTGAAACAGGCTGTTTTTCAGCTGATCAAAAGTTTAGGACCACATGCCTTTAAAAGGCCAAATCTGTGCAAAGATTCATTGTCATTTTCTGTCAGGTAGTCACACGTTGTGATGGCAAAGACAAAAATTCTCCCTTTTTGAACGTGGTTGGCTTGCTGAACTGCATAAGCAGGGTCTCTCATCAAGAAACTGGACTATCCTCGACCCAAATTAAGGCCCTTACTGGTGCTGACTGTAGCCCCATAACCATCAGACGGCACCTGAGACTGAAGGGCTTCAAAAACAAAAAACGTCTTCAAAAACCTCGTCTCCTTGAACGCCACAGAACTGCTCGTTTGGACTTTGCAAGAGAGCACCAAACATGGGACATTCAAAGGTGAAAAAAAGTTTTATTCTCTGATGATTTTTTTTTTACCTTGATGGTCCTGATGGTTTCCAACATTACTGGCATGACAAGCAGATCCCACCTGAGATGTTTTCTATGCGCCATAGTCGAGGGGGCGCCATAATGGTCTGGGCTGCTTTTTCCTTCAGTGGAACAATGGAGCTTCAGGAAGTGCAGGGGCGTCAAACGGCCGCTGGCTATGTCCAGATGTTGCAGACAGCATTCCCCATGACTGAGGGCCCTCGTCTGTGTGGTAACGACTGGGTTTTTCAACAGGACAACGCTACAGTACACAATGCCGGCAGGACAAGGGACTTATTTCAGGAGAATAACATCACTCTTTTGGCCCATCCTGCGTGTTCCCCTGATCTAAATCCAATTGAGAACCTTTGGGGATAGATGGCAAGGGAAGTTTACAAAAATGGACAACAGTTCCAGACAGTAGATGGCCTTCGTGCGGCTGTCTTCACCACTTGGAGAAATGTTCCCACTCACCTCATGGAAACGCTTGCATCAAGCATGCCGAAACAAATTTTTGAAGTGATCAACAATAACGGCGGAGCTACTCATTACTGAGTTCATGTTTGGAAGTTGGATTTCTGTTTTGGGGGGGTTTAGGTTTTTTTTGGAGGTGTGGTCCTAAACTTTTGATCAGCTGAAAAACAGCCTGTTTCAGTTTATTTTCATTAAATTGAATGCTCAAAAAATGTTTGGTCTCACTCTCATTTCTTCTTGTTGCATGTTGAAGCTCTACTTGGAACCTTGTTAAGATCCAACAATGTAAAATACGATTTTTTGCCATTTTCCAAGTGGTCTTAAACTTTTGATCAGGACTGTATGAATATTCAGGAGCCATAAATAATGATGAGCGAATACAGTTATATATTAATAAGGCCAGTGTTGATGGGCTTTTGTTCAAGTGAATAACGCTTCTCTTACCATTCAAGTCAATAGGAAAGCAAAAGAAGCTTGAAGCAGGTCAAATGCAGGGCAAAAAGTGGTCAGCAGCAGGTCAAGTGCACTTATCAATGCATTTCGACTGATCACATAAGCCTCTCAAGTTGTATTTGACTTTTAACGCGTTCCCAAAGCTCATCAAAACAGGGCATTAATCAGGCTTATTCTTGAGACATGAGTGCATGGGTCACTATTCGTATAAGTAGCCCATAGCAGCCAATTAGTTGTCCATTAGGTTTGCCCAGGATGACTGGATTAATGCTTGGTTTATCTGTTATGCTATGTTGAGTCCAATAAGTCTTTGGTATTTGTCCTTCAGATTTTGGAGCAGGGCAGAATCCTTACCTTGTCTGCAGCCCACATATTGGATTCTGGAATCTACACCTGTGTTGCCGTTAATTCTGCAGGGGAGGACAGCCATGATACCGAGCTGCAGGTCTACAGTAAGTAGGAGGGGTTCACCTCCTCATTTTATATGTTGAGATAACAAAGACATAATCAGGGCCCTTCCACATTGGGCTTGTGATTTATTCAATATGATAAATAATATACACGTATGAGGTTTAATTTCTGACATCACTGTCCCACTGTTTAATTGGTTTTACAGACTACACTATACCACAGGAGTCTCATCTGGCGGTTCTCCAGCTACAAGTCCCATTATGCCTCTGCCTGTGGGAGTCATGCTTGTAACTGTCAGCCTTGCAATGCCTTATGGGACTTGTAGTTTCGCAACAGCTGGAGGGCCGCCAGTTAGAGACCCCCTGCTATACCGTATATATGTCCCCTACTGTCAATCCCTTCAGTTAGAAGCACTGACAGACTTAAGCTGGCCATAAAAATTTCTTTAATGTTGACCGGTAGCGATGAATCGGGCAAAATTCGAGCCATGGGTGTCTCTGACAGCATCCCCTAGCTTCACTGTCAGCATCCAACCAGCTACAGTTACTGTTCCTGAATTCCGACAGCCGTGAGAATTCTAGATATGTTTGGCCTGCTTTAGAGTGTCTGAAGACTCTCCTGCTCACCAGAGAATTTATTTCTAATTTTGCCTGTACTAACTACCTCTAGTTCCAGTGCTCAATGAGTGATGTGTTATTATAGCTATGTATGCAGTGGTGTATCTACCACATTGCAATTAAGGGCCCAGATTCTCAAAGGAGTTACGCCGGCGTATCTCCAGATCTCTGAGTGTGAGGCATCGTATCTATGCGCCTGATTCTTAGAATCAGTTACGCATAGATTTGTCTTAGATCCGACCGGTGTAAGTCTCTTATGCCGTCGTATCTAAGTTGCATATTTACGCTGGCCACTAGGTGGCGCTTCAGTCAATTTACGCGTCGAATATGGTAATTAGCCAGATACGCCGATTCTCAAACGTACGTGCGCCCGGCGCATTTTTTTACGTCGTTTACGTAAGGCTTTTTTGGGCGTAAAGTTACCCCTGCTCTATGAGGCGTAGATCAGGCGTACCAATGTTGGGTATGGACGTCGGAACAGCGTAGAAATTTTCACGTTTTACGTAGTTTGCATAAGTCTTCTGTGAATGGGGCTGTGCGTAAGTTGCGTTCACGTCGAAAGCATTGAGTCTTTGCGGCGTAATTTGGAGCATGCGCACTGGGATAGTCCACGGACGGTGCATGCGCCGTTCGTTAAAAGCGTTGATTACGTGGGGTCACGATTAATTTCCATAAAACACGCCCACCACTTCCAAATTTGAATTCGGCGGCCTTACGCCGGCCCAGTTACACTACGCCGGCGTAACTTAAAGCGCAAGTTCTTTGAGAATAGGGGAACTGCCGCTCTAAGTTACGGCGGCGTAGTGTATCTGAGATGCGCTACGCCCGCCTAAAGATAGGCGATTCTACGTGAATCTGGGCCAAGGTGTTTGCCTTGGGTGGCATTTTTCAGAAGGGCACCACTGCCCCCAGGCAGAAGGGCCTCTTTAACCACTTCCCATCCTTTTAGTGGTTGTATCAAGATGAGCTGCAGGCATCACCCCAGTATAGTTTTTTACGGCGGGCAGTCGGCTCTCTTGCAATAGCAACCAGATGGTGGCTCGGTCTTATAGACGTCAGATCTCTCCATGTAGAGTACCTGTCACAAGCCTATTGTTGTCACAAGGATGTTTATATTCCTTGTGACAGCAATAAAAGTGATTGAGAAAAAATTAAAGCAACAGTGTAAAAAAATAAAATATCAAAAAACAAAATGTAAAAAGCCCCCGTCCTTCCGTGCTCGTGCCAAAGGCTAATGCGCGTTTTAGTCCCCCCACGCAAGCAACGGCAGATCATGGGCAGCAATGGCACTTAGACTAATCTTTTCTTAGGGTCTGATGAGGAAACCGTAGCTGTTCACTGTGAACGGCTGCAGCTTCCCCATCAGATCCTGAGACAAGAACGGTATACCGCAGCCGGGGTGGGACAAATTTAGATGAAGGGGGGTGCCCGATTTTAGTCTTGCCTAGGGCAGCACAAAACCAAAATACACTTCTGTATGTATAACCTCTATCCGAACACTCGTACACATGATTCCCTGACTGCAGTTGAGAGGGACACCTATAGTGATGGCCGTACTTAAAAAGGCTTGATATATTCTATGTGAAATAAATACATCTAAAATTCAGCTATGAAAATAAGTAAGGGAACGTGATCAGACATGAATAAATGATGTGCTGTTTACAGCGTCATTCTTATATACAATGTTTTGGCAACAGCCTGTTCATTCTATTTTCTTTTCTGTAATTGACAAGTAATAGGCAATTACAGTTACGGATGCAGATCTTGGCTTTTGTGACTGTTGGCGGCAGTTATCTTCTGGGACGTCTGCCAAGCTATACAGATATGATCATTATTCTACTATTGTTAGCATTGTTCTGTTCTGGTACTATGCAGGAAGCTGGGAATTATGCCAATTTTACTATTGCTACATTTGTATAATGTTCTATCTCATATTATTCTGAAAACTGTACCTGGACATTATCCATGTAGAAAATATGTTCTATTAGATGTTCCTCTCCTAGGGAACAATAAAATAGGCCTAGTTTTAACCATTTATCTGTAGTGTATTTGTCTGCATTGCCCACTCACAATTAAAGTGACCCTTCTACAGTGCCTTGAAAAAGTATTCATACCCCTTTTCCACATTTTGTCATGTTACAACCAAAATTATAAATGTATTTTATTGAGATTTTTTTGTGATAGACCAACACAAAATGGCACATCATTTTGAAGTGCAAAGAAAATGATAAATGGTTTTCAATTTTTTTTTTTACAAATAAATATCTGAAAAGTGTGGCATGCATTTGTATTCAGCCCTGTTTAACCGGATGCCCCTAAATAAAATCTAGTGGAACCTATTGCCTTCAGTCACTTAATTAGTAAATAGAGTCCATCTGTGTGTAATTTAATCTCAGTATAAATACAGCTGTTCTGTGAAGCCCTCAGAGGTTTGTTAGAGAACCTTAGTGAACCAATAGCACCATGAAGCCCAAGGAACACACCAGACAGGTCAGGGATAAAGTTATTGAGAAGTTTAAAGCAGGGTCCGGTTATAAAAAAAATATCCCAAGCTTTGAACATCTCATGGAGCACTGTTCAATCCATCATCTAAAAATGGAAAGAGTATGGCACAACTGCAATCCTACCAAGACATGGCCGTCCACCTAAACAGACAGGCTGGGCAAGGAGAGAAGCAGCCAAGAGGCCCATGATAACTCTGGAGGAGCTGCAGAGATCCACAGCTCATGGGGGAGAATCTGTCCACAGGACAACTATTATGCCACGTACACACCATCACTTTATGTGATGAAAAAAAATGACGTTTTTAAAAACGTCACTTTAATTGACTGTGTGTGGGGGAAAACGTAGTTTTATGTCTTGTAAAAAACGACCAAAAAAAATTGAAGCATGCTTCAATTTTATGTGTCGTTTTCAAAAGTGCACTTTTTACTTCACAGAAATTGACCATGTGTAGCAAAAAAACGTCGTTTTCTAAGACGTTTTTTCACCCGCGCATGCCCAGAAGCTACTTATGAAGCAAGCTTCAATGGTAAAACGTGGTGGAACGTAACCTCACTTTGCAAGAACATTGTGAGAAAAACGATGGTGTGTAGGCAACTTCGTCTTTGAAAATTGAAGTTTCAAAAACGTCATTTTTTACTTCACAGAAAGTGTCGTTTTTTTTCATCACATAAAGTGATGGTGTGTATGCGGCATAAGTCGTGCACTCCACAAATCTGCCCTTTATGGAAGAGTGACAAGAAGAAATCCATTGTTGAAAGAAAGCCATAAGAAGTCCTGTTTGCAGTTTGCGAAAAGCCATGTGGGGGACACAGCAAACATGTGAAAGAAGGTGCTCTGGTCAGATGAGACCAAAATTGAATTTTTGGCCTAAAAGAAAAATGTTATTTGTGGTGGAAAACTAACACTGCACAACATCACCTAACACACACCATCCCCACTGTGAAACATGGTGGTGGCAGCATCATGTTATGGGGGTGCTTTTCTTCAGCAGGGACAGGAAAGCTTGGTCAGAGTTGATGGGAAGATGAATGGGCCAAATACAGGGCAATCTTAGAAGAAAACCTGTTAGTCTGCAAAAGACTTGAGACTGGGGCAGAGGTTCACCTTCCAGCAGGAAAACGACTCGAAAATACAGCCAGAGCTACAATGGAATGGTTTAGATTAAAGCATATCAGTGTTAGAATGGCCCAGTCAAAAGTCCAGACCTAAATCCAATTGAGAATCTGTGGCAAGACTTGAACATTGCTGTTCACAGAGCTCTCCATCCAATCTGACAGAGCTTGAGCTATTTTGCAAAGAAGAATGGGCAAAAATGTCCCTCTCTAGATGTGCAAAGCTGGTAGAGACATCCCCAAAAAGACTTGCAGCTGTAATTGTAGTGAAAGGTAGTTGTACAAAGTATTGACTCAGGGGGGCTGAATACAAATGCACGCCACACTTTTCACATATTTATTTGTAAAAAATGTTGAAAACCATTTATCGTTTTCCTTCCACTTCACAATTATGTGCCACTTTGTGTTGGTTTATCACATAAAATCCCAATAAACGACATTTTCGTTTTTGGTTGTAACATGACAAAGTGTGAACATTTTTAAGGGGTATGAATACTTTTTAGTATGTCCCCTTTACTGACTTCTCCAACATCACCACCTTAATACAAATAGTCTGAAGCCCAACTAAACTTTAATTCTATAAATAATTTCAAGTGCAAAACAAAAAGTGTGGCAAGTCTTACAGTTGATTTTTATAGAAAGCAGCCACAGACGTCCATCCCCTGCCAGCATGCTCTAGAGATGGACCCAAAGATCTCACAGGGAGCCAATTGCAGAGTTCTAGGTCTCTTGTCCTATTGGACTTGTGAACAGGGGTCAAGTCCTGGGGAAAAAAGTGTGGGAACTCCCACCCAAGATCCACTCCCGCACCAAAAAAAAATTATACGCTCATATGCATAATTACTAAAACCGCATTTGTTTTTTTCGACCCACTGTACCTTAGTAATCCTTTATGTTACTGGCCACTTCCTGTATATGGATTCATCGGGTAGTGTGCGGGTATTCCGTCACTTCCTCGATGCCGCAATGTCTCCTGGGAGCTTTTGTCATTGTTCCCAGGAGACATTGCGGAGGTATGTCGCGAGTTATCGCGGGATTTAGAAAGAACTTGCTCCCAGGAGACATTGCGGCATCGAGGAAGTGACGGAATACCCGCACACTACCCGATGAATCCTTATACAGGAAGTGGCCAGTAACATAAAGGATTACTAAGGTTCGCCTGCCCCTGACAGTGACTCAAGCTGGGCATCGCCGCTTAGTGAAGGATTGGCTGTGCGGCTCGGCTGCTCTCGTCCTGCAAAGGGAACCGCGTTCCTGCTGTGAAAAAAGTGCAGGAACTCCGTTCCCGCAGGACTTGAGCCCTGATTGTGAAGCATTTTTTTATATATGGCAGAGATGTGCAGCATATCCGCACATGCATAGGGCATTTCTGCACAAAGCCCTACAGGGTTCATTGCCATAAAAATTTAGTCGCATGCTCGGAAGCATTTAAACTTCATTTTCTCGGCTCGTTGTAGTGTTGTACGTCACCGCGTTCTTGACGGACGAAAGTTCAGAGATCTTTTGTGTGACCGTTGTAGGGGTGCAACGGATCAAAAAACTCACGGATCGGATCGATCCTCGGATCAGGAGTCACGGATCGGATCATTTTCGGATCAGCAAAAAAAAAAAAAAAGGGTCCGTTTTTTCATTGGTCCAAAAAAAAAATATATATATATATATATATATATATATATATATATATATAATATATAATAAAATATATATTTTTTTTTTTGGACCAATTAAAAAAAGGAACCTTTTTTTTTTTTTTTTTTGCTGATCCGAAAAAAGAGCACAATAGCAATTCACAGGGGTGGATTAAAGAGGAAGCAGGTGAGGCTGTTTGGGACTTAAAGTACAATCTTGATGTTTTTACAGCAAAATATATATATATATATATTTTTTGCTGTAAAAACATCAAGATTGTACTTTAAGTCCCAAACAGCCTCACCTGCTTCCTCTTTAATCCACCCCTGTGAATTGCTATTGTGCCTCTTTTTTCCCCCTTTCCCCCCCCCCTCCTCTCACACCAGTGCTTCACTGCTAACATTCCTATTCAACTTGCTAGAGCCCAGTGCACAGCGTGACACGCCTCCCCGGGGAGGCGTGTCACGCTGGGCTCTGGCAAGCAGACTGGCCGCCGCTCCGGAGCTAGGCCGAAGCCGGGGACTTTCCTAGGCCTAGGCTCCGGAGCGCTCCGCGGATCGCGGGGTGTGCCGATCCGAACGGGGTGGCCCGTTCGGATCACGGATCGGTGACGATCCGTTACACCCCTATGACCGTGTGTATGCAAGCCAAGCTTGAGCGGAATTTCGTCGGAAAAACAATCCAAGGTTTTTCCGACGGAAAATCCGTTCAAGTGTTCGCGGCATTAGTTGCTTGCTGCAGAGAGAAGAGAGTAGGAACACCAGTGGCCGGGCGCCCTAGGCAGCATTCCGCCCTAGGTGGCTGCCTTGATGGGTAGTGGTAGCATCGGCCCTGTACTCAGGCCACCGATCAGAATTCGATCCCTCTCCTTGTATGTAGTACTGTATTATAACTTGGAATAAAAGATACGTGATTAGTGTTGTCTGTATTATTCACCGTGCAGTGCCTCCAAGCATCCTGGGAGAAGAGTTCAACTCATCAGTCACTGTGAATCAGCCGGTCACCTTGGAGTGTGAGAGCAGTGCTTTCCCACCACCTGCAATTACCTGGCTAAAAGATGGACGCCCACTTCCTAAAAGGGCCGGGATCCGGGTGACAGAGAATGGACGCTTCCTACAGGTTTGTTATCATTAATTATTGGCAACGTGCTTCTTTGATATTCCTGTTAACACTGCTAAGTAAAAAAAAAAAAAATTTGATTAGTGCCTTCCACACCTAAAGCGCCAATAATTGTCTCGCTCACAAACTGCTTACATGGGTTGTATTTATTATAAAGGCATTTGTGGGCCATTTCCCTCCAGTTGCTGCATTAACTAATGTATTTAACGTTTACCCTTTTAAATGGGCTACAACACTTAACCCGTGTATGCAATTTGTTTTCGATGCACCACACCACAATGACCAAATGGTTCACATTAGTGCATTGTGGTGCCTTATAGCACATATGCATTGGGGTGAACTATGTATGTGCATAGGGTTGCCATTTAAAAAAAAAAAGACCTTGCAGTGCATCAGGCTGTGTTTGATGCGTCACTGTGCCTTGTGGCAATGCATGGTAAAATGCTTGTTTTACTGGAACCCACTGGTGTGAATGGACTCTTTTAGTTCCACTTTGATGTGCTTATGCACTCAAAAGAGAAGTTTGGGATTTTAAGGTTGAGTTCACACTAGTGAGAATTGGATGTGGCTCTCGCTGCATCTAATTCGCATGTCAGGAGATTGTGACTGGCTCTCTATGGAGCAGGTTCACACATCTCCAGAGTGGCTTCGATGCAAATTGCACAGGAGTCCCGTGCGTCTTCTGGTACGTTTTCAGGCCTGAATTCAGACACAAATTGGGGCTGAAATCGGACCTGAAACAGTAAACAGGAATGTACCAGGCCCCTGCTGTCAACTGCTCCATGCTGCGGTGTGAACCCAGCCTAAAAAACAATTATACTCGCCTAGGTGGATGCAGCATCAATCTGATGCTGCATCTGCCCCCCGCCGACTCTGGAGTGGGAACTGAGTGATTAAAGAGGAAGTAAAGCCGATTTTTATTTTATTTTTTCCTACAAAAAAAAAACCCTGCAAGAGAAAGGCATAACATACTAGCTCATTATGAATGACTTACCTGAGATCGAGGCCCCCAAAGTGCTTCTCGTTCCCCTCCTCCGCCACGTCATGTCCCCTCTGCGCTTCTTACGGGTATCGCTCCGGCGCTGTGATTGGCCGGAGCGGCGATGACGTCACTCCCGCACATGCGCGCGGGACCGGCATGATCCCAATCATAATGCCGGGGCATTCAGTGCGCCTGTGCTGTTGACATCAGTGCAGTGTTTTCTGCAAATATCTCCTTAACCGTGTAGGTTAAGGAGATATTTCTTGCACCTACAGGTAAGCCTTAATCTAGGCTTACCTGTAGGTACAAGTTCTCAGAGTGGATTTACAACATCTTTAGACACTGCTGATTGCTCAGTTCTCCTCCTCCACTCTGAGCAGAGAGCCGCGACTGTCGGGCAGCGGCTCTCTGCTTTCCTCTGCAGTGCTCACTGGAGTGCTGGGTTGTGAAGGTGCTGGCTCAAGCTCTCGGTGGATCAGGATCTTTTCCAAGCCTGGACTGGCTGAGTGATGTCACCTGACAACCCGCTGTTGGCTAAAAATGGGTCACAGGGTCACTGGACTCCTGTGATCCATAGAAGTATGGCCAAAAAAAGCTTTGTCCATACTTCTACTTTAAACAAACCTTGTTGCCGTTTTACAAAAAGATTTTATGTGCATTTAACTCATTTTATGCATTTTATTTACCTGTAAATCCCCCTTGTGTAGACATCCTAAAGCCTGGAGCAGGGGTGGACTGACAACTCATGGGGCCCCCAGGCAATAGAAGATTATGGGGCCCCTGGGCTTACAGATGGCCACCACGCCAGGAGGCAGTGCAGCTAAAATCTCAGGAATTTCACATCAAAAGCCTGTCGGTTTCGGACATATCAGGGACAGATGTAAAAAAAACAGATTTTTACATACTGTGCCTGGTTTTACTGAGCCTGGCAACCCTGATGGGGCCCCCTAGTGGCATGGGGCCCTCGGGCAGTGCCCGAGTGACTCAATGGTCAGTCCACCCCTGGCCTGGAGCCTTTTGCTAGGCTTCACCATGTTGTATGTGATGTCAGCAGCCCCAGCAGACTCAGAGTTGTCACTGACTTGATACTCTGCAGTATTCCGTCTAACTCCTTAGCTATGTAGGAAAAGTTAAGGGAGGAGCATAGGAGCTGGGCCAACACAGAGTAATTTGATAATCCCAGAAGAGAAGAGGGCTATGACACAAGGTGGGAGGGCCATGAACTGACACTTTTTTATATGTCAGTTCTCTAGGATGTTGAGAGGGGTGTTGCAAGTCAATAAATAACACTGCAAGTAAGCATTTCCAATACTTGATTTTTGTTGTGCAGAGGTTCACATTTTTAAATATAGAGAGATGAGGGGATTTTTATTTGATCCATGGGTGTATGTGACTTTCTAGTATCTAGTAATTACACATTGTGACACATATATTATTTGTCACTCAACAGATTGACCAGGCTCAGCTGCGAGATGCTGGATGGTACACCTGTGAGGCCTCCAATGATGCCGGGCGTTCTGAGAAGCATTACAATGTCGTCATCTGGGGTAAAAGACTCAACTAAACAGTGCTGGCTGCATTAAAGAGATTTTTTTTAAAGAGTAAAAACCTGTTCGAGAAGCTCCAGATAAATGGTGCCATTCTCTACCTTCTAGGCCATATATTATTTGTGGGCCAGTGTGGATGAACCTTTCATTGAACCTAAACTTTGCACTAGAGTCACTCTGTAGGTGGAGGAAGGGGCACTGCCATAACCAATCAGGTTCTACTGCATTGCTCAGTGCTCTGGATTAACCCCATCAGTGTTCTGTTCTTTAATTATCTATTTGCGAGTACTTCTAACCAGGGCCGTATTTGCTCTCACTGCCGCCCCAAGGCCAGGTTCCACAATGCACCCCCTCCCCGCCAACCGACCCACCCCCCCAAATCAACGGAGTATGTGCGGCATGGTTAGATCAAATATGTTTTGTTTGTTTTTTTACTTTTTTATCACTTTTTTTATTTTTATTTATTTGTAGCTTGTCGCTTACTTTTTAAAATTTTTGTATAATTTTCCTATTATTTTTCTTATTATTTTTTTTATTCTTTACTTTTTTATTTTATTAATTTAATTATTATTTCTTATTATTTATTTATTTTTTATCAATTTTTTTTCACTTAACTTTTTTGCTATCACACAGGAGAAAATAATTTCCTGTGTGATAGCAATTGACCCTGTCACCTCCAAAACAGGAGTCCTATCACTGTGCTAGAACTCCTGTCACAGCTGAGATGGGAAGAGCACAGCTCTCCCCTCTCACTGTGTACATCGGCAGCAGGGACAGGAGACAGACTCGGTGGCCGGGGGGGGGGGGACGGAGTCCCGAAGACAGAGCCAGCAGAGAGAGGTATGTGGGGTGGGGGAGAGGCGAGAACGGACGGGAGCACATATTTTACAAGTGATTTCGGTGACATTGCCGCAATCACTTGTTAACGAGCGAGCGTATTCCCCCATAACTTACCGCCCTAACTGTATGTTCCGGGCGTCGGGGGACTCCATGCCACTGCCGCCCCTTGGAGCCCTGCCGCCCCAAGGCCTGGCCTCAGTGGCCTTGTGGGAAATCCGGGCCTGCTTCTAACTACAGTAGAGAAACGTGAGGTCAGGGACCAGCCCAAGCTGTCTCAAGGCGAGGATTGGAGGACACATTGACTAATCCTCTGGTTTAACAGAGATGAGAACAGTAGCCTAGACTTTTGGCCAAATGACCAGCTCTGTCAGAAGCCCGGAGTGGCAGTTTTCTCCAGGAAAGGGAATTATTTCACTTAATATTTACCTATGGCAACAAGACAGCTAATTAACTTTATATTCTCATTTGAGTATGTTGATGCATACACTTACTACTTTCATTTCTTTTTGCCAACACTCATCTTTAATACCCTCTTTTTTTAGTCCCTCCCAGTTTCCCAGCATTTCCTGAACCCTCCTTGCCAGTTATCGAAGGACAGCCAACCAGCTTCACCTGTGAATGTCAGGGCTCTCCACCTCCTCTGCTTACCTGGATGAAGAATGGTGAGTGATTGTAATTCAAAGTGTAATCACACGAAGGGGATAACATAATGCAGTGTTTGTATAGTCAAACCTTTTTTTTTGGAAAACTATGGATAGAATAGAGAAGAGTTAAAACCTTTATTAGGTTATTTTTTATTTATTTTTTTGCTGTCTTTGTTCTGCTGGGGAAATTCATCTTTACTTGCTGTCCCAGTGATGCAATAGGACATCTCCCTGAAGTGAAGACAATGCCCCTCTTAGACAGTTGTCACCAACACATGTGGAAAGATTTACCCTTGCACCTTGCTTGTAGTGCAGTGGTGGCCGCTTCATTAGGAGCAGAGCCCCTCAAATCCATGCGCCCAGCCCCTAATCTACATGGAGGGCGCCGGACGCATGGATTTCAATAGTGTTTTTTTTTTTTTAAGCACATGATTAAAGACTGAGGCTCTAATTGGCTTGAAAAAAGGGTGGGCTCAGGGCGCAGAGCACTGCGCCCCGAGCACACCTAGTTGCGTGACAATAGCAAATTAATATTCGCCATTGTCTTCCTGCTTCTTCTCCCGGCCAATCAGGAAGCGGGTCTTAAGCAGGTCTTAGAGATCTTGGAGACACCAATGCTGAGTTGTTGTTTTTTTCATTTTTAGTTGCAAAGTTAGAGGTGTCATCTTATCCTTGGTTTGCAGTGAAGGAAATCTGTGGAACACAATAAGCACGCAGCCTGAGAAGTTCCAGCCTTTACATTCATTCTAGGATAGTGACCCATGAACTAGTGATCAATGACAAGGATAAAAAAAAAAAAAAAGTTTTGCCTAGAGATATTTTTTTAGGGGCCTGAGTCACAGGACTTCTCTCCCCATACAAGTCTATGAGAATACAAAATTGGAGCTTAGGTCAAATAGTCTTGTCAGTGAATTGTAAATGATCCTAGAAGCAGTGGTGGCTGGTGGTATATTTTTTTGGGGGGATCACCCCTGCACCCCCCATTCGGTCACGAGCCCCGCACTTACCCCATCTAGGTCAAGGTCAGCACTTCCTCCGGGGCGGGGTCAGGAGGCTTCTCCTGCTTTTCTGCATCACCTCCTCCCCCCTTCTCCTAGGTTCCTAGTTGGCCAATAGGATCGCTTCTCCTCTTGGCCAATCGGGTAATGGGTCTCAGGACCCGCTTCCTGATTGGCCAGTAGGGGAATCAGGAAGGCAATAGCGAACTCGTTAATGTCTTACAACTGGGTGGGCACAGTGCTCTTCGCCCTAAACTCACCCTTTTTTTAAGCCAATTATAGCCTCTGGCTCTAATCATGTGCTTCTAAAAAAAAAAAAACATTGGAATCCATGCTTCCGGTGCCCTGAATGCAGATTAGGGGCGGGACACCTGGATTAGGGGAGTGGCACTCCTATGCCCCAAATGGAGTGGCCTCCAGTGCCCAGAAGCAACTTGAACTGATCAGAAATGCAAGCAGAATCAATAACAAAGCCTGTCGATGGAGGTCTTAGCAATGCCGAAAAATGTATTTTAACAGAAGGGGTAAATGACCATTTAGAATTCAGTAATGGCAGTTTCTATACCTCTGCTCAGGTTGGTTACCTTTAAATGTTAGAGAATTGTTGACATGTATCTTCTGTCCTGATGCAGGGTCCCCCCTGGAGGGTGAGGATGTGGCTCTGGTGTCAGCCGGAGGACGGTTGCTACAAATCAGTAAGGTCCAGGCATCGGATGAAGGCAATTACACCTGTGTGTGTAGCAATGAGGCCGGCAGCACACAAAGGGACTACTGGCTGGAGGTCTATGGTAAGACAGCGCTTTTTTATATTTATAAAGTTATTTTATTCCGCGAGTGAGTTTGGGGTGAAGGAACTTGACTGGTCTGCACAGAGTTTTGACCTCAGCCTGATGGAACACCTTTGGGATGAATTAGAGCAGAGACTGTGCGCCATGCCTTCTTGTCCAACATCAGTGCCTGACCTCACAAAAGGACTTCTGGAAGAATGGTCAAATATTCCCATAGACACTCTCCTAAACCTTGTGGACAGCCATCCCAGAAGAGTTGAAGCTGTTATAGCTGCAAAGGGTGGGCCAACTCAATATTGAACCCTACAGACTAAGACTGGGATGCCATTAAAGTTCATTTGCATGTAAAGACAGGTGTCCTAATACTTTTGGTAATATAGTGTAGTTCAAAATGTATTATAAATACTATAGTTTCCCTCTAGAAACTAGTAAATACTTTAAAATCTAGCATTTTAATGGGGTTGTAAAGGAATTTTTTTTCCCTAAATAGCTTCCTTTACCTTAGTGCAGTGCATATATAACTCTATCAATAGTATAGAAAGGGGCCCAAACAAAATAGATGGGGCTCATACTCACCTAATACAATGGTCAGCAATGTATTAAGAGAGGTAGTGAATGGCGACATCCAGGATGGGGGAATTTAAGGAAGGGAGAGGGATTAAGGGGGGGGTGGTATGGGAATAAATTAAAATGGAGCAAGTAATGATATATCGGGTCAATCAAAAGGCACAGATATTGTTGGAGTCCACAATAGCAGCTCCCATATCTTTGTCATGACAATGACAGTTCACTTTAATTGTCAGTTGGTTCCTCTCCATTCATTATTCTGATCATCCTTAATAGTATAGTACAAACTTACTCTATTATAGTATAGATAAATGTTCATGTTTTTATTCTCTATTCTACCATCTCCCCAGCTCTCCCAGTAATCGGTAGCAGTGGCCATATTGCAGCTCCCATAGCGGTGACCCGAGACAGCACCGTGACCATGGAATGTGTGGTCAGCGGCAAGCCTGCTCCCTCATTGACCTGGCTGAAGGACGGTTTTCCATTAGGCAGCGGACCTAACTTGGTATTGAAGAACAAGGGGCAACAGCTGATCATCTCCCGGGCAATGTCTTCCCACTCTGGCCGATATGTCTGTGTGGCAGTAAATGCAGCGGGGCAGACTGATAATAAATATGACCTCACGGTGCAGGGTAAGTCCTTCTGTACTAGAATTTAGATTTAAAGGATAGGGTAAGTAGGGTACGTGGTTAAACATTCCTTTTACTCTTATGCAAAATATGGATCAATGATCAGAAAAACGTTCTTAGCATTGATTATCATTATCTGTGACAAATGCCTAAATAGCATAACAGAGCTATGAACATGAAAACTAACTCTTATGCCGCGTACATACGGTCGGAATTTCTGAAAAGTAAAGTTCGATGGGAGCTTTTGGTCGGAAATTCCGACGGTGTGTAGGCCCCATCTGACTTTTTCAAAAATTTGAGAGCTGGTTCTCAAATTTTCCGACGGGAAAAGTTCTTGGGCCAGATTCTCGTAGATCGGCGTATCTTTGTTCCGGCGTAGCGTATCCTATTTACACTACGCCTCCGCAACTTAGACGGGCAAGTGCTATATTCTCAAAGAACTTGCTCCGTAAGTTGCAGCGGCGTAGCGTAAATAGGCCGACGTAAGCCCGCCTAATTAAAATTTGGAACAGGGGGGGCGTGTTTTTTGCTTCAAAGTACGCCGCAAGAACGTATTGGTTTCGACGTGAACGTAAATGACGTCCAGCTCCATTCACGGACGACTTACGCAAACGACGTAAAATATTCAAAATTCGACGCGGGAACGACGTCCATACTTAACATTGGTACGCTGCATGTATGCCTCATATAGCAGGGGTAACTTTACGCCGGGAACAGCCTAACGTAAACGGCGTATCTGTACTGCGTCGGCCAAGCTACGTTCGTGAATTCCCCGTATCTAGCGATTTACATATTTCTAGCGTAAATCAGCGTACACCGCCCCTAGCGCCAGCGTAAATATGCAGTTAAGATCCGACGATCTAATAGAAATCTATGCGTAACTGATTCTATGAATCAGGCGCTTAGATACGACGGCTCAGACTCAGAGATACGACGGCGTATCTGGAGATACCCCCCGTCGTATCTCCTTTGGAGAATCTGCCCCTTGTCGGAAATTCCGATCATCTGTATGCAATACCGACACGCAAAAAAAACACGCATGCTCGGAATCATTGAACTTAATTTCTCTCGGCTCATTGTAGTGTTGTACGTCACCGCGTTCTTGACGGTCGGAATTTGTGCGACCGTGTGTATGCAACACAAGTTTGAGACAAAATTCAGTCGGAAAAAAATCCACGGGTTTTCTTATCAGAATTTACGATCGTGTGTACGCGGCATTAGAGTATATGTGAAATCTCACCTAGAAATAAAAGGCAAAACATTTGTGTGTATGGTGTGTGTGTTGTGTATGTATATATATAAATCATAAATACGTTTTTTTGTTTTTGTTTTTCTTTTTAATAAGCGATCACATAATCTCTGTTCTAGCTGCATAATGCAGGCAATGTCCAAAAGTCCGGCCCGTGGGCCAATCACGGCCCGTGTTCCGGTTTGAACGGCCGCCCGGGTTATTTAGACATATGTATAATCTTTTGTGGCCCCCGACAATCTCCCAGCCGCCAGGGCCACAATAGATGTATATGCCTTGAAACGGGACAGGGAGGAGGCAGGACGAGCACCGCCGCTGTACACACACAGGAGTATTTTCCTGTTTACGGGCGGCCTCTGTAATAGGAAGTCCCTGCGCTGCCAGTGGATGACTGTTCTGTCCATCAAAAGAGGCGGGACTTTCTAATAAAGGGGGCCGCTGTGTAAACAGGAGATTCTCCTGTAATTTTTTGGCGCTCGTGAGTGCATTCCTGGCACATATGGTGCTGCATTCCTGGCAAATCGTGGTGGGTGCATTCCTGGCAATGGTGAGGCTACATTCCTGGCAATGGTGAGGCTACATTCATGGCAATGGTGGGTCTGCAGATGGGCACTTGTGAGGCTGCAGATGGGCACTGACCTCTATTTTGCTTTACAGTTCTTTAATACATTTTTTATTTATTTTTCCTGAAACTTCCCTCTTAAAGTGAATAAATACGGTATATCCAAATAACACGCCCAAGCTCATCTCTTCACCACACACAGCCACAAAGACAAGAGAATTATTGTTGGGCATTGTATTAGTGCTTGGAGGAACACAGGCCTCGTACACACGACCGAGTTTCTCGGCAAAAACCAGCAAGAAACTTGCTGGGGGATATTTTTTTGCCGAGGAAACCGGTCGTGTGTACATTTTCGTTGAGGAAACTGTCGAGAAACTCGACGAGCCAAAAAGAGAGCATGTTCTCTATTTCCTTGACGGGGAATGGAGAAAATTGGCTTGTTGACAGCCTAACAAGGAACTCGACGAGGAAAACTATGTGTTTCTCGGTCGTGTGTACGAGGCCTTAGACCGAATTTTAATGGTTCAAAGAATGTCAGGCAAAATGGTCGGCTCTCGCGCATGTTCAGTTCATCAAATCTGGCCCTCTTTGAAAAAGGTTTGACACCTCTGGCATAATGGGTTTTGAAAGCTGGTTATTAATGTGAATGTTACTTATCATTTCAGTACCTCCAGAAATAACAAGTCCACAGGTGGAGCCACGCAATGTGTCTGTAGCTTTACAAGGTAGCTTCACTCTTTTCTGGTGAATCTTCTGGAATACCTCCTCCGACCATCACATGGTACAGAAACAACATGCCTCTTGCTCCGCAGGGGAACATCCACATTCAATCAGGTAATATATTCCAAAGAAAAACACTTGTCTTTGTAGTTATATGAGAAGCTCATAACAAGCAGCTAAAATGTTTAAAACATATAATTTCTAAACTTACAGTTGTAGTATATCAATAGACAATATGGTCAAATCTTTGTGAACACCTGATCATCACACCTATTTGAGCATGGGCATGAGTGTGTCTATGGGAATTTGTGACAGGCATCCGAAGACGCTTCTCTTTCCTATGGGAATTTGTGTCTATACAGCCAAAAAAGTGTTTGTGAGGTTTGCATTTTTAGCATTTGTGAGCACTTTGTTGTTCAGTAGGGTTGGATTGGATTGGATTGGATTGGAATAAATACTTATAGAGCGCCAAATGCGAGTTGTGAAACTCGCGTCTAAGCGCTTACCAACAAGCTGGGGGTATCCAGTTCCCAAGAGCAAAAAGAAGAAACTAGACATCTAAGTAAAAGAGGGCAACAGACAAGAAATAACAGAAATATAAAAAGAAGGGGGGGGGTGTCAGGGCACAAAAAGCCTATCCCTACTCCCTGACCATGGACCGCAGCCTGGGATTAAGGCAGCGTCCTGCTAAGGGCTTGGAAGGCCAAGTCTCTATCTGTAGGCTTGTGAAAAAAGAAGTGTTTTCAAGCCCTTACGGAAGGCCATCAAGGAGGAGGATGCTCGGAGCTGATGAGGGAGCTGGTTCCAAAGAGAGTTCCTCAGTGTTTGGAGCCGGCGGCCACCTTTTGAAGCTCATCGACTAGATTGAATAATTGCTAACAGGGCGTCAGTCGAGTGAAGCTCTCTGGATGGACAGTAGTGTTGTGTCATATTCGATAAGTACATTGGACCTAGTTGCCAATAGGCCCGAAACACCAGACAGAGTGCCTTGAACTCAACCCGTTTTGCTATCGGGAGCCAGTGTAGATTCTTAAGCACTGGGGAGATGTGATTCCGCCTTAGGCAGTTTGGGTTGAGGTCAGGACTCTGTGCAGGCCATTAGTTCCTTAAGACCAAACTCATCAAAACATGTCTTTGAAGAGTTGGCGTTGTGCACTGGGAAACAGTCATACTGGAACAGAAAAGGGTCTGCGCCAAACTGAGTAGAAGCACTCAAATGGCTAAAATGTATTTTATGTGCTTGTAGAATTAACAGTACACTTTTCTACTCCACATGCATCGTCCTTCCCATTTTTACCCTTCAGTTCCATTCTGGACCCCTTCCTAGAAGCTCTCCACTCTCTCATACATACAATGACCTGTCCTGAAGGTTTAGACGTTGTGACATGGGGTTGGCTATGCTATAGCCAACAGAAACCATCAGAACGTCTATCTACTTGGGGGGGCCTTTGGGATGACCACTACAAGGGCCAAAATGGAAGAATAAAGCATATCTCATCTTGGTACTTCCTACACCTGGTTAATCGGTGGATTCCACATTTGTAACACAGGGGACAGGTAAGCCTGTTCAAAATAACCCGTAATCTGTGTAGACTAGAAACCATTGTTTGGTGCCGCCTAACGCTTTTCGAATTTGTCTGAAGTTCTCTTTAGCTGCAATAGTTCTGCTGTTCTCTTTTTACTATTAGACGCCTCTTGGGACAGTTACTGTATTAGTATCTACTTTTGTCCTAGAAGAATGTATAAGAATTTATGTCACACTGGAATATCTAATTTACTCTTCTTACTTTCACTGATTAGGTGGACGTGTCCTTAAAGTGGTACATGCAGACTTTGGGGATGGCGGGTGCTTATGCTTGTTTGGTAACAAACGCTGCAGGGGGATGCCAAAAAGGATTTTTTTGTGGATATCTTACGTAAGGTATCAGGGGGGGGATATAGGGCTTAAAAGTAAATTTACCTTTTTATAGACGTTTCTGACTAAGAAGATATTCTAACCCAGGAAAGCGAAGAAATTACTGTAAATTATGTTGATTATCTGCTGTGTTCTGTTTTTACAGAGCTGTGTTGATTCCATAGTAATCTGTTAGGAATCTTGAAATGACAATCTTCTGATTTTTATGTATCCTGTAAAACAATGTATTATTATGTCTATAGGTCAAAGTTCCATCCCCTATGATTTTCTGTATCGGAAACATTGGATACCTAGACAAATAGGGGGGTAAATCTCCCCAGTGTGTACAAACACAATAAAAAACTTGACAAGGGTTCCAACCTGTCCATATTCTATACCAAATTAAAAAAAAAAGTTTGGGCTTTACATACACTTAAAATGTCTCACACTAGATTTACTAAAACTGGAGCATGGTGGCCAATCAGCTTCTAACCTCAGTTTGGTCAATTAAGCTTTGGTAAAAAAAAAAACATGGAAGCTGGTTTCTATTTAGAAGCGACGCTGATTTTGCACTTTTCAGCTTTAGTAAATAAACCCCAAAGGGACATTGTAATGTTTTGGGGTAATATTATTTGGAAGTTTTACGCAAGTTTCCACTGTTTAGAAGCTTATAAATTGATGTTTTACATTATTTCTAGATTAATATTACATTTAATGCAGGATATGTCTGTTGTGTTTAAAGATTACGATGGATATTTGATGGGCATCTGTATGCACTGCGTGAAATGTATCTGCTGACCCCTTATTTCATTGATTGTTACAGTTCCGGCCCCATCATAGAGGATGACGAGAATGATAAAGATTACCGAGTGGCAGAGGACAACCTATTGTTCTTCGCTGCAGAGCTGCAGGTGAGGATTATTATCACTATTAAATGATTTTGGTAGTCTGATTGCATCTATGAAAAAATAAGCGCATGGGCGATTTTCAATTAGTTTGTCTGGTGAAAATAAATCTTTTGATACAAAAAGTGATGAGAAAAACCAACAATTCCGACGCACAAAAAAATCCTAACGCATGCTCGGAATCAATTGACGCATGCTCGGAATCATTTAACGTCATTTTTCTCGGCTCATCGTGGTGTTTACGTGACCGCGTTCTTGCCGATCGGAATTTCTGACAACATTTGGTGTGACCGTGTGTATGCAAGACAAGTTTGAGCCAACATTCCATCGGAATGTCCAATTGTGTGTACACGGCATAAGAGGAGATTTCATCTCCGTTTGGAAGATTTCCATTCACTTACAAGTAGTTGCTTTTTTTTTTCATTAAAATTTTTGAGCATTTTTATTACATTGTTCATCAGTTTATTTTTTGCATACTAGGAAAAGTCTAATCACAATGGCTAAGCAATTGAATGGCTTATGCCGCGTACACACGATCGGTCAAACCGATGAGAACGGTCTGATGGACCGTTTTCATTGGACCAAACCGATCGTGTGTGGGCCCCATTGGTTATTTATCCATAGGTTAAAAAAAGCAATCTTGTTTTAAAATTTAACCGATGGATACCTAACCGATAGAAAAAAAAACAATCGTTAGTAGGCACGACCATCAGTTAAAAGTCCATGCATGCTCAGAATCAAGTCGACGCATGCTTGGAAGCATTGAACTTCGTTTTTTTTTCAGCACGTCGGTTGTGTTTTACGTCACCGCGTTCTGACACGATCGGTTTTTTAACTGATGGTGTGTAGGCACGAGTGACCATCAGTCAGCTTCATCGTTAAACGGTCCGTCTCATCGGATGGACCGATCGTGTGTACGCGGCATAAGCCCTGTCTGATTAGCTTAGCTGCCTGTTTATAAACAGTGTTAATCAAAATGTCATTACTGTTTCCATCATTTGTGTTTCCATGTTGCCTTCTTTTGCTCTATTTAGTAATATAAAGTAAAGTAAAAATAAATCCATATTGCTTGAGACTTTTCTATATTTTAATGTTTGAACCAGTTCATGTTTTTTTTTTTTTTACTGCACATTTAACTTGCAATTCAAAGAGGAAGCTGTAGAGAGTAGGGTTGCTCCCTTTTCCTCATGTTTTGTTTTTTTTTTTTTGACAGTTGCATTACTTTTTTAACCATTTATTGTAAAGGGGCTCTTTTCATGTACAACCTCTAATTTTGGCACTTATCCTGGGAAGAGACGTGTGAGGTCATGTTAAACCATAGCACACTGTCCTCCTGAAGTTGCCTCTTGCAGTTATTTTCCGGTTTCTTGGCCTTGTGTTATTCTAGTAGACGATGACACCAAGTCCTAGAGGTGACACATTACAGTGGAACCTTGTTGGTCTGAAAATGTTAGTTATTGCTCTATTTCAGGTCACCCAGCTCCGCATATCACCTGGCTGCGGGATTCCAGTCCAGTACAAAGTGGAGATGGCATTCAGATATCCAACGATGGCACTGAGCTATACATTGAAGCTGCTAGTGTCTTCTCTGCCGGACATTACACCTGCCTGGCCACCAACTCTATTGCAGAGAGAAGCAAACATTTTGTGCTGACAGTGTTAGGTAAGACTATCTTGTAGATGTCCCTATCAGTCGGATGACAGTATAGGGTTGATTTACTAAATCTGGAGAGTGCAAAGTCTGGTGTAGCTCTGCACAGAACCAATTGGCTTACAAGTTTGTATATCAAATGCCTAATTGAACAAGCTGAAGTTAGAAGCTGATGTACATCAACACCTATGTGTTATGTCTTAATGCTTTTCTTTCTTGAGTTGACAGCTATCTTCTGTGTCTGCAGTGAGTCCCACCATTTCCTCCAATCTTGATGATGACACCAATGAAGACGTTATAGTCATTGTTAACAACCCTCTGTCACTTATCTGTGAGGCCCTTGATTTCCTATTCCTACTGTTACCTGGTTAAAAAATGGGGAACCCTTTAAAGATTCACCCAATGGTAAAGACCATTCCAGGTACGTGTTTTAAGTGGAGTTCCATTGAAAACCTTTGAATTTAGTTTTTGAATAGAGTGGGGAAAGGTTGAGAACCCCTGTCAGGTTTTTTTTCTGTTTGGATCTCCACTGGGAAGATTCCCCTCACCTGACCTGTAATAACATTCTTTGGGGTTTTAACCCTTCCCCACCTCTATAAAGAAATATCCATGGTGACCTGGGAAAAAGTGTGTGTGCCGCTCAGGCTTGATAGGGAGAGGGTATATGGACATCCGCAGCTGCTGCTAGAGTGGCTAACAGGGGATGGAATCTGTCCTGATCCTGCAAAGGTTCAAGAAAGGAATGGTAACCCCTGGAAGTCACACATCTATGGAGTCCTACTGCAATGAATGGAGTGGCAATCTCAGCCTGACATGCCACAACGGGTTTCACTCTGCCCCCAGTGGCCTCTTACAGTGAGACGGTTGGTGAAGGAAATGTAATGTTCACCTACTCTGTCCAATTTTTTTTCTTTTTAAACCACTTAAGCACCAGACCATTGGCTGGCCAAAGGCCAGGCCACTTTTTGCGATTCGGCACTGTGTCGCTTTAACTGACAATTGTGCGGTCGTGCGACGTGGCTCCCAAACAAAATTGACGTCCTTTTTTCCCCACAATTAGAGCTTTCTTTTGGTGGTATTTAGTTACCTCTGCGGTTTTTATTTTATGCGCTATAAACAAAAATATAGCGACAATTTAGAAAAAAATTCCAATTTTTTTACATTTTACTATAATAAATGTATAAAAATGCATAAAAAAACTGAAATGATTTTTTTTTTCATCAGTTTAGGCCGATACCTATTCTTCTACATATTTTTGGTAAAAAAATCCCAATAAGCGTTTATTGATTTGTTTGCGCAAAAGTTATAGCGTCTACAAAATAGGGGATAGTTTTATGGCATTTTTTTTATATTTTTTTTTTACTAGTAATGGCGGCGATCAGCGATTTTTATCGTGACTGCGACATTATGGCAGACACTTTTGACACCATTTTGGGACCATTGTCATTTTTACAGCGATCGGTGCAGTTTATTGTAAAAATTACACTGGCAGTGAAGGGGTTAACCTGTAGGGGCACTGAAAGGGTTAAGTGTGCCCTTACTGAGTGATTCTAACTGTTGGGGGCGTAGCTACGAGTGACACGTCACTGATCACTGTTCCCGATTACAGGGAACAGATGATCACTGACATGTCTCTAGGGAGAACGTTGTGCGTGCCACCACACGGCGTGAAATTAAAGGGGGACGTACCTGTACGCCCATTTGCCCAGCCGTGCCATTCTGTCGTCGTAAATAAGCATGAGGCAGTCCTTAAGCGGTTAAAGGGAACCTATGGTGCAAGGCCAATCCATAACCTATTAATGCAAGAGGATTTTTAGATTATCTAATTTCTAGGTTTCCCATTCGTTTAATGAAAAAGTTCTCCCAAACTTGTCTGTGAAATTTCATTGCAAGTGCTTTTTACAAGCTATATTTTGCCATTCAGAAACAAACATAAATCTGGTTATTTTGCAGTATGTGGCAAGGCTTTTCTGGCTATAGCTAGGACTGTGTTTACTAGTGTTAAGCCAGCTGTCCACTTTCTGGTGGAAGTGATTTAGCTGTATGTAAAGCTGCTCGATCACAAATTCCCCAGCCCCCCATCCTCCTATGTGATAGCAATACATTTAAGTTTAAAAATGAATTAAAAAAATTAAGGTAACAATAAATTTATTAAAAAAATTGGACAATTTTTGCCACTGAAGTTTAATGTTTTACTGTGCACGTAAAATTTTAAGGCTTTACATGTTTGGTATCTATTTACTCAATAGAAACTCATATTTTACCAAAAATGTGGTCCTAGATATGTTTGTGTGTAGTAAAATTAACCTAAAATATGCATTTAATAAACACGTGTGCTAATACCATGTGACATTAAAATATTGCAACTATGACCATTTTATTCTACAAGGTCTTTGCTTACAGATAATATGTAAAAGTTGGTGGTAGTATTTATTCTAAAATGTGCATTTTAACGTGCGCAAAAACTGTAAAAGCGGCTCTGGGAGAAAAGTGGTTAAATCACTGTGTTCCCTTTAGTGTTGATGGAAGACAATGAACAGACCAAGCATATTCTCTGTGTTAAAAACTGATAATTAAACTGTATGGATTGTATTTTATTCCATTGCAGGAGGTCACGGGCTACAGATCCTCAATGCCAGGCAAGAAGATGCTGGACAATACACCTGTATAGTGACCAATGAGATAGGAGAAGCCATAAGGAATTATGAAGTTAAAGTGTTTAGTAAGTTACTGTAATGCAACTGTTAACCTATATTCAGTACAACATATCTCATATCACCTAATTGGTCCCTTTTTGTTTCTTAAAATTATTTCCAATTTATTGTTAAACAGTGTGGATTTATAAAAAAAAGTCTAAGGGCTAGATTCAGGTACGAGATACGACGGTGTATCTTCAGATACGCCGTCGTATCTCTGCGCCTGATTCTTAGAATCAGTTACGCATAGATTTGACTAAGATCCGACCAACGTAAGTCTCTTATGCCGTCGTATCTTAGTTGCAATTTTACTTTGGCCGCTAGGTGGCACTTCCGTCGATTTACGCAAGGAATATGCTAATTAGGTAGATATGCTGATTCACAAACGTACATACGCCCGGCGCATTTTTTTACGTTGTTTACGTTAGGCCTTTTCCGCGTAAGGTTACTCCTGCTAGAATTTTGAAATTTTGAAATTTTTACGTCGTTTGCGTAAGTCGTTCGCGAATAGGGCTGTACGTAAGTTACGTTCACGTCTAAAGCATTGACGATTTGCGGGGGGAATTTCGAGCATGCGCACTGGGATTCTTTCACGAACGGCGCATGCGCCGTTCGTAAAAAACATCAAATACGTGGGGTCACACTAAATTTAAACCACGCCCACATCATCCAAATTTGAATTAGGCGGGCTTACGCCGACCTCATACGCTACGCCACCGTAACTTAGGGGCCAAGTTCTTTATGAATACGGAACTTGCACCCTAAGTTACGGCGGCGTAACGTATCTGAAATACGTTACGCCAGCAGAAAAATATGCCGGGCTTTCTGAATCTAGCCCTAAATGTGGAATTATAAAGGGGTCAAGACAGCCAGGTACAATATATGTATGACCTTGTCCTCCTACCTCTTGTCTACAGAAACGCCACCTCCTCATCCGGAAAGGAAGGCAGGGCATTGAGGGAAGGGGTTGTGCTTTGGTGTGAAGGGTGACAGATTTTTCTTTAAATGTAGGTTTAGATGCTAGATTTCAGACGTTCATGGTTCTATTCTTCATCAGCCTCTGATATTGGGATGCTGTAGTGATTGCTCATATATTGACAGATACGCCGAGATGAGCATATGATGAAAACCTTCACTGACAACTCAGACAAACAAGTTTACATAACCGCTTGGATTTAGCAGCATACATGTAGCGCCCTGCTCCTGTTGAGTAGGCACTATTTGTAAAAAAAATTTTTTAAACAATCAGGAGTGCTTTATTGTAGGAAAGCAGAATACACAGTATAACAGCAATACAGACAATTCGATATACAAGAATAGTGCCATACAGAACAAAACATCACATATTCCACATACTATGCACAGTCATCAATTTGAACAGGACCACCACCTTAATCCAAAGAGCGTAAAAGGTAGAAAGAAGAATGCGACCCAGGGAGACATAATGGACGGTGCCCGTCCCGGGAGACGAGACACCAACCCGGACAGTTAAAGTCCCGTCCACGGCAACCACACCTTATCATACTTCAGGGACATCCCCGACTAATATACGTTAATTTGTACATTGGAAGCGCTGCATTTACCCGATCTTCCCAAGCCAGATACTGAAGGGGGAGTCGGGAGGTCCAGTTAATTAGTATTTCTTTTTTGGCGTAGAACAGGAGATTATAGGATCAGTAATTTTACTGTGGTGGGACCTTTGATCGTCGTCCATGACACCCAGCAAGGCCAGTGCGGGTGCCATGGGGACGGAAAGCTCCAAACGTGCATTTAGGTGGTCAAACACCCCCACCCAAAAGGGCCTTAGAGCCGGACACGTCCAAAACATATGTAGGTAGGAGCCCCGCTCCACCCGACACCGCGGGCAAAACGGGTCCCTGCCAGGGTAGATCCTAGACAAACGCACCGGAGTGAAATAGACCCTACGCATAAATTTTGTTTGCATAAGCTTATCTCCGCAGAGATTACCAACTTGGGAGCACGCTCCAGACATTCCTCCCAATCCTCCCTCTCCAACCCCGGAATATCCAACTTCCAAGATTCCAGAGCCTGTCCAATTTAAGGAGTCCACGGGAAGCAGCACGCATACAGGGCAGATAGTGGGCTTCGAGAGGTCATCAAAAGACAAGAGGGTCTCCCACCGGGTCTAGCCTAAGCTCCAGAGGACCGGAAGAACTGGGCCCTAACTGCGTGTCGAAGCTGAGCGTACCGGAAAAAACATCCAGCCAGGTAGGCTTATGGGTCTGAGTCAATTGCGAGAACGACAGCAGGGTACCCGACGGCATGATGTCTTTTAAAATCTTAACGCCAAATCTCGCCCACACCTGCGGATCAGGTATGGACTGGAAATGAGGCAGGTTAGGATTTCCCCATAAAGGCTGTATCGGGGCCCAACGTCCCTCCCGGGGAAAAACCTAACGCCTAGCCGCCACCCCACACCCTAAGGGTCACTTCTGGTCGGGTCGAGAGACCCACATAGGCCCTTGGACCCCGAAATGCCAGGTTTTGCAGTGCCTGCAGAGAGCCCAACCAGGCTGCCTCCACACAGACCGCGGCATTAGAGCGTCTAGCCGCAAACCACCAGTACACTGTGACCAACATTGCAGCACCAGTAGTAGATTTTGAAATTCGGAAGCGCCAGTCCCCCCTGCTGCGTAGGAAGATGTAACGTGGATTTAGCCAATCTAGGACTGCCCCATTCCAGATAAAGGAAAGGATGCACCCATCCTCCTCCCGAAAGAAGGCCGCCCGGGATCCAAGCCGGGCTGTTCCGGAACACGTACGTAAATTTAGGTAGGAGAATCATCTTCAAGATGTTAATTCGACCAATTAAATTCAACGGAAGGCCGGACCAGGACTGGCAGCGTTCTCGGAGGAGCCGGAGCAAGGGGAGCACGTTAAAGCGTATAGTATTGTGAGGGGGACCTAGCTACCCTAACCCCTAGATACTTGAATTCGGTAACCCACTGCAACGAGGTAGGCTGGACAACGCAACAGTTTGTGAGTCTAGGGGGAAAAGCACAGATTTTGACCAATTAATACGGATACCAGACAAGGAGGCCAAACTTATCAAATAGATCCAGTGTGGCAGCCAAGGACGGGCCCGCATCGTTCAAGTACAGTAGGGTATCGTCGGCGGAGAGGGGATATCCTCTCCTCCAGTCCACCAATCTGCCATACCCCAAACCTCCAGAGCACTCCCGGACTAAGATCGCCAGGGGCTCCAGCGCCAGGGGCAAACAGGCCGGGGGGACAGAGGGCACCCTTGTCGCGTACCCCTGTGGAGGTAGAAAGATTCCGAGACCCAATCATTTCGTACGCACCCTGGCCCTTGGCACCCGATACAACAGCCGAATCCACCGGAGAAACCCGAGGCCCAAAGCCAAAAGTGTTGCAGCACCCCCCCAAAGATACTCCCTACTCCACCGAGTCAAATGCCTTCTCGGCAACAAGGGAGGCAATGACCCGGGTCCCCACATTCTCATGCTGAATCGCAAGGTTCAAAAAGAGTCTCGAATATTAATATCCGTGCCCTTGCCCGGCATGAATCCAGTTTGATCTACATGTATCAACGTGGATATCACCGTGGACAAGCGGGTGGCCAAAATCTTTGCCAATATCTTGGCATCCACATTTATCAACGAGATGGGGCCTGTATGACGCACAGTCCTGGGGATCTTTACCGGGCTTGGGTATCAAGACAATAATGGCTTCCTCCATAGACTCGGGAAGCGCTCCGGCCTCCGCAAGCCCAGAGAAGAGAGTCTTAAGTCTAGGGGCAAGGATATCTGCATGCTGCGAATAGAACTCCGAAGGAAGGCCATCCGCACCCGGGGTCTTGCCACTCTGCAGACTCCCAATCGCAGCCTGGACCTCCTCCAGCGAAATGTCCCCCTCCAATTGTACCCTATGCTCATCAGACAGGGAGGTAAAGGGGATGGCATTCAGGTACTCCTGCAGGTCCGCCGCAGAACAACAAACCCTGGAGGAGTAGACTCCCCGAAAGAACTCAAGAAACCTAGCATTAATGTCCTCAGGGGAGGAGAGCAGCTCCCCATGGACATCCTGGACACCAGCAATGTGTGTAGAGGACCCCCGGGATCTCGCCAGCCATGCCAACAGTCTACCATTTTTGTTGCCATATTCAAATATTCTTTGCCTAGAGTACAGCATGGACTTTTTAGTCTGTTCCACATTATGTAGAGAGAGATCACGCAACGCCCCCTGCCAGGCCCGGTGTGTAGCCTCATCAGGTGATAAAACAAATCTCCTCTCACATTGGCCAGCCTCCCCCTCCAGCGCCTCCAGAGATTTAGAGGCCTCCCTCTGTATCGCAGCAATGTGAGAGATATATTCCCCCCTAGTCCATGACTTAAAAGCATCCCACAGACCAGCAGCACTAGCGGACTCCCCATTTAGCGTCCAATAGTTACAAATAGCTTCAACCATGGGTTCCAGTAACCTCCCATCCAAGGCCCAAAACCCGGACAGACGCCACAGCCGCAGACTTGGGGGCCCACCAAGGGAGATGGAAAGGTGAAGGGGGGCATGGTCTGAGATCCCGCGAGGTAGGTGCTCAACCCTCCTCGTCCACCGCAATGCCCCAGCAGAGGCAAACGCCAGATCTATACGGGACAGAGCACGGTGGGAGGAGGAGTGACAAGTGTATTCCCTGGCTGCGGGATGAAAGTGGCGCCACACATCTGTGAGAGCAAATGTGTCAGCCCAATGCAATAAACTCGACGAGGGCCGGGCGGCAGCATGCAGCCTGTCCAGGTCCTGCGAGGGCACCATATTGAAGTCTCCAAACAGAAAGACCTCCTGCGTATTAAAGCCCAGCACTATCTGCATAATCTCATATAATAACTGGTCAGTAGCAGGAGGGGGAGGTATAATCCCACCAGGACCAATTCTTTAGCATAGAGCAAAGCATGTATGATTACGAATCTGCCGCCAGGGTCCGCACGGATATTCAGCACCCGAAACGGGAGAGACCTGTGGATCAATACGCTCACCCCCCTAGCATATGTAGAGTAAGTGGCGTGGTAGTGAGCCCCCACCCACGCCCTCCGGAGGCCCAGGATTCTTTTTTTTTTTTTTTTTTACACATGCATTTATTGACTCTAGCAAAAGGAAGTAGGAAGTTTGGAAAATGCTGATTTGCCTTATGTTCTCTTTAGTAATGGCGAAAATCCAAAGCAATATGAGCAGGTCCACTTAACCAGTTTAGGTGGAATAGTAGCTGCCAGGAACCTTCCTCGCTGGGTTGAAGGACCTTAGATGGGCTTTACTTCTTCTTTTTACTTCGATGCACGTGTCCGGACTGTCTCCAGCCTAGACACAGCATCACGTATGTTATCCAGGACGATGGGAACGATGCTCACGACACCGGCATAGTAGTTGTGCACTTCGTTACAGCTGAGGCGATTCAAAACATTGTGGGGATACCTGACAGTCAGATCAGACAGGTCATTGGTTGGATTGAGAAGAGCAATGGTTTGCTCTATGATCCCCTTTTCTGAATGTGTGGTCTTCTGCATAGATTTCAGCTGGATACAGAACGCGGCCAGATCCTCACAGACATCCAAAAACAGAGTGAGGATACCCTTATCTGTAAAGTTGTTGCAATGGCTGTCTAAGTAGTTGCGTACCTGTGCCAAGGTCCTCACGGGTCCGATTCTGTCATGGGCATTTTCCCCTGTCCGCTCCAATGCCTTAATGAAAGTATTTTGTTGCTGCTGCAGGAGCTTGGCACGCTGCTCCAGGGCCTTAAGGGTCTGTCTTGCTTCAGCCATGGTGACTTCTATGTTCTTTCACTCTGGAAAGGCTGCTCCTGTAGGATCCAATGTTCCCTGCAATCTAGGCCCAGGATTCTATTACCCACCAGGTGTGTTTCCTGGAGAATACATATATGGGGGTTATATCTCTGCAAATACTTAAAAACCAGCGACCTTTTTATGGCTGAGTTTAGGCCCCTGACATTCCAGGAAATCACAGAAACGTTCGCCATAGTTCACACCAGGTAGAAGTCGAGCGTAGCACACAGGTCCCCCCCTCCTCCCAAACCAGACCCAAAGAGCACATACACAAGGTAAACACATTCCCCCTTAGAGAGCTAAGTACATCCTGACATTTAGCATAGTAAGCACAGTATATATGTGAGGTAGCATATTGCCAATTGCTGCAAGATAACTCCTGACAGAACAACAGAACATAACAGTCCCCCATCATCTGCAACGGAAGAAAACTTCCCTTCCCACCCCGCACCCCCAGCAAAACATGGCGATGCATCATATCCCCGAACCCCAACATAACTAGCTTAAAGAGGGCGAGCTCTTAGAGCGAAAAGTATCTCCCAGCAGATCCACAGAGATGCTGGCAAGCAAACACATGAACAGTCTCCTGAATGTTCTCAGGGGCACAAACTTAGTTACTCATCCAGTGTAGAACAGCAGAAAAAACGAGGGCAATTGTCGCTGTGTGCATACACCAACCAGCCGGATCCCGTAGGTCCTAGTCTACTAAGGTAAAGTCCCGCATCCAGAGCTTCAGTGCAGAGGACATAGTTCCCCAGCCATCCGACCCAGTCAGCATCCCCAGGGGGGTCTACGATCCAGGATGATATTGCGGTGGGAGATAGGGGAGACACAGGCAATACTGCCTAGGCACAGGTACGGGAGATGTATCAGCAGAGTGACCGTTGCAAGGGCCATCCCCACTCAGGTCTCCACACCACCCACCACCCCCCGTACGGTCCGGGCACCCAAACCAAGGTGAACATGTCAGGGGGGGGGGGGACGAGAACAGCAGCACCCCCCACAGTTACCTGCGGACACAATACCTCTGCAGTGCAGGTGACCGGGAAAGCAACATCCGAACCTCCACACCGCATTCCTCAGTACCTCAGGCCATCAGACAATCCAAGAAAGACCACTGTAGTTCAGCGGCTACGTACGGGAACAGTCCAGTAGAACAAAACGCCCAGTCACAATAGAGAAGTAACCGCTAACATCCCAGAATAGAGGAACCATCATCCATCAGCGTAGAGGGGGTAACGACTCCAGCCATGCAGCGGCATCACGTGGGACAGTGAAGAACTTGACTGTCTCTCCATCTTGTACCCTCAGTTTGGCGGGAAAAAGAATGCTGTATTTCATGTTCCGCGCCTGAAGCCCCACTTTAACTTGGTCAAAAGACCTGCGGGCTTTCTGAGTCTCCATAGAATAATCGGGGAAAAAAAGCAGGGTACCGTTGCGAAATCGTAGGTCCCCCGCCTTACGGGCAGCTCGGAGGATCTCGTCCCGATCCCTGAAATTGAGCATTCTGAAAATGAACGTACGCGGGCGAGTTCCAGGCGGTCCGGGGACCGGGGGGATTCGATGGGCACGCTCCACCGTAAAATACGGTGAAAACTGGGCAGCCGGCAACAAGTCCTTCAGCAAGTCCTCTACAAACACCGTAGGGTTCTTCCCCTCCACGCCCTCCGGCAGACCGACAATCCGAAGATTGTTCCTTCGGTTCCGATTCTCGGCGTCGTCCACCTTGTACTCCAAGGCCCGGACCCTCGTCTGGAGCGTGCGGATGGACACAGTATGCTCCTGCACAACGTCCTCTGTCTGGCCAGTCCGCCGCTCTACCTCCGACATCCGCGAGCGGAGCTTGTCCAGGTCCTGGCGCACGAGGCCAACGTCCAGCTGCACAGCCTCTATCTTGCCAGTAAGAGTGGCCTGACAGGTAGCTATCGCCGCCATCACCTCCTGGAATCCAAGCTGCATGCTGGCCGGCTGCTCCTCCATCTCCGTCTGCGACGCCATGTGTAGCGGGGGTCTCCACGTGTGAATTCACACTGGGTGAGACAGCGTCCACGATCGGCGGAAAGTAAAGCCTCTTTCCCTTGTGCCTGGTCTTAGCTGGCATCCGGAGACCAACTGGGTGATTTCAGGGTCTAATAATCAGGCAGGAGCAAGGATAACAGTCAATCAGCCAGCAGAGCTCCGAATCCTGCGTCCTTCTAGATCGCCATCTTGGCCACGCCCCCCACTATTTGTAAATTTAGTTATCTTAGCTGTAGTTTAGCTCAGAATTCTATGCCAAATTATAGGTCTCTGTTCCAGCTCGGCTGTGTTGCGCATCTTCCACCTGGCTGTGGGTGTCGCTGTCACCAGGGGTCAAGGTAGGAACTGCAATAGGCTGGGTGTATCGGGTGCTTCTTGCCCAGAAGCAGCTCAGTGATGTGGTCCCCGCCGCTGTGCATTCTGGGGAGGGGTGCTTAAGGGGCTGACGCTGTTTTGGCGGGGTCTTCCGATCCTGACTTGATGGCCCTCCTGGCCTCAGGGATGTATTAGCAGTTTTTGGTCTCGGGGCCTGTTGGCCTGAGGCTCTGTTTCTGAGAGTAGGCCCAGATGTTTTGGGGCCTACTAGTTCAGGGATTGTCCTGTGCTGTCTTCTCTGCAGGAAGAAGCCGAACAATTGAGGATTCAATTAGAGGACGCATCCTGGCCAATTTACCTCACAGTGCGGCCGTTTTGGCTGAAAGATCCTGGCACCGTGAGCTGTGTAATTTCTTTGGAACTTTGCAAAGTGCATGTGTGGTTGCATTGCCCTGTGGCAGAGGACCGCGTAACGACTCGACGGCATTCATCAAGTCTGTGGCAGAGACTTTTGAACGAGCTTCGCACCGGCTGCTAGGTCAGTGAGAGAGGCCTATCCGGTGGTCGCTGGATCCAGTGTGGGAACAGTTTGTCCCCTGGATCCAAGATCATACCCGCAATCCGCAAAGCAAGGTACCTGAATCTTCCCTAACCCTCTGTCCTTCTAAAGGAACTTGTTTAATAAAACACTTGAAGAAAAGGAAACCAAGTGTTTGGTGTGGACATTTGTAACTCTTCAAGAAGGACCCCTAGAACAAGCATGGTGAATAGTAAGGTAACGGCAGGCCCAAATCTAAACCAGCAGCTCCTTCGGGGGTAGTGCTACATACACTTCTGAAATTTGGCATGTGCATCCCATTCAATAGATTTCCCTTCACTTCCTGTCCTGTAAACACACCAGGAAGTAAAGAGAAAATCTCTCCAAAGTTAGCTAAATCTCCCCACCAGAGGACAATTTCAAAACTTTACATTTTCCCTCACTTTCAGTCCCAGTGACATTCATCATCAGGACAAACAGAGATGGTAAAGCTCCCTAGTAAGGACACAGACAACAATAAAAACCTAACAGGGGTTATAATCCCTTTGTTTTGCCTTTAGATACACTTTAGAATTGGCATGTGGTTTCCCTCCTCACTTAAATATGTGACACCAGCCACACACATCAAGAATATAGGGCGTCCTTTGGATGCCTTAACTATTTACTACCATGTAAAAAAGAAAAAAAGTGAATTTAAACAAAGCTCTATTTAAAATGAAAAAACTCTAACTCCACATTGCAAGCTCTGGTGCTTTTATGTTCTCTTTCTAACTACTCTAATGCGAAGGTCTGCCAATTTTTTATTTTATTTTTTCAAATACAGCAGCTGCTGACTTTTAAAATAAGGACACTTACCTGTCCAGCGTGCCCGTGATGTCGGCAAAGCCATTCTATCGCTCAGCTCTCGCGTGCTGCCGCCGCCATCTTCTGTAAGGGAATCAGGAAGTGAAGCCTTGAGACTCGTGCTGCGCTATCCCACTGGTCCCTGCTTTCTTCTGGGACCTGTGTGTCTCCTAGAAGACAGCGGGGGGTACGAAGGAAGTTGTATAGATACCCACGGGTGGCTCGCTTATATATGCCCAGAAGTGGGAGCAAATACCTGTATTACACAGGTATCTGCCCCCCCTGAAACATGCCAAATGTGACACCAGAGGTTTCATGGGATGTTATGGGATGTTCATGCAGCAGCAGGAGCCAATGGCACAAACAGTGTGGCTCAGCTTTGCCTCCTGCCCCATGCTGAAGTCAAATCCTGTGAGCAGAAAGCAGGAGGCAAAGCTGAGGCGCACTGTGTGTCTGTGGACACACACAGCCCAGCCTGGGATCTAGCCTGCACATCTGCACCCATAGGAAGTGGCTTGTTGTGGGGGGCAGACACAGAAGAGGAGGAGCCCAGATCGATGGCGAAAGACCCCAGAAGAGGAAGTTCGGGGCTGCTTTGTGCAATGCGATTGCAGAGAGGTGGTGAGTATAGCATGTTCATTATTTTAATCTGAAAAAATGTCTTTAGAAATGCTTTAATAACAATTTGTTTGATGAGAGAAAAGCGGTTTCCCCCAGTACTGCTTTAGAAGTAGAGATGGATTAGGCTACTGGGTTTTGGGGTTTCTGTCATCTAGGAGACTTGAAGGAAAAGGGTATGGGTGTGTATTTTAACAAACTTTGCAGCCTATGAAGAATTAACCGTGATGTCAAATCTTATTCTGTATTAGAGAAATAATTAATAATGAAGTTCACAAAGCACCAAATGTGCCGCAATCTGTAGTGACCGAGATTATTTTCTCAATTAGGATCTGACTAGTGAAAAGGAATTCCAGACATGGAGACTGCCTAAGGCCTTGTACACACGACCGAGTTTCTCGGCAAAAACCAGCAAGAAACTTGCTGTTTTTTTTTTTTTTGCCAAAGAAACCGGTCGTGTATACACTTTTCGACAAGGAAACTGTCGAGGATCTCGTCGAGCCAAAAAGAGAGCATGTCTTCTTTTTCCTCAACGGCAATGGAGAAATTTGGCTCGCCGAAATCCTTGACAGCCTAACAAGGAATTCGACGAGCAAAACGATGTGTTTCGCCCGTCAAGTTTCTCGGTCGTGTGTACGAGGCTTAACAGTACAATTGTGTCATTTCCTATACAGCCCTGAGTCCAGCAGCCAACCAAACTACCATATGAATGAACTGTCATTCTCATACTGACTCTTCCCCTTAGTTCCACCACAGATCACAAAGGATAGCTCTGGAGGTAATATTGGTGTAACAGAAGTGAAGACCAGAGTGAACAGCAGCCTAACCCTCCAATGTGAATCATGGGCTGTGCCAAAGCCAAGTCTCCACTGGTATAAGGATGGACAGGTAAGAAATGGATGGATTTACTCAACCAATTGGTAATTTAGATGCTGAATACATCTCAAATCAAATGCTTCCCTTTTCTAGTGTTTACCATTTCCATTTATGGGTCACGTTACTCCACATTACTTATGTTTTATGTGAAAATAGCTGGTTGGCAAAAATCCAGAAACCGTTAACATTAGATATAATTGCCACAAATTATTTTCCTGTTCTATTGAAGGGTCAGTCCTCCCAAAATTAACATTTCAGTTTTGAGTAGATGCTATAAAGTCAATGGAAAGCTTCAGACCAAAATGTACTTATTAGTTTGAACGGGGAACCAAAACAAAAATGAATAACCCAACAGAATTTTTAACTCTTGCTCACTTCAAACAAAACACATCTGTTTTCCTCGAATTTTGATAGATTCATAAGAATTAGCCAAAGTTCTAACAGTGGGTGGCTTTGCTGGTTCGACAAAAGTCAATTGCTGAATCAAATTTTAACAAAGGAGCCAAGCCGAAAATTGTTGGCTGAACAGTGCCTCCAGCCAGTGAGTTGCAGGTATTCAGTAATCAGGTAATCAAATTAGGCTGGATTTACACTATGCCGTTTTAATGCTTTTTGCATTTTGCAGATTTGTACTGCATTTTACATGGTTTCCTATGGAACACGTTCTGTAGTGCAAATCTGCAAAATGCAAAAAGCACCAAAAATGCATAGGTGAGAATCCAGCCTTAAGGAACCCGACAAAATTAGGTAACGTAAGTGACGTTCTGTCAATTGTGCATTCGTTCCACTGCTACCATGTTTGCTAATCTGTAGGGATGAGCTTTGAGTTCGAGTCAAACTCATGTTCGACTCGAACATTGCCTGTTCGCCGAATAACTTGCATATTAGCCTTTAAAAAGAGCACTTTAGTTTTTTAAACATTCGAGTCCCATAGACTTTAATGGGGTTCTAAAGTTCACACAAACTTTTGGTCTGTTTGCAGGTTCTGGTGCGAACCAAACAGGGGGGTGTTCGGCTCATCCCTGCTAATCTGACAGAACGCCTGCAGTCAGAAGAAGGCAGTGGACATCTTATTACATCCAGCTACATCTTAATTTTCACAGTAATTTTAGCAATCTAGTGAGCGTATATAAATAAATATAATATATTGACATCTGTGATGCTGTATGGATGTTTAATTTTGAAAGCCTAAAGGTTTAGCGCTGAGCAGTGCGGGGTGTACCAACATGGCCTCCGCCACCTTTCTACTGCTGCCGTACAGTTTTTTAAAATGTAACATCAAACCAGCATCACAGATGTCAATATACTATATTTATATATATACCGTATATACGCTCACTTTATTGCAAAAATTACTCTGAGATTCAAGACTTAGCTGGGTGTGGTAAGATGTCTGCTGCCTTATTCTGACTGTAGGTGTTCCGTCAGATTAGCAAAACTGGTAGCGGTGGAACGCATGCTCAGCTGACGGAACTTCACTTCCGTTACCTAATCAGGCACTGTTTGGGTATTGTCACAGCTGGTGTTAGCGGATGTCAGAACTTTTAGAATTTATTAGAAATGTTATGAACAGTCCATATGCTCATTGAAAGAAGTCTATTGGTATGCGGCCATTTTTATTTAAATGGTGGAACCCTATTACAAGTTACACCTAGAAACAAATTCTTAGCTATTATTACCACACAGTGATACAGTTATTACATAAAGTTAATATATTTCACACATACTATTAGGTGCTTGGTTTGGGGATTGATCTAATTTGCATATTGCCAGCCCTCCCAGCTTATGGAAGTTAGACATTTTATTAGAAAATACTTATAGATCTTGTCGCTATGCGAAATGTGCATTTCTGGAAATAGTGATTTGTATATGAACATTGTAGATTTTTATATCATTCAGTTTTTTCCTTTTTTTTTTTTTTGTATTTGCATTTTGTTGTTTTACCCACATGTGGCACATATTTGCAGCTTTTAGAAAATTTTGGCTCGGTGCAGATCATTGGAGATGGGCATGTACTACAGATCCAGCCTATCCGAGTGAGCGACTCAGGACGCTACACCTGCGTGGCCACTAATGTTGCTGGAGAGGATGAAAGAGAATTCTATGTGAATGTTCAAGGTTTGTATCAGTCAGCCAGCTATTCTTGTAGATAAACCTACTATGAAATTATATCTTTACTGTTATTTATGCTTTTCTGTAAACCCAAAATGACAAAATGCACCATTGGCCCCTACTAATGTTGTTCAGTGTAGGTGTGTCCTTTGTTTATCAACATACATTGAATAAAAGTACCCAATGTTTCTACCATTTTCTTCAACTATTTGACTATTTGTGGGAGCATGCCACAACATTATCCAGTGGCCGCTGGTGCTCAATTTTCTTGGGAGGGTGGGGACTGGGGAGGCACACTCCCTCTCCAGCCAGCCAGCTAACCAGCCAAACTACCACCCCCTCATTGCTCGATCGCCTGCCAGGCCCCCTGCCAGCCCCACACTTACCCCATCCAGGTTCGCGGCTTCCCCCCTGCCTCTCCCCTCCCAAGACTCGGCGGGCCGCTTCTCTTCCCAGCCACTCAGGACTTAGGACTCAATGCAAATAGGAAGAAATTCTGGACAGCCGCACTCCAAAAAAAAGTTTTTGCCTTTATTCAAAAAATGTATTAAAAAATACATGCCACAGCATATCAGAACAGACAGAAGACCTGACGCTTCTCACACTAGCGTACAGCACTTAGTTATAGCTGGACTTAGGACTCATGGCCAATCGTGTCTCAGGACCTGCTTTCTGATTGGCCAGGAGGAGAAACAGGAAGACATTAGCGAATATCAATTCTAATGTCACACAACTTTGTAGGTCCCGGGAGCAGTGTTCTGCACCCCGAGTTCACCCTTTTTAAAGCCAATTAGAGCTTTAGGGTTCTTCTAATCATGTGCTTCAAAATAAAAAATTGGAATCCATACGTGTGGAGCCCTGCATGTAGATTAGGGGCCGGGTGCATGGATTAGTGGGCCGCACCCCTGCGCCCTGCATGAGCAGCTGCCACTGACACTATCTATAGGCTGCTTTACCTGCTGAGTATTCAGGTGTGCTTCTGTCAGTGATATGAAGAAAGCCATATCTACACACAGTGGGATTGATTTACTAAAACTGAGTGCAAAATATGGTGCAACTGTGCATAGAAACCAATCAGCTTCCAGGTATTTGTCAAATCTTAACTGAACAAGCTACTAAAGTTAAAAGCTGATTGGCTAACATGGACCAGATTTTGCACTCTCCAGCTTTAGTAAATCAATCCCTATGTGCTTTCCCCCACTTGGCGTCTGCACAGATCACATCCTGCAGGTAGGTCTAGGACAGACATGTATAAAGTCCGGCCCGCGGGACAATTGCGGCCCGCATTCTGGTTTAATGTGGCCACCTTGGCAATTTGGATATACATATGTTTTGTGGCCCCCAGGCTGCACTGATGGCAATGGTGAGGCTGCATTCATGACAATGGTGAGGCTGCAGATGGTCACTGACCCTTATTTTGCTTCACAGTTCTTTATTTAAAATTAACATTTTTCCTGAAACTTCCCTCCTAAAGTGAAGGTGTGTGTTATACACTGATAAATACGGTATATCCAAATAACACACCAAGCTCATCTCTTCACCACACACAGCCACAAAGGCAGGGGAATTCTTGTTGGGCAGTGTATTCAGGGCCGATCCTAGGGTCACAGGCGCCTGGGTGCAGAAATATTTCTGGCGCCCACACATGGGCGTTGTCATTTTACTAACTCCTCCCCTTTACATATCATTATACATCACATCTGTAGATGGACTACTGAGGTGCAGGAATGGGCAGGGGCTGTGTATCCTATGCAATCTATCATGCCATAAAACATCTAGAGCATGGGGCAGTCCAGAGCACGTGTAAAGGGATGCTGGGGATTCCAACCCCCAGCACACAGCACACTGAACACTGTGACTCACCTTGATTCTTTCTCTGTGCAGCCTGAGATAGAGATGGGAGGGGAAGGCATTCCAACTGGAGTTGGTGGAGACAGTGCACAATCCAAGACTCCCAGTGTTAGGAATTAATTCCTGCACATCAGCTCTCAGCAGCCTCTCCCCCGAGCACTGCCAGGCTGGACGGGCTGCCCTATGATCACACATCAGTTCTGGACGGACACACACCTATGCTCAGAACACTAGTTCTGGATGGACACAAACAAGGAGAGAAGGAGGGAGGGGAGAAGTCTGGCACTTCGGCGCCCCCACCTCTGCAGGTGCCTGGGTGCAATGCACCCTGTGCACCCTGCCTAGGATCGGCCCTGAGTGTATTAGTGCTCGGACGAACACACTTAGACTGCATTTTAATGGTTCAAAGAATGTCAGGCAAAATGGTCGGCCCTCACGTATGTTCAATTCATCAAATCTGGCCCTCTTTGAAAAAAGTTTGGACACCCCTGGTCTAGGACCATGATGAACAGCGGCTCCTGCACACAGCCTCCATGTCACAATAGAGCTAAGAAATCTGGCATTCTGCTTTGTGTGTTGTCTGCAAAAGTGACATGTGCGCCAAATAAGTAAATAAATATATAATTTGGTATTTCTAGAGGGCTTTTTTTAGGCGATTTCAACAGTGGTTACATGTTTAGTGTTTTTTCCTTCGCATAATGTCTCAGTTAATATATGAAATATAGAGATTTGCAGATTAGCCGCTAGAGGGGGAGTAGACTAGACACTGCTATTACTAAACCTTCCTGCTTATCAGTTGTTGAGCGATAATTCATACATAGTGTGCAGTTGTCTTGCATTGTGAGAGGGAGCATTAAAACACAACCATTGTGTAGCACTGTAAAGTAGGAAACAGATGCTGGGTGTGTAATGATAACTTATGGCTACCTCTATAGAAGGGCTTATCAATGGCAGCCTCCATATTTCTAACCATACATTCTAAACTAGCACACCTTTGCCATTCTATGTTATCCCACAGTATTTTTGCGTATATATATTTTGTTTGTCTATGAGTGAAACAAAGTTTATTTAAATGGATTTTTTTTTACTTGTTCTTTTTCTCTCTTAGTCCCCCCAATTTTCCACAAACCAGGGAGCCCCAGCGCTGCTTTAGAGTTGGCGTATCGAGAGGACGAAGAGGAGGTGACTGAACACAGGGAGGTTGTTGCCTCCAATCCGATTTCCTTATACTGTGACACTAATGCCATCCCTCCACCCACCCTGACCTGGTACAAGGATGGACAGCCCGTTACCCCTTCTGATGGAGTTTTGGTGCTGCTGGGTAAGCGAGCACCCATTCTGGAGAGATCCCCTTTAAAGTGCATGTAAAAAAAATTGGGGGATAGAGCACCCCTGTCATTTTTTTTTTAATTGCTGGCTATGTGTCGCCATTCTTTCTGTGAAGATTAAGCCACTTCAATTTTTGCACAACTACCAATTGTGAACTGTTTATTTATTTAGTAGAGACTTTTTTTACAGTTTTATCCCTTATCTGTGGATGTCTTATCATGTTTCACTTCCACGGTTCTTTATGATTGGATATTTATCAACATATCCAATCTCTTAATCACCTATATTTAGCGCTACACTTTATGTTATATATGTTTGTTTTTTGCAGGATTGATCTATTCTGTGGTGTTGGCTGCAATTTATATGGTTTGTTTAGTAGCGCGGTGTTGTCTATACTAATCAGTATAGCTTTTTTATTTACACATTCTTTCTGTATGACCTGGTTACCATTATTAGTGGGAGAGCATGGGAACATCCAAATTTTGAGTTGTCCCAAAAAAAGGAATTGAGGGTAAATATTCCAATGGGGGCACGTGCTCTAGTGACGAATGTCTAAGAGGAGATTTATTTTATATTGGAAGTGTTTTTACTCTTACTTCCTGTTGTGTCTATTGTGATGAACGCGAGTGTCAGATCCCCATCCTCCGCGCTAACTTGCGACGAAGGACAGGCCGACCTCACACCACGCTGTCACTTGCGTAACAATGCCACTCTCAGCTGTCCCCAGCACAAAGATTTTCCAGCTTGCGGGACCACAATCTAAGTGCCAGCAGCCTGAGAGCGATTGCCACTGGGCTAATGACACAGTTAACCCTTTAACTGCCACCACCGACATTTGATGAGGAAGCGTCAGTACTCCCATTAATCAGCAATACCAATTATGATTTTAGAATAAGCGTCTGCAACACACACTGTCACCACAGACAGGTCTGCTCAGAGGTCTTACTCTACAACAGTAGCGCTCTTCAAGAGGCAGAGGTTCGTTTATAGCTTGCAATAAGAGCTTTAGAGACAAGGTTAACACTTTTCAACATAAGGGTTTATTATGAAAAGGGCAAAGTTGGTGCAATGGAATGGTACAGAAAAATATGTTTTAAAGAGATAACGACAATATACAGCCACAAAGTAATAAGGTAGAATTGGAGAAGAAGAATACTTGCAATTAATGTCCAAGGGTTGATCAGAGTTTGATCGGTGAATTGCGTAATCGGTTCTCAAACTTGGCAGATGTTCCTGCTTGGATGGTAAAAAGGAGAACTCTCCATTGACTTTGCATCTCCTCTTTTCTGTCAGATCAAAGGGGTGTTGACAGCGACCAGTGACCAATCGTCTGGTCATCTTATTTAGGGGTTGGTTGCTGGGAGGGGTCCACATTCATGCCCATGTTCCGGGTACACTTGGTGATACATACTCATATCTCTGCAGCTCTAATGTTTACAGACTAACAATATCCATTTTATTGTTCGCCATGATATTTGCTTTAAGAAAAGTCCAAACATGACAAGTTTGCTATTTCTATTTTACCTCGGACAAATAAAGGGTATACAGTATATTCATGATTCTATGTTGTGCATATAGCATTTTGATTCTTTGTAGCTTTGTAAACCGCATTCTTGTTCATTCATGCTGATTCTGACAGTAACATTGATGCCTTTGCTATTTGTAGGCGACAAAACGTAAATATTTCTATCTGCTTTGCATATAATGATCCTAAACATATTCCATTCTGCTTTATTTCCATTTTAGATGGCCGTGTCTTGCAGATACCCATGTCCCGGGTAGAGCATGCTGGGAAATACACTTGTGAAGCTTCTAATGAAGCAGGGGAGGACAGACTGCATTATGACCTTGTTGTTCTCAGTGAGTAATTTTAGTAGATAAAAGCTATGAAAGTGTTGATTGACCATCTCATCGTAAATAAAATCACTCCTTTCAAGATATTATTATCTTTTACCTATGTAGAATATTCCATAGTGCTTTACAGCAGGGTATACAGTAATAAGACTCCTCATATTTATCATCTGAAATGTAATAAAGAGCAAGGAAAAGTTGATTTAGTAGCAGTGGTGTCACTAGGGTTGGTGTCAACTGGTGTGATAAAAAAAATTATATCACCCACCCCCCTCCCCCCAATCTGCCACCAATTAATTTAGTTTTTTTTACCAATGAAATTTAGCATTTTTTAAGCACTGTTCAAGAAAAAAACAAAAACAAAAAAAAACCATATGATGGAAAAATTTGTAATGGTTAAAAAAAAAGGAACAGAAAAAAATTATAGAAGGGAGGATCGGCGTTATTTAAGGATAATTAAGTTAATTGTTAATAAGGGGATAAATAGGAATACATTATATTTATATATTCATTTTTTGTCTCTGAAGGTTCTCCTTCAGAAAGGTCATGTATAGCTAATGGTAGATAGTCATATTCAACTATAATGAATTGGATTGTAATGTTGAATGCATTTCAAATCTTATTCAGGCTACTTCCTAAATACTAATAAGTATCAAGAACATAGAAACATATTCCACCATTTTTTATTCTTTTATTATTTGTAAGGTTATTATTCGTAATGGTGAGACCATTGACCTAACAATGTTAATACAGTATTACTTAATGACATTTGCAGACTATCTTTGTCATTTTACACAGAAGCAGCTGTGTTTTGACATTCGCTCCTGTGTATGAAATGCATAGCAATTCCCTGCTGTAATTTTGACAGCAGGCAAAAGTGGTGGGAGGAACAGCATCAGTGAGAGATGGACAAGAAGAAATATCCTAGAATCCCTTCTGAATATATTTTATGGATGTATCTCAAAACAAGGTCCCCATGTTTAGTGTGGACCGCCTCCTGATTGCTATAATGCTGCATTAAACTGCAAAAAGAAACCCTGATGGGGGAGAGGTTTGTACATTTAGAAACAGATCCAGCCAGTTTCAACATTCTAAGTTTGGGTCTCCAATACCCAGTGAGCCTTTGGCCTCGTACACACGACGAAGTTTCTCGGCAAAAAACCTTGCTGGGAGATATTTTTTGCCGAGGAAACCGGTCGTGTGTACATTTTCGTCGAGGAAACTGTTGAGAACCTCGACGACCCAAAAAGAGAGCAAGTTCTCTATTTCCTCGACGGGAGTCTGATTTGGCTCTTTTGAGGTTCAAGTCGGGCTGGTTTTCGACAAGAAACTCGAACGTCTGTATGCTAAGAAACCCGCGCTTGCTCAGATTAAAGTATGAGACGGGAGTAAAAGTAGCATTTGTAATGGAGATAACACATTTTTAAAGCTGTAACAGACTGAAAAGTGCAAATCGTCTCTTACCAAACTTTTATTTGACACGCAAACACATGAAATGAGCAAAAGCAGCCCCAAGAGTTTAGCCAGTGGAATCGAACTTCCCCTGCCGCTGTATGTATTGTATGTCACCGCGTTTGAGAACGAGGAGATTTTGGCTTGACTGTGTGTACGCAAAGCAAGCTTGTCGAGTTCCTCGACAAGCCTAACAAGGAACTCGACGAGGAAAACGATGTGTTTCGCCCGTCGAGTTTCTCGGTCGTGTGTACGAGGCCTTTGAGTATATATTAGTATTTCAGATAAATCAAAGGTTTACATACACAATAGCCAAAAACAGGTCTGTCCTGCATCCTGACTTTATGCTACAATGTTGTATTCGCCATTTCAGCTCCCCCCGTCATCCTCGGAGAAGTGGATGGAATAATACAAGAAGTGTCTGTTATATACAATCAAACTGCAGAACTTGTGTGTGAGGCAACAGGTTCTCCTCCACCTACAATCACCTGGCTGAGGAACGGGATGATACTATCCACCGTTGATCAGTACGAGATCCTTGACGAGGGGAACCGTCTGCAGGTAAAGGCTGCTCCTTAAAGCAGAACTTTATCCATAACAGTTTGACAACAATTCATGTTCTTTAACAAAAGAAGATACATTCCACATTAATAATTATACTACTAAAATTGGTGTGTACTGTAAATTGCCTCTAGCACTGCTTCTGTTTCTTCTTGCTAGAGACTGCCATTTTGTTAAAGCACAGAGCAGTCATTGCCTTATTGGAAACTCTCCATCTCACCTTGTTTTTAAAAATATGTCATTTTTAATTCAATTACAATATGTACATTCCAGCCTTAAGTCTATGTCTTGGCTCAGTTGGATAGGAAGGCTGACAGAAGCTTAACAGTGCTGGCTGTGTGAAGGGAGAAAGTAGTGAATGACAGGAAAATAAAATAAGACACTATCCTTTTAAATGTAACGCTTTTTTGTCTCCCTAGCAGCAGAGTTTGTCCTGTTGCCTTCCCTGCTTTTATTTTCTCCCTCCCTAATCTGTGTTCTCTCTGCACAGTCTACAGTATGTCATTCCTTTTGCTTTTTTCCGCCTTCAGCAACAGTAAATCTTAAAGCTGTCAGCTGATTGGCCTACAGTGGCTCTGTTTTATAGCACATTGTCGAGAATAGAGAGCAACTGAGCATGTGCAGAGCAGGGCGAGACAGTTCATTACAGTTCATTACTGGATTTTATACAATACAGGCAAATGTTTTATGTAGCTATACCTGCAAAAGGGGTCAGCCTGAAGTGATCTATCAGGACTTAATTTTCTTACTAAAATTACACTTTAAAAAAAACCTGTTACACATTCCAGAAGATAATTTTAAGGCTGTGCTAACAGTGGTTCTATTATCCTGACTGGACATCACATGACGTCTTTCAGGATAACATGCCAGTGCGATGATCAGTGGTGCTGTGTGTCACTCTGAGGCACCACATCTCTGACCGAGGCTCCTTACCACGTGATCAGCTGTTACCAATCACAGCGTGAACCAGGAAGTGTCGGTAAACGGCTTTCCTCTGTTCACATGAGAGGTGCCCATCAGTTGCCAGTCTGTCCCCCATTATTAACACCTGTCAGTGCCCATAAATGTGCCAATCAGTGCCCCTTCATTAATGCCTGTCAGTGCTCTTCAGATGTTAATGAGTAATGCCTGTCAGTAGCTCCTCATCAGTGCTGCCTATTCAGTGCCATCTATCAGTGCCGCCTATCAGTGTAGCCTATCGGTGTCCATCAGTGTTGCATATCAGTCCCGCCTCATCGGTGCCCGTCAGTGAAGGCGAAAGCAAAATTGTATAATAGAAACAAAGATCATTTCATTTATTTAAAAAAAAAAAAATGTTTTAGTTTGTTTAGCAAAACATAAAAACCCCAGAGGTGATCAAATACCACTAAAAGAAAGCTCTATTTGTGGGAAGTAAATTATAAAAATGTAGTTTGGGTACAGTGTTGAATGTCCGCAATTGTCATTCAATTGTGCAAGAGCGCTGAAAGCTGAAAATTGTCCTGGGCAGGAAGGGGGGAAAGTATTGAAGTGGTTAAGAGGCGATGTATAAGTATACCCTCCATTATTTTTCAGAGGTCCCAAGGTCTTCCATGACATATTTTCTTTAATAAGCTCCAGACCCAATGGGAACAAGCCCTAAAACATGATTGAACCAATGAAGTACAAGCATATAGAGATCTTTGGTGTTTTTAGATAATGTGACTATTCTTTATCTACACAGATCCACTTAGTTCAGGTCTCGGATATAGACAGCTATGTGTGCGTGGCAGAGAATCCAGCTGGCTTTATGGAGAGACTCTTCACTTTAATGGTTCATGGTATGTATAGTGGTCCACCTTTCTCAAGAAATAAAGGGTTTTCCTGCTAATAACCCACTATGTTAACTTATTGTTGGCTATTCAGAGCCTTCCTATCTCCCCAAAAAGGACCCAGACAGTAAATAAAAAAAGGCAAACCCTTTCCCACTATCTTAAATAAACTAAAACTTGTGTGTTTGTGCCTATGGAGGGTATGGGTATCAAGGAGAAAGGGGGTGCTGTGGGATCTGACTTGTCTCAAAGCAATTGATCGAGAGCTGGGAAAATCCTTCTGTAGGTACCTTTTTGTTTTACAATAGTAAGCAATATTTTTGTTTTTTCAGTTCCTTGTTAAGTGGACTGCCCCTCCATTTTAATATATGAAGTATTTTTATAGTAATCCAGTTAGGCCCCGTACACACGTCCGAGAAACTCGACGGGCAAAACACATCGCTTTGCTCATCGAGTTCCTTGTGAAGCCGCTGAGGATCTCGGCGAGCCAACTTTTCCCATTGCCCAACGAGGAAATAGAGAACATGTTCTCTTTTTGGCCCGACGAGATCCTCGTCGGTTTCCTCGGCGAAAAGTGTACACACGACCGGTTTTCTCGGCAGAATACGTCTCCCATCGAGTTTCTTGCTGAATTCTGTCAAGAAAAACAGTCGTGTGTATGGGGCCTCAAATGTTCATCTGTGTATATCAGATGCCTCGACTGAGTTGATTCATCAATATTCATTCAACTATTTCATAAGTGAATTGTAAAGTCTCTAAAATTGTTTGTCTAAACTCTGAATTTTAGTTCCACCCAGAATACTTGGTGCAAGAAGTGAGAACGTCAGTACTGTCCTCCACACCTCAATCTCCATTGTGTGCGATGTACAGTCTCACCCCACCCCCGAAATAACCTGGTACAAGGATGGACAAATCCTGCATCCCGGAAGAGGGTACCTTATCATGCCAGGTACTTTATGTTCTTACAGTTATGTGGTATATGCCCTGTTGACACAAAGAGTTCACATCATAAGTCTTTGGACTGTGCTTTCTATAACTGAAGTATCAGTCTTCGCGTGAAGGTCTGTATCTGCAGAAGTGAAAACATTGGACAATTGACATCCAGAAGCAGTATTGGGTGGATAATAGTGGTGATGAGAAATGGTGGAGAGAAATTCCAAGACTCACAGCAGCTCAGTTAACTTGTAACTATCATGCCTAATTTTTCATGCTCACACAGCCCCTCTGTGCTTTATGGCATTCTGTCTTCCATAGCATTGCATTGGTAGTGGTGGATATGGGTTGCAAAGAGGCATACCATGATAGGGTGACCAGACATCCCCGGTTTCAGGGGACAGTCCCCGGATTGAGGACACTGTCCCCGAACCAAGTCTGTCCCGTCAGTCAGTGCAGAATAAAAAAAATCTGAATTACACACACCTGCTCTGCCGCTCCTAATAGCTTGGGGGGGGGGGGGTTGTATTTTTGTTTTCATTATTTGTGCTCCTTTCTGATGATCATGTGCTGGTCAGAGTGGAGGGAATATTTCTTCAGTTGCGGGTGCATGCCCGTTCCACTCCCGCTCGCATGTTCTTCTGCATTGGCTCAAGTCCTGGCCTATCTCCTTGCCTTCCCTGGTGGAGTGATCTTCATCCACTCCCCATCCAGTAGTAGCCAGGGCCCAGAGAGTAAGACTTGACAGGCTGTGAGATGGGCAGCGGCAGCGACAAGCAGAGAGTCACTGATTGCCGCCATTAATAGTAAAAAAAAAAAAAATATGTCCCGGATTTTATAAAAAAACCTGGTCACCTTATACCATGATTCTCAGCAGCTCAGTTATTTGACAGCTATTACTTCCTCGTGCTAACACATAGTCCCATTATGAATGGGCTATTATGAATGCCTATGTTCTGCACAGACAGTGGTGGTTGTCAATCGCAAACAAGGTTCCCAATACTCTTAGCAGCTCAGTTATCATACAGCCATTTTTTCCCTGACTCTACCTATAGTCTTATGGTAGTATTGGGTATATCCTGACATTAACGCTCACCCTAGCATTCATTTGTCTGTATGAAAGGCCTTCTTCATTCTGGGATATCGTTGGGTTGAGAACATTGCTCTGGATGTGGACAATATTGAAATTTCTCTTGTTTACTGATCTTCAGGGGGGCAAGTGCTACAGATTGCTCGAGTTCAGCTCTCCAACCAAGGAATATATATGTGCAGAGCTCACAATCCAGCTGGAGAAGATGAGAAGCAAATACAACTCACCATTCATGGTAAGAAAACGATCTGTTTTGGGTCATTAACTTCCAACACCAGCAAAAAAAATATAAAAATTTAGTAGGGGAAGCAGCAAAAGTCATATTTTGTTTTTTTGCCATTTGAAGAGGCATCCGCTTAATTCCAGGTCTGTCTGACACAACCAGGAGAGGATGTGAATTGAAATCTCCCCAGTGGGGACACACTAAGCAATAAATATCTAACATAGGATCTAACCCTTCCCTGCTGCATTAGAAAAACTGCTGCCTGTGTTTCTATTACAGAGGTTTCATCTCACTTCCTGTTCCTAAATGGGAACCACAATAAAAACTTGAAACATTTTGCCTTTTGACAATAGTAGATATGTTCAGTAAAATAGCTACGTATAGATGCACATACCGAGAAACCAAGATATTTTACATCTGTGTAATTTTTTATTTTATTTTGTTGACCTGTCTTAGCTGCCATATTAAATAACAGAAAGCTGTGGGATGCTATACAGCATTGCTGCCCAACATTCCACCTTTATTTTAATAGTAATTGCATATTTTATACATTTAAGTAATTTTTGATACTTTCTGTTAATGATACATTTTTAGAAGCTTGCTTTTCCATATTTTGTTATCCTATTAAACATGGTAGGTTAGCCAGTAAAGGGAGCTTGGTACAGTGACCCTTTTTTGTCTTAACAACTGTGATAGGATTATAACCATGCAGGGATTGCACTGTTTTCAGTGAGTCAGATGACTCCTAGACTTTCATTGTGAGAAGATATAGTAAAGCATAACCCCCGTGTAGCAATGCAAAGCAGGAAGCAGCACCTAAATGTAACAAGAATATATGGCTGCCCCTCATTTACATATATAATTACATACTATACACAGAAGAAGGTGAGCCATGATGGCCTCCATAGGTTTCCTAATTGCAGGTTCCTTTAGTACAGTCAAAACTAACACATATCATCCTTTTTTAGCTCCACCCAGTATCAGAGAACCACCCACTGGGACCAAAGAGACAGTTCTACGTGTTGGCGGAACCCTTACATTACTGTGTGAATCTGAGGCTCTCCCTCATCCGGTTGTCACTTGGTATAAGAACGGCCAACTACTCCCAAGTGGCGATAGTGTTTCCATCTACAACAGTGGCCAGAGACTGGAGATACAGAATGTCCAGGTAACTACTTGCAACTCTTTCTTAGTTAAATGTTAAAATACATAAAATAACCTACCTTTCAAATTTCAAGCCACCACCTGTCCCACCGAAAAATATATCCTCTTTAAAGGAACCAGGTCACAAAGAAAAACAAATGCTCTGATGCAGTCAGCCATTCCCCAACTGACATTCTTCATTCTAATTCTATTGCAAACATAATAGTTTTTGCTTCATGTTTCCTTTTGCTTCATGAAAGATTAATTTTAACTTGCATACACAAGATTCACATTAAGCCGAACATATTTACATTTATATCTGAAAAAATAATCTTTCTTCAAAGTAGTCAAAACCTCTGCCAATAATTCAAGAGCCACTGTCACCGTTGCAGCCGCTGGGGTCAGTGTTGCATGGCAGACATTCCTCCAAGACACATGAACAGAAAGCGGTCCGGTAATCACATGTAACTTACAAAATGGGTCTTCTTTATTGCAACATCAAGCAGATAAAATGCAATCAAGCAAGAATATAATACAAGAAACACCTGGCCTTAATTGTAGCAAATATGTTATAAAGTATATTGATTTCCTATATAGCCGTTATAGGACTGCATCATAGTTTAACATTTTATATTTTGGTCAGCACTAAAAATACATGACATTTTTTCTCAAGTGAATGCAAATGATTGATTGTGAATATTCTGAATGGTTCAATCCAGTCAGATGACTTTAATCTTATTTTCACATGTTTGCCTGTCTATCTTAAAGCGGGAGTTCACCCGAAAAAAAAAATTTAACCTTAGATTGATGCTCATTTTGTCAAGGGGAATCGGGTAGTTTTTTTAAAATCGAAGCCGTACTTACCATTTTAGAGAGCGATCTTCTCCGCCGCTTCCGGGTATGGTCTTCGGGACTGGGCGTTCCTATTTGATTGACAGGCTTCTGACGGTCGCATACATCGCGTCACGAGTAGCCGAAAGAAGCTGAACGTCGGTGCGGCTCTATACGGCGCCTGCGCACCGACGTTCGGCTACTTTCGGAAAATCGTGACGCGATAGATGCAACCGTCGGAAGCCTGTCAATCAAATAGGAACGCCCAGTCCCGCAGCCCATACCCGGAAGCAGCGGAGAAGATCGCTCTCTAAAATGGTAAGTAGGGCTTCGATTTAAAAAAAACTACCCGATTCCCCTTGACAAAATGAGCATGAATCTAAGGTTAAAAATTAACTTTTCGGGTGAACCTCCACTTTAAACTGACTCTGTGCTTGGCTCATGCAGGGCAAAGCAACAGGTTCACTTTAATGTCCCCTACCTACAACCATTTTTTTTTTTTGGGGGCTCTGTTTAGTCACCAAGAGTGAAAATTCCTTTCACTCTTGGTGACTAAATAGAGCCCCAGAAAAAAAGACATGCTCCTCCATACTGAGAAGCATTGGGATATTTCCTCCATCTCCAGGGGCAGACTGACAACTCATGGGGCCCCTGGACAATAGATCATGGGGTCACACAGTATACACACACATAGGGCCAAATTCACAAAGACTTACAACGGCGTATCTCCATATACGCCGTCGTAAGTCCGATTGGGCGCCGTCGTATCTATGCGCCTGATTCTTAGAATCAGTTACGCATAGATTTCTCTAAGATTCGACCGGCGTAAGTCTCCTACACCGTCGTATCTTAGGCTGCATAATTACGCTGGCCGCTAGGTGACGCTTCCGTAGATTTCAGCGTAGAATATGCAAATTAGGTAGATACGCCGATTCACAAACGTACGTCCGCCCGGCGAATTTTTTTACGTTGTTTACGTTAGGCTTTCTCCGGCGTAAAGTTACCCCTGGGTCTATGAGGCGTACGCAATGTTAAGTATGGGTGTCGTTCCCGCGTCGAAATTTGAAAATTTTACATCGTTTGCGTAAGTCGTCCGTGAATGGGGCTGGACGTAATTTACGTTCACGTCGAAACCAATACGTCCTTGCGGCGTACTTTGACGCAATGCACACGATTTACGCTACGCCGCCGCAACTTACGGAGCAAGTGCTTTGAGAATACAGCACTTGCCCGTCTAAGTTGCGGAGGCGTAACGTAAATCAGATACGTTACGCCCGCACAAAGTTACGCGATCGTACGAGAATCTGGCCCATACAGTACACATACACAGTAGACACAGATACACAATATACACACAGAAAAGGTATGGAGAGGCGAGGCAGCTATAATCTTGGGATTTTTTTTTAAAACACACACATTTTTACATACTGTCCCCGGTTTTGCTGAGGCTAGCAACCCTGATGGGGCCCCCTAGTGGCATGGGGCCCTCGGGCAGTGCCTGAGTGCCGGAATGGTCAGTCCGCCCCTGTCTATCTCCCAGTGTTGAGAGGAGTGAGGGGAGGATTGCAGAAAAGGTAAAGCTAACCATGCATGGATTGAATTTTGTCCGGTTCAGCAGGGACTGGATGAATTTCGATCCATGTATAGCCACTATGGTTGAACAGAAGTCAATCTCCTGATTGACTCCTGTTTAAACACCCTCTCGAATTTTAGCCACACGATCAGTGCTGCAGGTTTTTGTCTGCAGCGCTCATCAGTGTATTCTAACAGTGGGAAAGTCTAAACCATTGTCAGTATAGAAAAACACAGTGGGGAGAATTCCCCCATCCACTTTGAATGTGTAGATAGAAAATTGTGTTTTTTGAATCAACAGGGTGGTTGAATGAAAAAAAAAATTGACTCATGTATCGGCTGCCTAAAGCCGCGTACACACAATCAGTTTTCTCGTCGGGAAAACTGTCATGTTTTCTCTTGGACTAGAAAACCGACCATGTGTAGGCTCTCCAGCAGTTTTCCCGACAAGAAAAACGCAGAGAATCACGACAAGAAAATTTAGAACATGTGTTCAATTTTCTCTTTTGCGAATCAATGCGTTTTTTCCTCTGCAGTATTCCCATAGGGAAACACTGCGGTGGAGCCTACACATGGCCGGTTTTCTCGACCAAGAGAAAACATGTTGGGAAAACCGGCCGTGTGTACACGGGGAAAAGGGACCAAGCCATTCCTCGGTTCTCGGGCGGTGTTTTTTTACCGCCGAGAAACCCAATTGTGTGTACGCGGCATAAGTATATATGTTTCTAGGGAAGAGTGTGTTAACCGCTTGCCGACCAGCCGCCACAGTTATACGGCGGCAGGTCAGCTCGGCTGCGCGAGATCACGTAATATTACGTCATCTCGCGAATCAGCCAATGGGGGCACGTGCGGGCACTCGGGCACAATCGCTCGTTACAGAGCGTGAACCGGCAGCTTTGTGCGTAAACACACAGCTCTCGGTCCTGTCAGGGGGAGAAATGCCTGATCGTCTGTTCATACAATGTATGAACAGCAATCAGTCATTTCCCCAAGTCAGTCTCACCCCCCCTTCAGTTAGAACACACACAGGGAACATAAGTAACCCCTTCCTCGCCCCCTAGTGTTAACCCCTTCCCTGCCAGTGGCATTTTTATAGTAATCAATGCATTTTTATAGCACTGATCGCTATAAAAATGCCAATGGTCCCAAAAATGTGTCAAAAGTGTCCGAAGTGTCCGCCATAAGGTCGCAGTACCGATAAAAATCACTGATCGCTGCCATTACTAGTAAAAAAAAATATTATTAAAAATCCCATAAAACTATGCCCTATTTTGTAGACGCTATAAATTTTGCGCAAACCAATAAATAAACGCTTATTGCGATTTTTTTTTACGAAGAATATGTAGAAGAATACGTATCGGCCTAAACTGAGGAAAAAAATTGTTTTTGTGGGGAAAAAAAGGACGCCAATTTTGTTTGGAAGCCACATGGCACGATCGTGCAATTGTCAGTTAAAGCGAAACAGTGCGGAATAGCAAAAAGTGGCCCGGTCATTGACCAGCAATATGGTCCGGGGCTGAATTGGTTAAAGCAAACCTGTTTTGCCTTGAATTTGTAAGGCACAGATTTGCTTAACCTCCCTGGCGGTATGATTCTGTCTGGAATTACGTACCAAAAGCGGTACATTTATTTTGCAAGGAAATTGGCGTTTTATACTGTAGGCCTGTAATTTTTAGGAATAACTCACTTAAATCTGACCAAGCAAGAGTCTTGTAGGCATCCCGGGTATGATTTTTTTTTTTAAAACAAAATTATAAATTATAATATAATAAATAATTATAACAAATAATAATATAATTATAATAACAATTATTCAATAATGTAATCAACTCAAAATCACTGAAATTTGCAGTTGCAGAATTGTCGCTGTCATTATTTTTTTTTTTTTATGACGAATTTCCCCGCAAATCGCTATCGCACATTTCTGCAAGTGATTATAATTTATTATCGCTGTTTTCTAGCTGATCTAAAACCATTTTTGACATAAAGGGACACTTTTGGACAATCTACAGTTTTTAGGCAGAAATGACATTTTTTATTATATAAAAGTACATGCAGGACACTGGGCAGACCACTAGGGACAAGGGGGGTGTGTATTTTTTACATACAGTACTGTAATCTATAAGATTACAGTATACTGTATGTAATGTGTTTGTTTACTTTTTTGAATTTGGCGCCGTTCTCCGTCCCCGTGCGTCGTAACGTCGCAGGGAACGGAGATCGGCGTCACACGGGGACTGTGAATCGAGCGAGGAGGTCCCGCTCGCTCACACAGCGGGTGGCATCGCTGGATCCAGGGACAAGGTGAGTAAACCAAGCCTGTGGATCCAGCGAAAGGTAAGCCCGTCCAGCCCGAGCGTGACTCGGGTTTGCCGATCCTAACATGTAAAACCAACCCCGAGTCACGCTCGGGTTTACCGTCAGGGGGGTTAAAAGAAAACCTGTTGTTTACAAATCTCAATAGCTCAAGATTAATTTATTTTTTATTTTATTTTATTCATTACATAAACATTGTAAAAAAAAACTGAGCCAAACCCATTTTAGTCAGATATAATATGTATTTATTGGTCCATTATTGCACTGTATCCTTTATTTAATTCACAGGCATCAGATAAAGGTATCTACACCTGCAAGATGAGCAATGTAGCTGGTGAAGCTGAGCTGACCTACACAGTGGTCATACAAGGTGAGTAACAAAGGCTACACAACTACAGCAGTTAATTGACAAGTAACACAAAATGACTCTAAGCACTAGTTGTGTTTGTATTTACAGTATATAAAAGGGTATAATTGTTTGTGTCACTTTTTTTTCTGCAGTACCAGTTTCCATCATCCACCCACAGAATGAGACAATTCAGCTTACCATTGGGAATTCCATAGTCTTATCATGTGAAGCTGAAGGCTCTCCACCACCTAAGATTACATGGCTAAAGGATGGGCAGCCATTGGGTAAGTAGGATGCAAAGCGGTAATACCTACTGCATACATAGGTCTTCAATAAAAGGTTATATTTTCTGTTCTTTGCTACATTGGGGAACCTGCATTGGTAAGCAGTACACAAAGTAAGGGCAAAGGGGCTGTGTGGGATCTGCACCCACTCAGTAATCAGCAACTCTGGGTTGGCTTTTAGGAAAGTTACGCATCAATGATACATATAGAAACCTGTGTCTAAACCAAAGTCCATCTGAAAAAAGCTGGTGATTGTGCAGTTATAAAATCCAATGGTTTCTTGATAGAAAATGCAGTATATTATTACTGAGCACATATCTTGAGTAACTATTTTACTTTTATAAAGATAATATAAAATGCGCTATCTCAAAAAAACTATTGTGAATATAAAAGTCACATAATCTCAATTAATATTATTCACTGTCAAATGTCCACTGCTATGTGTGATTACAAACTATATATTGTGAACGTATCATATATTGTGTAAAGTGCAAAAAATTCCACAAATAAATAACTGTAATAATAAATCCAATTATTTATACATAAAGTCCATCCAAGTGCAGAAAAAGGGCTTTGTATTTAAAATGTATTTAAATAAAGTGTTTCTGTGTCACCACTGTGCTCCCAAGGCCTCGTACACACGATAGGATAGCCAGAGGATCGTTTTCATCAGTGGGCCCCATAGGTTATTTAACCTTCGGTTAAAAAAATAGGAACTTGATATAAAATTTAACCGATGGACGCCTAACCGATAGGTCAAAACTGATCGTTAGTATGCAAAAGCATCGGTTAAAAACCCGCGCATGCTCACAATCAAGTCGACGCATGCTTGGAAGCATTGAACTTAGTTTTTTTCAGCACGTTGTTGTGTTTTACGTCACCGCGTTCTGACACAATTGTTTTTTTAACTGATGGTGTGTACGCACGACGGACCATCAGCCAGCTTCATCGGTTAACCGATGAGAACGATCCTTCGGACTGTTCTCATCGGATGGACTGATCGTGTGTACAAGGCTTTAGGGTATACAGGCTGCTTAACAGACCACAAGATCTCACAAAGGAGAATGTAAGTGCTTAGGAATATTTCCCTCTCCGCGACTTGCTCCTGAACAGTCATTAAATATGTTCACTAAGTATGTTCCATATGTTGAAGACAAGGAAGAGAACTCATAGTGCTATGCTGCTTTTAAAGGTTTATTCAATAAAAAGTATTACACTTACAGAGTAAATCTTGTAAACAGGCAAAAGGATTCCGATTAGCACAGCCGCGATAGCTGTGAACAGGTCCGTGCATGCTGATGTCACACCGCTAGCTCCGCACGACAGGTTTGTCCCTAGAAGGCGTCACCTGGGATTTGAGGCTGGCGTGCGACGTCAATGCACTTGGATGGACTTTATTTGAACTTTTATTCTCTATGTATGAATTATTGAATTTATTATTATAGTTTTTTATTCGTGACATTGTTTGTACTTGGCACTTTACACGATATGTTTATTATGTAATCTTTGCACATGGTTCACGCTATATACCGTAGTTTGTAAACATAGCAGTAGACTTTTGACACTGAAGGATATTAATTGTTGTGAAGGATATGTCAGTGTAAATCTCCCTGCTTGGTTAAATTGTGGGTTAGAGGTAAATGGATTCATGTGTTACAAGCTATTGACATGTTAATGACCCTTCCTCAGCCAGCTCCCTAGTTCAAATGGTAATTGATTTATTGTGTGTGGGAAGGAGACCGGCCTTACTGTTTACAATGATTAGATAAGTGGCTCATGTTAATTATTCTGATTGCTTCATTGTGGTCAGGCTGTTACAACTAGTATTTAACTCCACTGATGTCTTTATCTAAAGAAACGTGTCTGCAGGGTCGGCTCCGACTTGTCTCCTATAATCTGTATGGGAAACCCCACTGTGTGAGGGGGGCGTTCCTAACAGGCTGTAACCACATATAAGCTGAGTTTTTGTGTCAATAAAGTGTCTTGTTCCAGCAGTAAGCTTGGCATGTGTGGCTTTCTGGGCGATTCCAGGGATATCCCTCCTCGTGGACTATTGGGGTGGTTATGTGATTTGTATATTCACAATATATTATGAGACATGGCATTATTATTATAATTATAGAATTTGTGTGGTTCAGTTTTCATTTTCTTTTTAGTGCAGCAGTCTCGCTTTTGTTGTGGCCAAGCATGAGTCCTAGGTATTTTTAAGCAAACTGTTTTACTTTGAAGTAATGCACATGTTTGTAGGCCTCCCATATATTTTTTATTGTAATGGAGAGATTTGTAGCTAACCCATTAGTGGCAGAGTAGATTAGCTACTATAATCATCCTGCCCCCTTGACCAAACTGTTACTTCGGGGGGGGGGGGGATTAGTTAGATTCAGAGTGCTGCAAATAATTATATAGTAAAGGTTTAGTTTTAGAAGTGTAAGAAAATACAGTGCCTTGAAAAGTATTCATACCCCTTGAAATGTTCCACATTTTGTCATGTTACAACCAAAAATGTAAATGTATTTTACTGTGATTTTATGTCATAGATGAACACAAAGTGGCACATAATTGAAGGAAAATGATAAATGGTTTTCAATTTTTTTTTACAAATAAATATCTGCAAAGTGTGGCATGCATTTGTATTCAGCCCCCTTTACTCTGATATCCCAAACTAAAATTTAGTGGAACCAATTGCCTTCAGAAGCTCCATTATTAGTAAATAAAGTCCACCTGTGTGTAATTTAATCTCAGTATAAATACAGCTGTTCTGTGAAGCCCTCAGAGTTTTTTTTAGAGAACCTTAGTCAGGGCCGTCTTTAATATGGTTTGGGCCCTGGGCAAACATTATTTTTGGGCCCCCCTCCAGCTTATTTTGGGCCTGGCTGGTTCACATGTATGTGTTTTGGCGGTCCTCATTTGTGCAGGCACAGCAGCCCATTCATTTGAATGGGCTGCCATGCCTTCGTTTCCTGCAGAAAAGGGTGCATTCAGCATGTTAAAAATACAGTTGCCTTGAAATCCATTCTGCTTTTGCACCATGCTACTTACCTGCAGTTCTTGCACACACAAACGCACTGTGTTTTTAAAAGCGTGACCTAAACGTCTAAAAATGCAGCAAGTTTGACAGTGCGGGAACTGCAGATAAGTCACAGCAGACAGCAGAATGGACAGACAGTGCTGTATTTCATTGCTTGATGGGCATAGGTGTGCCGTGTGCGCAGCCTATTACATGAGGCATGCGGTTTTCTTTGTAGGAAACGCAGGAATGGCGGTCCATTCAAATGAATGGGCTGCTGTGCCTGCACAAATGTGGGCCGCCAAAACACATACATGTGAACCAGCCAGGCCCAAAATAAGCCCATCAAGCAGTTAGAGCACATGGCATTACTGTCTGTATTTGAGGCCTTACTCAGCCTGGACTGCAGGTCTGGTCTGTGATTTAAAGAGTTCCTCTATTTTACACATGGCATGGCATGGGGTCCCATGGTGCTAAAGCAGAATGGACAGACGGAGCTGTGACCCCATGCCATGCCATGTGTAAAATAGAGGAACTTTTTAAAACACTGACCAGACCTGCAGTGAAACATCAAATATTATAAAGACGTTGGGCACACTCTACAGAAAACTTCTATTTGCATAATACATTAGCAAACATTGACATACCTTGAGGAGCAGGACATAAAGAAGAAGTCAGCCTTTTGTAGATCAAACTGGGGATGCTCTAAAATCACATTCTAATTCACTTTTATATACAAGCAGCACCCAGTGGCAGGAAGGGAGAAGTGCACGTCTAAAGGGAAGCCAGGGGACATTTTAAAACACTGGGAAGGGACACTAGCTGCGTGCCGCTGATGATTTTCAGCGCTGATTTGTGGGCAGCACAGGGGCTTAACGGGCGGCTCTGCTTTAGGCCCCCAACAGTGACAGGGACCTGGGCAGCTGCCCCTGTTTGCCCTATGGTAAAGACGGCCCTGACCTTAGTGAATAAACAGCATCATGGAGGCCAAGTAACACACCAGACAGGTCAGGGATAAAGTTGTGGAGAAGTTTAAAGCAGGTATAGGTTATAAAAAAATATCCCAAGCTTTGAACATCTCACAAAGCAGTGTTCAATTCATCATCTAAAAATGGAAAGAGTATGGCAAAACTGCAATCCTACCAAGACATGGCCGTCCATCCAAACTGACAGGCCAGGCAAGGAAAGCATTATTCAGAGAAGCAGCCAAGAGGCCCATGGTAACTCTGGAGGAGCTGCAGAGATCCACAGCTCAGGTGGGAGAATCTGTCCACAGGACAACTATTAGTCGTGCACTCCACAAATCTGCCCTTTATGGAAGAGTGACAAGAAGAAAGCCACTGTTGAAAGAAAGCCATAAGAAGTCTTGTTTGCAGTTTGAGAAGCCATCTGGAAGAAGGTGCTCTGGTCAGATGAGGCCAAAATTGAACCTTTTAGCCTAAAAGCAAAACAATGTGTGGCGGAAAACTAACACTGCACCTCACCCTGAACACACCATCCCCACCGTGAAACATGGTGGTGGCAGCATCATGTTGTGAGGATGCTTTTCTTCAGCAGGGACAAGGGAAGCTGGTCAGAGTTGGTGGGAAGATGGATGGAGCCAAGTACAGGGCAATTTTAGAAGAAAACATGTTAGTCTGCAAAAGACTTGAGACTGGGGCGGAGGTTCATCTTCCAGCAGGACAACGACCCGAAACATACAGCCAGAGATACAATGGAATGGTTTAGATCAAATTATATTCATGTATTATAATGACCCAGTCAAAGTTCAAACCTAAATCAGGTTGAGAATCTGTGGTAATGCCGCATACACACCATCACTTTATGTGATGAAAAAAAACGACATTTTCTGTGAAGTAAAAAATGACGTTTTTGAAACTTCAATTTTCAAAGACGAAGTTGCCTACACACCATCGTTTTTCTCACAATGTTCTAGCAAAGCGAGGTTACGTTCACCACATTTTTCCATTGAAGCTCGCTTCATAAGTAGCTTCTGGGCATGCACGGGTGAAAAAAACGTCGTTTTAAACGACGTTTTTTGCTACACACGGTCAATTTCTGTGAAGTAAAAAATGAAGTTTTGAAAAACGACACATAAAATTGAAGCATGCTTCAATTTCTTTTTGTCGTTTTTTACAAGACATAAAACGACGTTTTCCCCCACACACAGTCTTTTAAAGTGACATTTTTAAAAACGTAATTTTTTTTCATAAAGTGATGGTGTGTACGCGGCATAAGACTTGAAAATTTCTGTTAACGGACGCTCTCCATCCAATCCGACAGAGCTTGAGCTATTTTGCAAAAAAAAAAATTTACAATAATTTCACCCTCTAGATGTGCAAAGCTGCTATAGACATGCTCAAAAAGACTTGCAGCTGTAATTGCAGAGAAAGGTGGTTCTACAAAGTATTGACAGGATGAATACAAATGCACGCCACACTTTTTACATTTTTATTTGTAAACAATTTGGAAAACCATTTATAATTTTTTTTCCACTTCACAATAATGTGCCACTTTGTGCTGCTCTATCACATACCATCCCCCAAAAATATATTTGTTTTTGGTTGCAACATGACAAAATGTTGAAAATGTTAGTGGGTATAAATTATTTTTCAAGACACTGTCTCCTGCAGCAGCTTCATTAAATGTTTGTGGCTGAACTGTGGGCTGGAGAGCTGAACTGCATCGCTTTATAGGGTGGGGAAACATCCACTCTACAGCTGTTTCATGCTAAAGCAAGACCACTGAGTTGCACTGCAAAGCAAAGCCTGAGGCCCAGTTTCACGTAGGAGATACGACGGCGTATCTCTAGATACGCCGTCGTATTTCTGAGTCTGAGGCGTTGTATCTTGGCGCCTGATTCAAAGAATCAGATACGCCAGAATTTTGCTAAGATACGACCAGCGTAAGTCGCCTACGCCGTCGTATCTTAACTGCATATTTACGCTGGCCGCTAGGGGCGTGTACGCTGATTTACGCCTAGAATATGTAAATCAGCTAGATACGCCAATTCACGAACGTATGCCCGGCCTTCGCAGTACAGATACGCCGTTTACGTTAGGCTTTTTCCGGCGTAAAGTTACCCCTGCTATATGAGGCGCAGCCAATGTTAAGTATGGACGTCGGGCCAGCGTTGAATTTTCCGTCGATTACGTCGTTTGCGTAAGTCGTTCGCGAATAGGGCTGTGCGTCATTTACGTTCACGTCGAAAGCATTGGCTTTTTGTGGGTTAATTTGGAGCATGCGCACTGGGATACTTTCACGGACGACGAATGCGCCATTCGTAAAAAGCGTCATTTACGTGGGGTCACAAGAAATTAACATAAAACACGCCCACATGTTCCATATTTGAATTAGGCGGGCTTACGCCGGCCTATTTACGCTACGCCGCCGCAACTTTGCTTTGTGAATACTGCACTTGCCTGTCAAAGTTGTGGAGGCGTAGCGTAAATAGGATACGTTAGGCCCGCTCACAAATACGCGCTTCTACGTGAATCTGGGCCTGAGTATGTAATGTGCAAATAAGGATGCTTCCATATACGCACAGAATATAATTAGAGGCGATACCTTGAAACAAGACTTTTAAAATACCAAAACAGATTGATAAGGTTATTTATGTCAAGCTAGTCGCTTTAAATTTTTGTATTTAAAAGTGTGTATGAAATGACAGTTGACTCTGTCATGGATGAAATGGGCCCTGCTTAGTCTAGACTGGCCCATTATCTTTTACCTGGAGAATTATCTGACCAAGACACCTGGTTATATTTGATTACTGAGTTGATCCCTTTATTACTGTACATACGGCATCATCTGATTCAGGCAAATTTGACAAGACTTTGAAATAATTATTATGTCTATGGACAGTGTTCATTTTTCTGGAGAAATTCTTTAATATGTAAGGACTAAACAAGCTTTAAAACTTTGGTATATGACCAAAATGTTGTATATTTGTATGTATGTTTTGTACATAAAACTCTCTATTTTTTTCCAGAGCATGTTGGAGACAGAGGAGTGATCATCAGGGGTAGTCGACTGCAGATTGGCAGAGCACAGCCCTCACATGCGGGTCACTATAGCTGTATAGTGCACAACCATTTATCTCAAGCTCACAAAGACTTCCTGCTGCTGATACAAGGTATGAGCCTACATAACACGAAGGGGGTGGTTTATGAAGCAGTGGCATGGGCATGCCACTGCTTTAAAAAAAATAAAAATAATAATCTTCCAGTGCAATTAACTTGGTTTCACCTGTTATGAAACCTGAATTCGAAAATAATTATTAAACCATCTTCGCCTTTGTAATGACCTGAATTGTCAACATGTACGTATCTTAATAAAGGGATTGATTGATATTAGTGTGGTAGAAACGTTTTTTGTTTTTTTTTTACACAGTGGCTCCAAGAATCGTTGGATCAGAAATTCCAAGTGAGCGAAGCATCCAGGTGAAACAGGAGGTGACACTAGAATGTAAAGCAGAGGGAACACCCGCACCCCAAGTTTTGTGGCTGAAGGATGGAAGACCCCTGGATCTTGTCTCAGCTCCAAACATGCGGTAAAGTCGAACAGGAGAAAGGCTGACCATAATTTACCATAAACTAGTGCCATAGGTGTGCGCACAATGTGTGCCAGGTGTGCCTGGGCACACCCTAATCACCCTGTGCTGCGCAGATATCCCTCTGCTGTTTGGCTGCAGAGAAAGGGACTGTGGAATCTCTGTCCTTAGTCCCTTTCTCTGTCTGAAAAGACATCAGGGGTTACATAGTTAGCCTGGTTTAAAAAAGACAGAAGTCCATGTAGTTCAACCAATAAAAGAGAAAAAATAATTCTGTTTAGAGCCCTGATATTTCACCAAAGCCCCCCCCCCCCCCCATTAATCCTAATAAATTGTAAAAAAAAATGATGGAAAAATTAAAAATAAAATAGAAGATAATAAAAAAATTTAATGGTAAGTGTAATACAAAAATAATAATAATAAAAATAAACTACTGACACCAATCTCTGTCCTGCTGACATCGTCCACTGCTGTAGTAACACTGTCCATTGCCATACTGCTATATATAATGTGTGTGTGTATATATATATATATGTGTGTGTGTGTGTGTGTATATATATATATATATATATATATATATATATATATATATATATATTACAGTACATATATATAAACATTACAGTAAATATATATAAACTTGTGTGTTTGAGCTTTGGGGTGCACACCCTAATGCAATCGGCTGCGCACACCTATGACTAGTGCTGTCCTGAGGTTTCAGTTCTCAATGGGTCAATTCACCCAAAGCTAGTCCAGTTGGACAACAGAGAATTATAACATTTCTTATGGACTCTGTTGGTGTGAACTCTGCACTGAGCTCCCAATTCTGCACACCTGCTGTGCCCATTATGAGGGGTTCCTTTTCTCCATACTGGATTTCTTATTTTATATTATGAAGTATTTAACAGGAGCTGGAGGTAGACGGGAACACCCAAAACTCAAAGGTGCACAAAAATAGAGTTGAAAACTATGGCAGGAAGCATCTAAATCATATACACTAGAGCCTCTCTCAGAGCCGGTTCACACTGGGGCGACTCGTCAGGCGACTCAGCCGCCTGACAAGTCGCGTCCCATTGTATTCAATAGAACCGTTCTAAAAGGAGTGACGCAAGTCACTCCGACTTAGAAAAAGGTTCTTGTACGACTTCGGGGGCAACTATACAGAAGTAATTTTGCAAGTCACCAATGAAAGCCGTCTTCGGGACGCCTTGCCGAGTCGCCCCCGAAGTCGTGCCGCCTCAGTGTGAACCGGGTCTCAGAGTCAGCTCACCTATTTATTTATTTTTGTTAATCAGCCCTAAAGGCAATTGCAAATTCACAAATATATACTTCCATGTCAGCCTAAGCTAGATCAGGTGCAGACAAGTATATGCAGATGTATGTGTTGTACTTAGTTTATCACGTTCCATGTTTTGCCTCGGCAGTCTGTCCCAAGATGGAAGCTCTGTACATCTTACATCCGTGCAACCCTCTGACTCTGGCCGCTACACATGCCTGGCTCGTAATGTTGCTGGCGAAGACACAAAGGTTTATGTACTAAACATTCTTGGTAAGTACCGCGATACCCTGGGATTTATCACCCACATTTACTTAGTTGTCATTAATTTAAAAATACACATAGCCGCAAAGCAGATCTAAAGTCAAACTATAGTTATAGTCATTCCCCTTCCCCAAACTGTTTCTTGTCATAAGCTAGCTCTAAGGCCTGATTCACATCTATGCATTTTTTTTGTGCGTTTTCAGTTTTGCAGAAACACACTACAGTCTATTTAACATGGTTTCCTATGGATGTAGTTCACTGCTGTGCATTTTATGGAAAGGGACAGGGATTTTTCTCTGGTTCCATAGACTTCAATGGATCAAAAGCGTGTATTGAAAAATGCACCTGCAATATGAAAACTGCAACCTGCATAGGTGTGAATCAGTCCTAAAGCTGGCCATACACTAGTAGGAAATTCTCATCAGAAACTTCTTAAAACGTTCTTTCTTGCCATTATTAAGTCAGATCATTTTGTCCAAATCCGTTATTGAATGTAATCCCAGACATATTAAACAGGTTTCATTACAGTCTGTATGATATTTTATACAATTTTCCTGGACGAAACCTACATTTACATTTAGAATTGTGTTTGTCGAAAAAACATTTTCATCCTGTTCCTTCTAACTTTTTTGTTCCCACGGTTAAAAAGAACAATGATTTAATCCCACTAACCATTAGACAGTTGAACAAAAGTTCCAAAAATTTAAATTTTTGTACAAAATTCTACTATTGTATGACTATCTTAAGACTGGCAGGAGTTGCTGAAATACTTTCAGGTCGCTTCAATCTTCTGTTAACTGGTAGACTGCTAATTCTGGATCTGAAACATGGCCAGGGGTGGGGCCTGTGTGCAGGCAGAGGCACTGATTGGTTGTTAAGTGTGTCTGTCACTGTACAAAGGTAAAATCCTTGGCTTTTGGTAAGGTCTCCTTGGCTGCCTTTGATGAGTTTTCCTGGGCTACCTTTGTTGCGATCCATACTTTACGAGCCCCTAACCTAGACACAGAATGCTGAATAATATTTGCATGCCTTTTCTAGGTCAGTGGCTCAAAATAGTAAAGAAGGAAATACCCGTTTTACAGAAGTCTGGCTAAGCTCAGTGAAAGTCTTGATTGACATATGGTCTGATTAGTTGTGTCCCAATGAAAGTTCTTGAGTGACAGTAAAATTTGTGGTGAATTTACAATAATTATGAGGGCATTTGTTCTTTTTTTTTTTTTTTTTTTAAGACAATTTTTCAGTTCCTTTACCTTATCCCGATTTCTCCCTCCCCCCCTCTCCCTTCCCACCCTCCCCCTTTCTCACCACAGACAATCCGGAGTATCTCCTGATGCCTTCAACTCTGTTTTTATTATCTTTAGGTCTCAGCCCTAAGTTTTTCTGCATAACTCCAGGATCTCTTGAAACCCCTCCAATTGTCCCACTTCTTATCTTGGACTATACTATTTCCTGCCACTTCTTCCCTCAGTTCTTCCATTCTGTAAGTCTCTTCCACAGAGTCTATCCACTCCCAGGTATGGGGACAGTCTATCTCCTGCCATCTTCTCGGTATTATCCTTTTGGCGGCATTTAATAGGTGTGGGACTAAGGTTTTCTTATATTTTTTCCTCACCCCCATGGAACAATATCACTCAAGGATCCCACTTAATTTTTTCTTTTGTGATCTCTTCTATACATCCCAGTATTTTTTTCCAGAACTCCTCAACCTTAGGGCATTTCCACCAGAGATGAGCCATTGTACCCGGGGATCCACATCCCCTCCAGCACTCTCCCGTTTGTCCTTCGTTAAATTTAGATAATTTGTCCGGGGTCATGTACCATCCGGTCAAGCATTTGTAGCTCATCTCAGCTGTACGGCTATCTATTGCCGAGGAATGGGCCAGTGTCAGTATTTTTTCGATTGTGGCCCTATCTCGCTTTGATCCAAGTTCCCTCTCCCATTTTTTGATGAAAGGAGGAACCATCCGCTCGTCCACCTTTAGCAAAATCTTATATAATTTTGAGATAGTTCCCTTGACCTTTTCCGATGTACATATTTTTTCCAGTTCGGATAGCTGCTCCCCTGATCTCAGTGGGTGCGGTAATCTTTGTATAAAGTGGGCCAGCTGATGGTATCTCCATTCATCTATTTCCAAAAAACAATCTTTTTTTCCTTTTAATTCTTGTAGTGTTGCAATGTGCCCATCTTTTATTACATCCCTTAATTGGGTAGTGTCTTTTTTTATCCAATTTCCTCCAATCTGTGCTTTACCCGGTGCAAAATAATCATTGTTTTTCAGGGCATTTGTTCTAATGGGCCAAATGATCGAGTTAAGAAGTGAGACATCCATTTGTTCCATGGTTTATGGACCTTTGTTGTGCAAGGGCTGTGTATATAAGTACATTTTTTGAAAGGGATACTAAAGCTAGCTTCATAGAACCAGGTGTCTTAAGTAGGAGGAAAATACTGTAACTTATCAATTTTTTGGTTGAGTTTGAGGGCAACAAATAGTTTCTCACAAGAAGAGGTAAATACACTCAATAAGCACATTTTAGGGTAAGAACCACTGGGGGACCCATCAAATTGAGAGTCAGTTTTAACATCCCCTTTTCATTATCTACCCAAATGAAGGTGCTCGCCTTTTGGCTAAGATCAAGTGTAGTATCTGTTCTTATCAGTTGCCAGTAGGGGGGCGCTATGCTAACCGTCCCTAGTACACGGCGAGGTGGAAAGGGATGGCGGTGGCAGATGCAGACCCTGCTGGCGTGGAGGTGAAGGCCTTCTGATTTGGACGGAGAAACATGCGGGTCGAAGCTGAAGGGCCAGGGACCCCTGGCCTTCTGGCCTTGAATTTGTGGTGCCTGCCCCAGTCAGTTTTCGGGAGAGAACACTAGCTCCTCCTTCCCACCGGTTGGGTCGGTTATTATTTCCCGAATGTGATTAGGAGGGAGGGATGGGAGTAGCCTGTTGCTGTGGGCTCTCCCCCAATCTCTCAGAGCTCCTACCTTCCCTGGCTGGGATGGGTGCTGCTGCTGGTCCGGCTGGGTCAGGGTACCGTTGAAAAGCCTATGGACATTGGCCCCTGGAGTGGCAGTCCAGGGGTGCCGTATTTGCACAAGTGTTTGAGAGGGCACTTCAAGTATGGCACCTTGGTCATATCTCCACTACACACTTTTCACACCTGCCTCTAGGGCCGGGCCTTTTGGCTGGGACCAGAGGAATTTTTGTTTCTGACCGGGTCATCGAATTGCACGATGTTCACTTTCCCACTCACTCTCCATCTTCCTTCTCCCCCCCATCTTTCTTTTTATTTATCCCCGTGTGCGTCACTTTATGTCTTTTTTTGATTGGTATTCACGTTAGTCACTATGTGTGATTAGTAGGGTGCCGGTCCTCGGGCCAATCCTGAACGTCTTGAGAGTAGGTGGACATGGCCTTCTGGCTTAGTTCGCCTGCTCTCATGGGGTCTCCTTTTGGGGGAGCCCCACCTAGTACTGGGAGGGTTCTGTTTCGGCAGACCCTCCAAGGAATGGGGTCTGTGTCGGCTTTGGCTGCTCGGACCACTTGAGTACCTCAGTCCCCGTCTGGAGCCTAACGCCCCAGGGGATCAGGGTCAGGTCCTTTGTAATGGAGGACCGATTGACGCAGCACCCATTGCACGTTTTTTGTGTTTCACTCTTTATGTGTGTGCACATTTTTTTGGCACCGGGTGGAGTTTTTTAGGTGTGTGTTTTGCACGCCATAGGCTTTTTAATAGGGAAACAAAAAAAAAAAAAGAAGGTGCTGAAAACTCATGGCTATAATCCCATTATTCTCTGTGTGCTATGATACTGTAAACCCTGTGTTTCTGAATTGTCTTTCCTTTGCAGCTCCCCCAGTGTTTGAATCAGGCTCCAATGTTTCTGAAACACTCAGCAGTGTCCCGGGATCACAGGTTACCTTGGAGTGCCAAGCCAGTGGCTCCTTGCCAATGCAGTTGATGTGGCTGAAGGATGGGAGCCAGCTTTCCTCATCCCGATTCCTCAGGATCTCCTCTGGAGGGCGGATACTACGGTGAGGAACCAGTCTTATGATTTTGTAGTAATATTTTTAACTATTTTATGAGGCAGTAGATGGCAACATTTGTATTTTTTTCTTCAATGAAGAAATTAAATGGCCACATGAATTTTATGTATGTTGCTCACTGTTGCATGTATAAAAAGGTAGGGATTGCATGTATTAAAAGGAGGCACCTAAAGATGTCTGAAGCTCCTAAGAAGCCTTGAAACCAGGATACTTTAGTCAACAAGCTCCAGCATCACTAGGTGGTGTCGTGGGCTGGCCCACTCCTTTTTGCATCTTCTGCTTTCCTATTCCTATTTCTATCCATTATCGTAATAAGGAGTTCCCCTGCATGGGATTTGTGTTTTAAAAATGTTGTTTTTTATGCATAGTTTGTAATTGTACATGTGTTGTGGTAGCCATATTTCCTCACTGTATGACTATTCTGCTTCCCACTTAGTAGTGTTGCACAATGTTGTGCCCTGTTGATCAGGTGTCAAGTCCTGGGGAAAAAAGTGTAGGAACTCCCACCCAAGATCCACTCCCCCCACCAAAAAAAAAAAAATTATACACTCATATGCATAATTACTAAACCGCAAGTTCTTTCTAAATCCTGCGATAACTCACGGCAGACCTCCGCAATGTCTCCTGGGAACAATGACAAAAGCTCCCAGGAGACATTGCGGCAATCGAGGAAGTGACGGAAAACCCGCACACTACCTGATGAATCCATATACAGGAACGCGGCCAGTAACATAAAGGATTACTAAGGTTCGCTTGCCCCCTGACAGTGACTCGAGCTGGGCATCGCCGCTTAGTGAAGGATTGGCTCAGGCGGCTCGGCTGCTCTCAGCTGCTCTAGTCCTGCAAAGGGGAACTGAGTTCCTGCTGTGAAAAAAAGTGCAAGAACTCCGTTCCACACGTTCCGCAGGACTTGAGCGATCGTTGCTCGTCGATCCCCTTTTATATCAGTTTTACCAGAATAGTGTCTGTCTGAAAACAGACACTCTGTATTTTCTCTATTGACCCTGAAACATCCACAGTGCTTTTGGGTTGTCAGAGACCAGATAATATTTTCCTAATCTTTGGGTCACATGTGTTTTTGTAAACATAGCACAATTAATCAGAAAGGATTAACAATTTGTGGTAATTTTTATAAAAAAAGATCATATAGATGGCTATTATTAGTAAATATATCTTTTTTTTTTTTAAAGGTCAATATTGTATAGTGTTTCTTTTTCAAATGACTGTTGTTCTTTATCAATTTTTTTACATTTGAAATGGGATCAGCATGGTGTAAATGGATCACAGAATCTAATCTTTGGTCGTTTGCTAATACGTATGCATGACCCAAATTACAAGTCATGCTCTGTCAGCTTTTAGGTAGGAGCACAGTTATGTAAATTGGTGACATTGCAAAAGGCCCCACCTAGTTAAATCTGGAGAACAGTTAGTAGTTTTTTGAAGAAGCATTTTGGAAAACAATAGTTTGATTAACATTTTTTATGTTAAACACTGTCATCCGCAATATAATGTGGTGTTACTGTATTTCTATGCAGGATATCCCAAGTACAAGTCTCAGATGCCGGCATTTACACCTGTGTTGCATCAAGTCCTGCTGGAAGTGCAGAGAAAAGCTTTACCCTGCTGGTTGAGAGTATGTATCCTACCACATTTTTATTGATGATATGATTATATGAATGTAGCTCTAGGTATTTCAAGGAGTCTTGCCCCCCGCCAAACCAAGTTGGGGATTGGTCAAGGCTCCTTAAGATACCCCAGGCAGCTCCACCTCTCCTCTCCTCCTTTCTCTCTCTAGTAGACATGTGCATTCGTTTTCGTCCGAATGCATTTCGTCCGAATTTCAGGTATTTTCGTTATCGTTTTAACAAACGATAACGATAGCACAGAAAAACTAAAACCGAAAGATCCGACATAAACAAAATGCTTTATTTTCATTTTCGTTTGCGGTCGAATGTGGCCTAACCTTAACTCTATTAGTCCAATATTATTCTACATAAAGAGAAAAGATTCAACATAGAGAGAACAGATTCAACATTATAGAGACATGAAGAAGAGTCGACATAGAGAGAAAGATTCAACATAGAGAGACATGAAGAGTCCAAATTTTTTTTTTTTTTTTTTTTAAGATTCTATTGAATCTTCTTTTTTTTTTTTCTTCTTCTTCTTCTTCTTCTTTTTCTTCTTAGAACATTCTACAGACACATAAGCCTTCAATGACAGATTCAAACTTAATTTGGATTTTCGGACGAATGCATTTTTTTAACGAAAAACAAAATAAATAAAAACAAATTTCGGGGGGTAACTAAATAAGTTTATTTTTCGGATGAAAACAAAATTACGAAACAAAATATTTCAGTGTGAACATGTCTACTTTCTAGCACCTTCTAGAAAGAAGAGGGAGGTGACAGTAATGCTACCTATGAGTCACCCATCCCTGCCCAGGGCCACTCCCAGTCCATAATGAAAACAAACAGGCCTAGCCACCAGCTAGGCCTGCCTAAATTTTCCTGCTCTCCAGAAAAATCCTCACTCTAGAACCTACCTAACTAGAGGGTGCTACATATACATCTTTCTAATACCATTTGTGTTTCTGCGACATAAATGTTGCCACTCATGTATGACTTGTATGTCTCCTACATGCTTGCCCTCAGGAGATGAAAGGTCAGTAAAATACTAAATCTCTTTGAAGACATGAGTGTGGTGCATTTTTTGACTAAAAGACCCTATAAAAGAAGAAATCTATAACTTAAATGTGACTGATACAGAAACTAGTTTCTATTGCTGGTCAAATGCAAATAAGACAGAAGGTGTCCTTGAACTCTTGCTATGCTGAACTGTTAGTTTAGGATATCTGATTTAAATATATATTGATCTATCTATACCAGCCTTGCCAGTGGAGAATTCTGAGAGCACAGAGGAAGTGACTGCTGTCAAAGGTTCCTCCGTGACATTCACCTGTGAAGCTCACGGGTCTCCGCTGCCTTCGCTGTCCTGGGAGAAAGATGGCGAACCTCTCAACTTACAGAGTAACCTTCTGTCCAATGGTCTGGGGACCCGGCTATACCTGGAGTCAGTTCATGCTGGGGATTCTGGTCTTTACTCCTGCATCGCTCACAATGCTGCCAGGAGAGTCAGCAAACACTTCCGCCTGATTGTTCTAGGTATGTGGGCCAAGAATGACTTGTATCTATAGTTTTTATGAATGACACTCCCTGCCTTACACATGTTTTGCTGTTTTGGATGATTGCCATGTAGGAACAAAAGACTTGGTGGTCTATAGAAGCACAGAGACACATGCATATATAGATCCTCGATGTGGACCAAAACGTTTCCCTTACTAGCCAGAGTAACAGGTTCACGTTACCGGAGAACCTTATAAGCATGATGGACTTATCTAACCAGGTTTCTGTGGCTCTTCAGGCTTCTGACCACCCCAAAATACCTGGTACTTCAGGGTGTTAAAGAAAACTTGCCACTCCTTCTTCCTCCCTAAAATTTCTATTTTTTCATATACATATAAATAAATATATAAATATATATGATTTTTTTTTTACTTTTTATCTTGATTATAGGTCTATGTTTGTACCAGTTGCACTCATTGTACATAGATCTGTGCAAGGTTCAGATAGCTAATATGGGAAACATACACATTTCAATAAAGTTACATTGAAATAGACAGATAAGGTTTATGCCTAAACTAATTTAGGAGACACAGAAGGGGAGATTCAAGATTTCAAGATTGGAGCAGAAGAGATGTGCATCACAATCAATCAGCTTCTATTTTTATTTTCAAAAATTAACTGAACAAGCTAAAGATAGAACCGGGTTGGTTGACATACACAGCTGCTCCAGAATCTGGGTGCTCCATTGCTGATAAATTCTCCTTATTGTCTCTCCTGGCATTCATCTATTGCAGCATCTGGTGAGTGTGCTACTATTTACATTTTTATCGTACACAGTATCCTGCTTACCTGATTGGCCCTGAACCTGAGCCAAAAAAAGCATGCAGTAAGCAGCACCACCCTCTCTCCAAGCCAATGCAGGCTTGCAGACACATATTGGAGCGTGATATGGAGGTTGGCCACTCAGAGGGTGCAGTCTCACATGAAAGTCGTTTTAGAAGCTTGCTGGATCTTGCTTTGAAGGATGTTTATAAAAAAAAAAAAATAGGATAAAACTGAACTCCAACTAGATATAAAACATTTTAATTCATCAATGGACTTAAAAATAAAACAATTAATGTACAGTATGTATAACAGCACATGTACTTCTATCTCTGTTGACATTAGCCTTGTGTAATGACGGACAGCACACAGCAGAGTGATCACTTCATCAGTGCATTGCTGCCTTTTCACAATGCAATTACAGGCTGGGGTGCCTCCTAGACTAGGGTGACCAGACATCCCCGGTTTCAGGGGACAGTCCCCGGATTGAGGACACTGTCCCTGGACCAGGTCTGTCCCTGGTTTTGTCCCCGGATTGGATTTGACAGGAGCTGGGGCAATTTCAAAGACAGTCAGTGCAGAATAAAAAAAAAATCTGAATTACAGGGGGGTGGGGTGTATTTTTTCCATTATCTGTCGTCCCCTTTCTGATGATCATGTGCTGGTCGGGAGTGGAGGAAATATTTCTTCAGTTTCGGGTGCATGCCCATTCAGCTCTGCTCACATGTTCTTCTGCCTTGGCTCAAGTCCCGGCCAGCCGCCTGCCTTCCCTGGAGTGATCTTCCTCCGCTCCCCACCCAGTATTAGCAGGGGCCTGGAGAGTTGACAGGCTGTGAGGCGGGCGGCGACGGGCAGAGAGTCGCTGATTGTGGCCATTACTAATAAAAATAAATATGTCCCCGGATTTCATTTAAAAAATCTGGTCACCTTATCCTAGACCAGGCAGTATTTCTCAACTGCAGTGTAGTCTGTAGAAAGATCCAGAACCTGACTGTTAGGAGTGTCTCAATTATAAGACTGACTGAAGAGTGTTACAAATCTTTTGGCACATAAATAGTACCAAAATAGATCTATATATTTCAGTTGTGTATATATATATATATAACTGTTTGCCTGGAACTCATCTTTGAGGTTGGTTAGTCTTTAGGTTCTAGCATAGTTGTAATTACTCCTGAGAGCATAATGCTCATCAATTGCCATTGGTTGCTGATGTTTTCACACTCCTCTTTGGTTTCATAATGGTTCTTGTTTATGTTGTATGATCTAGAACCACCAAGAATCGAAGGACCTGCCATCTCCACTGAGGTCTCAGTTGCTGTGGATGAGTTGCTGGAATTGGTATGCAATGCAGCAGGTATACCTCCCCCTCAGGTCACATGGGAGAAGGATGGACAGCCTTTATCAAGTCCGGATGTAGTTACAAGGAACGGCACAGTCCTCAGGATAGAGAGGGTGAAGGTATGATTGCTGGTATCTCAAAAGCTCTATCTCTTCGACTTGTCATTGCTATATTTTGGCAGTTGACCTGCAAGTAGTAAATGTATGTAGCCACATATTTTCAGGTTTCGAGTAGGGAAGGGTTAAATCCCCCATCAGTTTATTTATTTGCTATGTGTTTCCAATTGGGGTGGATTGTCTTCACTTCTTGTCCTGAGCATGTAACAGGAAAATCTCTTCAAATCAAGGGGAATATCCCTCTTATGCCTCGTACACACAACCGGTTTTCCCGGCAGGAAAACTGCCATGAGAGCTTTTGGCCGGGAATCCCGGACATGTGTATGCTCTATCGCAGTTTTCCCGGCAGGAAAACTGCGGGGAAAAAAAGAACATGTTTTTTTTACCTGCACCTCCTGTTTCAGTGACAGCTGTAAAATGTTGGACTTCCTATAATTTTCTGTTTCCCAAACAATGGTAACCAGGATCAATAAAGAGGGTGAATAACTCAATAGGAGACACAGCGAGCAATAAAAACTTGACAGGGTTTCTAACGTTTTGTAACAGTCATTCCTACCTAACTCCAGAAAAAAAAGGATTATAGCACTTAAAGTGGATGTAAACCCCAATTTTTTTTATTTTTTATATCACAATGTACAATATAAGATTTCCTATCATCTGTGCCCAGTCTTACCACATAGAGTTAATCCAGCTCTGAGCAATCCTCTTTTATTGTTCAGTGAAATAAAACGGATTTACAGAGAAAAACCTTAGTCCGTTCCGCCCCCTTGCTGTGAGTGACAGATTATTTACATATCTCATGCACTAGCCTGGAGACAGGCATTATTTTTTAATTCCCACCCCCACCCTTTTCTAAAGTCATGTGGTTACGTTTCTGGATTTTGACTGTGTGACGGATCTCGAATACCCCAGGTGGGCACATCCGCTAGACCTGTGTCTCCTGTCCTCCAAACGCACCCGCAGCCTGCTGATTCGCCATAACCAGCCCTTTACTCCTCAATCACGAGACAATCCACACAGGTTAAACATGCAGAGCATAAACTGTTTATTAAATACAAGACATACACTTTTACACACAGTTAGGGAAACTCCCCTTAGCTTTGTCTTAGAGGGGAGGGGGTAGGGGACAACCAATGGGAACGGAACACATGTACATTGAGACTACAGATAAACATAATGAGATTATGGTAAGCAGGCAACCTCTCAATACACATCCCCTGCGGAGAGATATCTCCAGTCCAGACCATTGTCTATGCTATGTGCCATTTACCAACACAATTAGACGCAGCAACAAGAGGGGTGGGGGAGAAGGGATGTAGCATTACATTCCATTATCTCAATGCCAGCTTGTCCTCGGGTCTCCAGTCTCTTCTGGGCCATAATCTGAGCGCATCGAGGCCTGCTGGTAATGACTGCGCTCTCAATAAGCATTTTAAATAAATAAATAAATAATCTGTGGGTAGGAGGCCCGCCCACAGTCCCTTCTAAAACACACAGTGACAGTGGGTTCTGTCACAGACTGGATGTTAGTGATCATAGCAGAATTTAGTGTAAGAAATACACAGGAGAAAATGCATGTTGACAAGGGGAGTGTAGAGGAGGGCGGGGAGTCTACTGGCATTACGACTCCACCCACAGAGCTCCTGACAACAGATCCACCCACATAATCTGCAATTTTTCAGTTCTTATAACAGACAGAGGGGAGACATTTGACAGGTAAGGATACATACAGGAGGCATCTATATCCTTATAGATCAGCACTATGGCTGTAGTTTAGAAAGGATGAGAGTGGGTTTACATCCACTTTAACATTGCAATAATAGCTGCCATTTACATGGTTACATAGTTAGTCAGATTGAAAAAATTAAGCTGCTGTCAGAATACAATGTTCCACCTTATTTGTGTAGATGGAAGAATCTGTTGGCTGAACAAAAAAAATATCTACAGCAAACTTTGCTTTGGAAGACCACAAAGAACAATAATGATATGTTGAGTACAGTAACCATTGGGCTTCAATGATAATGAGAGATAATGTACATTGTAATTTGTTGCTAGGGGTCACTGCTTGTTTCTCTTTCTCTTTAAAAGAAAAGAATTTTCATTTGTATTGCATTCTGTTTGCTGAGATTTTGTACTGTATTCATCTTTGTCACAGGCTGAAGATGGTGGAATCTATGTGTGTGTCGCTAGCAGCCCAGCGGGCAGAGATTCCAGGGCCACCTGGGTGCGAATGAAAGGTACGGAGTGGAATAAAATAGCGGAGGGCATTATTAAAGGTGGACAATTGTCATTTCCTTAAAGGGACACTACATCTCAAAAAAAGTGAAAACATTTCTACGTGCACATAAGAAAAAAGAAAGATGGTTGAACTTTAAAGGAAACATTTTATTGTTTTTATATTTTAACATTAAAAACATATATATTTAAAACAAGAAGGAAAAACATATTCAATGGCTTTAGTGATCCATGAATACATCATTGCCCTATCACAGTGATGGCGAACCTTTTTGAGCCCGAGTGCCCAAACCGCGACGCAAAACCAACTTATTACTTTTAAAGTGCCAACACAGAATTTAACCTTCCAGCGGCTCTGTACAGAGGATGGGACTGATCATCCCTCTCTGAATGAGCCCTAAGAGACCAATAACGTAAGATTCTGCCAGATTTGCTCAGAATGCAGGGTTCAGGAACACCAATAATGAGGCACAATGTTTCCCAAAGACACTAATAATGAGGCCAAATAACATCAATGATGGGGCACAAGGTTTCCAAATGAGGCACAATGACACCAAGGAGGGGATTAAAATGTTTCCCAATGACACCAATAATGAGGCCAAATAACAGCAATGATGGGGCACAAGGTTTCCAAATGAGGCACAATGACACCAATGAGGGGATTAAAATGTTTCCCAATGACACCAATAATGAGGCCAAATAACAGCAATGATGGGGCACAAGGTTTCCAAATGAGGCACAATGACACCAATGAGGGGATTAAAATGTTTCCCAATGACACCAATAATGAGGCCAAATAACAGCAATGATGGGGCACAAGGTTTCCAAATGAGGCACAATGACACCAATGAGGGGGGTAAAATGTTTCCCAATGACACCTATAATTTGGCACAATAACAGCAATGATGGGGCGCAATGTTTCCCAATGACACCTATAATTAGGCCCAATAACAGCAATAATGGGGTGCAATGTTTCCCAATGACACCTATGATTAGGCGCCCCATCATTGCTGTTATTGGGCCTAATTATAGGTGTCATTGGGAAACATTGCTGTCCATGTGCCTCATTAAATATAGGCGTCATTGGGAAACATATTGCCCCCCTCCTTAGTGTTCATGTGCCTCATTATAGGTGTCATTGGGAAACATTGCACCCAGGGGTCAAGTCCTGGGGGAAAAAGTGTGGGAACTCCCACCCAAGATCCACTCCCCCACCAAAAAAAAAGATACGCTCATATGCATAATTACTAAAACCGCATGTTTTGTTTTGTTTTTCGATCCACTGTACCTTGTATAGTAATCCTTTATGTTACTGGCCGCTTCCTGTATATGGACTCATCGGGTAGTGTGGGGATTGATTCCGTCACTTCCTCAAAGCCACAATGTCTCCTGGGAGCTTTTGTCATTGTTTAAGCAAGTTCTTTCTAAATCCCGCGGCCCCAGACCTCCGCAATGTCTTCTGGGAACAATGACAAAAGCTCCCAGGAGACATTGCGGCATCGAGGAAAGTGACGGAATACCCGCCACACTACCCGATGAATCCATATACAGAAGCGGGCAGTAACATAAAGGATTACAAAGGTTCGCCTGCCACTGACAGTGACTCGAGCTGGGCATCGCCGCTTAGTGAAGGATTGGCTCGGGTGGCTCGGCTGCTCTCGGCTGCTCTAGTCCTGCAAAGGGAACTGCATTCCTGCTGTGAAAAAAGTGCAGGGACTCCGTTCCCACGCGTTCCCGCAGGACTTGAGCCCTGATTGCACCCCATCATTGTTGTTATTGGTCCTAATAATTAGGCCCAATAACAGCAATGATAGGGCGCAATGTTTAGTCATGTCAGGAGGGCAATATGTTTCCCAATGACGCCTATATTTAATGAGGCACATGAACAGCAATGTTAGTGTGAGGTCTTCATAAATAAAAAAACAATTTTGGCCATTGTACATCCCCAAAAACATGTATTCTTACTAATAAAGATGCTCGTCTGGTAAAAAAGAACGATGGCTTCACGATTGCTGCTGCAGTTCTTTCCCGCCGCACGGCTTCTCCTCATGCTCCTATTCACGTCAGCCAGCGCTGATATTTTTTTTTTGGCAGTGTGTATCAGCCTCTTTGATTGGCTAGGAAGCTAGCACGTGACCTCTGAGCGCTCACGCCCACTCAGACACGTCACCGCTAGCACAAAGAAGTGTGGGAAATGTAGTTTGTAGGTGCGGTGTACGATTTCATTATTTTTTAGATGACATTTCTACAGTCTCACGGCGTGCCGTGCCAGGAGCGGCACACGTGCCACGCGTTCGCCATCACTGCCCTATCACCTATTACATGCAGTACGTGGGATACACCCACGTATTCATCCGCAGGTTTGTAAATATACTGTAGGTGTCAGGCAGAATTTCACTCAACGTGTTTCTCAGAAAATGTTTTGATCTGCTTCCTCAGGAGTGCATAAATCAATACTGTATCAGCAAATGAAGGACTGGTCACTCACCCATAGCAAAGACTGGGGGTAGGTCTCTGGTTAGCCAGGTGGAAAAAGCCAGGAGCAGACCACATGACAGATATTCATACAATGATTATATGGTGTCAATGTATTGCATCTTACTCGTTAAATAGCTACTCAGGCTAAAAGTGACATAAGCAGTAGGTCTGGACTGGCAAGTAGGGTTGCCAACTCATCCCTTTAAACCCGAACACATTAATTACACAGGTTCTGTGGCTAAATTAAAGTGAATTTAATTTCCACCTTAATCAGCCACAGAACCTGTGTAATTTATATGTGTTCGGGTTTAAAGGGAAGAGGTGGCAACCCCACTGGCAAGCCTCCATATAGCGCTTCAGTTTCCCATGGCAAACTTGTATTCCATCTGTCATCCAAGTTGTGCAGATAAATATTGGTGTATGGATACAAATCAAACGGTAGTATAAATTTAACTCATCCTTTGCATTTTCCAGTTCCTCCCAGTGTAATTGGATCCAGTGAACCTCGCTCAGTATCTGTGTCCATTGGTGGACAGATAGTTCTGGAATGCAGAGTGGAAGGAGATCCAGCTCCAGCCATTCAGTGGTTCAGAGGAGAAACACATCTTCAGGTACTTAGAACATCTTAGAAGCCCACATTTGACATTGTAAGGCAGCAAAAGTAAAATCATTACTAAATTGTTAAATAATGATTGTACAAACCCAATTTTAACCCAACCCTTTTTAAGGTTGTATAAAGCAAGGAAGGAGTTATAACCCCTTTCTTTCAGGTATGTCTTTCTAATAACTTCATATGTGGTGGACCAGAAAGGAAGTAAAGGAAATCTCTAAAGATGGGATGGAAGGCTTTAAACTTATATCATTTTTGTATTGCTTTCTGCCTCCCTATTGGTATCCCCAACAACCTCCACAATCTTACTACATTTGAAAGGACTCACTCCGAGGATCCTCCAAAAGTTGCACCGCCTCAGGCCTGCCCACCACCAGCAAGATCTAGCGCTACCGCAGAAATACACTTCAAAGTTATCATATGTTTGTAATGATGATCCATTTATGAAACTATAAAATTTAAATATAAATAGGATAATTCTGTGACATAGTTGAATTAGGGAATCTGGAAACCTAATATATAATATGAGTAGAGCACAAAATTCTGTTCTTAGTTATTTTTTAATTTGCATTTTTTACAGACCGACAGGAGAGTCCAAGTTTTGTCTAAGGGCCGATATATACAGATCCACAGCCTGCAGGCCTCAGATAGTGGGGAATACACCTGCATTGCCATAAATCCAATTGGCCAGACCAGCCTGACGTTTATTGTAGAGATACAAAGTAAGTAAACAGAAAGTATTAGTTAGCTGTGATGCTTATTATTTCCTGGTGTCTGGTGATCACACGATATCCTGTATTATAGTTGCACCTTCAATCATGCCTGGACCCTCAGTAGTCAGCACATCGGTTAACCAAACTGCGGTTTTGCCTTGCTGGGCAGAAGGGCATCCAAAACCAGCTACAACATGGAGGAAAGATGGCACTCAGCTCTCTGTGGAAATGTCCAGGTATTGTTTTAATTCTAGTGTGCATACCTGTTTTCCTTTTTAATTAAAAATAAAAAAGTTAATTGAGTGGCATTTCACTTTTTCTAGGCTGGAGTTCCTCAATGATGGATCCCTTAGCATTCCACAAGTTCTCCTGCAGGATTCTGGATACTACCTCTGTACAGTCACAAACTCTGCTGGAATGGCTCGGCGTGGTGTCGAGCTTAGGGTTTTTGGTAAGCCCTGATATTTATCTAGTAAAACTGATACTTAGGGCCAGATTCACAAAAGAGATACGACGGCGTATCTCCTGATACGCCGTCGTATCTCTGTGTTAGGGCCGTCCTAACTATGCAACTGATTCATAGAATCAGTTACGCATAGCTAGCCCTAAGATCCGACAGGTGTAATTGAATTACACTGTCGGATCTTAAGGATGCAATTCTAGGCCGGCCGCTAGGTGGCGAGGCCATTGCGGTCGGCGTAGAATATGCAAATGAATAGTTACGGCAATTCCCGAACGTCCTCGCTGCCCGTCGATCTAACTTTACGTAGTTTCCGTCGAGTTACGCCGCGTAAAATTAGGGCTGAGCCCTAGTTGTCCTAAGCCATGTTAAGTATGGCCGTCGTTCCCGCGTCGAAATGTAAAAAACAACGTCGTTTGCGTAAGTCGTCCGTGAATGGCGCTGGACGCCATTTACGTTAACGTCTAAACAAATGACGTCGGTGTGACGTCATTTAGCGCAATGCACATCGGGTAATTTACCCGACGGAGCATGCGCAGTACGTTCGGCGCGGGAACGCGCCTAATTTAAATGGTGCCCGCCCCATTTGAATTGGGCAGGGTTGCGCCGAGCGCATTTACGTTACACCGCCGCAAGTTTACAGGTAAGAGTTCTGAGAATCAGGCACTTACGCTGTAAACCTGCGGCGGTGTAACGTAAATCACATACGTTACGCTGCCGAGGAGCAACGTAATTCTATGTGAATCTGGCCCTAAGTTCTTTACACTATGGTTGAACCGGCCCAAAAGCTTTTGGATACAAAGGGAAAACTGTTATGCCCCGTATACACGTGCAGGATTTCCGTCGGGAAAGCCGAGAACTTGCTCAGTCAGTCTTTCCCCCTACACATGACCGGTTTTCCCGACATAAAAACTGCGATGGAGCTTTGGTCGGGAATCCCGGCCGTGTGTATGCTTCATTGTCGTTTTTCCCATCGGAAAACTGCCAAAAAACACTGGGTAAAAGTCCGCCGGTTTTCCCGGCAGGAAAAAAGAGAGCTGGTTCTCTTTTTTTTTTTTTCAGCGTTTTTTTGGCATTTTTTCCATCCGAAAAATTGCGAGGAGCATACACACGGCCGGGATTCCCGGCCAAAGGCTCTCATAATAATGGTAATAAAATACAAGGTATTATTGCATAAAAAATGTCATTGGCAACATGCTCAACACCAGCAAATAGACCTACATGATAAGTGTACGTCTATATACGTCTGTATTATATGGAAACGGCATAATAAATGATGATCAATGAGTAAGTAGAGTTCCGTAAAGATGTAGCTGTAGCATCAGATAGAGCTCTACGCGTTTCGTGTATATGTCCACTCGTCAGGAGCAGACGCAACAAAATTCCTAGAAGATATTAAGTAATTTTGTATATTAATGAACCAACACCAATAAATAAAATAAAAGGGGATACATTTAGATAGTCAACCAGCTACACTCACCAACTCAGACAGTGAGTGCAAAGGGTCTCGTTGCAGTTTTCCCGTGGGAAAACTGGCCGTATGTACGAGGCTTTAGGTTTTTATTGCTGCAGTCCAATCCATACAGCTCCATACCCTAACCACCCTGTTGAATGGAGCACACCTATCAGTGATACCATATGATGAATGAACCTCAAAAGTCCAAAAATGTATTGATGATCAATTGCATAAGGTGCAATGAAATAAAGTGCAAATAACAAGCATATTCACCAATGTATTGGGGCCATGTTGGACCTTTTTCTTAAGGTGATAGACATGTTATTTACTGAGTGAAGAAATATATCTTCTAATAATGAAAGGAAACAAACACTTCTTAATTATTTTTTTTTGTAAATGTGTTTTTAGCATTACTGTACTGACCAGTATAAAGTGTGGTGCTAATTTGATTTGTCTTGATAGTTAATGGTGGCTTCTCAGAGTGGCAGGAGTGGAGTCCATGTACCAGAACATGTGGCCAGGGAGTACAGGAAAGAATCCGGTTATGTAACAACCCCCCTCCCGCAAATGGGGGAAGACCATGCATGGGCAGGGATGTGGATGTGAGAGCATGCAACTTACCACAATGCCCAGGTAATGTTTTTACTTGCTAAAACTGTTTAACTGCAGGGAACATTGGTATTGTTATCATTGATTCCTTTTGCATTCTTCTTCCTTAGTGGATGGAGGATGGACAGGCTGGAGCAGCTGGTCACAGTGTTCAGTAACCTGTGGTGAAGGAAGCCGCAAACGCACTCGTTCCTGCTTCTCTCCTCCTCCCCAAAATGGTGGCAGAACCTGTGTTGGGAAGGACACAGAGGCAGAGCCATGTCAGCTACCCCAATGTCGAGGTAAGTCCTCCATAGTCAAAGGTTTTTTATTTTGGAGAAATATGTGACTGATGACCACCTTTGCCTTTGTTTGGGGTTCACATGATTAGGAAATTCTACTCAAGGTCCAATCATCCGCCCAATATTTAGCACTCTGGCTTTAAACTGATATCTTTTAGATAGACTTGGCAACGTTTTGGATAGACTTGGCAAAATTAGATACTTCTGTAATGCCGCGTACACACGATCGGAAATTCCGACAAGAAAACCGTGGATTTTTTTCCGACTGAATTTTGGCTCAAACTTGTGTTGCATACACACGGTCACACAAAATTTTGACCGTCAAGAAAGCGATGACATACAACAGCACGACGAGCCGAGAAAAATGAAGTTCAATGATTCCGAGCATGTGTAGGATTGATTCCGAGCATGTGTAGGATTTTTGCGCTTCGGAATTGTATACAGACAATTGGAATTTCCGACAAGAACTTTTCCCGTCTGAAAATTTGAGAACCAGAAAAAGTCAGATGGGGCCTACACACGGTCGGAATTTCCGACCAAAAGCTCACATCGAACTTTTCTTGACGGAAATTCCGATCGTCTGTACGCGGCATAAGAGTCTCATTGCTGTCTTTGACCCTGTAAGAAAGGGTTCATACCAGTTTTTTTTCTTGTGACTTTAGAATGATAAAATGAAGAGAGAGGGTGTTACTGGGACAGGAAGATAAAGATAGAAATAAATACCTGATCTTGTCTTGGCCATTGGTGTCAGTCTGATCAGTTAAATGACTGTTCCAGTTCTCTAAAATTTAATTTGCAGTTATTTGACGTTTGGAAAATTCTAGTAAACCAATTGGTGTTTAAAGCAGTCGATCAATTTTGAAAATGTTGTTTACATTTTACAAATAAAGGTTTAACTCTGGAAGTGATCAGATTGATACAGGTAAACTATGTTTATGTTGCATCGAATGATTGCTACATCCTTCTGATTGATTGGGAACAAATTGAGTAGTCAAGCCAATGAAAAATCGATGTGTGTATGGCCAATATCAGATTAATAAACATTTATATCTGATTGTAGAGGGTAAATTCACATTTGAGTATTTGTACTTGTGAAGGCTTCATGCTTTGGCATACATTTAATGGTTTGTAAAAATATTTCTTTTGTCCAAGCGGTTGCCACTCGTGTACGGGCCAGCCTCATTGGCATTATTAATGATCAGGATTTCGGACTATCTTCGCTCAGTGCCAATATGACGGAGAACAGCCGTTCTGGGACTACCACAATTACTAGCACCATTGAAAACATCCCTCCTTCTATAGGTATGTGCAGACCTCATTTCATGTTGTGTGATGGCTTCACCAAGGGCTTCATCAGCATAGCGTGCAAATGTCACAACTATGACCTTTGATGTACTTGTCTTTAAAGTATAGTTCTTGTAATTTAAATGGCTTTTTTTTTTGCAAATGATTATTATGTATTTTCATATCTACAGTATATAGGTCTAAAGCTTTGGGCTCCTTTTAAAAAGTTTTCTTGTATCTGCTCAGCTATTGTTAAAAGTCTGATGTCTACAGAGCTCCATAGCTCAAGTTCAGATATGCACAGGAGAGACTGAGCAGTGACTCCTCCCACTTCACTCAGACCAGGTTCACACTTGTGCAATCTCAGACATCACATGTAATTCGCACCACAGATGCCGCTGACATGTGCAGTGCGAGTTCAGCCATACAGTTATATGGCTAACAGTAACCTCACATTGGATTCGCAGAAAAAAAGGTGCAGAGACTTTTTATTCCCCTGCACTGGAATCGCACTTTGTGCTACGCCGCCCTACCTTAGTGAGGCAGGTTCTGTATTCAGAAAGAACCTGTGCCTTAAGTTACGGCGGCGTAGCATATGTGGTCCGGCGTAAACCCGCGTAATACAAATTATCCAGGCAGTGGGCGTGTTGTATGTAAATGAATGGTGACCCCACGTAAATGACTTTTTTTACTAACGGCGTTAGTCCGTGGACGTATATCACAGTGCGCATGCTCCAAATTACGCCGCAAAGCCTCATTGGTTTCGACGTGAACGTAACTTACGCAAAGCCCTATTCGCGAACGACTTACGCAAACAACGCAAAATTCAACGCTGGCCCGACGTCCATACTTAACATTGGCTACGCCTCATATAGCAGGCCAGCGTAAATATGCAACTAAGATACGACGGCGTAAGAGACTTATGTCAGTCGTATCTTAGCCAAATTTCGGTGTATCTTGCTTTCTGAATACAGAAAGAAGAGTCGCCGGCGCATCCTAGAATTTACGCGGTGTATCAATAGATACGCCAACGTAAATTCTTTCTGAATCCGGGCCAATGTATTTTTTTTTTTACGCTTCTAAATGCAAACGTATCTAAACGTGGCATGTAAATGCGGCAAAACGGACGTTTTAAACGTGGGTTACGATCTGTCAAGTTAAATCATTCAGGAGAGGTTGTAAAATTGTCCTGCGTACATTAAGCCTTAGAATCAGCCTCTTGCATTCTTTATACAGCATGGTAGAGGGAGAAGCAGCACAAAAAGAAAGCAGAGTGACAAGAAGATTGGCATATAAGTCTGCTGCTTCTCATTCATTATCCAATAACAGCCTGGGGGAGGGACAAACCTGTAAGTATTCCTAAATTGCAGCAGAGAAAAAACAGGTCTCCTGCCCTACCTTTCAGGGCTGTGCTGTATGGCAGTGGTGTGTATATCTGAGAACTGGATGGACAGAAATACAAATCCTTTGACATGTAAAGCATCTTCTCCCTTATGTGCATTTCATCTGTGTATTTAGCTGTTTGCTTGGAGTTCAGCTTTAATATAAGTTCTACATGTGGAGTGGTAATTGTGAATATTAGGGTAAATTCAATAAGCTATAGCAATCATTATTGCCATAATGACCCTTGTTGACAACCAATGTTAGGTGAAAACAGTCACATGGCAAAAAATCCAGATTATGGTTAATATCACATGTATTAACGCTTGGTGAATTAAACCCATTGTGTGTCTTGCTTTCCCTGACAGGTCCCTTGATGAGAGTGCTGGTGTCTATGATTGCCCCCCTTTACTGGTCTGGAGCTTTCCCCCATGATGGCACTACCAATGGTTTCTCCCTGACTAAGGGCGTCTTCCGCAAAGAGTCTCAGGTGGAGTTTGCAACAGGTGAGACAAAATTGTCAAGTACCAAATAGCAGCAATTAATACTAACCAATCCAAATGATTCATTCTCTGATCTGATTTAGCAAACTCTAGCCCTGTACACACGCTCGGTTTTCCCGGTGGTAAAAAGTCCGCTGTGAAAACCGAGGGGAAAGCCGAGAACCCGGCAGGAAAACTGCCATGAGAGCTTTGGCTGGGAATCCCCGGGCGCGTGTATGCTCCATCGGCACTGCCTCGCAGTCTTTCCCATAGGAAAGTATTAGTAAATCTGGCGGGAAAAAAACGTAAGGGAATACGGACGGGAAAAGAGAGAGCAGGTCCTTTATTTTCCCCGACGGTATTCCCGGCTGTTTTCCTGTCGGGAAAACTGCGAGGAGGCATACATACACGTCCGGTTTTCCCAGCCAAAAGCTTGCTTTGTAGTTTTCCTGGCAGGAAAACCGGTCGTGTGTACGGGGCTTCACTTTGCACAAGCTGGAGAGATGAAGGCATCATAAATAACTGAATAATGATTACATCTATAACTAACAGTACTTAGCCCTATAGACAGCAAATATTCCCCTCATTTTCTAAGATGTGTTTGTTTTTCAGGTCAGCAGCTGCGTATCACACATATCGCTCGAGGCCTGGATGCTGACGGCACCCTTTGGTTTGACATCGTGATTAATGGATTTGTACCAGACACTGTGGTGTCTTCTGATGTCATTGTCCAGGTATGAGTTATATCCCCAGTTGCATCCAAAGTATAAGGACACACTTAGCTCACTGTGCATGGATGCTAGAGAAAGAAGGAGCTGGTGCTGATGCAAGCGGTAAGGTAGGGCTAGTGTTGAACTCTATCCTTGCACTGTTGTACAGGCTTTTCTCCTGTCCTGAAATTGCTTGCCGATTTCACTGCACACTGTGAGCTTGTCTATGGACACACAGAGCCGGCTCGGGAGTGAGAACGCACATCCCCTGCTGATTTTGTACATTTGCCCACTGACAAAGAAATGATCAGTCTATATATAATTTTAATGGTAGGTTTATTTTAACAGTGGGCTAGATTCAGCAAGCATTTACGGCGGCGTATCTCCAGATACGCCGCCGTAATTTCAAATCTGCGTCGGCGTATCGTTACGCCGATTCGCCAAGGCAGACACGTCCAAAAAATAGGCTTCCTCCTCCGATGTAACTTGAATGCGGCGGCGTATAATTGTGTGCATTCTCACGCTGGCCACTAGGGGCGCTTCCGTTGTTTTCGGCGTAGAGTATGCACATTACCTAGTTACGCCGATTCACCCGGCGGTAGTTTTTTACGTCGTTTGCGTAAGGCTTTTTCGGCGTAACGTTGCTCCTGCTTCTATGAAGCGCATGCAATGTTAAGTATGGACGTCGTTCCCGCTTCGAAATTTGAATTTTTTACGTAGTTTGCGTAAGTCGTTCGCGAATAGGGCGCAATGCACATATGTACAATGCTTGGGAGCAATGCACATATGTACACGGACGCCGCATGCGCCGTTCGGAAAACATGTCAATCACGTCAGGTCATCACACATTAGCATAAAACACGCCCCCCCCTTCCACATTTGAATTACGCGGGCTTACGCCGGCCCCATTTACACTACGCCGCCGTAAGTTAGGAGGCAAGTGCTTTGTGAATACAGCACTTGCCTCTCAAACTTACGGCGGCGTAGCGTAAATACGATACGCTGCGCCGCCGTACGAATGGGCGCAGCTACGTGAATCTAGCCCACTGAGAAACAGAATAACAAAACAAAAAAAACAACAGAAAAATACATTTAAAAAAAGTTATAAATTGATTTGCATTTTAATGAGTGAAATAAATATTTGACCCCTTTGCAAAACATGACTTAGTACTTGGTGGCAAAACCCTTGTTGGCAATCACACAGGTCAGACATTTCTTGTAGTTGGCCACCAGGTTTGCACACATCTCAGGAGGGATTTTGTCCCACTCCTCTTTGCAGATCCTCTCCAAGTCATTAAGGTTTTGAGGCTGATGTTTGGTAACTCAAACCTTCAGCTTCCTCCACATATTTTCTATGGGATTAAAGTCTGGAGACTGGCTAGGCCACTCCAGGACCTAAATTTGTTTTATTCTTCAGCCACTCCTTTGTTGCCATGGCCTTGTGTTTTGGGTCATTGTCATGCTGGAATACCCATCCACGACCCATTTTCAATGCCCTGGCTGAGTAAAAAAGTTTCTCACTCAAGATTTGACAGTACATGGCCCCGTTCATTATCCCTTTGATGCAGTGAAGTTGTCCGGTCCCCTTAGCAGAAAAACACTCCCAAAGCATAATGTTTCCACCTCCATCTTTGACGGCGGGGATGGTGTTCTTGGGGTCATAGCTAGCATTCTTCACCCAAACAGAGCAAGTTGAGTTGATGCCAAAAAGCTTGATTTTGGTCTCATCTGACCACAACACTTTCACCCAGTTCTCCTCTGGATCATTCAGATGTTGATTAGCAAACTTCAGGTGGGCCTATACATGTGCTTTCTTGACCAGGGAGACCTTGCGGGCATTGCAGGATTGTAGTCCTTCACTGCGCAGTGTGTTACCAATTGTTTTTGTTTTTTGACCTTGAGATCAAAAAAAATAATAATCTTGTTATGTGTGGTTCTGGGCAGATTCCATACCGTTCTCCTGATCATTGAAACTCCACTAGGTGAGATCTTCCATGGAGCCCCAGACCGAGGGAGATTGACAGTTATTTTGTGTTTCTTCCATTTGCAAATAATCACACCAATCATTATCACCCTCTCACCAAGCTGCTTGGCGATGGTCTTGTAGCCCATGCCAGCCTTGTGTAGGTCCCTGAAATGCTTGGACAGCTCTTTGGTCTTGGCCATGGTGGAGAGATTGGAATTTGATTGATTGCTTCTGTGGACCGGTGTCTTTTATACAGGTAAGAAGCTGAGATTAGGAGCACTCCTTTTTAATGCCTCATACACGGCCGGACTTTCCGAGAAAAAAAGTCAGACAGGCTTTTTTCCTAGGAAAGTCCGGCCGTGTGTAGCCTCCATCTGACTTTTTTTTCGGAAGTCCGACGGACCTTAGATAGAGAACCTGTTCTCTTTCTTTCCAGTGAACTCACGGCTGACTTTTGCGCAGTCAAATGTCAGACCGTGTGTACAAGGCATAAGAGAGTGCTCCTACTCTCAGCTTGTTACCTTTATAGAGGACACCTGGGAGCCAGAAATCTTGGTGATTGATAGGGCATCAAATACTTATTTCACTCATTAAAATGCAAATCAATTTATAACTTTTTTTAAATGCGTTTTTTTCTGGATATTTTTGTTATTCTGTCTCTCACTGTTAAAATAAACCTACCATTAAAATGATAGACTGATAATTTCTTTGTCAGTGGGCAAACCTACAAAATTAGCAGGGGATCAAATACTTTTCCTCGCTGTATGACATGATAAACAAATTGAAAGTTTAAATTGGAAGTCACAGAGAAGGGGTAGTTTGAAATAATTCCTGTCTGCAACTATGGCAATGTTTGTTGTGTGCACTACAACTACATGGGTGGGGGAAAAAGTTTTAACAGCCTGCAAAGTTCATAAATATATCAGGGGGTTTACAAACCACAGGCTTCAGAAATGCTCCATTTGTCAGATAGCTCTGGTAAAGAATTTACTTCCCCGAAAAATACGAAGGAGACACCATGATCATAGTATTACTTTTTTCCCCTTGAAGTTGTAATCTAATGATATGTGGTCTGATTTTATACTGCACAGCCAGTGCCTATTTTATATCTCCATGTGTAGAAAAGTATACAACACCTTTGCCTCTAATCACTTTCATGTGAATTTATCATGTTCAGGAGTTCAGTGAGACGTACGTACAGACTGGAGGAGGACATATAAATGCTTGGTCATCGCCTACTTTCACCACTGGTGCAAGTTACCTAACATTGCGCTGTAACCACACCGTGGAGTACAATTCTACGCTAGGACGTCAACCCAAGCCTACCCAACGAGTGCACATTAGTGCCATCCGATCCTCGTACATTCCTGACTCAGAGGAGCTTCACTTCCAGCTGACGGCCTCCCTCCAAGCAGGTATCACAGCACAGTTCTTTTTTTTACTATAAGGTGTTGAATTGTTGTTTTGTTTTTGAAAATCATGAAAATGTTTGTTTAACCAGCAGGACGAGCTCCACCTAATACATAAGATTTACTAGTTTAAAGCTGATACTGACCAGAACTACGGTTAAGTTTTTAGAACTTTCCTCAAAGAGTTCTGTAGTTTGCTGCCCAATACGAAGTCCTGCTTGTAAGCAAAAGGAACCTCCAAAGTGCATCCAAAATACAGTATTTGCATAAGATTCAAAAAAGCCCAGCAGCGACAGCTCATTTTCTGTTTTCTCTAACTGAAGTATGATGTACGATCTTTTGAATAAACTGTAAGGCCTCGTACACACGGTCGGACAAAACCGATGAGAATGGACCGAGGTTCAGTTTCATCGGTCCAAACCGACCGTGTGTATAGCCCATCTGTCTATTGTCCTTCGGTCCAAAATTTTAAAACATCAGTTTTTGGAACAATGGTGTGTACGCACATTAGACCATCAGGCCACTTCAGCGGTGAACCGATGGAAATGGCCCGTCGGACCATTCTCATCGGTTTGGAACGACCGTGTGTACGGGGCCTTAGTTACATCAGTATGTTACTTTTAGGTACCTGAAAGGGCAATTTTAGCATGGAACTTTTCAGTGCCCAGAAAGAATGTATATTTCTCTGTGAATCCCTGTGGCTCTCCCAGCTATTATTTATTCTTGACACTTCATCAATACATTAGCAATTAAACTGCCAATCAGCCCAACACTTAAAGTGGTTGTAAACCTAAGACATGAAATATGAACAAAGCATATCCCCTCTATAGTGTGTACTTGTCTCAATCCAAAGCTCTAAAACCTAGTACACACACACACGGGCCCAATGTCAGATGGCATCAGACCGTTCAATAGAAACCGGCCGACATTCAACCCCTGTGTACTGCAGCCGGTCCGACAGAAGCCGGACATTTGGCCTGGCTTTGTCGAAGGGGTGTGACTAAAAAGGTCTGCCAATCGGCACCCGATCATAATTAGTACAGCGACTCCGACCTGAACTGTCAGGTTATTTTTTGTTCAGCCCGCTGGGTTGAACGGAAAAAATAATTGTAGTGTGTGCGAGGCTTAAGTGTTATTTCTGTCTCCTTCCTCTATTAGCATGAAAAAAGTTTTCCTGACCCCAAGAGAAAAATGGTGGCAGGGGAAGGAGCTCCAGCTGATTGACAGTCTCAGCTCTGTTCCTGTGTGCTGTGTCACTTCCCTCCAATCAGCTCTCCTCACTTAGTAACTTCAGCTCCCCACCCCCTGCTTTTCAGAGCTGAGAGATCCTGTGTAAATTCTGCACTTTGAATGGATGTAGGGAAAAGATGGATGTAAATAAACAAGTACAACTTATAGTGCCTTAAAAAAGTATATGCCGTATTTATCGGGGTATTGCGCGCTCCGGCATATAGCGCGCACCCCTAAAGTGGACCCGCATTCCTGTAAAAAAAAAACATTTTAGTACTTAGTTTTGGTGTCTTGCGCGGCGTCCATCGGCGGCCTCGTCGGGTCCGGCGTCCGTCTGCGGCTTCGGTGGTGTCCTCCCCGCTCGAACCCCGCTTCCCACGCCGAGTTTGAACCACTGCGCCGGCATATACCGAGCGCAGTACACTCGGGTATAGTCGGGCAGGCTCGGCTCCTCTCGCGGTCACGTCCTGTACGTCCAGGACGTGACCGCGAGAGGAGCCGAGCCTGCCCGACTATACCCGAGTGTACTGCGCTCGGTATATGCCGGCGCAGTGGTTCAAACTCGTTGCGGGAAACGGGTATCGGCGTATATCGCGCACCCACGATTTTTCCCTGAATTTCAGGGCAAAAAAGTGCGCGGTATACGCCGATAAATACGGTATACCTTGAAATTTTCCACATTTTGTCATGTTACAACCAAAGACGTCAAAGTATTTTATTGGAATTTTATGTAATAGGCCAACACAAAGTGGCACATAGTTGTGAAGTGGAAGGAAAATGATAAATGTTTTTCAATTTTATTGGTGTCTCTATTCCCTCTGGGAAGACCAATCTCTTCTATTCGTACTAGTGACCATTGTCACCAGAGCAGAAAGTAATAGGAAATCAGAACGGTTGTTACCAGAACAGGAATAGATGGGAAAACTTATGCCTCGTACACACCATAGGAATTTCTGATGAAAAAAGTCTGATGGAATTTTTTCATCAGAAATTCCTATGGTGTGTGGGCCCCATAGGATTTTTTTCCATCTGAGTTTGGAAATAGAACATGTTTTATTTTTTTCTGATGGAAGAAAATCTTATGGGAAATTCTGATCGTCTGTGTGGAACTCCAACGGAGAAAAAAAACCTACGCATGCTCAGAATCAAGTCGAAGCAAGCTCGGAAGCATTGAACTTCATTTTTCTTGGCTCGTCGTAGTGTTTTACGTCACCGCATTTTAGGACGGTCGGAATTTCGTCTGACAGTGTGTATGCAAGACTGATGGAAGACAGCTTGAACGGAATTCTGACAGAAAATTCCATCAGATTTTAGCCCATAGGAAATTCCTATCGTGTGTACAGGGCATTATTCCGGTGACAACTGTCTAGGAGGGAATAGACATTTGCGAGGTTCCCTCCTATTTCGTATTGTATTCTCTAGTGATTTAGGCCCCAGAATGCATACTGTATATGATCTAGGCCATTAGGTAGATTCAGAAAGAGTTAGGCCGGCTTACCAGTAGATAAGCCGACCTAACTCAGAATCTACGCCGACTTATGTTTAAGTGTATGCTCAAACAGAGATACGCTTAAACATATCTAAGATACGACGGCTTGCGCCGTCCTATCTTAGATTGCAATATTTTGGATGGCCGCTAGGTGGCGCTTCCATTGCGGTCGGCGTAGAATATGTAAATGAGGCGATACGCTGATTCACGAACATACGTCCGGCCGACGCAGTACTTTTACGCCGTTTACGTAAGAGATAGGCCACGTAAAGTTAGAGCTAGGCCCTAGTGGAATAGTAATGTCAAGTATGGCCGCCGTTCCCGCATTGAAATTAGAATTTTTTACGCCGTTTGCGTAAGTCGTCTGTGAATCGGGATTTACGTCCACGTCGAAATCAATAGGCCCGTACTTAGCCGCAATGCACACTGGGAAATGTAGGCGCCCGGCGCATGCGCAGTTTGGAAAAAAACCGTAAAAACCGCGAGGTCAAGCGCCATTAACATAAAACACGCCCCCCTCAAACACATTTGAATTAGGCGCCCTTACGCCCGCCGATTCAGGCAATGCCGACGTAACTTAGCAGGCAAGTACATTGTGAATCATGTACTTGCCTCTCTAACTTACGGTGGCGTAGCTTAAATTCCTTAAGCTACGCCGCCGCAAAGTTACGCGAGCGTACCTGAATCTACCTAACTGTGTTCTGTCCTGAGCTAGTCCTATAAATGGGATGCTCAATGAAAAACTCACAATTCAATAGGCCTGCAAAACCTTTGTCTGCTTTTTGGATTCACTGTCTACTAGAAGCTTATTTATTCCATAGCGTTGTAGGGCCTCTACCAGGAAACAAAACCTGCATTAGGTAGCACATTAAACCATTTTAGAGTCTCTTCAGCAACAAATGTTCCCTTCCTTAGATGCTTGCTAGGATCTGCTGAAAAGTAATCCTGTAACATTCATACAGCTGCAGATCACAATTAGGAAAAAATGTTCACCTAACTTGAAATTCTCCTCATTTGTGGCCATTTTTATACTGACCGGAATTGGGAGTTATACATTTAAGTGTTTTCTATCACCAGGCTTGAATGGAGGAGCGTGTCCTCTGGGCTTCATACAGTCTGCAGACTCGTACTGTACAGGTGAGTGTATAAGAACCAGTAATGTGTCTACATCAGCATTTCTGGAGACTGCTGGTGTGGGTAGACACAGGTCGTAGGGATAAAGTTGGCACATCCTAACCTCCATGTGTGTATCTCTCCTAGATGTGGACGAGTGTGAGATCCACAGGCCATGTTCCCACACCTGTCATAACAACATGGGCAGTTACTCCTGTTCCTGCCCAGCAGGGTATACCTTGGCAATGGATAACCGCAACTGCAGAGGTAAGGACTGTGATCAATGCTGTATCTACACTGTTCTCCTGGGCTCCAGGCACACATAATAACCCCAATCAATGCTGTTATTCATTCATTTCTTTTTAAATAAATCTAGCATAATTCTTTTTTTTTTAATCAGAAAAAAGTTTATTGTACAACAATAAAAAATTCAGTTACATATACATACACAGGCAGATCAACAATGATTGCAGTTACAGGGGGAAAGCATCAGGATTAGGGTTGTCCCGATACCGGTATCGGGACCGATACCAGTATCGGTATCGGGACCGATACCGAGTATTTGCGGGAGTACTTGTACTCCCGCAAATACCCCCGATGCCTAAATAGAATACTTGCCCCCCCGCCGCATATCGCAAATCCGCCGCTACCGCGTTAATCACCGTGCGGCGAACATTACAGGCACCTTTAGTTTGAATAGCTGTTTTGCTCGCCGCGCCGTGTATAGACACTCCCCCTTGGACGGATCTGTCCAATCCTGAGCAAGGGGGAGTGTCCTTTACACTGCGTGGCAGGGAAAACAGCTATTCAAACGAAAGCTGCCTGTAATGTTCGCCGCACGGTGATTAACGTGGCGGCATCATCATTAGGTATAGGGGACATGGATGCATATGTTTGGGGACATGGCTGGATATATGTGGGGGGACATGGCTGCAATATGTTTGGGGACATGGCTGGATATATGTGGGGGGACATGGCTGCAATATGTGGGGGGACATGGCTGGATATATGTGGGGGGACATGGCTGCAATATGTGGGGGGACATGGCTGGATATATGTGGGGGGACATGGCTGCATATATGGGGGACATGGCTGCAATATGTGGGGGGACATGGCTGCAATATGTGGGGGGACATGGCTGGATATATGTGGGGGGACATGGCTGCATATATGTGGGGGACATGGCTGCATATATGTGGGGGACATGGCTGCATATATGTGGGGGACATGGCTGCATATATGTGGGGGACATGGCTGCATTTGTGGGGGACATGGCTGCATTTGTGGGGGGACATGGCTGCATTTGGGGACACATTTAAAAAAAAGTATCGGTATTCGATATCGGCGAGTACATAAAAAAAAAGTATCGGTACTTGTACTCGGTCCTAAAAAAGTGGTATCGGGACAACCCTAATCAGGATACAACTATACACTGGTATAAAGTAACTTTCCAATCAGTACTCATACATAGTGGAAAAACGGATCACAAAGTCGCCATTAAAGCATAGAGGAAAAGATGTTGTATCATAAAGCACTGCGCATTATAGATCATAATCTAATAGGTGGGATCTGACTGTGTTCCGTAGTATCAACCAGTAACCTCAACAAGTAGAAGACTCAAACAAACTAAAAGAAGAGAGAAAAAGAATAAAAAGAAAGAGTTAAAAATGAAAAGAAAAAGGGTATTAATGCCGTAGCCCGCCAGTGTAGTCACATCTACAACATAACTCCGCGGAGGAGTATCGCACAAACCTAGCATAATTGACTGTCTCAATACATACTTCCCAACTTTTTAAGATCAGAATGAGGGACACCTATTAGTTATGTATGTAGGCATAGGAAACACCCCCTGCCACACCCCCTTAAAAGAGAATTATACAAAAATATGATTAGTTAAACCCACAAGTGCCTTTTTTTTTTTTTTTTACCATTACTATTCCTTTATACTGGCTTTTGACATTTACAAATGCAACGATTTAGAAATAGCACTGGGAAACACTTTCTGAAAGATAAAAAGTGCATTTTATGTACAATATATGGGTCAGACCAAAATGAGACACAAATGAGGAGGAAAGAGGGACATTGCTCCAAATCAGGAACAGTCCCTGAAAATCAGGGACAGTTGGGAGCTATGTCTATATTAACCTCCTGTAACCCCCTGCACAGCAGCTCTCAGACTGGTACAAGGAAGCCCAGCACTAGTGGCTGCAGGAGAAGTGAGCAGAGTAATGACACATTGGTGCTGCTGCTCCTTTGTTGTCTAGTCAGAATTCTTGACCAAGTGATGCTGCTGTTATAGTCGAGGTCAAGAAACTTACTGTGCTTACTAAAGCACAACACTTGCTGAACAGAATTACAAATCCTTTGGCAGGTAAAACGGGTCACATTCAGTATATGCATTTCTACTTTGTGTATTCCTGGGATTCAGTTTTTAGTGTGGTGATAATAGTTTCATAGCAAAATGAAGACTCCCAATCATCCCCTTCTTTCCAACCATTTACTACAGACCTTGATGAATGTAAAATGGCCACCCATCAGTGTCCATCGGGACAAGAATGTATCAACATGCCTGGAACATACCGATGCCACCTGCGCTGCGGACCTGGGTTCCGACCCAACGCAGAGGGAACAGCCTGCGAAGGTAATAAAAAGATGTCGGTCCCTACTAGGATTATGTTATTTTACCATTTTCCTCCTGCTGAACCTAGTAGCTGCATTTTTTTTCCCCAAATAACTTTTTATTGAAAGTTTCATCGTTTTACAAGCAATAAAATAAAAAGAAAACACAAAACAATCTAAAATAATATATGCCTTATAATGGTGTACAATGGAATTCATATATTTCCACAGTAATGACAAATTGAGAATCCGTATCTGTACAAAGGCACAAAATTAACAATAAATTAATGAATCAGTAAAACATAAAGTTCAGAAAGAGAGTATCTTTACTCATGATATCCATTGACACTCTGAGGAGCATCAGATATATGCCCATTATACATCACAAAGGATGGTAAACGTGGGAGCCATACTACTGCTAAGACCTTATCTAAAGAATAAACATATTTCTCAAAAAAATGTGCCTAACCACTGTGTGTCGCTGCCACCCATATCCACCACTACAGCATCGCAGACCATGTCAAATTTAATTTAACCATCAATTCGGTTAACATTGTAGTATCTACAAGGACACCTAAGCCAATGGGGCTAGACCTGGAATCTGCAATCAAGAGTCCCGTAGTTTGTTGAACTTAAAAGGAGTGCCTAAAGATACGCCTTTCTTTAAGCAGGGTAGAGTGAACCTCCATTCACCACTTGACCAATTTAATTCATACTTTTGTCTAGCCTTGTTTCCTCCTGGTCGATTTTGATCCAGTGGAGAAATGAAATTCCTCAAGCAAGCAGGTCTTTCACAGGGCCTCTGCCCATTCCAGATTCCTGCAGAAGATTCGATCAGGCTCAACTGGTTGACGTTATTAGGCCAATGATGTCATGAGCATCCCAGCACCTTCATTGTACATCAGCTGCAGGTCAGGGAATCTCCGTCCTCAAGCAGTTCATTGGCCCATGAACGACAGTCAGCTGACTTCTGGATTCAGAGGTTCAGACAAGCACAAACTCGTCCCTAAAATAGAACAGTAGAGACCCAGGGCTAGATTCAGGTAGCCGGGCGCATTGTTACGGCGGCGCAGCGTATCGTATTTACGCTACGCCGCCGTAAATCAGAGAGGCAAGTGCTGTATTCACAAAGCACTTGCCTCCTAAGTTACGGCGGCGTAGCGTAAATGGGGCCGGCGTAAGCGCGCCTAATTCAAATGAGTATGAGGGGGGCGTGTTTTATGTAAATGGGTGGTGACCCGACGTGATTGACGTTTTTTACGAACGGCGCATGTGCCGTCCGTGTACATATCCCAGTGAACGACTTACGCAAACGACATAAAAAATTAAACGCGGGAACGACATCCATACTTAACATTGCGTACGCCTCATAGAAGCAGGAGCAACGTTACGCCGGAAAAGCCTTACGCAAACGACGTAAAAAAATTCCGCCAAGCGCACGTACGTTTGTGAATCAGCGTATCTAGGTCATTTGCATATTCTACGCCGAAAACTACGGAAGCGCCACCTAGCGGCCAGCGTTAATATGCACCCTAAGATACGACGGTGTAAGAGACTTACGCCAGTCGGATCTTAGGCTAATTTTGGCGTATCTTGCTTTCTGAATACAGAAAGAAGATACGCCGGCGCAGCTTTAAATTACGTGGCGTATCTGTAGATACGCCGGCGTAAATCAATGCTGAATCTAGCCCCCAGAGTACATAGGCAGCTAAACCTTTGGCCCCATCCCCTCCAACCTCCTAACCCCCTCCATATTGGTCTTTTAATGTAAATCGATAGGTGGAGATGGGTGAAGCAAGGCCAAGCTAGATGTCCTAAAAGAAAAGTCCACATTTGCCTGTAACTTCACCTGCTGAAAACTTTGGAATTACAGATGGGTTCATCATGGAAGCCTTTATTCAAGGTTACCTGTTCTTATACATTGATTCTTCATGTGCTCAGTAGGAATTTTTCAAACTTGTGACAGGTTCACTTTAACCCAGTCACATTTTTTACCAGGTTAATCTTAACTGTTTTGTTGGGGAAAAAAAAGAATTTAAATGCTGAATGGCTGAAACTCTGATTAAACACATTTATGAGTTCAACCTTTTTTTTTCCTTCAGTGTGTTTAGTATGACTCTATATACTTTCCATTGCTGTGCTTTCTCTCGGAACACCTATCTTGCTGTGGAAATCTCATATTGTGGATGTACCTTGTACATATGTGCACTGATGAGCAATGTGGTAATCCACATAGTAATTCACCTTGGTGTTCTTGACTTCTAGATGTTGATGAATGTTCCCAGTCCTTTCCATGCCAGCAGAGGTGTCTCAATACCATTGGCTCTTATAGGTGTGCATGTGATCCAGGATTTGAGCTTAAAGGCACACGTTGTATAGGTTAGTAATCTTCATTGCATGCACTGTTTATGTTGTAAGCTACTGTTGCTGCCCTTATGGGTGTTTGGAGCGCGCAAATTCTAGTGCAGCTCTACGTAGAAACCAACCAGCTTACCGGTTTTAATGTCAAATGTTAATTGATCAAGCTGAAGTTAGAAGCTGATTGGCTACCGTGCACCACTGCACTAGATTCTGAGTGCACCAGTTTTAGTCCCCCCAGTATGTCACTTGCATTTTTCTCCATTAAACTTTTGCCAAAATACTATTTTTTTGCACTGAAACTTCTTTGTAAGGAAAATCACCTTCTAGGAGACTAAAGGGATTTTAGCAAACTTCATTGCAGCTTCTATTCTTTAGGTGCTGAAATGAGCCAAATCTTTCAAAATGAGCACAGTCTACCTTTTCATTAGTCACATTATTAAAGGGGTTGTAAAGGTTTGTTTTTTATTTTCTAAATAGGTTCCTTTAAGCTAGTGTATTGTTGGTTCACTTACCTTTTCCTTCCATTTCCCTTCTAAATGTTTTATTTTTCTTTGTCTCAGTAAGCTTGCCCCCATCATCCGAGCCAGTCTGGCTGGGGATTAGTCAGCGTGCTCGCCCCCTCCCTTCACAGCGTCTCCCTGCAGGGATTTAGTCCCAAGGGAGGGGGCGAGCACGCTGACTAACCCCCAGCCAGAACGGCTCGGATGATGGGGGCAAGCTTACTGGGGAGAAACAGGAAGTGAGAAATTCAGACAAAGAAACACAATTTTTAGAAGGGAAACGGATTAGTTGTCGGAAAATTTGAAATCTAGCTCTCAAATTTTTGTTGTTAGAAATTCCGACAGTAAATGTCTGATGGAGCCTACACACGGTCGGAAATTTCCGACAACGCGCTCCCATCGAACATTTGTTGTCGGAAATTCCAAGCCTGTGTACGCGGCATAACGTGTACCTTTTTGACAGAAGTAAATCAATCAGTCAGCTTCTGTCGAGCAAAGACTCTCACACATGGATCAAAATTCGTCTGATCCCTACTGAACCCACCAAATATTGATCAGTGTATAGCTAGTTTAATAAAGGTGCAAAGGGTGCTATGTAACATGCAACAAGTTTGCCTAATGCCGCGTACACACGATCATTTTTCGGCATGAAAAAAAAACTTTGTTTTTTAAAAACGACAAAAAAAAGAATTCGAACATGCTGCATTTTTTAACGTCGTTTTAAAAAATTTAGTTTTTCGGGTATAAAATGATCGTGTGTGGGCTAAAACAATATTTTAAACCCGTGCATGCTCAGAAGCAAGTTATGAGACGGGAGCGCTTGTTCTGGTAAAACTACTGTTCATAATGGAGTAAGCACATTCATCACGCTGTAACAGACAGAAAAGCGCCAATCGTCTTTTACTAACACGGAATCAGCTAAAGCAGCCCAAAGGTGAATGGAACTTCCCCTTTAAAGTGCCTTCGTACGTGTTGTACGTCACCGCGCTTTGCTAGATCATTTTTTAAAAACGATGGTGTGTGGGCAACGTCGTTTTTAATGATGAAGTTGGAAAAACGTTGTTTTTTGGACATGCTGAAAAATTACATTTTCTTTCATGCTGAAAAATGATCGTGTGTACGCGACATCAAGCTTCTACCAAGCTCTATGTTGACTTTGTCAAAGGCAGTGAACCCTTTGTTTTAAAATGAACCCCTAATCCTGATGTAAACCTTCAATCCAACCCTATAAACTCTAAGAGATTGATTAAATCCCCTAAAGTCTAGTACACACGGGCCGAATGTCGGGCAGCATTGACCGGCTCAATAGAAACCGGTGTTCTGTCAAATAGTGACCTCTATCGAAAAATGCCCGCTCGGGTCTGCGCCCCTAATTTCCCGATCAGCTGTTGTGACGGCGCATGCACAGTGCGTCAGGTTTCAGCCAGAACTGGAAGTGAGGGAAAATTTCCTTCCACAGGGGCACAATTATGCTGCGTACACACGGTCAGAATTTCCAACAACAAATGTTCGATGTGAGCTTGTTGTCAATTTCCAACAACAAAAATTTGAGAACTGGTTCTCAAATTTTCCGACAACAAAAGTATGTCGGAAAATCCGACTGTGTGTACACAATTCAACGCACAAAAATTCTACGCATGCTCGGAATCAATGCGACGCATGCTTGGAATAATTGAACTTCACTTTTCTCGGCTCGTCTTAGTATTGTACGTCACCGCGTTCTTGACGTTCTCAATTTCCGACAGAATTTGTGTGACCGTGTGTATGCAAGACAAGTTTGAGCCAACATCCGTCGGGAAAAAAATCCACGGTTTTGATGTGGGAATGTCCGATCGTTTGTTAGGAGCATTAGAGGTTCTAATCCTTCCCCACTCTAACCAGATTTATTTTTCATGGTTTTGGATAGAGTTGATCTTTAATGTGATAAATTGATACGATTCATAAGTTAATAGTTGTGTGTTTGAGAATGTATGTTGGTGACTTTTTGTTTTTACCCACAGATATTAATGAGTGCCTAAGAGGAATTTGCCAGCCCCAGCAGCAGTGTAAGAACACCCTTGGAAGTTACCAGTGTGTAGACAATTGTCCGGGGGGTACCATTCGCTCAGAGTCTGGAGGCTGCAATGGTGAGTACAGCTATGAAGTATCTATATTCTGCTCGAAATAACACTGCCTTCTGAATAACACTTCTTCATGGAGAACGTTGTCTTGTTGGGGATCAGGAAATTACCCAAACTGCGACAAGGCAAAAATTATATATTAAAGGACAACCTCATTCAAAGCTGGCATTGCAATTTTGGGTTGGTCCTGGCAAGGTGAATCACATACTACCTATCTATATCTCATATGGACTCCAGCCTGTAGAAGAATTTCATGTTTTGCTCCAGCTATTACAAGGCAAGATATGTGATGCTTCTCTCATGGATACTCAATAATGGAATATAAATGTTACAGCTGTAGCAATTCAGCTGTAATAAGATTTTAAAATATACATCAAGCCACAAACAGTTTTTTTTTATTTATTTAACCACTTAAGCCCCGGGCCATTTTGCAGCTAAATGCCCAGGCCAGGTTTCTTTATCGTTACATCACGGGACACAGAGCGGCATTCATTACTATATGGGTTATATGGAGTACCTTCAGGTGATAGACACTGGCAATCTCAAACAGGAAGTGCCCCTCCCTATATAACCCCCTCCCATAGGAGGAGTACCTCAGTTTTTACGCCAGTGTCTTAGGTGTTGGTCATGGTTTAGCTTGCCTCCGCATCCTTGGGATTAGGTGAGCTAACCGGTTCTGTCCAAAAAAGCCTCAGCGCTAAAGTGGTCAGTAACCGGACCCCAAACCCTTGGGGTATAGCCCATAATGCTTTTCTTTTTAGAGAGCTGGACCCTGGGCCCAGAACTTAGAAACATTTGGGGGCCTAATGTTTTCTGTTGCCAGAGTGCTATATGGGCCCAGGACAGTGGATCCTTCATAGGAACCCAGGGCCTGAAGGTCTAGACATCCCCACCGAGATGGGGGAAGATTGGGCCTCTTGCTTGGCAAAGTCCTGCGGCATGGAGCAGGTAAGTGAGGGGAAAACTTGCGGAACTTGGTTCTTAGCAGGTTTTTTCTGGGGGGGTCACAGGGGACATGCCAAAAGTTATGCACTGCATCTGGCAAACTAGTCACATATCATAAAGATAGGATGGCTCTATATGTATTATTCCCCATAAGATGTGACCTCCCTTGTAGTGTTGGAAAAGCATTGAGTGGGGCCTGTGTGATATAAAAGTATATGTGTGTGTCAGAGAGCTGTGCTTACCTGCAAGCCTCCAGGCGATGCTCCATTCAGTCTTCCTCCTCAGAGCCTGCAAAGCAGGCAAAACGCTGACCTCCTCGTGGTTCCAGGCTGCAGGCTGCAGTTTGCTGGAGCAGAGAGGTCCCTTCCTCCCAACCCCCCCCCCCCTGTCGGGAGGGGCATTTCCTGTTTGAGATTGCTGGGGGGCAAGGGCGGGTCAGTGGCTTAAGGAAGGGGCGGCCCTTCCTTGGTTGTTCCATACAGCTCATTCAATACTTTGGAACTGGGGAGGAAAGACCAGAGCGGCAGCACGGGGCGCCGAGGACACACAGTGGCCAGAAAGAATATTGCAGTCTTCAGAAGACTGTTTTCAAGCCTAGGAATAGGCTGTTTCTTTTCCATCTCATAGTTTTTCTTGCAATACTACTCAGGGGGACAGAATGTTTTTTCTTTCCTAGATTTGAAAAAAAAAAAAAAAAAAAAGAAAGAAAGATTTTTTTTTAAAAAAAAAAAAAAAAAAAAGTGTCATCTAGGGGAGAGGAAGCATTTTTTATCCCCCAAACAGGTGTTTGGGCATTTAACTATTTATAGTCCCAGGTACCAATAAGCTAGCAGGTGTACCTCGGTATTGTACCATGGCTTCCGGGTCAGAGGGTACAAGAGGTGGGGATTCCCCCAGAGAGTCTGAGGTCTCGGACAAAGCTATGCCGCTGCTTTCCCCACAGGGAGCCTTGGGGCCATCGGGATCTGGGGCTGGAGCTGACGCGGGTCAGTCCAACCCTAAGATGGTCACGGAGGAGGTATTACTCACCTCTTTAAAAGAGATGCAGAAAAGCATGGGAAAAATGATAGCCGCAGCTATGCGGGGCAGTAAGCGGAATAGATCTCCGTCGCCCGAGCGCGGACCCTCAGAAGAGGAGGTCCTTTCCTCAGGGGAATTGGACGACCTCTTGGACAAGGACCAAGTAGGTTCAGGGATCGAAGATCCGGATACAGAGGAGTCTGGGGCAGTCTCCCTGAGGGAGAGCTGGTGGATTCAAGGATTGTCGGACTTGGTCCATAAGGCATTCAACTTGCCAGTACCAGATCTCCAGGTATCGACGGTTTCAGCTTTGGGCTCACTGAGGGCGCCTCAAAGCAATGCTGTGTTTCCGATCCATCCTCTATTAGAGGGAGTTTTTTGTTCCAAGATTGGAACAAGCCAGATAAGATCTTCTTACCACCTAAAAGATTCTCTGTCCTATATCCTATGGAAGATAGATTTTCCAAAAAATGGGCTACTCCTGCAGTGGACGCAGCCATCTCATGTGTTAACAAATCGTTAACATGCCCTGTAGAAAACATACAGGTGTTCAAGGATCCAGTTGATAAGCGCTTGGAAGCACTACTTAAGAACTCCTTCACTACTGCAGGGGCAGTAGTACAGCCAGCTGTGGCTGCGATTGGGGTCGCTCAAGCATTATCGGATCAATTTAAGCAGATGCTTAAACTTATTCCTGCCCAGCAGGCAGAAGAATTTTCGGATGTCCCTAAGGCCATATGTTTTACGGTAGACGCAATCAAGGATTCTATCCAGCAAGCGTCACGTTTATCGTTATCCCTTATCCATATGAGAAGACTCTTATGGTTAAAAAGCTGGGAGGCCGAGCCCCCATGCAAGAAGCTCCTGGTAGGGTTCCCCTTCCATGGAGGACGACTCTTCGGAGAAGACCTAGATAAATACATTCAGACCATTTCAAACGGCAAGAGTACTCTCTTGCCAACTAAGAAGAAGTTTCAGGGGCCTGCGTTTAAACGACAGTATTCCCCTGGGCAGGGGCCCTCTAATGCCAAGCAGTATCGACGGCCTCCTGCAAAAGCAAACTTCGGCTTCAACAGCAAGTCACAAGGACAGGCTGCTAGAGGCAAAAGGCAGTGGTTTCGCAAACCAGCAAAACCAGCCCCCAAGCCAACCTTATGAAGGGGCGCCCCCACCCACGAAGGTGGGGGGAAGGCTGCGACTCTTTTCAGAGATTTGGGAAGCCAGCATTCCCGACGAGTGGGTACGGTCTTCCGTGGCCACAGGCTACAAATTAGATTTCCTAAGGTTTCCTCCTCCTCATTTCCAGGAGTCGAGGATTCCAAACGATCCGGAGAAGGGAGCCGCATTAAGATCGGCATTAGATCATCTACTTTCTTAGGAAGTAATAGTAGAGGTACCAGTCCTGGAACAGGGGCTGGGTTTCTACTCCAACCTATTCATCATCCCAAAGTCCAATGGAGATGTCAGGCCAATTTTGGACCTAAAGATGGTAAATGCATACCTAAAGGTCCGCTCATTTCGAATGGAATCCGTGCGGTCAGCAACTGCCACACTCCAAAAGGACGACTTCATGGCGTCCATAGACATAAAGGATGCCTACCTTCATGTTCCAATTTATCAGCCACATCAAAGATATCTACGCTTTATGGTGGCTTCGCGTCATTTCCAATTCGTGGCGCTTCCCTTCGGGTTGGCTACGGCCCCCCGGGTGTTCACGAAGGTCCTAGCTCCAATCCTAGCCAAGCTAAGGATCCAAGGGGTCACGATCCTAGCATACCTGGACGACCTCCTAGTCATAGACCACTCGTCTCCCGGCTTGGAGCGAGCAGTGGCCCTCACGGTCCAATACCTCGAGAGGTTCGGCTGGGTCCTAAATCGAGAAAAGTCAGCTTTCCTGCCCACAAGGCAGTTGGAATATCTCGGCATGAGATTAGACACAGAACAACAAAGAGTGTTCCTACCTCTGAGGAAGGTCAAAGCCATCAAGGAATTAATCCTACTGGTTCTAAGCAAGAAAGAACCGACTATTCGCCTATGTATGAGGTTACTAGGCAAGATGGTGGCCACATTCGAGGCGGTACCATACGCCCAGAGCCACACTCGCATCCTGCAGGCAGCCATCCTGTCAGCATGGAGCAGAAGGCCACAGGCCTTGGATATCCCGTTGCCGCTCTCATCAAGAGTCCGACAAAGTCTGTGTTGGTGGTTAGACCCTCAGAATCTACTGAAGGGGAAGTCTTTCAGCCCAGTGGCGTGGAAGATAGTGACCACAGACGCCAGCCTGACGGGCTGGGGAGCAATTTTGGATGGTTGCGCTCGCCAAGGTACTTGGGCAAAGCCAGAGAAGCAGTTGCCCATCAACATCTTGGAGCTCAGAGCTGCTCGACTAGCCCTCAGGGCTTGGACGTCAAAATTGCAGGGGTTCCCGGTGAGAATTCAATCAGACAATGCCACGGCCGTGGCATACATAAATCACCAAGGGGGAACCAGGAGTCAAGCCGCTCAGAGAGAGGTGAGCTTGATTCTCCTATGGGCAGAGGCTCATGTGCCCTGCATATCGGCAATATTCATTCCAGGAGTGGACAACTTTCAGGCGGACTTCTTAAGCCGCCAGACTCTATGGCCGGGGGAATGGTCTCTGCATCCACAAGTCTTTCAAGCACTCTGCCAAAGATGGGGAGTGCCGGACGTGGATATCATGGCATCGAGACTCAGCAAGAAGCTAGACAGGTTCGTGTCCCGCTCGAGGGATCCGATGGCCTGCGGAACCGATGCGCTGGTTTGCCCTTGGCATCAGTTCAAACTTCTTTATGCGTTTCCCCCGCTCCAGTTACTACCCCGCCTGCTGCGCAGGATCCGGGTGGAGCACATACCAGTTATCCTGGTAGCTCCAGCATGGCCCAGAAGGGCATGGTACTCACTAATCCTAAGGATGGTAGTGGGAGACCCTTGGACTCTGCCTCTAAGGCCAGACCTGCTATCGCAAGGTCCGATCCTCCACCCTGCCTTACGGCATCTAAATTTGACGGCCTGGAAGCTGAATCCTTGATTCTCAGGGGTAGAGGTCTGTCTCAGAAAGTAATCTCTACCCTAATCAGAGCCAGGAAACCGGTCTCTAGGGTGATTTATCACAGGGTCTGGAAGGCCTATGTAGGCTGGTGTGAGTCCAAGCTATGGCTTCCTCGCAAGTTCACCATCGATAGAGTTTTAAGTTTTCTCCAGCTAGGAGTGGATAAAGGATTGGCATTAAGCACAATCAAAGGACAGATTTCTGCCCTGTCAGTGTGGTTTCAGCGGCCGCTGGCCACCCACTCGCTGGTTAAGACCTTCCTTCAAGGGGTCTTACGTATTAAACCTCCAGTTAAATCCCCGCTTTGTCCGTGGGATTTAAATCTTGTTCTGTCAAGTTTACAGAAACAACCGTTTGAGCCGTTGGCTGAAATTCCTTTGGTTCTACTGACAAGGAAGTTAGTATTTTTGGTTGCCATAGTTTCCGCAAGAAGAGTTTCGGAGCTAGCGGCCTTATCCTGTAAGGAACCATATCTTATTTTTCATAAGGACAGGGTCGTTCTCCGCCCTCATCCTTCCTTCCTACCGAAGGTCATATCCAGTTTTCATTTGAACCAGGATTTGGTATTACCATCCTTCTTCCCTAAACCTACTTCCAGAAAGGAAGGGTTGCTGCATACCTTGGATATTGTCAGGGCCATGAAGGCCTATCTTAAAGCTACAAAGAAGATCCGGAAAACAGATGTGCTGTTCATTCTACCGGATGGGCCCAAGAAGGGGCAGGCAGCTGCAAAGTCCACCATTTCTAGGTGGATTAAGCAATTAATCACTCAGGCCTACGGCTTGAAAGGGTTGCCTCCTCCAGTATCATTAAAGGCTCATTCTACTAGGGCCATGGGCGCCTCCTGGGCAGCACACCACCAGATCTCTATGGCTCAAGTTTGCAAGGCGGCAACCTGGTCTTCTGTCCACACATTTAGAAAATTCTACAAGTTGGACGTAAGAAGGAATACTGATACTGCCTTCGGGCAGGCAGTGCTGCAGGCTGCAGTTTGAGACCCTCGGATTCCGGGGGCTCCTCTTTTTTGAGTTAAATTTAAAATTTAAGATTATTTTTCTCAACTAAGTTGGATTTATTATGATTTGAGTATATCTCTAAATTAAATCCTTTTGTCTTGGAGATGTTCTCCCTCCCCTCATTGTAAGCATTGCTTTGGGACATCCCATATAGTAATGAATGCCGCTCTGTGTCCCGTGATGTAACGATAAAGAAAAAGAGATTTTTAATACAGCTTACCTGTAAAATCTTTTTCTTGGAGTACATCACGGGACACAGAGCTCCCACCCCTCTTTTGAGGACCATTTTGGGAGGCATACTGCTTGCTACAAAACTGAGGTACTCCTCCTATGGGAGGGGGTTATATAGGGAGGGGCATTTCCTGTTTGAGATTGCCAGTGTCTATCACCTGAAGGTACTCCATATAACCCATATAGTAATGAATGCCGCTCTGTGTCCCGTGATGTACTCCAAGAAAAAGATTTTACAGGTAAGCTGTATTAAAAATCTCTTTTTTGCGATTCGGCACTGCGTCGCTTTAACAGACAATAGCGCGGTCGTGCGACGTGGCTCCCAAACAAAATTGACGTCCTTTTTTCCCCACAAATAGAGCTTTCTTTTGGTGGTATTTGAGGTTTTTATTTTTTGCGCTATAAACAAAAATAAATAGAGCGTCAATTTTGAAAAAAATGCAATATTTTCTACTTTTTGCTATAATAAATATCCCCCAAAAACATATATAATTTTTTTTTTTTCCTCAGTTTAGGCCGATACGTATTCTTCTACCTATTTTTGGTAAAAAAATCACAATAAGCGTTTATCGATTGGTTTGCGCAAAATTTATAGCGTTTACAAAATAGGGGATAGTTTTATTATTTATTTATTTTTACTACTAATGGCGGCGATCAGCGATTTTTTTTCGTGACTGCGACATTATGGCGGACACTTCGGACAATTTTGACAAATTTTTGGGACCATTGTAATTTTCACAGCAAAAAGTGCATTTAAATTGCATTGTTTATTGTGAAAATGACAGTTACAGTTTGGGAGTTAACCACAGGGGGCGCTGTAGGAGTTGGGGTTCACCTAGTGTGTGTTTACAACTGTAGGGGGGTGTGGCTGTAGGTCTGACGTCATCGATCGAGTCTTCCTATAAAAGGGATCACTCGATCGATGCAGCCGCCACAGTAAAGCACGGGGAAGCCGTGTTTACATACGGCTCTCCCCGTTCTTCAGCTAGAAACGAATAGCGGCGCCCTCGTCCCGGATCGCTCCCCACGGGTTACCGAGCGCCGCATGTACCGGGGGGGGTCCCGATCGGACCCCTGACCCGCGGAAAGGCAGGGACGTACATGTACGCCCATATGCCTGTACGTGCCATTCTGTGGACGTATATGTACATGCGGCGGGTGTTAACCGGTTAACCACTTTCTTACTAGGCACTTAAATCCCCCTTCTGCCCAGACCAATTTTCAGCTTTCAAAACTCTCATGTCGCGTACACACGACCGTTTCCCGGGTTCTAAAAAAATTAAGTTTTTTTTTATGTCATTAAAAACGATCGGGTGTGGGCTTCAGAGCATTTTTCGGGTTCTAAAAAATGGGCCAAATTTTTTTCAAACATGCTCTATTTTTTCACGTCGTTTTTAACGTTGTCGTTCTTAAGGTTGTAAAAAATGATCGTGTGTGGGCTTTAACGACGTGAAAAATCCGCGTATGCTCAGAAGCAAGTTATGAGACGGGAGCGCTCGTTCTGGTAAAACTACCGTTCATAATGGAGTAAGCACATTCATCACGCTGTAACAAAAAAGCACAAATCGTCTTTTACTAACACGGAATCAGCTTAAGCAGCCCCAAGGGTGGCGCCATCTGAATGGAACTTCCCCTTTATAGTGCCGTCGTACGTGTTGTACATCACCGCGCTTTGCTAGAACATTTTTTTTTTCACGATAGTGTGTAGGTAAGGCCGTTTTTAATGATCGGGTTGAAAAAAACTTTTTTCTAGACCCTAAAAACTTCATTTTTTAGAACCCGAAAAACGGTCGTGTGTACGCGGCATCACTCTTTGAATGACAATTGCACGGCCATACAACACTGTACCCAAATGACATTTTTATATATTTTTTTCCACAAATAGAGTTTTCTTTTCGTGGTATTTGATCACCTCTGCGGTTTTTATTTTTTATAAAAAAATAATAAAAAAATACAAAACAGTTTTATATTTTGTTATAAAATTTTGCGAACGGGTAATTTTTCTCCTTCATTGATGTACGCTGATGAGGCAGCACTGATGGGCTGCAATGATGGGCACCGATAAGCAGCTCTGGTGGGCCCTGATAGGCGGTACTAGGAGGTGAAACAGAGGTGGCACTGAAGGGCATTGATAGGTGGCACTGGTGGGCACTGAGAATTGGCACTAATAGCTGGCAGTGATGGGCACTGATAGGTAAGACTGATAGGTAGCACTGCTAGGTGGCACTGACTGGCACCACTGGTGGGCATTGATAGGTGGCAGTGATGGACACTGATAGGTGGCACTTTATTGCACTGGTAGTCACTGTGGCACTGGCAGGTACTAATGAAGCTGATGTGCCTCCAACACTGGGGGCCGATCACCCTTACACAAGAGCCGGCGATCGGCTTTTTTTTCTCCTCACGCTATCAGCGTGAGGAGAAAAAAAAAACGATTACCAAGCTTTGTTTACATCACATGATCAGCTGTCATTGGCTGACAGCTGATCACGTGGTAAGGGGCCGGGATTGGCCCCTTACTCGGATTTGTGATCACCCGAGTCTCAGTGAGAGGGCAGAGGGCACGCGTTCAAAGGGGAGGACATCCTGTTGACGTTAGGGTTGCCACCTCATCCCTTTAAAACAGAACACATATGAATTACACAGGTTCTGTGGCTAATTAAGGTGGTAATTAGACTCATTTGGTGCCTTACCTGCATTAAATTAGCCTCAGAACCTGTGTAATTTATATGTGTTCTGTTTTAAAGGGATGAGGTGGCAACCCTAGTTGACGTCCTCCCGGCAATTGGCCAGAATGGGGCAGAATTAGAACCCCTGTCTAGTTTCACCTTTTCACCCTCTGCTTATCCCCATTTAGTGTCCTGCTGAAGTGATAATACTGAAAATGAATACACATTATTTAGTACTTACCTGACTTCAAGAAGGAACAAATGTTTGAACAAAGAAATAGTTCTGACTGTAAAATACGAGGACCACTGCACATTCCTTTTAACTTCGCAATGTCATGCTTTTGCTCTCATTTTAATTTTGGTTGCAGGTTCTTTGGCGAGTATGTATGCAGTTACCTGCTAGATTCATGTATGCTAATTTGACTCGTACAAGTCTCGATAGCGAAAAACCTAAAATGCGTGTCAAAAGGGGGGGTTGATTATGGGGTCAAGATAAATGTAGCCAATGAATCCTATAAGGTAAGTTAAATAAACTTAAATGAAGCCATACGCACCTACAAACAAAATGGTGATAGATTCATAGATGGAGCAAGGGAATCGGTAGTAACTGGTTAGACTAGAAGGGCAATTCTGTCTCTCTTACACATAATAAAGAAGAGTTCTGTCTCCTTTTCAGATATTGATGAGTGTCGTGATGGCTCCCACATGTGTCGTTACAACCAACTGTGTGAGAACACAGTGGGTGGGTACCGCTGTACATGTCCGCGGGGATACAGGACTCAAGGTGTTGGGAGGCCATGCTTGGGTAAGCATTAATCTTTTTTGTTATTGGAAGGTTTGGGGTATCTTTCTTTGATTGCATTTGTACACCCAAACCTAAAGCAAGCCTGTGCAAATCCAGGGCAAAGCAACAGATTTACTGTAATTGCCAGCAGCACATACTTATCTTTACTCCCCGCACTTCCATTCAGTCACTGGAAGTGAGAAAAGAAGGGCCCCGTGTTAGCCTAATTGGAGCTTACACAGGGCTGAGGACTTTCTCCACACCCTACATGACAGTGGTGGACCAGTCACTAAGCACCAGCACTGACAGAAGAGAGCAAGGGAAGGAAACCACAGGCTCCTCCATACATGGAAGTACCAGCTCCTGGCCATTGAACATAGTGGTGGGGGAGTGAAAGAAATGTGGCTATATGCTGGGAGGGAGTCATTAAATGATACCGTTGCTATCCTCCATTAGAAAAGCATAGGTTTGTTTTCCAGATATAGAATTGTGTTTCAGAACGAATGGTTCTTTACGTAGATTGCAGTGTAGTAAAGAAAAATTGGAGTGGAACAAATATTGTCGGCAAGGCCGTTTGTCCCATTTATTGGGGTACACCGAAAGTGAAATTGTTTTCTAAATAACAGTCTGGACAAAATCAAATGTATTTAATTTGCCTGCAAGGTGCACTAAAACCTAAATATCAAACATTGTGAAAGGGGAGGATTGGTGAGGTTCTTCCCGTGGCAAATGGTTTAGGGTATGATATTCAGGTGTCTACCTAAAGTTCCAGTTTTTACTTTTTAAGTCTGCTCCAGTTCTGCTTTCATAATTGCGGGTTATCACGTCTGTGGCCAAGATGCATACTATGGCCCACTCCCTGGGCTTATCAAGCCTCCCATTCAGGCCCAAATTTATCATATAGTCTGAAGTAGGAATTTGAATTGTTGCTAATAACAACAATTCCCTATTTTCCTTTTACTAGTGGAGAGAATATTGCTCTATATTGGGCAGCAATCAGATATTTTTCTTGATAAAAATGGTTATGGATGTTTCCAACCTGTTATAAGTATTTGTTCTCTCTGTTGCTTTATGTGGTTTAATTAAAAACTTGCATCCCATAACTATTTTTCTTTCCTCCTTATGCAGATATTAATGAGTGCCAGCAGGTACCTAAACCATGTGCCTATCAATGCCAAAATCTGGCTGGCAGCTATAAATGCCTGTGCCCACCTGGGAAGCAACTTTTAGGAGATGGGCGCTCATGTGCAGGACTGGAGAGACTCGGGTACAATTCAACCTTCGGCACCACCAGAGCCCAATTCCAGCAACCTCTCACTAATGGCCGCATTCATGGAAACAACGTTTACACTTGGCTGTCCTTCAGTCAGAATGGCAACATTATTGGTCAAAGCAGTACCGGCCGCTGTCCTCCAGGCTTTATGCGTAGACATGGGGTGTGCACGGGTAAGAAGGATTATCTATGATCATACAGGACTAGGTTTGGGAACTGTACGGAATCTTATGGCTTTGCTTCCAGGTCATTCATTGTCTCATCCATTCAACACTGTATTAAAGTCTTCCATGGTCATCTATGTACCGAGTCCTGAGCTTCCAGGTGAATACCAATACAGTGTAGTAATCAGACAACTGGATTCTGGGACACTCCCATAGTCCTTTCCCCACATTGTTACATATAGCTAGAACCTTCAGTCATGCAGAGGAAAATATAGTGACAAGCCTTGTTACTATCTTTGCTACTGACTGTAGACCCATTTCCATGGTATGCCATACTGCTATTGATAAGATGAAGCAGACATTTTTAATAACCTTAAACAAATGACAGATGTACTTCCAACTGGCAAGAGAAGCAGTAAAGAAACACACATACCTAGATTCAGAGACGCCGCCGCAACTTTAAGGCGGCGTATCGTATTTACGCTACGCCGCCTTAAGTCAGAGAGGCAAGTACTGTATTCACAAAGTACTTGCCTCCTAACTTACGGCGGCGTAGCATAAATGCGGCCGGCATAAGCGCGCCTAATTCAAATGAGGATGGGGGGCGTGTTTTATGTTAATTACTCGTGACCCGACGTGATTGACGTTTATTACGAACGGCGCATTCGCCGTCCGTATACATATCCCAGTGTGCATTGCTCTAAAGTACGCCGCAAGGACGTATTGGTTTCGACGTGAACGTAAATTACGTCCAGCCCCATTCACGGACGACTTACGCAAACAACGTAAAATTTTCAAATTTTGACGCGGGAACGACGGCCATATTTAACATTGACTAGGCCAACTAGGGGCAGCTTTATCTTTACGCGGCGTATCTCTTACGGAAACGGCGTATCTTTACTGCGACGGGCGCATGTACGTTCGTTAATCGGCGTATGTAGTCATTTACATATTCTACGCTGAACTTAACGGAAGCGCCACCTAGCGGCCAGCCTAAATATTGCACCCTAAGATACGACGGCGCATGCTGTCGTATCTTAGCTAGGTTTAGGTGTATTTCAGTTTGAGAATACACTTAAACTTAGGACGGCGCAGATTCCGAGTTAGGTCGGCGTATCTACTGATACGCCGGCCTAACTCTCTCTGAATCTAGCTAACCGTGTTCAAGTCATGGAATCCTGCTGACATTTATATGTTGAACCATAATATATACAGTATCAACAGTGTGAACTGAACCATTCAGATCAATGCACCCATTTAGACTTGTTGTTTGATGGGTGTCTGGTAGTGGTCAGGACAACCAGCAAAATATGTTTCTGAGCCCTGAAATTCTTTTTATATTTATTGCTATACTACTAGTGGAGGGAGAATCTTTAAACACATATAAAAACACAGCTATCAGAAGATAAAACGGCATGTAAAAGTTGACTTTCTGGTAGAAATGACTATATTGACACATGGACATTGATTTACGAAGGGAAAAAATGTAATATTCTCATCAGTTATCCAATCATGTGAAAGAAAAATTCCTGTTCACTTTGATTACCTATTTTCTTGTGAGTGAAGATTCTCAACTCACCTTAATATTGTGTACCTACTGAAGCCTCATACACACAACCGGTTTTCCCGTCGGGAAAAATGCCATGAGAGCTTTTGGCTGGGAAAACCTGCCATGTGTATGCTCCATCGCAGTTTTCCCGACACCAGCTCGCTTTTTTTTGCCGGGATTCCCAGCGGTTTTTAACCCGGCATTTTCCTATGGGAAACACTGCAATGGAGCATACACACTGCCGGGTTTCCTGACCAAAGCTCTCATGGCACTTTTCCTGTCGGGAAACCCGGTCATGTGTAGGGGGAAAAAGTTACCGAGCAGGTTCTCGGTTTTCCCGGTGGACTTTTTACAGCCGGGAATCCCGTACGTGTGTACGAGGCTTGACAATACTCTTTTCTTTCCCTTTGAGATTATGGAGTCATTCCTACTGAGAAGATCAGTAGTATGAGAAGATGACATAATAAACCACATTTATTTCTTAGATTCTTAGTTATTTGGTATGGCTTTGTGATTTGGTTTTGACCCATTCTTGAATTATGCTTTTGACCCATTCTTGAATTATGCTTATTTCCTCCAGACATAGACGAGTGCCAACAGCGAAACCCCTGCCAGCATGAATGTAGAAACACAGAGGGCAGCTTTCAGTGTCTTTGCCCTGCAGGCTACCGGCTGCTCCCCAACAATAGAAACTGCCAGGGTAAGGCTTATGCTGGTGATAGGTCATTGCTTTGGACTTCAGAGGAAGCAATGTGGAGGTGCTCTGCTTTTAAGGCCATCATCTGTTCCCCTATCAGGGAATAAGGTGGATAAGCTGGCCCTTTTCTGTATGCTGCAGACAACTGTGTTTACTGGATTTATCAACACCAATATGTGATTGGTCGGTTTGTACCTTAGACTCATTCTGTGATCATATAAAGTTGGTCTTGCTTCCTTACCTGAGAATGGAGGCTCTAACCTTTTGACATGTTTAGATGGCTGTAGGCAGAATCCTGGGCATGTGGCTAAAGTTGTGCTTTGGAAGCCAAGTGTCCAGTTTGACGACACATTAGATGAAGTACTCAAATTAGCAGGCACTGTACCTACCCATTAGAAGAAATAAATATTTACTAAATCTGACTTACTCACAGATATACTAAACACCATTAATAAAGTTTTATATTTATGGAAAAAAATTAATGTATTTAACTGATTTTACCTTAATATCAGTTTATGTAATCCTGTGTACAGCAGAGCTCAAACTAGGAAAAGGAAGGACAGAATTAGGGGCCAGTCAGTTTCTGTAATGATCGGGCAAGGAACATTCTAATAGGAGGAGAATGCATAGGACAGAACCTCAGTACACTGCTGTGTCTTTACTATCCAATTGGAAAAACGGGGGTGCAATCAGCGCAAAAATAAAAGACCATAAATAGTGTAAAATATTTTTATGTTAATAATAAATGTGAAAAACCATCTAGTTTAAATTTACCGGTATGTTAGCTGGACACCAAAGGACATTCACAAAATCCAAAAATAGTACAGTATAAGAGAAAACAGTGCAGCGCAAAACCAAAATTAATTAATAAGTGAAAAACAGTGAAAATCAATAAAGTCCAAAGAGATTGGAAATCCAATCAGGCACCTCCTAGGATTCTTAACCAAGTGAGATTGAACACAACAAAACTTAGAAGTGATCCCTCCACCAGTGAAAGATGGGTACTCTCACCTCAGCGATAGACCACTGTGTTACCAGATGGTCAGAAAAGCAGGTATGTTAACAAAGCAGGCCAAGGAGCAAGATGGTAATTCAATTTCTCATATGTCGGCCATACACATGGATCCGGACATGAAAAAAGAAATCACAACTCTAAGAGCTTCCGCTGGACAAGGATAATTTAAAACTGTATAAAATAACACAGGCTACTCACATTTAGCCAAAAAACATCAGGCATCGAATCACACGATCGGATTGTTAGGCTCTTCAAACGGCAGCGAGCGACAGAGTTTCAGGCTCCTATCCCCCGGACGCGTTGCGTTGTTACTTCCTCAGCGCCCCGCTGAGGAAGTTGCAACAACGCAACGCGTCCGGGGGATAGGAGCCTGAAACTCTGTCGCTCGCTGCCGTTTGAAGAGCCTAACAATCCGATCGTGTGATTCGATGCCCTGGTTATATTTCAATGCCTGATGTTTTTTTTGGCTAAATGTGAGTAGCCTGTGTTATTTTATACAGTATTAAATTATCCTTGTCCAGCGGAAGCTCTTAGATTTGTGATTTCTTTTTTCATGTCCGGATCCATGTGTATGGCTGACATATGAGAAATTGAATTACCATCTTGCTCCTTGGCCTGCTTTGTTGACATACCTGCTTTTCTGACCATCTGGTAACACAGTGGTCTATCGCTGAGGTGAGAGTACCCATCTTTCACTGGTGGAGGGATCACTTCTAAGTTTTGGTGTGTTCAATCTCACTTGGTGAAGAATCCTAGGAAGTGCCTGATTGGATTTCCAATCTCTTTGGACTTTATTGATTTTCACTGTTTTTCACTTATTAATTAATTTTGGTTTTGCGCTGCACTGTTTCTCTTATACTTTACTATCCAATGACAGGTTGGGGTGACTAGGCGGCGCTGTAGTAGAGAATAGTCAGGATACCACCTTGGTTATACTGTCTGAAAGGGTTGTTTGTATTTCTGGCCACTAACTTCTGAGATATAAACTCTTTTGCAGGTAACACAGTCAGTCCCCTTGTATGTATGTCATCTATGTTTTTAGACGTTTGCCTATAGTTGTGCTATAAAGTCTGTGATTGGATTCTATACCCTATTTATTTTTTCTACAGATATAGATGAATGCACAGAGCAGAGAATTTCCTGCGGACCCAACCAGATGTGTTTCAACACCAGAGGAGGCTTCCAGTGTCTGGACACGCCTTGTCCTGCCTCTTATATGAAGGGACCCAGCCCAGGGTAAGAATGAGCCAGGACTGCTCAGCGCATTTTCATTACAATTTCTGTAATAGCAGAATAGGACTTTTAGGAAAAGATGGTATCCAGTTTAAGGATCTGTTGAAAATAGAGGCCCTCCCCAGGGCCGTCTTTAATATTAATTGGACAATAATTAGCAGCTAGACTCATTATGAGTTTACTGCAGCAGATAAGGCAGCGATTGCGATTAGTTTTTAGAGGTTACAGCATATCATTACCAATCACTGATTAGTTGTTAGAGGTTAAAGCACATCATTTCTGCTTGCTGATTGGTTGCTAGAGGTTAAAGCACATCATTTCTGCTTGGTTTCTAAAGGTTACTGCACATTATTACTGCTCACTAATTGATGTACAGTAACCTCTAGAAACCAATTAGTGAGCGGTATTGATGTACAGTAACCTCTAGAAACCATTACCGCTCACTAATTGGTTTCTAGAGATTACTGCAAATCATTATTGCTCGCCGATTGGTTGCTAGAGGTTACTGTACATCATTACCTCTGCATCAAATTGTGGGTGTGGCCAAACTGCACGAACATTGAGGGGTAATCTATGTACAGAGTGCAGGGTTGAGGGGAGCAATACATAAAGAGTGCATAGTTGAATCTGCACTATGTACAGATTGCAGAGCTGAGGGGTGCTCTATGTACAGAGTTGCAGGGCTCAAGGGTACGCTATGTGCAGAGTTGAGGGGTCCACTACATGCAGAGCTGTGGGTGCCCCAAGTGCAGGGATTTGCCAGGTGCAGAGTGCAGGGGTGCGTAAGGTGAGGAGCACAGAGAGAGGTGCTAGGTGCAGAGTGCAAGGCTCTTCTGCCCCCCCCCCCCCCCCACGCAATTCCATTACAGAGTTCTACTCGCCCTCCAAGTACAAGGCTCTCTGCAAGAGAAATGCTGCAAGCACAGAAAAATACATGTTGATCTACCAGAACTTTAGTATTATTATTATACAGAATTTATATATTGCGCCAACAGCTTGCACAGCACAGTTACAATACAGAAGGAATCCGAGGACACTGCTCATTAGAGCCGACAATCTAAAAGTAAGCTCCTCATTTCTTGTTTAAGCCGACAAGGCCGCTATTGCTGCTTTAAAATCCCAACCAGCGTTGTTAACACCCCGGCCAGTTCTCCAGTGCTGGAATACAGAACCCCTTATTCATATATTATGGAGATAAGGAAGAGTGGGGGGTGTTCTGTTGTCCAAATCGGGAACGAGCAGCCTAGGGTGACAACGGTGAGAGTCGGTTCACACTAGGGCTACACGACTTCCAGCGCGACTTTCAGAGGCGACTCCGACACGACTTGAGCATGAACCACAGGGCGATCTGGGGCGATTTACAACACAACTTGAAGTCGTCTCCAGGACAGGAGACTTTTCAGTGGCCAATCAAACAACAATCAGCTCTGGGAGAGGGAGGGGGAGGGAGAGGTTTGCCTGAGAAATGGATGTTATCTTCCTGGAAAGCAGCTTCAGTTAAGACAGTGATCAGACTTGGATCAGACTTGGAGGCGACTTCCATTGAAATCAATGGGTACAAATCGCCTACAAGTCGGATTGAAGTAGTACAGGAACTTCTTTTGAATTTGGAGCGACTCGAGTCGTGTGTATTAACACCGCTACCATTCACTTGCATTGTTTTTCTCTACAGCGCGACTTAGGACGACTTGAGGCGACTTCAAGTCGGATCCCAAGTCGCCCCAGTGTGAACCGGCTCTGAGGGAGTGTTTATGCTGTAGGACAGTAAAAAGTGTAACTGGCGGGTTCCCAAAATGGAAAACAATGCAGCCACCATGTCTAAGGAGAAGTTTCAACAACATATTATTATTATTATTATTATTCTTATCATACTATGTTACTGAACAAGTTCAAATGTGATAAAATAGATAAAGCTCAGTACAACAGATAGTGAAATAATTAGTAACGCATTGTCATTTTGTTATAATGATTTTGCACTGATTGTCTTCTACAGGACCTGCTATCGGCGCTGTCTAACGGACTGTAGCTCTGGAGGTCCATACACCCTGCAGTACAAGCTTTTGACATTGCCATATGGGATACTACCAAATCATGATGTCATTCGTCTTAGCGCCTTCTCGGAAGGGGGACTCCTTCAAAACCAAACCAGCTTTACAGCCCTGGAGCAAGACTCAGGCAGTCCATTTGCCATCCGCGACGAAGGGGGTCACGGGCTCATCTATACATTGCGGTCACTGGACACCTCTGGAGTATACAGGATAAAAGTGCAGGCGGTGACTCATACCGAACAGCAAGGGGTGCGATACCAGAGCATCTTCATCATCTACATCTCCGTATCGCCATACCCTTACTGAGACTAAAACTCTGAGGAATGGTGGAAAGTTCTGGACTGCAACTAAAGAGCCAGCCGAACACCAGACCTCATCTTCTAGAAACATATTTTTATACTCTAAGCCAGTATCACTATTTGACATGTCCTGACTGTGGGTTGCTGGCACTGCCAGCTACTAATTTATGGGGTGCCAACCCAAGTATGATGACCAGAGAACTGTCGGCAGCAAAAGACTGTCCTCCACTGGTCAGGTCATCACAATCCTTTGGTGCTATTGCAACTTCTGTGATGGGAGCCTAATATATCTCGATGAAGAACGCAGGAATGGTAATGATATTATTTAATACCAAGGTGCTATAATGTGCGGTAGTCTTAGCCACCACTCAGCTTTTAGCCAGTTAGGAAAGTGTATGACTTCTGATTGATTGACATGGGTTACTTTGTCTCTTGTGACCAACGTGTTGCAACCCAGAACAAGCAGAAGTCAGGATACTAAAAGCAGACTGGTGAGTCTTTGTTGGGTTACTGCACTCCTAATGTGCTAGAATTAGCTGGAGGGTAGTAGTCAATAAAATGATATATCAATCAGTTTTTGGAATTAAATCTTACCTCTATAGGTGTCATGACTCCCGTCATAGGAAAATGAACCACTGATTGACAGGATGATCTGGCACTTGTAGTCCCTCCAAGAGCTAGTGTGTTATTTAATGGGTCTGTTGGGAGGTGTATACAATTCTGCTATTGTCTCAGGAAAAAGGATTTACAGCACTGCAACTGACTCAGGCTTTACACCTCCTATCAGCCCCGGGGAACTTCTCCACTGCCATCATGACCAAACCTTGGCTACTCAAGAAATCTACAACTGTTGTACCACTATATGACTGAGTTAGACACACTCCAGGCAAACAACATTAACCATTGCAGCACTACACCTTGGGACGGAAGTGGCCTGGTGTACTGTAGAACCAGCTGTTGCTGGTAACATGCTAACACAATCTACCAATATGTTCAAACTGTAGTGTATTCCTAGTCCTACCCCAAAAGGTGACCAATTTTCCCAAAGGGAGGCACTCTGCCATGTTCTTATTCTTTGCATTCCCCACTTCTCCCGGTCCCCTCTATGCATCCCCAATGTGAATTAGTATCTCCAGTTCTCCTCTTCGATGCCCACGTCTTCTCCGCTGCTCCTCCATGCTGCCCCATTCTTATCACCCATTTCCTCACCCTTACCCACCACTCCTCAGTGCTGCCCCATTCTTATCCCCCACACTGCTCCATTCTTATTCTCCATGTTGCCCCATACTTATCCCTGCACCTCCATGCTGCCACATTCCTATCCCTGCTCCACCATTCTGCCCCATTCTTATTCCTGCTCCTCCCTACTGCTTCATTCTTATCCCTTCTTCTCCATGCTGCTCCATTCTTATTCTCCATGTTGCCCCATACTTATCCCTGCTCCTCCATGCTGCCACATACTTATCCCCACTCCACCATTCTTCCCCATTCTTATTCCTACTCCTCCATGATGCCCCATTATAACCCCCTGCTCCTCCCTACTGCTTCATTCTTATCCCTTCTTCTCCATGCTGCCCCATTATTTTTCCTTGCTCCTCAACACTGTACCATTTTTATCCTCCTGCTCATCTATGCTACCCTATTTTTCCTGTTCCTATACTTGCTCGGCCATGCCTTTTGGTCCTGGTCTGATCCTAGTTAACCTGTGTGCTGTCCTTGTTTGATCCTGGCTCTTCCATGCTGCCCCTATTCTTATCCCTTGCTCCACCATACTGTGCCATTCTTATGTCTGCTCCTCCACGTGGCCCTGGTCTGATCCTGGGTTTTTCCATGCTGCCCCTTGTCTCATCCTAGCTCCTCCAGTCAGATTCTCGCTCCCCCCAAGCAGCCCTGAGCTGATCATGGCTTTCCAATGCTGTTCCAACCAAACTTTGTCTTCCTGTTGCCTCAATCTGATCCTGACTGCTTAATACTGATCCAGTCTGATCCCAACTCCTCAGTGACGCTACATTACAATACAGCAAACTTTGTGACTTTAACCCAACTGTACTTGTTTCTTGATAGAATCAGCAATTTAGCATGTAACCTTGTTCATTGCCTGGATTCGCCAATAAGGCAGCAAAAAAAGATATGGGCACAGCACCGTCACTCATTGAATCCAATCCGATTTCGCTTCACAGAGATCGGATCAGTGTGAAATGAATTCTAATTTGTTGTGCTTTCTGCACTTTGCACATTGTCCTTTCTCTTGTTAAAAATGCCAGTATAAAATAGAGTCTGTTAGGAGGAACAATATTAAGAAGTTTGTGTATTTTGCTATATACTAATTTGTGGTTAATTGAGGTTTTCATCCTATATCAGAGATTTTTTTTTTATCCTTGCATTGCTTGGCAAAATGTGTTTCAATGCAATTATCTCCCTGATCCAAAGCTCGATCCTGAAATAAAATCACAGCTCTAGTGCCCAAAGTTCAGTCAGATCTGACCAATGAGAACAGTAAGGCACAAGGAAGCAGAGCCTGCCTATGTAATAAGCAAATATGGCTGTCCTTATTGAAATAGATGAACATTATAGAGAGCATTACTAAACATGGATACGATCATTTTAATCGCTTCCATGTGAATAGCTAAAAGACAATGACCTTCCATTTATTCACTTTATGGGAAAAAACTCTATGGCCTTGTACACACGACCGGATCTGTCCGCTGGGATTTATCCGTGGATCAGTTCCAGCAGAAAAATCCGGTCGTGTGTACGGCCTAGCAGACATTTTTCGGCGGACATTTGTCCAGCCGACCGTTTTTCAAGCTGATAAAAATTTCTTCGCATGCTAAGAAATCTATCCGCTGGAAACCTGTCCGTCGGACGTGTTCGGTCGTCTGTACAGACACACCAGACACGACCGACCGCCATTCCTCGCATGCGTCGTACTGATTCGATGCATGCGTGGAAGCTTTGAACTTCCAGGGCCGCCCACGTCGCCACGTCATCATCGCGGCCACGCCCCGCGTATTGTTTACGCACGGATTTATGTCTGATGGTGTGTACAACCATCAGACAGAAATCTCCGGGCGGACATGTCCGCTGAAAACGGTCCGGCGGACCTTTTTCAGCAGATTATCCGCCCGTGTGTACGGGGCCTAATACTATTGCAGATCTGGCCTTGTGTATGGAAACCATAACAACTTCCCCCTTTTGATCTGTTATATATACCATTGATTGCAAAAAAATACCTGTTGATCCTGACAAAAATCCAGCGTGCTGTCAACTCTGTTCTCTTCGTCTTTCCTGAATTGAAATCCCAAGTAGTGTTATTAACCATGTGAACTACAGAATACATCACCCCTATGTTATAGGGAAGAAGAGAGCATAGGTGTTCGGTATTAACCCCAGCCACATGCATACGAGGCGTGTCTAAAATGTTCAGTGAATGTTATCCGAAAATAAACAAAACAGAAGATACAAAAAATTACCTTTATTGGTCTTCCAAATAAATCGCCATCCTTCACAACACGCTTTTGGGAACGTTCATAAAGCTTCTGGAAACTGTTAACACAGGACTCTCTAGGAATCGTTCGCAGAACCGCTGTCACATTCTTGGGTTGGCCCAATCCATTGATTGCCGCTTGGACTCTGGATCAAACTGAAGCACCAGGTCTCACCCCTTGTGACAATGCTTCCCAGAAAGGATCCTGGTCACACATGGTAATGAAATCTCCAGAGGTTTCATCCATTTTTCTTTCTGTTCATCTGTCAGCCTGTGCAGCACAAACCAGGAACAGCTCTTCTGTTTACCCAAATCTTCGAGGGTGTGCACAGTGTTCTTGCTAATATGCCCAATTCCTCCGCCATCATTCGTAGAGTCAGTCACTGATCTCGTGCCAGCATTTGCCGCACTTGATCATGTCTGTGGTTCTGCTTGTTGACGGCCGACACGAACGTGACTCATCCTCAATCATTTCCTTCCCGTCGCAAAAAGCCTTTGAACCAGGCCTAAACAAAGTTTCTGCTCACGGCTTCCATCCCGTATACTTGCACCAACATTTCATGCGTTTCCCCAATTTGTAGCAGAACTTGATGTTCACTCGTTGTTCCATTGCACCGTGTCCCTACCTACCTCTCACACCGACTACGTTCCACTGCCCGCAGCGGGTTTACCCTGACAGTCACGTGTACTCCACGCTAGGTGGCACTTTTAAAGAGCTGGCTCCCGCCAGCTAAAAAGGGTTAAGGCGACCACACTTGTTCTCTGTGGATACAGTACAGTGAGCGTTGTCACCATAAGACAAGAGCTGGTTATGACTTAAAACTTTGCCCAACTCTTATGTTTCTTTTATAGTGATACTTTGGGGGTTATTTACTAAAACCTGAGAGTGCAAAATCTGGTTGAACCAATTGGCTTTCAGGTTTTAGTGCCAAAGCCTTATTTAACAAGTTGAAGTTAGAGGCTGATTGGCTACCATGCACAGCTGCACCAGTCCTCAGGAAGGATGTACTGGAAATGGAGCGAGTACAAAGAAGGGCAACAAGGCTAATAAATGGTCTGGAGGATATTGGTTATAAGGAAGGGTTGTGAGCGCTGAACTTATTCTCTCTGGAGAAGAGACGCTTGAGAGGGGATATGAAATCAACTGGTGACCCCACAATAGGGATAAAACTTTTTTGCGGAAGGGAAGACACGTGACCACTCATTAAAATAAGAAGAAAAGAGGTTTAACCCTAAACTACGTAGAGGGTTCTTTACTGTAAGAGTGGCAAGGATGTGGAATTCCCTTCCACAGGCGGTGGTCTCAGTGGGGGGGCATCGATGGTTTCAAGAAACTATTAGAAAAGCACCTGAACGACCACAACATACAGGGATATACAATGTAATACTGACATATAATCACACACATAGTAGGTGAGGTTGAAAAAAGACACATGTTCATCAAGTCCAACTTATGTAATTCTGAGGGCTCCAGCTTTAGTCTCCCCCATTAAGTCACTGACCTGAATGAGCATGCATATAAGGACTTGTATAATTGTCTCAGGACAGCGACCAGGCAGCTATTATGTTTAGTAGGAGATCTCTCATGGCAGGTTGAAACAGGCAAACGAATCCTAGAACACAATGCCTTCCTAGGTTTTAATAAAAGCTGATTGTATACATTTGTAAAGCAATCTATTACTTTGTTCACAATGGTAATGGGCAATGTAAGGGCTTTCCAAGTAGTGAGGAAAGCATACCACGCTGAGCTGGGTTCTTCACTGCCATGACTTTCCAGTAAACCATCGAATGGGCTGGAGAAGGGACATGGACAAATCAAATGAGGAAGTACTACAAATACAACATAGATGAGGGAAGGCTTCACAGAACCTGGTTCTTCTTCACATGGTGCAGATGTGGGGATAAGGCTTCCGATTTTACTCCTTTTTATTATGTACTGTTGGTTTATTTATTTGTTTGGTTCAAATAAAGTATTTTATACTGTTGTTATACACAGATGTGTGTCTGCTTTTGTATGAACTGTGCTTTTCACAACATAGGCCAGCCTTTGCTCAGTTTTCCCGATGTGTGTTTTTTTTTGTGAGTTTTGTAGTTTGTAAAAACGCACTACAGTCCCTTTTAAAGTGGTCGTAAACCCCGTTACACCACTTTTACCTACAGGCAAGCCTAAATAAAGGCCTACCTGTAGGCACCGTGAATATCTTCTAAACTTGCACAGTTTAGGAGATATTCACTGGGCCAGATTCTCGTAGAATCCGCGGCGGCGTAGCGTAAGCCATTTACACTACACCGCCGCAAATTACTGGAGCAAGTGCCGTATTCTCCAAGCACTTGCTCCGTAATTTGCGGCGGCGTAGTGTAAATGGCCCGGCGTAAGGCCGCGTAATTCAAAGGGGGCGGCTTGTATTTAAATTAAGCGCGCCCCCGCGCCGATCGAACTGCGCATGCGCCGGGCAGAAAAATAGCCCAGTGCGCATGCTCCAGCTCACGATGGAAAACGTCAATGACGCCGACGTGAGGTCATTGACGTAAAGTCGTATTCGTGGATGACTTAGGAAAACGACGGAAAAAGATGACGCCGACCCGACGCCATACTTAACATGACATACGACGGACCTTCGTAAACTTACCCCTCATATAGCAGGGGCAAGTTTATGCTTACGGAAACGTCGTAAATTCACTGCGTCGACCGCGCGTACGTTCGGGAATTCGCATAAATAGCTAATTTGCATAGACGACGGGGAAAACGACGTCGGCGACACCTACCGGCGGGAAAAAAAATTGCATCTAAGATCTGACAGCGTAAGAGCCTTACGCCTGTCAGATCTAATGGATATCTATGCGTAACTGATTCTAAGAATCAGTCGCATAGATACGACAGCCCAGATTAGGACTTACGACGGCGTAAGCCCTTTGAGAATCTGGGCCACTGTATCTGCATGTGCCGATAACCGATCCACTTGTGCCATTGCTTCAGTAGCCGGGCCGTGACAGGCGGCACCCGCACGATGCACGGGAGTGACGTCATCGAGGCTCCGACCAATCACAGTGCCGCAGCCCGCGAACCCGGAAATAACTACAGGAGACATGTCGCCGGTCACGGTGGTGTGCAGTGACTGCTACAACAGCTTTGATCTAAAGCAAGTATTTCATAATGAGATAGTATGCAATGCCTTTCATTATGCTTTTGTCTTGCAGGTTTACAACTACTTTTAACATGGCTTACTATGGTACACGTTTACATCTATGCATTTTAAAGCTGGTGCTTTTTGGAATGGGTCAGGGACCCTTTCCCCCGCAGCAAATTGCGTGTAATAGACTTATATGGAGCAGCACCAAAAACGCAGTTTTGCGTTTCTGATGCATTTTTTACATGCGTTTGTGTTTTTTTATAACAAACTGTGAATAGCTGGTTGTAAATAGCTGGTTGTAAGATCACTTTTACAATGAGGCACTTTCACGTTAAAAAGCTCATGAAAACATTTTTCCATTAAAATCAATGAATGCTTGCACACTGGGGCAGTGTGCTGGCAGAGCGGTGAAAAAACGCCCCTCTCCATTGAAATGAATGGAAAGCTCTTCTAAAGCGCTCAGTGTATTTGCTGGCAGTTTAGAAGCACCTCAGTGTGAAAGGGGCCTTAAGGAGAGGGCTGGGAAGCTGGCCACCACGTCCTTAAAGCGGATCTCCACTCTAAAGTGGAGTCCCGCTGATCGGAACCCTCCCCCCCTCCGGTGTCACATTTGACACCTTTCAGGGGGGAGGGGGGTGCAGATACCTGTCTACAGACAGGTATCTGCACCCACTTCCGGCCCTACGATACGGGCAAAGGACGGGTTTTTTCCTTCCTTCCCGTCCGTCCCCCCGTTGTATGCTGGGAACACTCGGCTCCCAGCACACAGCGGGAGCCAATCGGCGGGCGCAGCGCGACTCGCGCATGCGCCGTAGGGAACCGGGCAGTGAAGCCGGAGCGCTTCACTTCCTGGTTCCCTCACCGAGGATGGAGGGGGGAGCAGCAGGGTGACGAGCGATCGGCTCGTCATCTGCTGCGATCACCGCTGGACTCCAGGACAGGTAAGTGTCCTTATATTAAAAGTCAGCAGCTGCAGTATTTGTAGCTGCTGGCTTTTAATATATTTTTCCCGTGGCACATCCGCTTTAACAACCGATGAGTCATCAGCTGTCAGCGGGGTTCAAAAACTGCCTACTGTAATTTTCTCTCCCATCAACATGGGGACAAGGTGCTTTGGTGTTGAGGGTGGGTTCCATGTTCAGGGCATGTGGCCTTGCTTGCTGCCTTCCCTGAGCTGCATGCCCGGAAAACGGTCTAGCATGTATTTTGGGGACCCCATTACATTTTTTTTTTTATTTTGCCATGGCATCTGCGGCGCTCCACCAATTTCAAAAAGTAGTTCCTGTACTACTTTTTGCGATTTCGGCCCGCGATTTACGTTGACATCTGTGCAGAAACCTGCACAGATGTCTCTAAAATCGCATCCGAAATCAGGACTGCCAGCGGGAGTGAAATCCTGTGAGTTCAGCTGAACTCGCACGGCTTCACTCCCGCAGCCCAGTGTGAACCCGGGCTAAACAAACCTTTTCCCATTCTTCCTAGTGTCGGTGATCGATCGTCTGTTTCCCTGTCATCGGGAACGACGATCAGTGACATGCCACGCCCCCACACAGAAAGAATCACTCATTAGGTCACACTTAACCCCTTCAGCGCCCCTTACAGGTTAACCCCTTCATTGCCAGTGTCATTTTTACAGTAAGCAGTGCATTTTTATAGCACTGATGGCTGTAAAAATGACAGTGGTCCCAAAATGGTGTCAAAAGTGTCCGCCATAATGTCGCAGTCACGATAAAAAAAAAAATCGCTGATCACCGCCATTACTAGTAAAAAAAAAATGTATTAATAAAAATGCCATAAAACTATCCCCTATTTTGTAGACGCTATAACTTTTGCGCAAACCAACGCAAATAAACGTTAATTGCGTTTTTTTTTTTTTTTAAATATTTAGAATACATATCGGCCTAAACTGAGGAAAAAAAATGATTTTTTTATATATTTTTGGGGGATATTTATTATAGCAAATAGTAAAAAAGATTTCAAAATTGTCGCTCTATTTTTGTTTATAGCGCAAAAAATAAAAACCGCATATGTGATCAAATACCACCAAAAGAAAGCTCTATTTGCGGGGAAAAAAAGGACACCAATTTTGTTGTTTAGGAGCCACGTCGCACGACCGCGCAATTGTCGCAAAAAGTGGCCCGGTCCTGGTCCGGGGCTAAAGTGGTTAACAACCAACTATTCACAGAGAAAAAAAATTAAAATCAACAACTGCATACAAAAATGCGGGTTAAAAAACACAAAATGCACCGGAAAAATCAACTGCAGCTGCATAGATGTGAACCTTGGGCAATACCAGATTGAACTGCTGTGAACACAATTTGATTGTGTTCAATGAAAAGACAAACTTTTGCTAGTAGGAACATATAAACAATGCACTTGACCATGTATGGGAGAAGGCCCATTTGTTTTCATACAAAAAACCCAATGTCAATTAAATAAAAAAAAGTACACGTTAAAATATTTCAGCCTTACACAAAAAAATTCTTTCACACTAGAAAAACCCATTCAAACCGAGCAAGACTTGTTAATTTATTGAATATCCCAGCAGCCCATGGGCCGTGTAATACTGTACATGAAGTATTACTAGAACACAGCAGCATGCACTTCACAGTGAAGGAAACATAAACATGAGGCAGATTACAGCACATGACTTAAAGCTAAGAAGGCAAAGTCTACGTCTCGAGGTGGGAAAGGATCAGGTCACCGATACCTGAGAGGCGGTTCTAATCTACACAGCTCTGCCCCCGCTAGCAGAGGCCATATATGTTCATCCAAGGAGGGAAAGGATCAGGGTTACTAGACCTCAGAGGCGGGCTTACTCTAAACAGCTCCGCCCCCCACTAACAGATCTCATTTCAAGATAGAAAAGGACTCCGTTCGAGAGGCGGGCCTAGTCCACACAGCTCCACCCCCTGCTAGCACAGGCCATAAATCTTTACATTGCTTCCTATAAATAAAATGCAGCTTCTTTTATATTCTTCAATTTGGAGAGCTATGCAAATGTTTTTATGACTTATTAAAGAGGGACAGTCATTTAATAATGTAACACATACTTCTGTAGTGTAGGGGTTAAATCGGGGTATTGGTGCCCACCAGATCACATGTTTCCTTTATTACGTAGGTCAGCTGTGCCCAGGCTGGGTTGAGGGATGTATTTGGGGGGAGCCTCTATTTTTAGTGTTTTGTGAGCCCCCCATTCTTGCAAGCACATTACCATAGCAACACTAGGAGGTTAGGTTAATGGAGAATTAGGTTCTGAAAAGCTCTTTTGAAGACAAAACCTCTTTGCGGCTCCCTCTTTTTCCCTGCCACTTTCTCAGACCTCTCCCACAACTGATCTCCTAGTCCAGCTATAGTAAGTTGCATACATTCCAGGAGGGTCTTTCTTAGGACAGGAAAAGGGCTTACTTTAAAGTGAACAGCCTCAAAATGCAGCCGGCTACGCAAAGACTGGTCCTCTTTAACATTCATTCTCAAGCTGTGAAGTGATCCTTCAGACACTGATGCTGGCACATGATCTCCAGCACAATAACTATCTATTCTCTGCCCTTCACCAACGGACTGAGGCGTGAGTGTTATATTAACAAGGCAATACTAAGAGTAAGACAAGCTGGCTGCAGGGCAAAGCACTTCCAAGGCCGTCATAGTGCTTCTTCTGTTGTCACAATGGTAGCTGTCTCTCTTCCTCTGACACATGGACAGCATGCCAATCATACCCTTCTACCTTCCCCTGCATTAAAGATCTGCAGAAATATCTTTACATTGGTGAATTTCAGCCTATATTGATCCACAGTTTGGTAAACCAAGACCTGGGAAGTTCTTGTCCGTAACATTAGATCCAAACAATACTAAAGATAAAACAGTGTCTGTGTGCACAGCTCATCTGAAGGTGCTTCTAGGAGTGCAGTGATCTGGCACAGCAGTCAACGCTACCACTAGGGTTCCATGTCCACGTGACCCTGCAAGACAAAGGAGGCAGACAATGAAAGGTAACAATAAGACGGATCATGTCAAGGAATTGCTTATCAGTTACAATGCTCGTTCCAGGACCCTGCATCTAATGGTGAACAGGTTTGATTTGGGTAATGCCAGCATTCAGTGCTGATTGGGTTAATCAGCTCTGGCAGATAGCCCCCCGGGCCTTGTGTTAGACACGTGCCCTAGAGGCTGACTCAGGCCTGCCAGGCCATTTTATGTGGCCCTCACACCTCTCCTGCAGCTGTGTCACCCCCCTCATCCCCACCCCATCTCAGCAGTTGGCCGCAGAGAGAACTCATCCTACGGATCTCGTGTCTCTCGCTGTCGCTGTCTCTGCCTCCCCTGGTCACAGCATTCGGCAGACTACGGCAGCCGATTCCAGCGCTCCTCTGGTCCTCCTCCAGATCTAAACTTTGTGTTCCCAAGCTATGCCCCTAGCTTCTTCCCCGAAACAGCACAAGGTAAAGAGCATGCACTGTGATGTAAGGGAGGGTGGAGGACTCTTTGACTTCTGATGGTGAGGCGCTCTTGACATCTGACGTAAGGAGGGGTTGCTTTGGACATCTGCTTATAATTATTAGTATTGTACTATTCTCATATTTCAGGTGAAAAGGAGGGTCATGCACAGCCAGTATCATCCAGTACTTACCGTAGGTTCTGTTCTGGTGTGCACCTGCCCTGCCAGCTTATTCACACTCCTGTAGCAGATGATACAAGTCTGAAGAGGATGGTCTCACACCGCCTGTATTATCCATGCAGAACCATGTTCTGTCTGAGCATTCTCCAATAAAGTTTCTTGTTGATGATGCTGGTGGTGTGGGACCCTTCTCTTCAGACTTGTATCATTTGCTACAGGAGTATGAATAAGCTCTGTGCTGGTGTTCACCTGCCCTTCACAGCTTGAGTCCTAAGATATTACTGAATCCAATAATAACTAGAAAATGCATTTCCAACTAAATTGTTGGCTTTAAGGCTTCATTTCCATGGACGTTTTTACAGCCACTTTTCTGAGCTTTTTTTGCAGCTTAAAAACGGCTCTCCATGTTAGTCTATGGCATGGGTGCTCAACCTGTGGCTCTCCAGCTGTTGCAGAACTACAATTCCCATGAGGCATTGGAAGCCGCTGACAGTTACAAGCATGACTCTCGAAGGCAGAGGCATGATGGGACTTGTAGTTCCGCAACAAGTCCCATCATGCCACAGAGCCACAGGTTGAGCACCCATGGTCTATGGCATCATGCCCACCATGACATTTTTGAGCTGTAGATGGCTGAGCTGTTTTTAAGCTGCAAAAAAAAAACAGGACTAGTGCGTTCTGAAGCTCCAGCTTTAGAGCTGTAAAAACGCCAGACGTTAAAAAACGCTCAAAAACGCTAAAAAACGCGCAAAAACGCTAAAAGCCGCTGCGTTTTTGAGCTCCAGCGCAAAAAAAAAATAGACAGGCGTTTTTAAGCTGTAAAAAGGGCTAAACAAAGTGGCTGTAAAAACGTCCATGGAAATGAAGCCTACAAGTTTGCAAAGAATAAGCCCAATAGACACTCTATGTTTAGTGACCATTTCAGGAAATGTTATCGATTTAAACAAACAGCTTTTTCACAAAAGCTGTAAAAGATATCAAACTGAAAATATATAGCCGGATAGCTGAATATTTTGTGAACATTTTAAAGTTTGTTTGGCGTTTGTAGGTGAAAGTATGAAGGAGCTGAAACTTTTGGGAGCAGAAGAAGATTTTAAGAATTTGAAGCATGCTCTCATTGACTTCAATGTTAAAAAAGTGGTAAAAAGCATAATATTTTAAAAAAGTAAAAATAGTAAAAAAAAGTTGAAGAAGTCCCATCAATAGCTGAACATTTTAAAAGTTGAATGGCTTTAATAGCTGAAAGTATGCAGAAGTTACGCAGAGCCATAAAACATACGGAATGATAAAATTTAAATTAAGAATAAAAAAAAAAACAAATAACAATACTGGGAATGCTTGGAGAGCATTCCCACCAATCAAATGCAGAGGCACATATATAATATGTTAAAGAGTAGATACATTGTTATAGTCTTACAGATACAACTGGTCCTTTGAGGGCAACCATAATACTGATGCGGACCACAATTAAATTGAGTTTGACACCCCATGGTGTAGGGGGGACTCCATACATACTTCTCTCTAGTCTAGCAATCAGTTTCCAGTGTCACTCCTCTGATTACAGCAAGCTCATTGGCCATCCAATCAGCATCATTACCTCTGTCCAATAACAAAGGTGGTGACCAAGAAACCGTAAAGCTAAACTAGAAAGTAATAGCACAGTGTCTCTGTGCAGCAGAGGTGTGTGAATTGCAAAACTAAGAGAACAAAATAAATACTCTGGTAGGTAAAAAAGAACAACCCCAATTCACCCAAAATGCAAGGATTTGCAAATCTCATAAACCCATATAAAATTCACAATTGAAAACATACATATAGGTGATAATAATTTTTTTTATTATACAACCAGGGATGGAGGTGGTTTACTAACCACCTCATTTAAAGTCCCAAATTTGAACCCCCCCCCTTTATTCCATACATATAGGTGGATTCAGAAAGACTTAGGCTGGCGTATCAGTAGATACGCCAGCCTAAGTCTGAATCTGCGCCGACGCAAATTTAAGCGTATTCTGGTAACCAGATACGCTTAAATTAGGCTAAGATACGAGCGGCATAAGTGTCTTACACCGTCGTACCTTAAAGTGTAATTTTTAGGCTGGCCGATAGGTGGCGCTTCCATTGCGATCGGCGTAGAATATGTAAATCACTAGATACGCCGATTCACGAACGTACGCCCGGCCGACGCAGTACAGATACGCTGTTTACGTAAGGCATTTTCAGGCATATAGTTATTCCATCAAATAGCTAGACTAGTAATGTTAAGTATGGCCGTCGTTCCTGCGCCGAAATTTGAAAATTTTACGCTGTTTGCGTAAGTCGTCCGTGAATAGGGCTGGACGTAATTTACGTCCACGTCAAAACCAATACGTCCGTGCGGCATACTTAGCTGCAATGCACACTGGGATATGTACACGGACGGCGCATGCGCCGTTCCTAAAAAAAAGGCCAATCACTTCAGGTCAACCCATATTAACATAAAACACGCCCCCTGAGGCCTATTTTGAATTGGGCGCGCTTACGCCTGCCGCATTTGCACTACGACGCCGTAACTTAGCAGGCAAGTACTTTGTGAATCATGTACTTGCCTTGCTAACTTACGGCGGCGTAGTGTAAACACGATACACTACGCCGCTGCAAAGTTAAGGCGGTCTTTCTGAATCCACCTATAAATGTTTAAACTGAGAAATTGTACCAGTTTAAGAAAAAAATTAAGTATTTTTTTTACTTGATGGCAGAAACACGTCTCAAAAAAGTTGGGACAGGGTCATGTTTACCACGGTGTAGCATCTCCTCTTCTTTTAACAACACTCTGTAAGTGTCTGGGAACTGAGGAGATATGTTGGAGTTTTGGGAGAGGAATTTTGTTGCATTCTTGCCTGATATAGGATTCTAACTGCTCAACAACCTGGGTCTTCTTTGTCGTATTTTTCCGCTTCAAAATGCCCCAAATATTGTCAGTTTGTAAAAGGTCTGGACTGCAGGCAGGTCAGTTGAGCACCCAGACCATTCCACTATGAAGCCATGGTGTTGTTATAGATACAGTTTGCAGTTTAGCATTGTCCTGATAAAATATGCAAGGCCTTCCCTTAAAAAGATGTTGTCTGGATGGGAGCAAATGCTGCTCTAAACTGGATAAATCTTTCAGCATTGATGGTGCCTTTTCCAGATCTGCAAACTGCCCATTCCATATGACTAATGCACCCCCATACCATCAGAGATGCAGGCTTTTGAACCGAGTGCTGATAAGCCAGAAAGTCCCTCTCTTTAGTCTGAAGAACGTGGTGCCCATGGTTGCCAAAAAGAATGTCAAATTTTGATTTGTGTGACCACAAAACAGTTTTCCACTTTGCAACAGACCATTTTAAATTAGCTTTGGCCCAAGGAAGATGGCAGTCTTTCTGGATCAAATTCAGATATGGCTTCTTTTTTGTACGATATCGCTTTACCTTCCATTTTGGGATGGCACAGCGAACTTTGCTCACAGGCGATTATTTTTGGCATTCCTGAGCCCATGCAGTAATGGCCTTTACAGAATCATGGCTGTCTTTAATGCAGTGCCGTCTGAGGGCCCGAAGATCATATTGCGTTTTGGTCTTGTCCCACCAAGATTTGTCCAGATTCTCCTAACATTTTTGATAATGATGATATATTTATATCTGTGAAAAGCTGCGTCGAAACATTATTCCGAAATTGTTCCAAAATGTTATTGATGTAAACTTGCAAAGACAGATTGGTGAACCTCTGCCCATCTTTACTTCTGAAACACTCTCATGCCCCGTACACATGAGCGGTTTTCCCGTCGGAAAAAAAAAACGGATATTTTTTCCGACGGATTTCCTCTCAAGCCTGCCAATTGACACATGGTCACACAAAAGTTCAGTAAACTTTTGACTGCCAAGAACGCGGTGACGTAAAAGACAATGATGAGCCGAGAAAATTAAGTTCTATGCTTCTGAGCATGCGTCAATTTGTTTCCGACGAGAAAAAAAAAAAAAGAGATCCTGCTCTTTTTTTTTTTCGGCAGTTTTCCTGTTGGAACAAGTCTGGTGGAGCATACACACAGTCAGGATTCCCGGCCAAAAGCTCTCATCTGACTTTTTCCGACGAGAAAACCGGTCGTATGTACGGGGCATCACTCTCTACGGTGATCTTTTTACTTGCAAATTAACCTAATTCATTCAAAAAAAGTTCTTCCAGCTCTTCCTTGTTAGTAACACTTACCGTATTTATCGGCGTATAACACGCACAGGCGTATAACACGCACCCTAACTTTAAGAGGGAAGTTTCAGGAAGAAAACTTTCCACAGCCCCCGGCGTATAACACACAGGCACAGTTTACCCTCTATTTTCAGGGTAAAAAAGTGAGTGTTATACGCCAATAAATACAGTACTTTGCCAGCTTTTTGTTGCCCTGTCCCAACTTTTTTAAGACATGTTGCTGCCATCAATTTCAAAATGACCTTATTTTTTTTCTTAAAATGGTACATTTTCTTAGTTTAAGGCCTTATATACATTGGGGCATATTCACGTACATTTGCATGGGCGCAGCGTATGTGAGATACGCTACGCTGCTGTAACTTACTTTTCAAAGCTTTGAATCCAGAAAGAATTTGCGCCGTATGTTACGGCGGCGTAGTGTATCTCTCGCGGCATAACGGCACGTAATTCAAATCGGCGAGTAGGGGGCGTGTTTCATTTAAATGAAGCGCGTCCCCGCGCCAAACGAACTGCGCATGCGCCGTCCCTACATTTCCCGCCGTGCATTGTGCTAAATGACGTCACAAGGACGTCATTAGTTTTGACGTGGACGTAAATTACGTCCAGCCCGATTCACGGACGACTTACGCAAACGAAATACAAAAATTTAAAATTCGACGCGGGAACGACGGCCATACTTAACATTGCGTAGGCCACCAAATAGCAGCTTTAACTATACGCCGAAAAAAGCCGAACGGAAACGACGTAAAAGAAGGCGACGGCCGCTCATACAGTCGTGGATCGTCGGAAATAGCTAATTTGCATACGTGACGCGGATTACGACGGGAACGCCACCCAGCAGACGCCGAAGAATTGCATCTACGATCCGAAGATGCCGTCGTATCTTGTTTTGAGGATTCAAAACAAAGATACGACGCGGGAAATCTGAAAGTACACCGGCGTATCAATAGATACGCCAGCGTACTTTCTTTGTGGATCTGCCCCATTGATGTTTTATTACCTCCCCTAGAAGCCTCCTCCTGCCAGCAGCATTTTGGACAAAAAATACACCAGATGCTTGTAAAAGTGTGTTCCCGCGTCAAGCATTTGGGCATTAATTTAATTGGCCATAATAAATAATTTTTGCTACTGAATCAAATTAACACTCAAGCACTAAACACGCTTAGAGTTGTAGGCACATTTACACGCGTTTAAGCATGTCAAGTGTTTGCCAAAACGCCACTGCTTCAGGATGCACTTATAATTAGGATTTATTTAAAACATAAAATAAGAGTCGTTACTTTGGTCATTGCTAGCCAGCCCGTGTCTCTGCTTCTATCTTCTGCTCCCCATGTAAACTGTCCAACTCTTGAGGCAGTGCGATGGTTTGTCGTATGGCTATCTCTGGGCCTCCACCATAAATCGTGTACAGGTAATTCCATGTTTCTTCCGAGATTTGGCCATAATCAGCACCTGGAAAAGGCAAGAAAGGCAGATCAGGTGAGGACTGGAGTGCATTCAATATCACTTTTGCCTTTCTTTCATTGATAGAAGGGGACCCGTCCTTAGTACTGTAGCCTGCAGCACTGGTGTATTGGGCTCATTTACCACCAGAGAAACTATCTTCACGGGTCTGGATGTTCTCTACATGTTTGCCTGAGCTTCTTTTGGAATTCCATTTCTTTTGCACCGTACAAAGAAACCAGAGACCATTCCCCATGGTGTTTAGATGAACAGGAAGTTACTATCTCTGAACCCGCATATAAACAGACAATCTGTATAAAACACATGTTTTATACACACAAAAAAAATAAAATCTTTATTCTTTTTTCCCCTCGCCCCTTTTGCTTTCACCCCCCCTTTTTTTCCCCTCCCCCCCCTTTTTCTTACCCCTTCCACCCCCCCCCTTTTCTCTCCCCTTCCACCCCCCTTTATCTCCCCCCCTTTTCGCATCCTTCCCCTCCCCTCTTCCCTCCTTTTTTCTACCTACTCATTACTTGCTTCTCGGTCCCTTTCCCTTCCCCCTTTATCTCAAATCCACTAACTTTAAGGCTACTTTCACACTGAAAGTCCTGGGCATTAGCGGGAAAGCGCTGCTAGTTTTAGCAGTGCCTTTTGGCCGCTAGCAGGGTGATTTTAACCCTTAGAGAAAGAAAACTGCCGCTCCAGACAAATGCACTTCAGCGGTGAGTATGGTTCAAAACCCGATGGGTGCAGGCAATGCACAAAGCATAAATAATAGGGAGGAGATGATGGACAGCCGCACTCCAATAAAGTGTAAAAAATGGTGCCTTTTATTCCAGTAAAACGAAAACTACAACAGCAAAAAAAAAATGCAAGCAGTGGGGTAACAGAACTGACGCGTTTCACATCGATAACCGATGCTTACTCATAGCTAATAGCATAGCAATAGCTATTTTTTACACTTTATTGGAGTGCGGCTGTCCATCATCTCCTCACTCTTATTTGTGATTTTAACCCTTGCTAGCGGCCGAAGAAAGGGTTAAAAGTGCCATTGCTTTACAGGCGCCCTGTTCATTTTAATGGGCAGGGTGTTTTGGGAATGGTGTATACAGCGCTCCCAAACTGCCCCAAAGATGCTGCTTGCAGGACTTTTTAGAACGTCATGCAAGCTCACCGCCTGGGTGTGAAAGCACTCGGGACTTCACACTGGGGAGACATGAGAGGCGCTATTTTTAGCACTGAAAAGTGACCGGTGTGAAAGGGGTTTAAGAGAGTGCTCCTAATCTCATCTTGTTACCTGTATAGAAGAGACCGGGGAGCCAGAAATCTTGCTGATTGATAGGGGATCAAATACTTATTTCACTCATTAAAATACAAATCAATAGGTAGATTCAGTATGAGTTAGGTCGGCTTATCAGTAGATAAGCCGACCTAACTCAGAATCTACGCCGACTTATGTTTAAGCGTATGCTCCAACAGAGATACGCTTAAACATATCCAAGATAAGACGTCCTATCTTAGGGTGCAATTTTTCGGATGGCTGCTAGGTGGCGCTTCCATTGCGGTCGGCGTAGAATATGTAAATTAGTTGATACGCCGATTCACGAACGTACGACCAGCCGCCGCAGTAGATTTACGCCGTTTCCGTAAGGCATTAGCAGGCCTAAAGTTATTCCATCTATTCGGTGGAATAACAATGTTAAAGTATGGCCGCCGTTTCCGCTGCGAGATTCAAATTTTTTACGTCGTTTGCGTAAGTCGTCTGCGAATCGGAATTTTCGTCGTTTACGTCCACATCGAAATCAATAGGCCCGTGCGGCGTACTTAGCCGCAATGCACACTGGGAAATGTAGTCGCCCGGTGCATGCGCAGTAAAAAAAAAAACGTCAAAAACGTGAGGTCAAGCCTCATTACCATAAAACACGCCCCCCTCCAACACATTTGAATTAGGCGCCCTTACGCCCGCCGCATTTACGCTACACCGCCCTAAGTAAGGAGGCAAGTACTTTGAGAATACAGTACTTGCCTCTCTTACTTAAGGCGGCGTAGTGTAAACACGCTAGGCTACGCTGCCTTAGATTTGCGCGCCCCTACCTGAATCTACCTACAATCCATAACTTTTTTGAATATCCATTTTTCTGGATATATTTGTTCTGTCTCTCACTGTTAAAATAAACCTACCATTAAAATGATAGACTGATCATTTCTTTGTCAGTGGGCAAACGTACAAAATCAGCAGGGGGTCAAATACTTTTTCCCCTCACTGTAGCTGTAGGCTCCCACCACGGAGAGAGCGAGAGCTCCCATTACAGGTATATTTATATACAAGTCACACAAGGGTCTATCTGACAGGTCAGGTAAGCACAAATTGCTCTCACTAGCCTGGGACACATTCAGCCAAACAACAAAACTCTGGTTCTGTGTAAAGAGCAGAATATTAGCGACAAATGAAGCTAAATGAATACCCAATGCCACTTTTACAAAGCATCCAGTGAAGCAGATAATAGGCAGCCAGGGATTTGACATCCTAGAAAATGATGTGTCAATTCCTGTCTGTGTGCTGACAGCATGGCTTCCGAATAGAACAATAAAGGCCAGTCCTGTTGCACTATGAGAGATACCGATTATATTGTGTACAAAACATATTACACATGATATAGAGGAGCAGCCACCCACTGGTCCTGATACAGGCACAGTCACCTGTAATCATTATGTGATCATTTCAGATGTAATGGTGTATAATCACACAGCTTTGAGGAATGGGATAGCCAATGTACACTCTCACCTTGCTTGGGCTGCACAAATCCTCCGCTCTTTGTCAATGCCACCTTTGTGTTGTCTATTGGACCTGGAGGGTCTAGGAGAAAAAGAAAGAATTATTGAAAATCTCATTCATGTTCTATCTGTAAAGAGGTCTTTAAACTCACAAATGAACTCACTTTAGTTCTAGGGCTAGATTCAGCAAGAATTTACGCCGGCTTATCTATTGATACACCGCGTAAATTCAAAGCTGCGCCGGCGTATCTTCTTTCTGTATTCAGAAAGCAAGATACGCCGAAATTATGCTTAGATCCAACTGGCGTAAGTCTCTTACACCGTCGTATCTTAGTTGCATATTTACGCTGGCCACTAGGTGGCGCTGCCGTCGATTTCAGCGTAGAATATGCAAATGAGCTGGATATGCGGATTCAGAAACGTACGTGCGCCTGGCGGATTTTTTTACGTTGTTTGCGTAAGGCTTTTTCTGGCGTAACGTTACTCCTGCTATATGAGGCATAGCCAATGTTAAGTATGGACATCGTTCCCGCGTTGAATTTTTTAAATATTACGTTGTTTGCGCAAGTCATTCGCGAATAGGGCTTTCCGTAAATTACGTCCACGTCAAAAGCATTGACTATTTGCGACGTGATTAGGAGCATGTGCACTGGGATACGTTCACGGAAACGTCATTTGCGTGGGGTCATGTTTTATTTATATAAAACACGCCCACCTCTTCAGAATTTGAATTTGGCACGCTTACGCCGGCAGATGTACGCTACGCCACCGTAACTTAGGGCGCAGGTTCTTTGTGAATCTAGCCCCAGCCTCACTAAGTTACGGCGGCGTAGCGTATCTCCGATACGCTACGCCCGCACAAACTTACGGCGGGCTTTATAAATCTAGCCCCTAGACTTGTTATGGCTGGGATAAAAGAGATTGGGCAACCTTACCATCATTGTCTTTGCCTTTGACAAAGGCTTCCCACTCCCGGAACCACTGCATGCTGATACAGTAGATGACACTGGGGGACTCCTCTGCCTGGAATGCTTTATTTAGCTATAAGACAGAGGAAACACATTATGGTAGCATTAGTGGTGTACTCTGCACCACCCTCCCTTAGGATTGGGTCAAGTAAGGCCACACTGACTAATCTACAGTTATACATTGCTGACACTGCAATGTTCACATTCATCCTGATGTACTAAATAAGGACCTTCCTGATACTCATAGCCACCAAAGTGGATTCAGAACTTTGAATATTGCTCAAAATATTTTACCACACTTGACAACTAAACCCAAATGTTCCCTTAATATTCAAATATCAGGTCTAGGCTTGCTAAAGAGCTACAAATCACATGCCGCACATGTTTAAAACTGCCAGCTATGTTAATTCCAGGTACTTTCCAAGGCTAATGCTGGCCATACACTGTCTAAATGACCGAATTTCTGCCGATTTTTCGTATAGTTTGTTCGTTTTTCGAACATTTAATGGGCACAAAATCCATAATCGTTGGGACATTTTCGAGCCGAAAAAACGAAGGACAAGTTTGGAAATTTTCTGCCGAACGAACGATAAATTGAAAGGTTAATGCATTTCCCGTCCGAACTGTCTGCACTAGGTCTATGTAAAACAAAAAAACGTTTTTTTTTATTTATGTCCACTGAACGATATATCGGTCATTACATGATGACACCATCGTTTGCGCTGGGTTTTCGGCCAAACCCATTTTCGAAAAATGAACGTTTGCCCGATTTTTTTGTATAGTGTATGGCCAGCATTAGTGTAGTGCAACAGTGTTATTATCAGAAAAAGTCTCAACCTTTCCTAATGGCCAGAGTAGATACACAAGTGGGGTATGCCTGTACCTCTACATCCTGTACAGGCAATATAAGAAAGAAGGTAATCACTTTCTCTCTCACTGTCTTGTATGCTTCCTGTGTTAGACTGACAGCACAGTGCAATGTAGAAGAGTCCCACCAGCTCCTGGTACTTCATTTAGCCTGAGTCCTGCTGTGCAGGGGATTTTATTACAATGATATAAGGACACATCTTGGTACCATGCACTGGTTTTAATAAAATAAAAAAAAATAAGCTAAGTGAGTACCAACACACTGATATGCCATCAGCTCTGCTCTCTCCTCCTGGCAGCACATGTACATTCAGATGAGCCTGACTGGATCTAATATATGGGAAATACATGTACCTCCTTGGGTATAATGCAGACAAAGACAAAGTTAAATTACCTTGGATGTTTTTTTTTTTTTTTCCTGGCTTTAGGATCCGTTTAGAGCGCCAGTGCTTTTCACAGGCAATCCCGCTTCATCAGGGGCCCTGGATCTTATAGAGTACTGTAAATGTGTACATAAATTGTTTGGTGGTGAAAAAGCCTGCCAGTCCCCTGGGGAAACCAACCAAGAACCCCTTGAGGGATACTCCACATGCAAAAATAGGTAATGATATGTTTTTCCAAACCTCCTGGATGGGGAATTCATCTTAGGTCCACAAAGAGGACTATGGATCAGAAGGAAGGTAATATAGTTCGCCATGTCAGACCCTTTGTAAGATGCCAGATGTAACATATATAGCACTTTAGATTCTAGTTTGGGCATCAATACCAACCTTCCTTTTGATCCATGGTCCTCTTTATATCATTCCCCATTTTGAATGTGGAGTATCCATCAAGGGGTTTTTGGTTGGTTTCCCCATGGGCCTGCCAGACTTTTTCACCTCCAAACAATTTGTTTTTACATAGTTGGTGAGGTTGAAAAAAATAGGATTTTTGTACTCACCATAAAATCCTTTTTTTTCGAGTTCATGGACAGACACAGCCTTAATCTTGACAAAGTGGGTATTAGCCTTCATTTAGGAGTGACTAGGCAGAAACTTGTAGAAAGTGTTAGCCTTCATTTAGGAGTGACTAGGCAGAAACTTGTAGAAAGTGTTAAACACATCACACCTGATACAGTACCGCCCAGGGGGCGGCCCCTCTGGGTATAACCCCTCTCTCTGCTTCTCGCAGATCAGTTTGTCAAAAAAACAGTACAAACCTAAAAGGAGGGGTGGGTGCTGTGTCCGTCCATGAACTCAGATAAAAGGATTTTACGGTGAGTACAAAAATTCTATTTTCTCTTTCGTTCATGGACGGATACAGCCTCAATCTTGACAGTCCCAAAGCAGTGTCAAAAACGAGGGGTGGGAACAGCAAAGAAAGAAACTTCACACAAAAACAAAACAGAGCTCTTCAACTGAGGAGTTGCAACTTAAACAGCCGCCTGCAAAACCTTGTGGCCCAAAGAAGCATCCGAAGATGCACTCATATCAACCTTGTAGAATTTAGTGAAAGTGTGAACGGACGACCAAGTCGCCGCCCTACACACCTGGGAAACAGACGCTTGATGTCGGAAAGCCCAAGAGGAACCTATTGCCCTGGTCGAGTGCGCCGTGACAGGACAGGGGGGCCCCCGACCTTTTATGTTGTAAGCCTGATCACGATCTGTCGGATCCACCTCGAGATGGTGGCCGACAAGACCGCCAGGCCCTTCTTGGGACCAGCCACCGAAACAAACAGTGAGCCTGACCCCCAGTACGGAGCGGTAGAAGCCAAGTATACTCTCAAAGCTCGGAAACGTGCAAGGAATGCAACGCTGCCTCCTTAGAAAGCGACGGACGAGGACACAAGGATGGAAGTACAATGTCCTCATTGAGATGGAAGGCTGAAACGACCTTAGGAAGAAAGGAAGGCTGCAGATGCAGCATCACCTTATCCTTGTGGAGGATCAGATAAGGAGCCTTGCATGACAAGGCTGCCAGCTCAGAAACCCATATAACTGACGCAACAGCCACCAAAAAGACCACTTTCTGAGAAAGTGAGAACATTAGGGAAGTTCCCTTGTTGACAAACGGTGGCTTCTGAAGCAACGAGAGTACCAGAATCAGGTTCCCCGGAGGTAGTGGAGGGCGGACCGGAGGGGCCACATACCGAACCCCCTGTACAAACATACTCACTAGAGAGTGAGCCGCCCAGGGGTCGTTGGAAAAAAAACAGTCAGGGCAGAAATCTGCCCCTTAATCGTGCTTGAGGTAAGCTTTGGCTTCCAGAGTCCTGCTGTTTTTTACAGCAGGGGGTGGACCACAATTAGTACGCGGATTCCACCTCATCTCCTCACAAATGGATATGTAGGCCTTCCAAGTGTGATGGTAAATCTTCCTAGAGGATAGTTTCCGAGCCCTCCTCATGGTAGAAATCACTGAATCCGACAGGCCCTGGTCTCTTAGCACCTGGCTTTCAATAGCCATGCCGTTAAAGCCAGTGACTGTAAAGCAGGATGAAGTATGGGACCTTGCAACAGCAGGTTCTCTCTCAGCGGTAGACACCAAGGGACGTCTGCTACTAGATGCACTAGGTCAGCATACCAAGGCCAGTCCAGAGCAATTAGGATCCCCTCTGCCTCCACTCTGTGAAGCAGATGAGGAAGGAGCCTCAGAGGAGGGAAGGCATAGATTAGTCGGTACCGACTCCACGGTGCCACCAACGCATCTGTTGCGTCTGCCCATGGGTCTCTTGACCTGGCCACGAACCTTAATACCTTCCGATTGAGTCGAGACACCAGGAGATCGATGTCTGGCATGCCCCATCTTTGGCAAAGGAGCTGAAACACATCGGGGTGCAGAGACCATTCTCCTTGGTCCAGCATCTGGCGACTCAGGTAGTCCGCCTGACAGTTTTCCATGCCTGGAATGTATACGGCCGACATGCTCCTTTCTGTCCACCCTAGGATGTGAGTGACCTCCGATGCTGCAGCCAAGCTTCTTGTTTCTCCTTGATGGTTGACATACGCCACCGCCGTGGCATTGTCCGACTGGATCCTGACTGGACGCCCCCTGTAGCCTCTGAGACCATGTGGAGAGGTACAGCCTGATTGCCCGGAGTTCCAGGACATTGATCGGCAAGTGGGATTCCTCCGGAGTCCAGTGACCCTCAGTCGACTGAACCCCCCAACCAGTAAGGCTGGCATCCGTCGTGACTACCATCCAGTGAAAAGTAAGGAACGACTTCCCGGACAGAAGTGCCGGTGATGTCAGCCACCAAACTAGGGAGGTCCTGACAAGGTGGCTCACCCGGATTTGACAATCCAGGGATGATGGGCTCTTGTCCCATCTGGACAGAATTTCCTTCTGCAACACTCGCGTGTAAAATTGAGCGTACGGTACCGCCTCAAAGGAGGCTACCATGAGGCCCAGGACTCGCATGCAAAAGTGGAGTGACGACCATCTTTGGGATGTCAATTTCTCTAATTCTGAGCTTGAAGTGGCCCTCAGAAGAAGATCGTCCAAGTAGCCCACGATAGCGATGCCACGCTGTCTTAGTAGGGCCAGAATCGGGGCGAGCACCTTGGTGAACACCTTTGGTGCCGATGCCAGGCCAAAGGGGAGAGCCACAAATGGCGCTTTGCGGTCGGGGGAAGACCACTATCAGACACCTCTGATGCCTAGTGCATATGGGGACATGCAAGTATGCGTCCCTGATGTCCAAGGACGCCAGAAAATCCCCCTGATGGAGGGCCACGACAACAGAGCGAACCGATTCCATCCAGAATCCTTGTACCTTCACAAAGCAATTGAGGGCCCTGAGATCCAGGATTGGACGAATCCCTTCCTTCTTTGGTACTACGAACAGATTTGAGTAAAACCCTTGAAATTGTTCCTGTACTGGTACAGGACTGATTACCCTGTGTATCAGCAGGTCTTGAACCGCCCCATAAAGGGCTTCCAGACGAGTCGGCTGAAGCTGGAGGTTGGAGGGAAAAAATCTGTTTGGTGGGCAAGAGAGAAACTATCTTGTACCCTGAGGAAACTACTTTGCAAACCCACCAGTCGGGGATCTGAGATGCCCACCGGGTCGCGAAGACGTCCCCCCAACTCGAGAGATAGGTGGGGACAGACCTTCATGCGGACGCGTAGATTTGTTTGCTTTCGCAAGCCCAACAAGCCTGCAGAGACGCTTCTGTCCCTCAGCAGGCGCTTTATCGGCCTAGGGTCTTTTACCTGCCGCACTGGGTGGACGAAAAAAACGCTTGTGCGCGGTGAAGGAGGGCCCTTGCCTACGGCGTGGCTCCTTACCGTTTATGGATTGTGGGAGCAGCGTACTCTTACCTCCTGTGGCATCTTTAATAATGTCATCCAGGGATGCTCCGAAAAGTCTGTCGCCCTTAAAGGGCAAATCCATCAGGGCCTTCTTGGAAGATTGGTCTACCGACCAACACTTTAGCCAAAGTAGATGGCGTAACACCACCACGTAGCTTGAGGCTCAAATTTGTCCTACTCCTTGTATAAAAGTTTGTCTAGATAAGACACACAAGGAAACACCTTAGCCGCATCCTCAGATACATCAGACGAGACGTGCAAAAACACGGTGAACAACAACAAAAAAAATAAGAGGTTTAGTGCACGATTATGGATAAACCATAATCCACCATAAAGTCCAAAACTGAAGAAAATTGTTCTCAATCAATATTCTCCCAGGTGTGAATGATCCCCAAAACGTCCCAAGAAAGGGTGATGATAGAAGCACCTCCACCACAATCACGCACTGTCTCTTACTGGAACTATATGATCTCTTAATTACAGGAGATCATATACAGCGTATAATGATGTTAATCCTTAAGACGTATCTCCAGCCCGGGACAATCACAGTGATGGATGGTCTCAAACAATATGCCGATAAGGAATATATAGGAAGGAAGAGGGAACTCACATAGCATAAAATCCTCGAGTTTTAACGTTACGAAACGTTGGGAGGCGATGTTCTGACGTCGCCGTGTCAAGTGATCAGACCCGGAAGATACGGGCTGCATGTTCAGGGAGCTGGCCGGCTTATTTTTATTAGATGCTCCATGTTTACAGTATTGATGTAAGTGTACATCTTTTTATTATTCATTAAAACTCAAGGATTTTATGCTATGCGAGTTCCCTCTTCCTTCCTATATATTCTTTATGGGCATATTGTTTGAGGCCATCCATCACTGTGATTGTCCCGGGCTGGAGATACGTCTTAGGCCTTGTACACACGGTCGAACATGTCCGCTGAAACTGGTACACATGGTCGAACATGTCCGCTGAAACTGGTCCGCGGACCAGTTTCCGCGGACATGTCCGACCGTGTGTACGGCCTAGCGGACAGGTTTCCCGGCCTAGCGGACAGGTTTCCAGCGGACAAAAGTTTCTTAGCAAGCCAAGAAACTTGTCCGCTGGAAACATGTACACCTAATCGGACATGTCCGCTGCTTATGACGTGTAACCAGCGTCCCGAAATCCCGTGCATGCGTCAAATTGATTCAACGCATGCGTGGAAGCATTGCACTTCTGTGTTTGAGAACGTCGGTGTCTTCTACGTCACCGCGTTCTCTGTCCGCAGGGATTTTGGTCTGATGGTGTGTACACACATCAGACCAATGGACAATTCAGCCTTGTCCGCTGGAAACGGTCCCTCGGACATGTTTCATCGGACATGTTCGGTTGTGTGTACAAGGCCTAAAGGATTAACATCATTATATGCTGTATATGATCTCCTGTAATTAAGAGTTAATATAGTTCCGGTAAGAGACTGTGTGATCGTGGTGGAGGTGCTTCTATCATCACTTTTTCTCGGGACGTTTTGGGGATCATTCACACCTGGAAGAATATTGATTGAGAAGAAATTTTCTTCAGTTTTGGACTTTATGGTGGATTATGGTTTATCCATAATCGTGCACTAAACCTCTTATTTTTTCTGTTGTTCACAGTGTTTTTCATTATTTGTCACTTAAATTTTTGCACGCCTCGGCGCAGGTTTCAGTGCATTATACTAAAAGACACATTTAGCGTGACTTTTTTTTCCCTTTTTCCCTTTATAGTCTGTTTGATGTTGTAAAACATTTTTTAGTCACGGCTTTTCACAATATTAATTCAGAACAAGCGCAGTATTTTTTTCTATTTCAGATACATCAGAGCCAGGGTCATGAGCCGGAGCCGAAGCTGGACCCGGCTCTGCATCAGAGTTGTCCCCAGAGGATGGCGGGGGGAGGGGGTGTTTTTACCCCCTGTATTCCCACGTGCCGCTTCCACCTTGGCAACAAAAGCATCTAGGATTGCCAACATAGCGTCTGATACATCGGGTGCAGGGACATCAATTGCTAACTTAGGTGTTTCAGGGGAAAAAGCGTCTGCTTCTGACCCACGCGCCTGACACCCACAGGCATTCCAAGGCAAGGTACAACAACCCACCCTCCTAGTTGCGACAGACAAGGGGTTCCCCCCCAGAGGACTCACCACCCTGCAACAGTATCGTACGGCTGCCTTCCGCTTCCTACTTGAGCTGCTTCTCCTTGTCAGCTGTCTGTGTCAGTCTGACCACTCCGCAGTACGTGTCTGCAAGCTTGCGCTGTTTAAATGCTGTGATACGGCATGGACCACGAGAAAATGGCCGCAGATAGAGGTCAAAAAACGCTGCAAGAAAATGGCAGCTGAGCGGCATATAGAGGCAAACACAGTGTGGACCACAAGAAAATGGCCGCCAAGCAGTAGATAGAGGGCAAACAGGCGCTGGGCACCGCCAAAATGGATGCCGACAGCATGGAGGGAGAACAGACAGGTAAGCAAAACTTTTCATGGCAGCTCACTAGCATTGTAAGTGGACGTACAGTGCAGTTCCCTGACAGGTGGAGCCCCCCCCAGGTGAACCCCCGGCCCCAGCAGCCAGCCTAGCTCAGAGAGCCCAGGGAGGAGCGGAGGGAAGGAGGAAAGGAGGAATGGAACCCCCTACTCGACCTCCCCGGGAATGTCCAGCTAGGTTCTCTTGCCGAAGCAGGGTATTACTACTTACCCTTCCTGTGTGGATTATGCTGGAAGCATCCCAGACAGACCATCTTCCGCATGGTTACGGAGGTGACTGTTGGCCCGGCCGCTGCGACTCGGCCCTATAGACCGGTCATATGCGTGCCCTGGAGTGTGTAGCTCACCAGCCACCCATAGAGTGACGGGCATGTCGTGGACGACTCATCGCGTAGCTACAGTCGGCACACGCACTATGGCCGAAACTGGGGGGACTACAAGGATCTGGGATCCAGCCTGTCACCCAGTCGGCAGTTCATCGTAAATCACAGGAATAAAAAAATAAAATTCAATTTGGAATAAATCTCCAGGCCTATGGGCCCGGAGGGAGCCATGTCTTCTCCTTTGCTAGGCAGAAAAAAAACTGATCTGCGAGATGCAGAAAGAGGGGTTATACCCAGAGTCACCGCCCCCCAGGCGGTACTGTATTAGGTGTGATGTGTTTAACACTTTCTACAAGTTTTTGCCTAGTCACTCCTGAATGAACGCTAATACCCACTTTGTCAAGATTAGGGCTGTGTCCGTCCATGAACGAAAGAGAAAATACACCAGTTCATCTAGTTCAACCTGTGGTGTGTGTGTGCACTTGTGTTTATGTTAATAGTACATTGTATATCCCTGTATGTTGTGATCGTTAAGGTGCCCACCTAATAGTTTTTTTAAACTTTTCATGTACACGTTTACAGTACTCTATAATAAGATCCGAGGCCCTGATGAAGCGGGGTTGCCCGCGAAACGCGTTGACTCTATAAACGGATCCTAATGACAGAAAACAAATTACCTTGGATGGCTAATCTATGGATATGTTTTTAACTTATTTTAATATTCGTGATATTTTTATATATAAACAGTCCTTTCTTGTCTGTATTATACCCAAGGAGGCAGTGGCGGCTGTTTCATATGCGCCTAATCCATGCAACCCATCCCCTGATCCCCATGCAGGGCACCGGACGCATGGATTTAAATGTTTGTTTGTTTTTTTTTAAGCACATGAGCCCACCAACTTGTGTGACATTAGCGAATACATATTCGCTAATGTTTTCCTGCTTCTCCTCCTGGCCAATCAGGAAGCGGGCTGGAAGGAGACGCAATGCCTGTTGGAGTGGGTCCTTCCAGTCATAAGCCTGGCAGGAGCCTGTATTGGCTGCAGCGGTATCTAGCGCGACTGCCTTGGATCCAACCCGGGTCAGTCTCCACCTCGCCACATAGCACCAAAGCAGCCACACTGCTAGAGAGCCTGGTGGACATCTCCCAAGGTAAGGATGCTACCCTCCTGTCCTTCCCTGGGCAGGGTGGAGGCTGTGCTAATGAGGAGGGGGCTCTGGCGGCAGCGGGAAGCGAAAGCAGGTTTTTTGCTGCCCCCCCCCCCCAAAAAAAATATTGAGCACCAGCCACCACTGTAATGAGGTACATGTAAAGTCCCACATATTTCCTGTACTTTTGTATGTCCTCCATAGATACAGTGCAGGGAGTGAGCGTTGTCACTCTAGGAAAGGAAGTATGTTACTAGGAGGATCACCAGGAAAAAATATGGAAAGAGAAGTCTATATATGGAAAGAAAATGCAATAACCACAGCTAAGGAGTGGTAGGCTACAATATATTACAATTTTGTATTTGAGTTTAGATACACTTTTACCACTTCTAAAGCAATGCACAACTCATTTAATTTTGTTTTTATATCTACTTGGAATTTAGCTTTGACGACCTCTGGAGTTTACACTGGGACAGAGGATACAGGATTCCGCCCTGTACATGTGAAAACGGTGTACTAAGAAAATGTTAGTATACAATGACAGCACTGGGGATTTTAGCAGCTCTGCAAACAGCGAAAAGAAATGTTCACACAGGGGGGACGTCACATTTCGCAGCCAACTATTACCTTAATAAAGGTGTCAATCTCGGTTTTCCGGCGCTTTGCTAAAGCTTCGATTTCCACCTGACATATTGAGCAAACATAGAGATGGTTCACAGCTGGGCCGCCTCCAAATCTGCAAGGAAATCAGCAGATGGTGTCACAGAGCTGCCAAAGACAGATCTCATCCAATCAGAAGCAGCCAAGGCACAGGCTTGATCATTTATCTCTGAATAGTATAACCTCTCTATACACGATCAGCCATAACACTAGAAACACCGACAGGTAAACTGAATACCATAGATTATCTCTATTAGGCAGCAAGTGAACATGTTGTCCCTAAAGTCCCATGTAATCCAATCCAATAGATGAGCTACTGTAGTTTAAATTATTGGAATCAGCATGAACTTTTTCAGCAGAGAGGTGCCAGAACACACAGTGCATTGCATTTTGTTGCATTAAGGCCTTCATCAGGGTGCCCATGCTGACCCGTGTCTACAGCAAAAGTGCCTACAAAATGGGATTGTAAGCATCAGAACTGGACAAAAGAGCAATGGACGAAAAGGTGGCCTGGTCTGATCAATTCAAGATCAACTGTGGGTATGAGATTGTGTATATAGGATTGTAAAAAAAAGTGTTGACTGTGGGATGTGCTAGAAAAATAAGTCTAATCCATGGAGGCTCCACCTCACAATTTACAGGACCCCAATTGTCGGGACCCCAATTGCCGGGAGGACGTCAATAGACGTCCTCCCCTTTGCACGCCCCCGAGACTCGGGTGATCACGGCCCCTTACCTTGTGATCAGCTGTCAGCCAATGATAGCTGATCACGTGATCTAAACAAAGCTCGGTAATCAGTACCACCTATCAATGCCCACCAGTGGTGCCAGACAGTGCCTCATCAGTGCCACCTAGCAGTGCTGCCTATAAATGTCACCTACCAGTGCTGATCAGTGCCCATCACTGCCACCCATCAGTGCCAATCACTGCCACCAATCAGTGCCACCTATCAATGCCCTTCAGTGCCACCTCTGTGCCCACTAATGCCACCTCTCAGTGCCCACCAGTGCCGCCTATCAGTGCTCATCAGTGCAGCCTCATCAGCGTACATCAATGAAGGAGAAAAATTACCCGTTTGCAAAGTTGTACAACAAAATAATGCCCTCTTTGCATTTTGTATTTTTTTTAAATCTGTTTTGTATTTTTTTTAAATAAAAACCGCAGAGGTGATCAAATACCACCAAAAGAAAGCTCTATTTGTGGGGAAAAACATGATACAAATTTCATTTGGGTACAGTGTAGCATGACCGCGCAATTATCATTCAAGCTGAAAATTGGTCTGGGCAGGAGGGGGGTTTAAGTGCCCAGTAAGCATGTGGTCAAAGGACAAAAGAACATCAACCAATTTCTAACTGGTCTGGCATTTAGGTGAGGCGCCGCACTCCAAACATCAAACTATAAGAGAAATAATGGTGATAATCATGGTTAACATATATACTGTATATATTGTAAAGGAAAAAAAAATCTGACTATATAGGCCAAACACAGTCTATAAACCATGCATAAAATCACGAAATATTATTGTACAACATATTTAAAAAGATAGAGCATGTATATGTATTTATATGGTTAAAAAACAGTTATGTGGTTGTGCTTATAGGTAGAGTCAACCGTATATATTCATACAACAGTAAATGTTAACATGCTTTGCAAATCAACGCTGGTTAGAAGTCTTCATACATTTTGCCCCTACCTTGCTCCGTAGTTAAAAGATGTTCTATGTAGTTAGTCCCACCCTTCTTCTTTCTTCAGCCTCCATTCACCACATGTACTGTATTCTGCTGCAGTTAGACACACTATGCTTTTTTGACCTGACATTCATCTCCTATGATCTGCACAAGTTTCTGGATTAAAAATCCTTTTAAGATCTGCAGGATTTCATTTGGATTGAGTAACTGTCTGCTAATTCTATGCAGACCGTAAGCTACAGCTATCTTGTCACAACTGGATCAGATACAGTACAGACCAAAAGTTTGGACACACCTTTTGGACACACCTTCTCATTCAAAGAGTTTTCTTTATTTTCATGACTATGAAAATTGTAGATTCACATTGAAGGCATCAAAACTATAAATTAACACATGTGGAATTATACATAACAAAAAAGTGTGAAACAACTGAAAATATATTTCATATTCTAGGTTCTTCAAAGTAGCCAACGTTTGCTTTGATTACTGCTTGGCACACTCTTGGCATTCTCTTGATGAGCTTCAAGAGGTAGTCACCTGGCGCAGCACCCCATCACTCTCCTTGGTCAAATAGCCCTTACACAGCCTGGAGGTGTGTTTGGGGTGATGGCCCAACTAAACGCAAACCGGATGGAATAGCATGCCGCTGCAAGATGCTGTGGTAGCCATGCTGGTTCAGTATGCCTTCAATTTTGAATAAATCCCCAACAGTGTCACCAGCAAAGCACCCCCACACCTCCTTCTCCATGCTTCACGGTGGGAACCAGGCATGTAGAGTCCATCCGTTCACCTTTTCTGTATCGCACAAAGACACAGGGGTTGGAACCAAAGATCTCAAGTTTGGACTCATCAGACCAAAGCACAATTTCCACTGGTCTAATGTCCATTCCTTGTGTTCTTTAGCCCAAACAAGTCTCTTCTGCTTGTTGCCTTTCTTTAGCAGTGGTTTCCTAGCAGATATTCTACCATGAAGGCCTGATTCACACAGTCTCCTCTTACCAGTTCTAGAGATGTGTCTGCTGCAAAAGGTGGCTACTTTGAAGAACCTAGAATATGACATTTTTTGTTATGTATAATTGCACATGTGTTAATTCATAGTTTTGATGCCTTCAGTGTGAATCTACAATTTTCATAGTCATGAAAATAAAGAAAACTCTTTGAATGAGAAGGTGTGTCCAAACTTGTGGTCTGTACTGTATAAAGATCACAATTACAGTGCTTAGTTTGGAGAGGCAGAACAGTGCCCATTATAGCACTGGAATATACCTACCCCTAATGGAAGCACCCAGGCACTTACCACTGCTGGAATGCAGGAACCACTCCACTACATACAGTTAGGTCCATATATACCTCGAAGTATGACCTCCATTTAGTAGTGAGGTCATCTTCTTCAGGCAGTAATGAGAGCCAAAAAGGGTTCAAACGACATGCTCTCGTGGGCTTGTCTATTGGCACCAGATTTCCGTAAATAGCCGAGCTGCGAGTCGGCCCTATACGGCGCCTGCGCAGTCAGCTCTACACGGCAGGCGCCGTATAGCGCCGACTCGCAGCTCGGCTATTTACGGAAATCTGGTGACGCGCCTTGTGCGACATGGGAACTGTTTCACCAGACGTCAATCATCTAACCCAGGGATAGGAACGCCCAGTCCCGCAGGAATCAGAACCCGTAAGCCGGGGAGAAAATCACAATACAGTATAACGGTATGTACGGCGATAAAAAAAAAAAGACCTGCATACTGTAAATGTTGTTAGTATCCTGGATGTAATGTTAGAAAATTGTTTTTAGGGTGAACCCCCGCTTTAAGTTGCAGGGAAGTCGGATCGGAAGTCACGCAACTTTCATGACACAGCAGTGTGAACCTGGGCTAATACTACAATAAAGTAATTATTCTACATCTCAGGCAGACATCAAACAGCGTTTACCAACTGAAATTATGTATAACTCACTCTAAATACTGTTGTTCACAGTCTAACATCAAAACATCAAGTCAGAATACTTATAATAGTAACAGTATTGCATGGCACACAGAATAAATAAAGTGGCATAATTACCTATTGTACAAATATTCCCAAACATTCGGAGGCAGGATTACCACCAGGTCATCAATATAATGATACTTGTTAGGAGGAATTCCTACAAAAAAATAATATATAGAAAGTCTGAAACTGGGTTAGAGGATTCAACTGCGTAACAAGATGCATGAATAATTATTGATTAACCACTTTCTGCCCGTGCTATAGCCAAATGACGGCTACAGGGTGGGCTTCCAGTGGCCGAGAGGGCGTCAATAGATGTCCTCCTGTGTTCGCACGGGGGTGATGATCACATAACAGGGTAAAGGGCCAATGACAGACCCTTTACTTCCTGATTAGCTGTCATTGGCTGACAGCTGATCATGTGGTAAACAGAAGCTGGATATCTGCTTTTTTTCTCATCATGATCAGCGTGAGGATAAAAGAATAAAGCCGGTAACCAGCTTCTGTTACAGGGACATCGGTCCCCATCTGTGCCACCTATCAGTGCCCACAAGTGTCATCTATCAGTTCCCACCAGTGTCACCTTTTAGTGGAATTCAGTGCCACTTATCAGTGCCTCCTCATCAGTGTCCACCAGTGCCACCTCATCAGTGTAGCCTTATCAGCGCACATCAGTGAAAGAGAAAAATTACCAGTTTGCAAACTTTTATAACAAACTATGAAAGAAATGTATTCCATTTTTTAAAAATTTTTGGTCTTTTTTTGTTTCTTTAGTAAAAAAGAAGAAAAACAGTGGCGATTAACCACTTCCATACAGGGCATTTTCACCCCCTTCCTGCCCAGACCAATTTTTAGTTTTCAGCGCTGTCACACTTTGGAAACGGCGTCGCACGACCGCCCAATTGTCATTCAAACAAAATTGACGCCCTTTTTTCCCCACAAATAGAGCTTTCTTTTGGTGGTATTTGATCACCTCTGCGGTTTTTATTTTTTGCGCTATAAACAAAAGAAGAGCGACAATTTTGAAAAAACACAATATTTTTTACTTTTTGATTTAATAAATATCATAATTTTTTTTTCCTCAGTTTAGACCGATAAGTATTCTACATATTTTTGGTAAAAAAAAAATAGCAATAAGCGTATTTGATCGGTTTGCGCAAAAGTTATAGCGTCTACAAAATAGGGAATAGAATTATGGCATTTTTATTTTTTTACTAGTAATGGAGGCGATCTGCGATTTTTATTGTGACCATGACATTGCGGCGGACATATCGGACACTTTTGACACATTTTTGGGACCATTCACAACGATTAGTGCTATAAAACTGCACTGATTACTGTGTAAATGTGACTGGCAGGGAAGGGGTTAACACTAGGGGACGCTGAAGGGGTTAAATATGTTCCCTAAAGTGTGTTTTAACTGTTAGGGGGAGGGGGACTGACTGGGGGAGGAGATCGATGTGTGTTCCTCTGTACTGGAAACACACATCAGTCTCCTCACCGCTGACAGGACATGGATCTGTGTGTTTACACACACAGATCCATGGTCCTGCCGTGATTGCGGGCAATCGCGGGTGCCCGGCGGACATCGTGGCTGTGGGGCACGCGCACCGGGTCCCGAGTAATGCGGCGGGGGCGCGCGCCCCCTAGCGACCGACAATGCAAGGACGTCATGAATAGTTTTTGCGCTATAAACAAAATGAGAAAAATTTATATTTTTTACTTTTTGCTATAATAAATATCCCCCAAAAATATATAAAAAAACATTTTTTTTCCTCAGTTTAGGCCGATGCGTAGTCTTCTACCTATTTTTCGTAAAAAAAAAAAAAACGCAATAAACGTTTATTGATTGGTTTGCGCAAAAGTTATAGCGTTTACAAAATAGGGGGTATTTTTATGACATTTTTATTATTATTTTTTACTAGTAATGGCGGCGATCAACGTTTTTTTTCGGTACTGCGACATTATGGCAGACACTGCTGACACATTTTTGGGACCATTGGCATTTTTATAGCGATCAATGCTATAAAAATGCATTGGATTACTATAAAAATGCCACTGGCAGTGAAGGGGTTAACACTAGGGGGCGGGGAAGGGGTTAAGTATGTCCCTGGGTGTGTTCTAACTGTAGGGGGGGTGGCCTCACTAGGGGAAATGACTGATCTTCTGTTCATACATTGTATGAACAGAAGATCAGCATTTCTCTCCATGACAGGACCGGGAGCTGTGTGTTTACACACACAGCTCCCGGTCCCCGCTCTGTAATGAGCGATCGCGTGTGCCCGGTGGCGATCGCGCCCGCCGGGCACGGGAGTCGGGGGACTAGTGGCCTGCGAGAGAGCCGACGTAGGGCTACGGGCTCTCGCACAGTGGAGCCGATCTGCCACCGTAAAACGACGGCGGCTTGTCGGCAAGTAGTTAAATAAGACCACCAAAAGAAAGCTCTATTTGTGTGTGGAAAAAAAAAATTTTAAAAATTTTGATTGAGTATAGTTTTGCATGACCACACAATTGTCATTCAAAGTGCGACAGCGCTGAAAGCTGAAAATTGGCCTGGGCAGGAAGGGGGTGTATGTGCCCAGTAGGCAAGTGGTTAATGTGCTTTTTATTATACAGAAAATGCAACAGTGTATGGATGTGTCAATCATAATGCTCAATGCCCCAAATGAACAGCCCAAGCTATAAATCTGATGCAAATGATATTACCAATGCATTCAATACTGATGGGCATACCTCCATGTGAGCATAGAAAGCTCTGGTTGCTGATTGGTCCAGGCTCTGCGAACGTGTTGAATTTATTGAGCCACTCGCGGGAGATGTAGAACTGCAGCAGACCCGATTCCTTCATCTCTGCTAAAGATATAACTTTCTGCCGTTCCCGCTCTGCCTCCTCGCTGCTCTTCCTGAGGGTAGAACAGATGTCAAGTGTGAGAGAAGGTTTACAGGTATGTACAGCTCAATGGGCACCACGGCTATACCGCCGGCAAAGCGCCTCTGCAGATGCACTTTCAGGTGGTTTTAACTAGAGTTGTCCCCATACTTTTTTTCAAGTACTCGCTGATACCGAATACCGATACTTTTTTTTAAATGTCATGTGACAAATATAATTTGTTATTTAATCCAGAAGAAGATGGCACCGGACGGGAGTCCTAATGGCTTCCTGCTCTAGCTAAAGCTAAAAGATGTTGAGTATAGATACACTTTAAAACCAAACTTCACCTATTCAACACCCCAATATTGGGGAAAATGAGCATGATATACATTTCCCATAAAATGAGTCCAGGCACAGATCACATCGTATCTTGTCATATGGATGTGTAGCCCACCTTTTCATAATGAATAATACATTATATATCACACAATGCAATATTTTTAATAATGGGCATGACAGGGGGCACTGATGGATGGGGGGCACTGACTGGAGGGCACTGACTGATGGAGGGCACTAACAGGGGGGCACTGACTGATGGAGGGCACTGACAGTCTCACCTGCAGCTTATGGAGGTGAGGAGACGGTGTCCGGAGGAGAGAGGGAGCCTGGAGGAGGGGGAAGATAGAATATCGGTCTGAGGCTAGAAGGAGGCGGGACCAGCCCTTGCCGTGATCGTGGATTGGCTAGCCTTGCCCCGCGGTGATCACGGATAGGCCATCACCGTCTTACTAGCCAATAGCCCCGCAGCCGTACACGACCATTCACAGGAACACAGGAACATTAGGGGGACGGATCCGGCAGTGACACACACTGCATGGCGTTCCCCTAAATTTATGCATCCGATGCCACGGCTCCGTCCACGCTACCCCACTGGCTCCGCCCCCTCTCTGTCCGCCTACTTCCGGGTATCGGATCAGTACTCGCACAAATGCTCGGTATCGATCCCGATACTAGTATCGGTATCAGGACAACCATAGTTTTAACCCTTTCTCAGGCCGCTAGCGCGGGGGGGTAAAAGCGTCCAGCTAGTGGCCAAATAGAGCCGAAAAATTAACGATAAAGCGTTGCTAAAAATAGCCGCCGACGCAGCCCCACCCCAGTGTAAGAGGGGCCTAACAGAGGGTGCTTACTTTCCTGCATACAGTGGGATCATGGAGAATTAATGCAGCCACAATCTAAAGGGAAATCAAAATCACAGGGTGAGAGCTAGAGAAGGTACTTTTTTGAGTTAAAGCGGTGGTTCCCCCTAAAACACATTTCTAACAATAGATTCGTAAGACCCGTTACACTGCGGGTAGGCTGGCTTTTTTTTTTTTTTTTCGTACATACCGAGATCTCGGCGTCTCGTCCCTTGGCGGTGGGCGTTCCTATTTGATTGACGTTCCTCGGACGGGCGCATACGTGACGTCACGACTTTCCGACAGAAGCCGAACGTCATTGCGCAGGCGCCGTATAGAGTCGGCTCTATAGGGCGCATGCGCAGCGACGTTCGGCTTCTTTCGGAAAGTCGTGACGTCACGTACGCGCCCGTCCGAGGAACGTCAATCAACTAGGAACGCCCACCGACAAGGGACGAGACTGGGAGATCTCGGTATGTACTTAAAAAAAAAAAAAAAAAAAATGCCAGCCTACCCGCAGTGTAACGGGTCTTACGAATCTATTGTTAGCAATGTGTTTTAGGGGGAACCACCCCTTTAAGAATACATACTTAAAGCGGGGGTTCACCTGAAAAACAAATGTTTAACATCAGATTGAGGCTAATTACAGGAAGCACAAATCGGGTGTTTTTTTTTAAATCAATGCAGTACTTACCGTTTTAGAGATAGATGTTCTCCGCCGCTTCCGGGTATGGGCTGCGGGACTGGGCGTTCCTATTTGATTGACAGCCTTCCGACCGCCGCATACAGCGCGTCACGAGTTGCCGAAAGTAGCCGAACGTCGGTGCGCAGACCATACCGTATAGAGCCGCACCGACGTTCGGCTTCTTTCGGCAACTAGTGACGCGCTGTATGCGACGGTCGGAAGGCTGTCAATCAAATAGGAACGCCCAGTCCCGCAGCCCATACCCGGAAGCGGCGGAGAACATCTATCTCTAAAACGGTAAGTACTGCATTGATTTAAAAAAAAAAACACCCGCTTGTGCTTCCCGTAATTAGCCTCAATCTAATGTTAAAAAATTTTTTTCGGGTGAACCCCCGCTTTAAACAGAATTTTTTTTTATGTGTTTAAATTGTTTTTATTCTTTTCTCATAGGAAAAATCTTTACAAACTTTTTTTAAAAGAAATCAACATCTCATATATAATTCATAGATTCTTCATACATAAAAACATATACTTTAACATATACATACAACATAATACATACATAAAATATTTGCGTGGGTACACAGTTAGATCCATCTTTATAGTCCTAGATTTTATTTATTTTTTATGGGGCCTAGGGGGTGAGGAAGGGATTAAATGTGTATCCTGGGTGTGTTCTAACTGTGTGGGGGGAGGGGACTGACTGGGGGAGCTGACCGATGCTGTGTCCCTATGTACAAGGGACACAGATTGGTCTCCTCTCTCCCTGACAAGACGTGGCGCTCTGTGTTTACACACAGAGCTCCACATCCCTGCTGTCACCGCCGATCGCGGGTACCTGGCGGACATCGCGGCCTTCAGACACACGCATCGGCTTTCCAGCAATGCGCTGGGCACGTTGTTTCCCCGCGCGCGGGGAATGTCAACAACAGGACATCCAGGGATGTCCGCTCGGCACTTGAGAGCCGCGCTGTGGACTTCTTTCGTCTATAGCGCAGATCTCAAGCGGTTAAACAAACGTCTTTTATGTTGTCATGGTGTTTTGTTTGTAGAATTTTGAGGAAAATATTGAATTTAATCCATTTTGGAATAAGGTTGTAACATAACAAAATGTGGAAAAAGTGAAGCGCTGTGAATACTTTCTGGATGCACTGTATATATGTTGGAGTCTATGTTCCCAGATCGGTACAAAAGCTGTAGCTTATTGAACAGGTTTTTTAAATGCCCAGCAGGGCGAGGAGATATCTTTGCAGGAGTACCCAAGTGAATGCTACCCAGGCGGGATCAACAAGCTCATCTGGGAAATAACCATAGGTGTAGATTCACAAAGGGCGTCCTAACTTTGCGGCGGCGTAACGTATCGTGTTTACACTACGCCGCCGTAAGTTAGCGAGGCAAGTACATGATTCACAGAGTACTTGCCTGCTAAGTTATGGCGGCGTAGCGTAAATCGGGCGGGCGTAAGGGTGGCTAATTCAAATTCGGCTGAGGGGGCGTGTTTTTCGTTAATGGGGCTTGACCGGACGTGATTGACGTATTTTACGAACGGCGCATGCACCGTCCGCCTACATATCCCAGTGTGCATTGCGGCCAAGTACGCCACACGGTCCTATTGATTTCGACGTGGACGTAAATGACGTAAAGCCCTATTCACGGACGAATTACGCAAACTACGTAAAATTTTCAAATTTCGACACGGGAACGGCGGCCATACTTAACATTACTATTCCAGCTATTTGATGGAATAACTTTAGGCCTGCTAATGCATTACGTAAACGGCGTATCTGTACTGCGTCGGCCGGGCGTACGTTCGTGAATAGGCGTATCTAGTGATTTACATATTCTACGCCGACCGCAATGGAAGCGCCACCTAGCGGCCAGCCTAAATATTGCACCCTAAGATAGGACGGCGCAAGCCGTCGTATCTTAGCTAGGTTTAAGTGTATCTCAGTTTGAGAATACACTTAAACTTAGGTTGGCGCAGATTCCGAGTTAGGTCGGCGTATCTACTGGTACGCCGGCCTAACTATGTGAATCTAGCCCTCAGTGTCTTCTTTCATGCAACAGCTAAAACACTGCAGGATCCCTCTTGTTCCATAAGGATAAATCGTTTTGTATAAGCTGTCACAAAAAGGCATGATACTTTGAGAGCTGCTGGTAAATAACCAGGTAGAGGAAGCAACATGGCAGTTGTTTGTTCTATCAGCTAGATGCACTTACACTGATCAGCCATAACATTATGACCACTAGAATTATTATGGAGTAGGTCCCCCTTTTGCTGCCAAAACAGCCCTGACCTGTTGGGGCATGGATTTCACTAGACATCTGAATGTATGCTATGCTATCTGGCACCAAGCCGTCAGTCGCATCACACTGCCTGCCTGTTTTCCTGGTGCCATCTCTTCCCCAGGAAACAACTCACACGCACCCAGCCATCCACATAATGTAAAAGAAAATGTAATTCATCAGACCAGGTCACCACCTTCCATTGCTCACGTGCCTATTATAGTGTATTGGTTGTATATATGGATCAACATGGTCACCCTGACCGATCTGCAGCTATATAGCCCCATACACAACAAACTGTGATGCACTGTGTGTTCTGAGAACTTTCTATCAGAACCAGCATTAGCATTAATGTTTTCAGCAATTTTCGACTCTTCTATAGGATCGGAAATGCATTAATGAGCCTTGGCTGCCCATGACCCTGTCACTGGTTTACTGGTTTTCTTTCCTTGGACCACTTTTAGTCGGTCCTGACCCCTGCAGACCGGGGGCAAGAGCTGTAGTTTTGGAGTCGCTCTGACCCAGTTGTCTAGCCATTACAATTTGGCCCTTGTCAAAGTTGCTCAAATCCTTTACGCTTGCCCATTTTTTTTTTTGCTTTCAACATATCAACTTCAGGGACAACATTTTAACTTGCTGCCCAATATATCCTACCCATTTTCAGATGCAATTATAACGAGATAATCAATATTATTCATTTTACCTGTCAGTGGTCATAATGTTATGGCTGATCTGTGTGTAATACATGACGGCTATCATACATGAGCTGAAAAGTGCCCATAAAAGAGCAGACCTTTCACTGAGACTAATGCCCCGTACACACGACCGGTTTTCCCGTCGGAAAAACTCTGATCAGAGCTTTTGGCCGGGAATCCCGACCTTGTGTATGCTCCATCTGACTTTTTCCTACAGGAAAACTGGCAAAAAAAAAAAGAGAGCAGGATCTCTTTTTTTCCGTTAGGAAAAAATCCTAGCGGGAAAACCGTTCGTCTGTATGGAATTCCGACGGGGGGGGGGGGGGGGGAACACGCATGCTCGGAAACCATTTTGATGCATGCTCAGAAGCATTGAATTCTTTTTCCACCTCGACCTAGTGTTGTACGTCACCGCGTTCTTAACGCTCGAAAGACCGTGTGTATGCAAGGTAAGCTTGAGAGAACTTCCGCTTGTGTGTACGGGGCATAACAGGGAATGAGCAATGAGCCTCTGCTTGACTTGGAGGCAGCCAGGCAACTAGGATTTCTAGGTCAGGACGTGTCGGGCTACATTTTCTTCTCAGTGGAGGTTTCCTATAACACAAACTCAGCACAATTTAAATAAGCTGTGCAGCAGATTCTAGCATAATTGAACAATGTATTGCAAAATAACTTTAGTCTCCTTCTCACCTGTAAAACAAGACATAGGCCTCTGCATTCTGAACCACCGTCTCATGTACTTCTGTGACATACTGGTCATCAAATTCATACCACTGACCATTAATCACATTCTGACAGTATGATATATAGTGACCACCTGAAACATAACATAATGCAACAGAGAGATTAGTATGTGTTTTTTTAATTAACAATCATGCTAGGATTTTTTTCCCCCTAGGAGCACAGCAAACACATACTGTGTGAGTAAATAGTCTGTTCAATGTACTTGTAATTGTTCATACATTTTAAGATCAGGGTCCTTAAACTTTTTAATTCAATTCACTCTCCCTCAGAGTGGGGGGGGGGGGGCAGGACTATAGTTTGAAAAGAATATGAACAAATTCTAATGCACACTGCACATATCTTATTATGCAGAACGCAGGGTTCAGTAGTGTGTTGTTCTCAGATCGCAGGGTTCAGGAGTGTGTTGGGGTCAGAACGCAGGGTTCAGGAGTGCGTTGGGCTCAGAACGCAGGGTTCAGGAGTGCGTTGGGCTCAGAACGCAGGGTTCAAGAGTGCGTTGGGCTCAGAACGCAGGGTTCAGGAAAGCGCTGGGCTCAGAACGCAGGGTTCAGTAGTGTGTTGTGCTCAGATCGCAGGGTTCAGGAGTGCGTTGGGCTCAGAACGCAGGGTTCAGGAGTGCGTTGGGCTCAGAACGCAGGGTTCAGGAGTGCGTTGGGCTCAGAACGCAGGGTTCAGGAGTGCGTTGGGCTCAGAACGCAGGGTTCAGGAGTGCGTTGGGCTCAGAACGCAGGGTTCAGGAGTGCGTTGGGCTCAGAACGCAGGGTTCAGGAGTGCGTTGGGCTCAGAACGCAGGGTTCAGGAGTGAGTTGGGCTCAAACCGCAGGGATCAGGAGTGAGTTAGACTCAAAACGCAGGGATCAGGAGTGAGTTAGGCTCAAAATGCAGGGATCAAGGGGGAAGGGCAGGGGTTTTATGTGACTTTCCATATTAGCAAGCTGGTGATTGGTTGCCTAGGACCGCCCTGTGTCCTAGCAACCAATCACCTGTGTTTTAACTTCAAAAGTTAATTTGGCCAACTCCTCCTTCTGCCCTTGAGGCTTGCGGGATTGGGACCCATGCTAGGGTCGGATAAGTTATTTTGGTGGGTCGTATCCGGTACTGCAGGCCATAGTGTGAGGACCCCTGATTTAGATTATGAGAACTTTATGCATACATGTAAAAAATGTGATATAGAAGGAGCTCTTCAGCTGTAACAGAGTGGATCTGTTGCATCAAATGTGGTCCAACTGAAATTAATACTTAGCACTGCATGCCAATTCTTTCAGAAATTGTGCTTAAATGAATTATCACATGCAATACAAATGATATAAATAGATACTTACACGGTGTCCAAGTATACCATTTATTTATTTTAAAGCCAAACCACAATAGGTGATTTTGATTTTGCATAGAGTGGAGAAGGGATAGAACCTCTATTAGGCTTTTATTGCTGTCTGTTATTTCACCTCACATCCTGTTCCAGTGACACCCCTGTTATAATTTGACACATTGAGAGTCACTGGGACAGGAAGTGAAGGAAAATATCCACAGTCCACTTTTTTTTTTTTTTTTAAATCACTGTTAGTATCTGTAATATTAGACAGAAAGTAAGCAAACATTTCTTGAAAAAAGACACAGACAGTAATACAAACCCCACTCATCTACATCCCAATAAAAATATTTTTCCTAGAGCTGTTCCTTAAAGCGAACATGGGCCCACACATTGTGCAAGCTAAAGCCTTTTCATTTTATGAATAAAGCCCTTCAATGTAGAACTAGACTTCATCTGAGCACCAGAAACCAAAAATGCCATTTGATTATTTTTAAATATTCGAAGCAACTCCCCCATCCATCCAGGTCTCCATGCTTTATTTTGCTGAGAAATCACTTAGAAAAAGATCCCCCCTAGTATTTTTGGACGTTGCCACCTTGAGTAAGGGTAGATGATTTATGTATTTACTTCCTGGAATCCCCCTGCCCTTAGCGCAGGCATGCAAGCAGGAGAGGGCGGGCTTAGATAAGCCCCTACTGAAGACTCCTGGGATATATGACATCATTTGCCTAGGCATAGAAACCAGGAAGTAGCTAAAGAAAAAAAAAGAAGCTTAAACACAAGTAAATATGATATAATTTCCTATCTATTTACTAATACTAGCACTATAAGCAATAAAAATAGTCAATGTTGATTGAGAGAGTAAAGTTCCACTTTAAAACAAGCCACAATTCTCATCTAAGGGCCCTTTCACACATGCGGACAGTATGTCCATATTTCATCCATCCGTTTTTTGATGAAATACAGACATACATGTATCCCTATGGGATAGCGGGTGTCAGCGGATGAACCCGATCTCATCTGTCCCCGCTATGATCCAATTTTGCAGACGGAGGAAAATCCTATTTTTCCATCCCTCTGCGGATCGGATCGGGTGAATACGGACAGACGGTCCATGTTCATCCGATCCCCCCCATAGGGGAGAGCGGCAGGGGTCAGGTCCTGGGGAAAAAAGTGTGGGAACTCCCACCCAAGATCCACTCCCCCACCAAAAAATAAATAAAAAATGATACGCTCATATGCATAATTACTAAACTGCATGTTTTATTTTTTTCGATCCACTGAACCTTAGTAATCCTTTATCTTACTGGCCGCTTCCTGTATATGGATTCATCGGGTAGTGTGCGGGTATTCGCAAGTTACCCGCGAGTTCTTTCTAAATCCCACGATAACTCGCGGCAGACCTCCGCAATGTCTCCTGGGAACAATGACAAAAGCTCCCAGGAGACATTGCGGCATCGAGGAAGTGACGGAATACCCGCACACTACCCAATGAATCCATATACAGGAAGCGGCCAGTAACAAAGGATTACTAAGGTTCGTCTGCCCCTGACAGTGACTCGAGCTGGGCATCGCCGCTTAGTGAAGGATTGGCTCGGGCGGCTCGGCTGCTCTAGTCCTGCAAAAGGGAACGGAGTTCCTGCTGTGAAAAAAGTGCAGGAACTCCGTTCCCACAGGACTTAAGCCCTGGAGAGCGGTGTGTAGGGACTGCCCTGTCATCTTCTGGCTCAGCGGAGCGATCCCCACTGAGCAAGCGGATGAGACATGTACGGATCCTCACGGGAACCGTATGTGTGAAAGGGGCCTAAAGGTATAGGGCATTATGGAGAAATTCATCTGTAAAATTTGACTGCACACACAGCACGTGTTTCTTAGCTGTTGGAAACCTAAACCTGAATTCTGAGTCTTTATTGTGATTTTTGAGGAGATTTGAGAATGAATTCATTCACATTACAAACAGCTAGAGAGGGCAAGGATGGCTTGATTTAAAGATTTTTTTTTACTCTAAAAACATTAATGTCTATATTATGCTGAACCTTTAAAGTGGTTGTAAACTCCCATCTCTGACTTGTACCTATTGGTAAGCCTATAATAAGGCTTACCTATAGGCACTGTAAATAGCTCCTAAACTTGTACCGTTAAGTAGATATTTGTGTGTATGTGAAGGAGAAGCCGATTTTTCATTAATTCAATATCTCTCTCATCTTCTTCCTTTTCTTTTATGGGCAGTAACACAGATGTATGTATGCGCAATTGCAATGGTTCTAACTTTGTATACGGATACCCTGTTAATCATAACATGTCTTAATGACTTTTACTTTTATTATATTCATCGTGAGGTCTTGCATTATATTACTTTTATCTATATGCATATTTGTATGTTTTACTGGAATTTGACATGTACTTTTCTGCATTGTTTCAATACTGAATATAAGACAGATTCAACATTAAAAAATGCACCCCCTGTTCCATCCACCAGTCCTATGAGCCAACATGCTCCAGTGAGCAGATACTGCTACTGCCCATCTGTTCTGGGCCAGAATTTCAACAGAAAGAACCCAACAAAACCATCCTGGTGCTCAGGGGAACAGTGTTCTTTACTAAGAGGTCTGAGTATCAAGAGGGTGTAGGTGCAACACAGCTGCTTCTGTTGTTGGCCTTCTGTCCTGGTTAGATTAGGATCCCTTACCAGTTCCCAAAATGTCAACAACAGATATATATAAAAAAAGACCCCAGAAGTGTTTTACCATGATCCTTTGGGTGTTCTTTTTTTCTCACTGGCTCATCAGGTTGTTCCAAGAGATTTACTGTAAAGTATAAATTGTAAGTGATTCCCATGCCGATTGGCCAACTGAAGCATTGATTTATTTATAGGAAACACTGTAACAAGTACTCTCCTATTAAAAAAGGAGATTATTGTTTTTATGCAGCTATTTTTATAACTCAGTGAAAAAGGCCAACTCTGCCTTTTGCAAACAAATTAAAACAAAACAAAAATAATAAATGCAACCATATTTGTAACAAGCTAATATTTTTTGCAAAGCCTTGCAATCGGTGGATTGTGGGTGCAATGCTGGACTCCTACAGACTCTTCCTACAGCTCAAGATCTACCAAGGTATAAATCTTTCAGTTACTTAACTGAAGGAACTGTCGATGGTACTGAAAGGGCTGTAATCATCGCAATTGAGAACTACTAGTCCGTCTGCGGCGGTGGAAGTCTGGACTTGTAGTTCATTCATTCGCAGATCTCTGCTTGCAACCATGTTATATGCTTATGCTACACCCTAAATATGGCCAAAAAATATATTAAGTTTTTTAACTTGGCTGATGTTCTTTTAGGACCTCTTTTTAAGGTCTTATTATCAGCACTGTTGTAGGCAGTGTGGTCATGGAGAAAAGACCCTGGGATGAGCAAGTGCTACCATGTTAACATTAGCAGTCATTAATCACTTCCCATCCGGCCAATAGCAAAATGACGACCGGGCGGTGGTTCCGTGATCCTGCCTGGACGTCATATGACATCCTTCAGGATAACAGCCAGCGCGGCGATTGGTGGTGCGCCGTGTCAGTCTGACACACCGCAACACTGATCTTGGTAAAGAGTCTGACAGGGACTCTATACCACATGATCAGCTGTGTCCAATCAAGGCTGATCACTGTGTAAACAGGAAGAGCTATGTATCGGCTTTTCCTCACTCGCGTCTGACAGACGCGCGTAGAGGAGAGCCGATCGGCTCTCCTGACAGGGGGGGGGGGGGGGGTCTGCGCTGATTATCAGCGCAGGCCCCCCCCCCCCCCCGAAGATGTCCGCCAAGGACCATTAGGAATGCCCACCACTGGTGACCACCGGGTAAGCCACCCATGACCACCAGGGATGCCAATTAGCGCCCATATGATGACAATCAGTGCCACCTATCATTGTCCATCCTTGCCACCTATAAGTACCCATCAGTGATGCCTTTTAGTGCCCAGTGTCGCCTATGAGTGCCCATCAGTGCTGCATATTAGTGCCACCTCATCAGTGCCCATTAGTGCCGCCTTATCAGTGCCTATCCGTGAAGGAGAAAACTTACTTTTTCACCAAATTTTATAACAGAAACAAAGAAAAACTTTTTTGGGTCTTGTATTTGTTTAGCAAAAAATACCACCAAAAGAAAACTCTATTTGTGGGAACAAAATTATAAAAATGTGGTTTGGGCAGGAAGGGGAGGAAGTGCCTGGTATTGAAGTGGTTAAGGAACATCCACATCTAACTGTGCAATAGTACTATCGCAGTACTAACACAACTCTGAAGCTCATGGAGCTCTGAGTTTATCAAATGCCTTCCTCTGACTCCCACATAGGTGAGCAAATAATATATACAGTAGGCAGCTGAAGATATCGGCAATTGTTTTGAGGCCAAGTTTGATTTTTACATTGGTTTAGACTTGCATACAATTTCAGCTGCCTACATCTCTGGATTTTCTGCTCATCTTGAGGTTTAGTGTTATTGCTGAAGGTTACCTCTGCCTATATATTTTTTAATCATAAGACATGTTTGGATTGCTACACTTTGAGACGGGATCACTTCAATGTGTTTCTGTAAGTGTCTTGTTCACCAGTAGAGCTTCATATACTTACTTCCTGCTGTGCCATGATGACAGATAACAGCCAATAGGTCATATGTAGTGACATGGGACACGCATTCCTTAGCCAGGAACGGGCGCAGGTTTAGCCCCTCTAAGGGGAAGGAGACATGGCTGCTGATTTTCAAAGAATACATTACTTCATGGCGAAAGCGCTTCAAGTGTATACAGAGAATCTGAGGGAAGAACATCATAAGATACTGTGAATGAGCATACAAAATACATAAATATACAGTGCATCCGAAAAGTATTCACAGCGCTTCACTTTTTACACGTTATTCCAAAATGGATTAAATTCTTTATTCATTAAATTCACATGAAGTTTAATGGCATCCCAGTCTTAGCCCGTAGGGTTCAATATTGAGTTGGCCCACCCTTTGCAGCTATAACAGCTTCAACTCTTCTGGGAAGGCCGTCCACAAGGTTTAGGAGTATGTCTATGGGGATGTTTGGCCATTCTTCCAGAAGCGCATTTGTGAGGTCAGGCACTGGTGTTGGACAAGAAGGTCTGGCTCAAAGTCTCCTCTCTAATTCATCCCAAAGGTGTTCTATCAGGTTGACGTCAGGACTCTGCAGACCATTCAAGTTCCTCCACCCCAAACTCGCTCATTCATGTCTTTATGGACCTTGCTTTGTACACTGGTCCAAAACATTTGGTGAAGGGGAAATAATGGCGAGGGGTTGTTTTTCAGGGGTTGGCCCCTTAGTTCCAGTGACGAGAACTCTTAAGGTGTTAGCATTTCAAGACATTTTGGACAATTTCATGCTCCTAACTTTGTCGGACCACTTTGGGGATGGTCCCTTCCTGTTCCAACATGACTGCGCACCAGTGTACAAAGCAAGGTCCATAAAGACATGGATGAGTGAGTTTTGGGTGGAGGAACTTAACTGACCTGCACAAAGTCCTGAACTCAACTTGACAGAACACCTTTTGATAAATTAGAGCGAAGACTGCAAGCCAGGCCTTCTCTTCCACATCAGTGCCTGACCTGACAAATGGTTTTCTGGAAGAATGGTCAAACATTCCCATAGACACACTCCTAAACCTTGTGGACAGCCTTCACAGAAGAGTTGAAGCTTTTATAGCTGCAAAGGGTGGGCCAACTCAATATTGAACCCTACAGACTAATACTGGGATACCATTAACGTTTATGTGCATGTACAGGCAGGTGTCCCAATACTTTTGACAATATAGTGCGTGTATGTATATATATATATATATATATATATATATATATATATACACACACACATTATATATATATATATATATATATATATATATATATATATATATATATATATATATATATATATATATTAGGGCTGTGCAAATTAACTTTTAATTAATCGATTAATCTTTAATTTTTTTGATCGATCAAAATCTTTTTGATCGATTCAAATTATTTTTATTGGTACTCACCTCTCCGCCGGCTTCTGGGCCTTCAGGGAGTTCCGTCGGAGATCCGGTGACGTCACGGACACCGGCGGGGCTTGCCGTGTCCACCTGAAGGGCTCCTTTGCTGTGCCTTCATATCTGCATGCCGGCGGGACCTTACTATCTGCCACACGCAAGGGCTGTTACACTTCCCTCTATCACTTCCCTCTATCAACCTGGGATTCTACAGCCATCCACTGGGAGTTGTGATAGTTCCCTTCATGGGACATCTACATGCAGACGGACTGATGTTAACCTCTCCTCATCTGGATTCAGCAGTGGTATATTTGTACACATTTTTATACCAGTATCATACTTAGCTACATGTTTTTATGATGGCTTTTGCTACCGTTTGGTATTACTCGCACCATTTTTACAGTTTATGTAGCTACATCGATTTTATCTCCAGTGCAATATTTATTTTGTTACCTACTTGAAGACTATACAAGTTTTAATGCTATTCCCATCGAGCGCTGCCTTTGTGTTTTTTTTTGTATCCTGCTATCCATTTTTCCAGTGGTTGGTAGCTGCACTGGGAATCAGCCTGCAAGGAGATCAGCTAAAAGTAGTTGGATCTGTATGTGCGTTATAATTAATCGAAATTAGTCGATTAATCGATTTAAAAAAAAAAAACGATTAATCGAACAGAAAATTTTTGATCAGTAACAGCCCTAATATATATATATAATATATATATATAATTATAGTGCCTTGAAAAAATATTTATCCCCCCTTCGAAATTCTCCACAATTTGGGTTATGTTACAACCGAAAACGTAAATGTATAGGATTTTATGTGATAGGCAAAGTCGCACATAATTGTGAAGTGCAAGGAAAATGATAAATGGTTTCCCATTTTTTTTTTACAAATATGTGAAAAGTGTGGTGTACATTTGTATTCAGCCCCCCCTCTGAGTCAGTACTTTGTAGAACCTTCTTTCACTACAATTACAGCTACAAGTCTTTTTGAGGATGTCTCTACCAGCTTTGCACATCTAGAGAGGGACATTTTTGCCCATTCTTCTTTGCAAAATAGCTTAGTTCTGTCCGATTTGATGGAGAGTATTAGCTAGATTCATTAAGAGTTAGGTCGGCGTATCAGTAGATACGCCGACCTAACTCAGAATCTGCGCCGACCTATGTTTAAGTGTATTCTCAAACAGAGATACGCTTAATCACATCTAAGATACGACGGCTTGCGCCGTCCTATCTTAGGTTGTAATATTTCTGCTGGCCGCTAGGTGGCGCTTCCATTGCGGTCGGCGTAGAATATGCAAATCAGTAAATACGCCTATTCAAGAACGTACGCCCGGCCGCCGCAGTACATTTACGCCGTTTACGTAAGAGATAGGCCGCCTAAAGTTATTCCATCAAATAGATGGAATAGTAATGTTAAGTATGGCCGCCGTTCCCACGTCGAAATTCGAAAATTTTACGTCGTTTGCGTAAGTAGTCCGTGAATAGGGATTTACGTAGTTTACGTCCACATCGAAATCAATAGGCCCATGCGGAGTACTTAGCCGCAATGCACGCTGGGAAATGTAGGCGCCCGGCGCATGCGCAGTTAAAAAAAAACTTCAAAAACTTCAGGTCAAGCCCCATTAACATAAAACACGCCCCCTTAGACAAATTTGAATTAGGCGCCCTTACGCCCGCCCGCTTTAGGCTACGCCGCCGTAACTTAGCAGGCAAGTACTTTGAGAATCAAGTACTTGCCTCGCTAACTTACAGCGGCCTATCCTAAACACGCTAAGCTACGCCGCCGCAAAGTTATGACAGGGTACCTGAATCTACCTATATCTGTGAACAGCAAATTTTCAAGCCTTGCCACAGATTCTCAATTGGATTTAGGTCTGGACTTTTGGATCAGAGCATATTCATGAGTGGCCCAACCATTCCATTGTAGCTCTGGCTGTATGTTTTGGGTCGTTGTCCTGCTGGAAGATGAACCTCCACCCCAATCTCAAGTCTTTTGCAGACTCCAACAGGTTTTCTTCTAAGATTGCCCTGTATTTGACTCCATCCATCTTCCCAGCAACTCTAACCAGCTTCCCTGTCCCTGCTGAAGAAAAGCACCCCAACAACATCATGCTGCCACCACCATGTTTCACAGTGGGGATGGTGTGTTCAGGGTAATGCACATTGTTAAAGTGAGGTGAACTCCTGCGCTGTCTAAAGTGAGGGGGCAAGTGAAAAATGGGGATACTGCTGCAAATAAAAAGAAGGTCTACCTCGATAGACAAAAGTGATAAATGTAACAAGTGAAATATTTGCGCTGTAAAGTGCTATATATGTATGTGGTTATATAATGTATACACACATTATTTTGTATAAGTACAAAAGTGGGTGGAGAAAATCCAAAGGGGTGACACTAATATACCAGTGAACAAATATGTTGAATGGTCCTTAATCAAGGACACAGTACTAGGAAGGTCCAGGTACAAAACAATCCGGTCGTGTAAAAGTGCAGTTCATCAATGCTTGATCCAATCAATAGCGATGTAAGTTAAGAAAAATTCGGCAATAAAAATAAAAATAAATAAAAATAAGGATCGAAGTGATTCAGAAGAAGGAGGCCTTGTATCCGAAATTAGAGTGAAAGACAGAAGGTGAGCCGTAACCAAGATCTCATATATGCACCTCTAGTGATCCCAGCAGCTCACCTCGGATCTGGCAAGCTGGACTTAGTCAGCCTGGTCCTGATGGATATGGTCCGGGGTTGGATATCACATTCGGCTCTCCATAAAGTGTATTACATGAAAAAATAGAAGGGGTAAAAGCCAAATGGTGTAATATCGTCACAGAGGGGGGTAATGTCTATGATCTAAACCAGTGGAGATGCACTCACATGTGGATGTAAAACTGGGGCTCTTATCCACGAGCGCCGAGCTCGTCAGTCCCTCCTTCCTCTCCCTTGCTAATTCTCCAAGGTTACAGGCTAGGAGTCCCGTGTCCCCAATGGTTCGCGGATCAAATCTTGGTGTATATGAGGGTCTCGATGGTGCATGTGGGGTAAAAAAGGACAAGCCTAATCGTGTGATATCGTGAACATCAACAAACCCCAGGAATGCCCAGATGGTCCATTCGTCGGATGCTAGAGTGTGTCAATCCTGGGATTGGAGGGCTTGACACACTCTAGCATCCGACGAATGGACATACGAGTTCGCCACTCGTCAGATTGATGCAGGAATTTCGATTTTTAAATGTGAGTTTTTAACTGTTTTTAATAAATATTTCACGCCTGACCGGGCTACGCTATGGTTGTTTATTCACTTCCCCCTATGTATGACTGTGACATCTGAGCATCCAGCCTGAGCCATAGACAGAGGGGAAGAGGTGGAGGCACAGATCCATTGCGAGTCCGCACTCGTGGAGGAAGGTCTTTTCTTTCACATTGTTTATGTGAGTGCATCACCATCTGGGCATTCCTGGGGTTTGTTGATGTTCACGATATCACACGATTAGGCTTGTCCTTTTTTTACCCCACATGCACCATCGAGACCCTCATATACACCAAGATTTGATCCGCGAACCATTGGGGACATGGGACTCCTAGCTTTTAACCTTGGAGAATTAGCAAGGGAGAGGAAGGAGGGACTAACGAGCTCGGCGCTCGTGGATAAGAGCCCCAGTTTTACATCCACATGTGAGTGCATCTCCACTGGTTTAGATCATAGACATTACCCCCCTCTGTGATGATATTACACCATTTGGCTTTTACCCCTTCTATTTTTTCATGTAATACACTTTATGGAGACCCGAATGTGATATCCAACCCCGGACCATATCCATCAGGACCAGGCTGACTAAGTCCAGCTTGCCAGATCCGAGGTGAGCTGCTGGGATCACTAGAGGTGCATATATGAGATCTTGGTTACGGCTCACCTTCTGTCTTTCACTCTAATTTCGGATACAAGGCCTCCTTCTTCAGAATCACTTCGATCCTTATTTTTATTTTTAATTTTTATTTTTATTGCCGAATTTTTCTTAACTTACATCGCTATTGATTGGATCAAGCATTGATGAACTGCACTTTTACACGGCCGGATTGTTTTGTACCTGGACCTTCCTAGTACTGTGTCCTTGATTAAGGACCATTCAACATATTTGTTCAGTTCACTGGTATATTAGTGTCACCCCTTTGGATTTTCTCCACCCACTTTTGTACTTATATATGTATGTGGTTATATATGTATACACACATTATTTTGTATAACACTTTACAGCGCAAATATTTCACTTTTTACAATGCACATTGTTAGTTGTCCCCACACAGCATTTTGCTTTTAGGCCAAAAAGTAAAATGTTGGTCTCATCTGACCAGAGCACCTTCTTCCACGTTTGCATTTTGTGAAAAGCCATGTGGGGGACACAGCAAACGGGACTTTTTATGGCTTTCTTTCAACAATGACTTTCTTCTTGCCACTCTTCCATAAAGGCCAGATTTGTGGAGTACACGACTAATAGTTGTCCTGTAGACAGATTCTCCCACCTGAGCTGTGGATCTCTGCAGCTCCTCCAGAGTTACCATGGGCCTCTTGGCTGCTTCTCTGAATAATGTTCTCCTTGCCCAGCCTGTCAGTTTAGGTGGACGGTCATGTCTTGGTAGGATTGCAGTTGTGCCATACTCTTTCCACAGTCAGATGGTGGATTGAACAGTGTTCCGTGAGATTTTCAAAGCTTGGGATATTTTTTTTATAACGTAACCCTTCTTTAAAGCGGGGGTTCCGCGGGAAAACATATTTTTTTTTAAATATGTATCTGCCGCTCTTAAAGTGGAGTTCCACCCATTTTTTTATGTTTGTCTGTGCTGCATGCTCTAATCTCATAGTGTTCAGAATGGACAATTTTTATTTAATTTGTTGCTTGTAAATACCTTTATTCTGTAGTCCTTCATTACTTCCTCCTCCTTATTTGCCTAGGCTATTTGCAAGGGTTTCTGGGATAGGCATCATGTTTCCCAGTAGTCCTTGCAAACCTGACTGAAACCTATTACATTGCTTGTGCACTGAGCATGTGCGAGATATGCAAAGCTGAAATCCAGGAAGTCATACAGTCTGGCTTCATGATGCCCACGCTTAAGATGGCCACGGTCTATTTCTAGATTATAAACTATCTAAATGCTTTAACAACCTAACAAAACGGACCTTAGTTTACAGACTAACTTTACTAGAATACATTAAGCTTGTGTATTAGGCCCCGTACACACGACCAAACATGTATGCTGAAACTGGTCCGCGGGCCAGTTTCAGCATACATGTTCGGTCGTGTGTAGGCGCGAGCGGGCCGAATTCCAGCAAACATTTGCCCGCCGGGCCTTTTCCCAGCGGGCAAATATTCCTGGACGTGTTTTAAAACAGTCCGCTGGAATCCTGCCCGCTCGGACATGTACGGTCGTCAGTACAGACCTACCGTACATGTCCGAGCGCCCGCCGTCCCTCGCATGCGTCGAATGACTTTGACGCATGCGTGGAAGCCTTTAAATGGCAGGCCCGCCCACGTCTCCGCCGCGTCATCGTCGCGGCGACGACGCGGACACGCCCCGCGTATTGTTTACGCACGGACTTCTGTACGATGGTTAGTACAACCATCGTACAGAAGCCCTCTGGCAGGCATGTACGGTGAAAACGGTCCGACGGACCGGTTTCATCGTACATGTTTGCTCGTGTGTACCGGGCCTTACAGGGGAATTTATATTTAAAAAGTGAAATTGTGGTTGGAACTCCCCTTTAAGATAGTTAATTGTGTACTCACGTGTCCTATTTTCAGAGGCCTCCGCATAGTCATTCTGCTGCAAAAGATCATTTATAAAAATGTTTGCTGATCTCTTCCATCTTGCTTGTGGGCACTCTGAAGCCCACAAGCAAATCCTTCCGGGATACGGTGAATGCTGATGTCCCAGCATTCACTGCTCTATCCCGCGCATGTGCAGTGTTGACGGCGAGCGGCGCCGTCAACACTACACGGTTGCCATCAAAACGGCTGGCGTGCTGAAAAGGTCACGCCCCGTTGTGACGACATCCACATGTATATCACGTCACGCTGTGCTCCCAGGAGACACTGGGGCGGACGCAGCTAAAGCGATACGCCCACTCCCGCAAGAGCAAAACCAGGAAGTGCCTGGTTCATTTAACAAAAACAAGGTATGGAATTGATTTTACATTTTTTGGACAGCGAACTTTATATATAGACACTAAGCCCATGTGATTAACCTTTACTTTAAAATCAGGGTGAACCTCTGCTTTAAACTTCTCCACAAATCAATCTCTGACCTGTCTGATATGTTCCTTGGCCTTTATGATGCGGTTTGTTCACCAAGGTTCTCTAACAAACCTCTGATGGTTTTACAGAACAGCTGTACTGAGATGCTGAGATTAAATTACACACAGGGGAAATATATGTACTAATTGGGTGACTTCTGGGGGCAATTGGTTCCAGTAGATTTTAGTTAGGGGTATCAGAGTAAAGGGCGCTGAATACAAATGCCCGCCACACTTTTCACATGTTTATTTGTAAAACAAATTGAAAATCATTAATCATTTTCCTTCAACTTCACAATTATGTGGCACTTTGTGTTGGTCTATCACATAAAATCCCAATAAAATACATTTACGTTTCTGGTTGTAACATGACAAATAGTGGAAAATGTTAAGGGGAATGAATACTTTTTCAAGGCATTGTACAAACACATACACACACACACACACACACACACTAAGAGGTGTATAGGGGTATATACATACTGTATATAAAACATAGATACAGACTTTTTTTTATTTCTAACAACATACAGGGGTTGGACAAAAACATGGAAACACTACATGATTTGAAGGTTTGAAAGGGGGCTTGCAGATTCCGATAAGCCCCCTGCCTGCAGACCCCCACAACCATGGGCAAGGGTTGTGGGGATGAGGCCCTTGTCCCCATCAACATGGGGACATCCTCCCCATGTTGAGGGCATGTAGCCTGGTACGGTTCAGGAGGGGGGGGGCACTCTCTCGTCCGTCCCCTCTTTCCCTGCGGTCTGCCAGGTTTCGTGCTCGGATAAGGGTCTGGTATGGATTTTTGGGGGGAACCCCCACACCATTATTTTTTTTTAATATTGGCGGGGGTTCCCCTTAATATCCATACCAGACCTAAAGGGCCTGGTAATGGAATCTAAGGGGGACCCCCACGCATTTTTTTTTCTTTTTCAATGACTTTGATCTGTATTGCTGGGACCCGACAATTCATTAGCACTTTAGATTTCTCCCATAGACTTTTAAAGGGTGTTCTGCGGCTTTTCCAATTTGCCGCGAACACCCCAAACTGTTCGCTGTTAGGCGAACGGGCGAATAGCCAATGTTCAACTCGAACATAAAGCTCATCCCTAGTTATGTGCTCCAGGGTAAAAGTATGAAATTGGGAAGTCTGGGGGAATTTTTATATTGACATTTATAAACATTAAGCATAGGGATAATAGTGTAGTTCTGGAAACAAATATATTATAATTAGATATAAAACATACAGTAGTGCTAAGGACACTGAGATCTAGAACATGGTGTGAAGGACACTGAGATCTAGAACATGGTGTGAAGGACACTGAGATCTAGAACATGGTGTGAAGGACACTGAGATCTAGAACATGGTGTGAAGGACACTGAGATCTAGAACATGGTGCTAAGGACACTGAGATCTAGAACATGGTGCTAAGGACACTGAGATCTAGAACATGGTGCTAAGGACACTGAGATCTAGAACATGGTGTGAAGGACACTGAGATCTAGAACATGGTGTGAAGGACACCGAGATCTAGAACATGGTGTGAAGGACACCGAGATCTAGAACATGGTGTGAAGGGCAACACTCACCTCTGGAAGTCGTAAAACTTTACAATACTTGACACCATTTCGCAGCCTTTAGGAAACAGAAAATACAACAGATATCTATCATGGTTTTGTTAGGTGTAGTGATTTAAACAAGCACACAAAGTGGAAGGTTCACTTACTTTTTACAGCGTTCACAACTATACATATTATCACCTAGGAGGAGACAAAGGGACATGTAATCATTTTGCGCTGACACTTTATCGTCACCATTTTACAGAGTACAGAGAACATCTATCCCCCCCCCCCCCGGGTAATGTCAGATGTATCCAGTATCTAGAATTCTAGTGACCCTACCAGTATGATTTTAGGCAGAGGGAGTAAAACAGAGCGCTCGATGGAAACCAAGAGAAATAGGAGGAGAATGTATAACCTCTGTCCTCAGTGCGGATTAAACCCAGGAAGCCAGCGCTAAAAGCTGAACTTGGAGGAAGCGCAGTCTGCTCAAATAATTTGTAATTAAAACATCTTTGCCATTTTGAAGCTTCTCTCCAACCACTTTGCATATTATTTTATATATACTGTGATTCTGTACTTGCCAAATATGCTGCAGAAATGTCCCTCCACTAAGTCTGGCTGCAACCATTTCAACTGTGGGCAGATGAAGCTTCTGCCTGTTCACTTCCTGGATTTACACAGAGGCACACCTCCAAGCCCTGCAGCTCTGATTGGCCCTCTTATGATCCCCCCCCCCCTCCTGGCAAACTCTCCCAATCGTGAGAGAGAGCTGTGCATGATGTCATTATAAGCCACTTAGGTGTGCTGCATGTACATGATCTGACAAGAAACATTCTGACAGTTGTACAGAGAAGAGCGAACAGAAGGATGAGCTATTATTGTGCTGCTGCTTTTTCTTCACTGTCCAATCACAGGCTGGGGGGTAGAAAGGTGTACAGGCTGTTTAGTTTAACCCCTTGCCTATTGGGAACATTTACCCCCTTCCTGCCCATGCCAATTTTCAGCTTTCAGCGCTGTCACACTTTGAATGACAAGTACACGGTCGTGCAACACTGTACCCAAATTAAATTTGTATCAATTTTTTCACACAAATAGAGCTTTCTTTTGGTGGCATTTAATCACCACAGATTTTTACATAAAAAAAAAAAAATCTTAGTTTCTGTTATAATATTTTGCAAACAGGTAATCTCTTTGCTTCACTGATGTGCATGGATGAGGCAGCACGTTGTATGAAACAAGACAAAAGCAGAGAGAGCGCACATCTCATAGTTCAGTAATGTAGGAGAGATTTTCTAACTCACATTTAGCCGTGTTTCGTTTACAGGCGTTTTTTAATTTTTGACTATTTAATTTATTTTATTCTAAAACGCAAATGCGGCGAAACGGATGTTTTTAAAATCTATCTGTCAAGTTAAATCGTTCAGGAGAGGTTGTAAATGGTCCCGTGTACATGAAGCCCAATTGTGAGTTTTATCACTAACAAATGAAGAGGTTCGGTAGGAGGCAGGGTGCTGGAGCTGATGTTAAAGTGGAGTTCAACCAAGGAAAAATAAATTTCACAAAAAAAAATCGCCCAAAAAATAAAAAAAACGTATACTCACCCGAAATACCTGTTGCTATGCGGAAGTCCCTAATCTGCCTCTTCTGTGACCGCGGTCTGTCTTCTTCTGCATCCTCTTCTAGTGAATGGGGCGCGCTGCTTTCTGGGAACTGTGTGTAATCCCAGGGAGCAGCCACCCATTCACAAGTCGGAGCAAGACTCACGCATGCGCAGTAGGAAACGGGCAGTGAAGCCGTAAGGCTTCACTGCCTGTTTCCCTTAGTGTGGATGGTGGCGCGGGACCTGCACCGATCAAGGGATCGGCATCGGGGGGCCATCAGCGCGGGCAAGTAGGACAGGTAAGTGTCCTTATTAAAAGTCAGCAGCTACACTGTTAGTAGCTGCTGACTTTAAAAAATAAATAAAAAAATGCGGGTGGAATCCCGCTTTAAGCCTATACGAGGGACGTCTGGCTCCCCACCTTGGCCACAGGCTGGGGAGAGCTAATAGCTGTTTCTGGAGGATCCGACACTGCAGGAAGAGATGGAAGGAGCCACTGGAGTCCAGAAACCAAACCAGAAAACCACCTACTATGCGCCGCAATGCAGCTGCACTGATGGGCACTAATAAGCGGCACTGATTGGTACTGTTGGGGTTGCAGTGATAATTAGGACACGGATGATCAGTGCCCTGAATAGCAGTGTAGATGTCCCCTTTCAGACTAGCCGGTTACTGTCTCTCTCCTCAAGCTGTGACAGCATGAGGAAAGGAATGCTGATAAATGGCAAGTGTGTTTACATTGTGATCAGCTGTGATTAGACACAGCTGATCACATGGTAAAGAGTCATTGATTGCCTCTTTACCCTGATCTGTGATGAGCTGTGTAAGGAGGACGCAGCAATGCCCAAAAAATTGTAGGACGTCATATGACGTCCTCCAAGAAGTGGCCAACTACACTGTAGCCATCGTTTTGCTATAGTGCGGTCGGCAAGTGGTTAACTGAATAGATCAGATCAGGTCAACAACCTGGCTCTTCTAGTTGGCAGGGCCGTTTACATATCATAACTGGACAGACAGAAATACAAATCTGTTTGCAGGTAAAACAACTCCCATACTTGTAATTCAACCGAATATCTATTTGACCAAATCTCAGCTTTAAAATCAACCTGCCATGTGAGAAAGATAGAGTCTACCATTGATAAATTCTTACTGAAGATGCAAGTCGCCTGGCTGCTGTAGCTCAATTACTTGAAGCCACAGACTCAGAACAAATATGCAGCTAAGGAAAATCAGAAGTCCACAACTACATATTTGTTCCAGGTCAGCAAGCCAAGTATTGAAGAAAAAGTTCATATCACACAGGGAAGAAAGGAAGCAGCTTTGCCTGAGCCACATACATGCACACATGCAGCTTTTATCCAATTGCACCTTCTACTCCAAGTATACTGTTCTACAGAGGCTGGAAAACAATAGACTGCCAAGATCTAATACAATATATTCACAAATAATAAAACCTGCATCTAACCTTTTAATTCATCTGCAGCAAAGAAAGCAGCTAGACAGTCCTCCAATGTGACTACTGGGCCCCAGAACCAGGTTGGAATGCAGGAGACCACAAACCTGTATAAAGAGATCCAAGAACCAAGTTATGTCATACAAAACTATCCGCTCACTGGTCCTTTAAAAGTAAAATGTCAGCTTTCATGATGCAATAGGACTTTTCCCTGCTCTGAAGCAGTGGGAGATGCATTACAAAATTACCATAATGTATTTTAGTGGGCAGTTATAAACATTATATGAGGGTGTCAGGAACAGTGTCGCATTATAGATACTCTGTTACTGCAAGATCGGGAGTTAACATTTTTTAAAATGGGTTAAAATTGGGGATTTCAACTGCTGAAGCAATACAACTTTACCTGGAGTTTTAAGCTTAAGGCTGGATTCACACTATAGCGAATTGGAGGCGACTTTTCCCACCTCCAATTCACATAGCAGGAGATTGTAACTGGCTCTCTATGGAGCCGGTTCACAAATCTCCGGAGCGGCTTGCACAGGGATCCTGTGTGTCTTCTGGTCAGTTTAAAAGCGGAGGTTCTGCCAATTTTTTTTTTTTTAAAAGCCAGCAGCTACAAATACAGCTACTGAATTTTAAAAAACGGACACTTACCTGTCCAGACGCGCCCGGAATGTTAGCAGACGAGGCTGAGCAATCGCTCGGTCCTCGGCTGCTTCCGCCGCCATCCTGGTCAAGGAAATCAGGAAGTGAAGCCTTGCGGCTTCACTGCCTGGTTCCCTACTGCGCATGCGCGAGTATTGCGGCACGCCGTCACTGGTCCCCACTCTCTGCTGGTAACAGTGTTTCCCAGAAGACAGCAGGGGGGGGGGGATTGGGGGTGACGTAGGGGGGCCGGACTCCCGCGGAATTTAGAACCAGGAAGTGGTGCAAATGCCTGTCTTGGACACCCCCCTCCCCCCTGAAAGGTGCCAAATGTGACACTTCGCTTCTGCGCGTGAGCTCGTTGGGATGGGGAGCTTTAAAAAATATATATATATTATTTATTTTACTTTATTTATTTGATTTTAACGCTGTTTTTTAAAAAAAAAATTGGGTCACTTTTATTCCTATTACAAGGAATGTAAACATCCCTTATAATAGAAAAAAGCATGACAGGTCCTCTTAAATATGAGAGCTCAAGTCAAAAATACCTCAGATCTCATATTTGGACTTAAATGCAATAAAAATAAAAATGTTGTCATTTAAAAAAAATGACAAAAAAAAAATGTCCCTTTAAGACGTATGGGCAGAAGTGACGATTTGACGTTGCTTCGGCTCTGCAGCGATATGGAGATGGGTGGGGGCAAGGGAAAGGCTGCTGGCGGCGGCTCCGGTAAGCGGTGGAGGGCATCGGAGAGCGGCGGGAGGCCCTCTACTGCCGCCGATAAAAGTGATCTTGCGGCGTATCCGCCGCAGAGTCCACTTTTGTCTTGTAGAGCAGGGGTCTCCAACCCCCGGTCCGCAGCCCACTACCGAGCTGTAGCCCATTTGCAGCCGGGCCGTGAAGGCTGCACTTTTTGGAGGTTCGGCAGGAGCGGGCAAGCAGAGAGATGACATCACCTCCACACAGCCGGTCGGGAACACAACACTGTCTGAGGTGTGTGAGCGCAGAGAGATGATGTCATCTCTCACCGCCCACCCTGCCCCACCACCATCCAGTCCTTACAGTCGGCGCGATCACTACACTGAGGTGCGGCGGCCGAGAAATGAAATATCTCACTGCCCGACCCCCATTGCCACATGTTTTTTTACAATCCTTTTATCTTGGCATTGCCGATATCCTGCAGTCCTGCACGTCCCCACCTTACAAGTGACAGTCCCCACCTGGCAAGTGATAGTCCCCACCTGGCAAGTGACAGTCCACATCTGGCAAGTGACAGTCCACATCTGGCAAGTGACAGTCCACATCTGGCAAGTGACAGTCCCCACCTGCCAAGTGACAGTCCCCACCTGCCAAGTGACAAGCTACATCTGATGGCAAGTGACGTGGCAAGTGACACACTCTGAGTTCCCACTGATTCTGCTTTACGGTGAGTTGAACAATTTCTTTTTTTATTACAATGTAATAATAGAAATGATGCGTTTCAATCATCCTGACACCATAACAACCATGGTGCTGTGATGATTGAAGCGCTGACACCAGCCATTTACCCAAAAAAACGCAAACTGAAGAAGAGGATACCGGGGTGATGGTAGCTAGCTGCTACCATCACAATGGTACTCCTCTTCAAACACATCGTGTATAATGATGGTGGGCGGTCCGGAAGTGGTTAAATACAACCAGCCTGCTGGATTCATTTAGCAATAATCACCGTTGGGGACAGCTTCCTCTGCCCATCCCTGCCCCCCTGACGGGAGCAGACAATTGCTCGGCTGAAGGGAGACTGACTGTGTTGATGGGGAATCGTGACAATTTTTTTCCTGCAACCCGTGGTTGCAGGAAAGAAATTCCCACCGTCTATGGCCAGCCTTAGTAAAGCCATCATTTTCATTCAGTGTACATGAATGCAAGAATTATATAACCTCTCCATGATCTCTTGCAGTCAAAGCAAGCAGAGATTATAGACTGGCTATGTAACCTAACCAATCTTACCAGTCATTCTGAGTGTTATTACAACATACACAATACCACCAGGAAATTACAGCCCTGTGGCTCAGAGGAGGGGAACGGTGTTTAGTGTTTTTTGCTTGGGATATGTATAATTAGACACAGGTAGTCTGGAGAATGTATATTTCTACAAGGACTTGTTGGAAATCCATGACCTACACAGTTTCAGGATCAGGTGTTCCCAGAACACCGGGTATGCTGCAGCCAGGGAATCGGGATGATTGCACAGTGCCAAGATAAGTAACAGTTCCTAGGCAGGTTGAATGTGTAGTCCAATGGAGCATTTTTAAATATCAGTTGGACAGCACAGTACATGTTAATAAAGCACTGATCTGTGATGAGCTTTAGGTAAAGATACCTGCGGATGTAGTCCATAAGGAAGCCCAGCCACCCTTGAGAGTTGTAGCTATCTCCACAGGGGCCAGCTTTAGAGACAGCACTTTGATGAATGGTGGAATGAAGCTTTGCCAGATCTTCCTTTCCTGGGATAGGTAAAGACAGGTCCTGAAAGGTTTCGATGGTGGTGGACACCTGAAAAAAAATATACACACAGTTTATAATTCAGTATGTAGTTTATATTAAAGGGATAGTTCACCTTTACCACAAAAGTACCTATACAGATAAGGGGCATCTGTAGATAAAAACAAACTGTGCAGCTCTGACTAAAGGTGAATAAGGCCCTTGCTATAGGTGTAGGCCATTTACATACCTTATGAAGCCTGACAGGAATACTTCCAGGACGTTGCCAAGTGAGGCCTAGTCATCACTGCTCACCTCCATCATCAAAGGAGTAAGCTCTCAAATGCTGAGCTCAGAGCTACTGGATCAGGGGAAAAAAAAGTATGTGCAGGGGTTTGTATCAGTGAAAAGAGCTCACTCCTGAGAGGGCGGAGGTGAGCAGTGATGACTAGGCCTCACTTAGCAACATCCTGTGAGTTTTCCAGTCAGCAGTGGCGGCTGGTGTTTTTTTTTGGGGGGGCAGCAAACAACCCCCCCTCCCGTTGGTCGTTTGGCAGCACTTACCCCATTGGTTGCATGCGGGCAAGCTAATATGGGCGGCAGACAGCGGCCGGTTTGCGGGCGCCTATGGGCAGCGTAAAGCAACTACCATGTCCTCGCTGCATCACGGCGGCTTCCTCCCTGCTCCCTCTAGGCTTCTAAAAGGATCGTCTGTCTTTCAGCCAATCGGGTGACCGGTGTCAAAACTCGCTTCCTGATTGGCCAGGAGGAGGATCAGTGTTACAACTGCAAATATTGATTCGCTATTGTAACACACCTTGGTGGGCTCGGAGCGTACTCTCTGTGACCCAAGCCCACCCTACAGGGCCGCTGATAGAAATCATGGGGCCCCGTACAATCTACCTGACGGGGCCCCCTTCAGCTTCACCCCTGGTCCCGCCCCTTGTCCCTCCTTCAGCCCCACCTTTGCTCCGCCCCTGGCCCCTCCCCAGATGCCATATTGTGCTGCAGACAGTGCCACCCATTCCAAGCCGCCTGCCAATTCCGTAATGTGCTGCAGACAATGCCACCCATGAAGCTAATGCCATAACACATGTGCTGCTTGCTGACAATGACACCCATGCCACCAATGCCATATTGTGCTGTTGACAGTGCTCACTATGCCGCCAATTTCATAATGCCATTGGCAGCATGGGTGGCACTGTCTCTGCAAGCAGCACATGCGATATGGCATTAGCATCATGGGTGGCACTGTCTGCAGCACATTACAGCATTGGCGGCATGGGTGGCATGTGTTATGGCCCATAACGCATGTGCTACCTGCAGACAGTGCCACCCGGGCGTCAGGGGTTGTTGGATGTTGCGCCGGAACTGAGGGGACTTGCGGTTAAACATCTGTTAGGTGCTGGACGATGTTAAGGGTCCCTGGTCGATCATTTTTTTTTGTTCGGGTTGCCGGGCCCCCCTGCTGGCCGGGCCCGGTACAACTGGGCCAGTTGTACTAGCCTATCAGTGGCCCTGACACCCTATATTGAAGCCTTTTTGAGCCTCTGGCTTTAATTGTTGCTAAAAAAACAAAACAGCCCCTCTGCGCTGGAATCCATGCTCCGTGTCCTGAAAGGGGCCGGACGCATGTATAGGGGAGCGCCCGTGTGCCCTCAATGGACGGGCCACCCCTGCCTGTCAGACTTAATAAGGTATGTAAATGGCCTACAACAAGGATATTATTCATCTTCAGTTAGAGCTGCACAATTTGTTTAAAGACTCGTACACACTATATGAAAATCAGGAGTATCATTTTGGATCGTTAGTATGGTGCTTTTGGCAGCCGCCCATTCACAAGTCAGCGTGAGACTCGCGCAGTAGGAAATGGTCAGTGAGGCCGTTAGGCTTCACTGCCTGTTTCCCTTAGTGTGAATGGAGGCGCGGGACCTGCACCGATCAAGGGATCGGCATCGGGGGGGCCATCAGCACGGGCGAGTAGGACAGGTAAGTGTCCTTAGTAGCTGCTGACTTAAAAAAAAATAAATAAAAAATTTGCAGGTGGAATCCCGCTTTAACCACCAGTTCACACCAAAGAAACGCAGTCCGGATGCGTTCCAGATGCTTTTCTGCATGTGCGTTTTTGATGTGTCTCCCCTCTCTTTTTCTTACAGCATTCCAATACAGACCAATGCAAGAAAAATAGAGCTTGTTCTACTTTTCTACTTTTTTTTCTGGAACTGAAATGCACTGGAACTGCAAATACTGGTGTGAACTATGTCATTAAAAACCATATACCTACACCACATGCAGTCCAGTGCATTTTTCTTCTGCATGGAAATTAGGTTTTATGGTTTTCAATGGCATAATTCACACTTGCGGTTCCAGAAAAAAAAAGTAAAACATGCTGCATTTTTCCTGCACTTGAATGTACTGGAATGCACTGGAACACACGTCCTTATTTAAGGTTAAGAAAGAAAGAGGGGGAAAAAATGCACTGGACTGCATCAAGAACACACTGGAATGCATCAAAAGCGCGCATGCAGAAAAGCATCTGGAACACATCTGGACTGCATTTCTATGGTGTGAACTGTCCCTAATGCAGAAAGAAAACGCACTGGACTGCATGTAGTGTAGACTGGCCCTTAATAAGGACATATATGTTCCAGTGCATTTTTTAAGTGTTTAGGTGCATTTTTGATGCGTTTTATCACGTTCCTGTACAGTTCAGTGCAGAAAAAAATGCAGCATGTTCTACTTTTTTTTTCTGGAACTGGAATGCACTTGAACTGATGGCACTGGTGTGAACTATGCCATAGAAAACCATATAACCTACTATCCATGCATTTTTGATGCAGAAAAAAAAAATGTACTGGACTGCATGTGGCGTAAACTGGCCCTTAGATGAGCTATTTTATGAAGTTATGAGACAGATGTACACTTTCTGAATGCTGGAAGAGCACTCTGGTGGGTTGAGCTTCATCTTTGAGTAGTTGAGTAAGAAGAAGCAGGTCACATACCCTGTCACACGTGAGACACTGGACCAGGCTCAGAATGGACCCATCGAAGATATCAGAGATGACACTGCGGTATTTGATCTCAGACTTGCGCTTTCCTCCACTCAAAACATGTGCTATAAAAGCAAAGTAAGAAAGTTAAACCATTTCAACTATTAAAGGCTATCCACAGCCTTTCCCATGTATAATGTTCAATGTGTTGTTTCTATGTATAATTGTTTAATTCCATACAGTAGGCCATTTTTGCTCCTTAAACAGGCAGGCACTTTTTTCTGAATTTCAAATGTTCACTGACTCCAGTTGTGCTTTACTGTTCCTCGTCACAATGCAGGTCTATGACTCGGCCAACCAACTGAAAACATTGCGCTCCCTGTCTGGCTCATATTTCTACTGTTATGCTGGGTACAGCATGTTCACATGGACCGAAAGTCGGCCAAACCCACTGTTTTCACTTGATTATTAGCCCATGTGAATCCAGCATTAAAGTGGACTTTGCATGAAAAACAGTCTGCTTAGTCCCCCACCCCCCCCCAGATCAAAATCACTGATTAAAAAATTTGGAAAATACTTCGAGAGGGAGGGTGTGCTCCTGTATCACGCCAGAGGGCATTCTTATTAGATTTCCAGTTCTCAACTTTTCCAAATGGCAGCGGTGAGGCACAGTGATGTCACCGACACCTTTTAATAGTTTATTTTTGTTTTAGATTTCATCAGGCAGAAGGAAATAAGCAGGTCTTACATTTCCCATGCAAGCCTGCTTTATGAATGAATTCATCCTAATTTATGGACCTTGTTAAGCATGCTTACCTTTCTTTAAGACATAAGAGTGTGCCGAACGCAAGGGGCTGGAACGGGGAGGACTGCTGGAGAGTTTAGGGTGTTTTTCAGCAGGGTGAGGGCTGCAGGGGCGAGAGGAGCAATTCATGTAGGCCTCATTGTCAGGCTCTAGATAGGAAAATAAATGGATAAGTTAAAATTGTCTGTAACTTCTTTTATTCAATTACATTTTTTTTACTTCTAGTATTACTAAACTACAATTATAATATGGTGTTCAACCACACTAGAATAAGAGCTTCCAATAAAATGACTTGGAGGTGCCTGCACATACCAGCAACAGCCTCCAAAGCCCAAACCTACAATGGGCAAACTTTCATCAATGGCTCAATGTGATGCCATTTGCCTCCCTTCCTACTGAGGCTGTCCATCATAGTTTTGGTGGCTGCTGGTTTGGGCACTAAAAGGTTTTATTTTATCTTAAATTACAGGGTCTTTTTATGAAGTGCCTAATATGTCACATTTGTGAACAATGAAGAAGCCCTGTTTCGGGCAAGTCTTACCAGGTATCATTGCCGTGTCCACGTCAGCGTCCTCATCCGCCTGCTCGGAGCTGGTTCTGCGGTGGCAGTATGAAAGGCTTCTTTCCTTCAGTTTTTCCTTTTCTGAGATTGATCGTCCTGCTTCTTCCCGTATCAACAGCTCCATCTCAGCCAGAGAGCCTTCAACCCCATCCCTGTCACCTGATTCCACTCCAGAGTCACATGTCATGGAATCATCATCTGTGATGCCACGTTCCGGCTCCCGCTCTAGTTCCCTTTCCTCTTCGTCTTGCTCTTGATTTTCATTGGGTAGGGGTTCCTTCAGCTCTTCATGTAACTGGTCCATCAGACATCGGAGAAACTCCTGAGTGTCCTGGAAAGTCCAGAATAGCAAGTAGATGAAAGTCTGTGTTACATCTTAGTCTTTATAAAGATACCAAAATGTGGTTACTTACCTGCTGAGCATATCCACGGAACAAGGGGTTAATCAGCTTTATCCCATGGTACAGACTTGAGGGCACCACGTAGCTAGGACTAAGTGTGTATAGTTAGTTATAAACAAAAGAAAATTTATCATGAACAATGTTTTACCAAAAGCAGTATTACACTTCTTTTTTGCCATTGAATGGATATCAGGTGACCCTCTCCAGCCCCATACAATTACACCTTTGCTTCTCTACTGTCTAGAGCCAGAGCTTTAATGGTCCTCTAGCAAACACCACTCCTCGCTGGCCAACAATTTGACTATTTTTTGTGAAATGATAGGGGTACAATATACCCCTTATCAATTCACATAGGGGGAGGCCGGGATCTGGGTGTCCCCTTTTTTAAAGGGGGCTTCCAGATTCCGATAATTGTCCGAATTGTCTGGTATGGGTTTTTGGGGGGAGCCCCACGTAATTTTTTTTAAAATTACGCAGGGTTCCCCTCAATATTCATACCAGACCTGAAGGGCCTGATATGGAATTTGGGGGGACCCCCACACATTTTTTTTTTCATTTTGGTTCCCTGCACAAAATGTAATTTTTGAAGGAAAAATAAGTAATTTAAAACTACTTGTGCTATTAATGAATTGCCGGGTCCCGGCAATACAGAAAAAAGTAATGTAAAAAATTACAGGGGCTCTGCCATTTTTTTTTCAAATTACTTTTCTCTGTATTGCCGGGACCGACAATTCATGAATAGACGCTAGTAGTTTTAAATGACTTTTTTCCTTTAGAAATGACACTTTGTGCAGGGACAATTCTAAGCACGGGAAACATGCTCTACTTTACAGGCATACTTTAGACACCCCCCAGGTACGAAATTTAAAGGAATATTTCACTTTTATTTTATTTTACTGTTGAAACTTTTATTGTTTCACTTTAAGCATTATTAAAATCACTGCTCCAGAAAAAACGGCAGTTTTTAAAACTTTATTTTGCATTGATACATGGGGCAGGACCCAGGTCACCAAACACTTTTTAGGACAATAACTTGCATATTAACCTTTAAAATTAGCACTTGATTTTTCATTTTCGTGTCCCATAGACTTTAACCACTTAAGCCTCGGACTTTTAGGCAGCTAAATGCCCAGGCCAGGTTTTGCGATTCGGCACTGCGTCGCTTTAACAGACAATTGCGTGGTCTTGCGATGTGGCTTTTTTTAACAAAATTGACGTCCTTTTTTTCCCACAAATAGAGCTTTCTTTTGGTGGTATTTGATCACCTCTGCTGTTTTTATTTTTTGCTCTATAAACAAAAATAGAGCGACAATTTTGAAAAAAATGCAATATTTTTTACTTTTTGCTATAATAAATATCCCCCAAAAACATATATAAATTTTTTTTTTTCCTCAGTTTAGGCTGATACGTATTCTTCTACCTATCTTTGGTAAAAAAAAAAAAAACGCAATAAGCGTTTATCAATTGGTTTGCGCAAAATTTATAGCGTTTACAAAATAGGGGATAGTTTTATTGCATTTTTATTAATTTTTTTTTTTTACTACTAATGGCGGCGATCAGCGATTTTTTTCGTGACTGCGACATTATGGCGGACACGTCGGACAATTTTGACACATTTTTTGGACCACTGTCATTTTCACAGCAAAAAATGCATTTAAATTGCATTGTTTATTGTGAAAATGACAGTTGCAGTTTGGGAGTTAACCACAGGGGGCGCTGAAGGAGTTATGTTTCACCTAGTGTGTGTTTACAACTGTAGGGGGGTGTGGCTGTAGCTCTGACGTCATCGATCGTGTCTCCCTATAAAAGGGAGTACACGATCGATGCAGCCGCCACAGTGAAGCACGGGGAAGCTGTGCTTACATACGGCTCTCCCCGTTCTTCAGCTCAGGGGAGCGATCGCGAGGCGGCGGCTAGAAACGTTTCTAGCCGCGCCCTCGTCCCGGATTGCTCCCCGCGGGTTTCCGACCGCCGCATGTACCGGGGGGGGTCCCGATCGGACCCCCGACCCGCGGGAAGGCGGGGACGTACATGTACGCCCATATGCCTGTACGTGCCATTCTGCGGACGTATATGTACATGCGGCGGTCGTTAAGCGGTTAACGGTGTTCGCGCGTTCGAACTCATTTTTTGCCTGTTCGCATGTTCTGGTGCAAACTGAACGGTGTTCAGCTGATCCCTACTACTAACAAAGCAAACAGAATATTGGCATGCATTAAAAAAGGGATCAACTCCAGAAATAAAGCAATAATTCCCCCACTCTATAAGACTTTGGTCCGGCCACACCTGGAGTATGCTGTCCAGTTCTAGGCACCAGTCCTCAGGAAGGATGTACTGGAAATGGAGCCAGTACAAAGAAGGGCAACAAGGTTAATAAAGGGTCTGGAGGATATTTATTATGAAGAAAGGTTACGAGCACTAAACTTATTCTCTCTGGAGAAAAGACGCATGAGGGGATAGTATTTCAATTTACAAATACCATAAGGTGAACCCACAATAGGAATAAAACTTTTTAGTAGAAGGGAGTTCAATAAGACACGTGGCCAATCACTAAAATGGAATCTTAAACTCCTATGTGTATTAATCTTAAACTGCGTAGAGGGTTGTTTACTGTAAGAGCGGCAAGGATGTTGAATTCACTTCCACAGGCGGTGGTCTCAGCGGGGGGCATCAATACTTAAAAAAAAACTATTACATAAGCACCCGAATGACCACAACATACAGGGATATACAATGTACTGACATAATCACACACATTGGTTGGACTTGAACCTTTTTCAAACTCACCTACTATGTAACTATGTAACTGAATACTCTGTTAGCACTAATAAAGAAAAAGTCATGTCATGCTTTCAGATGCATATGTGGCTTTAGATCATCTCAAAGCACCACATACTTTACCTACAGGCACCTACTGGCGCCGATACATCAGTTCTGATTTCCAGTAGAGCATTTAGGTTCCTCAGAAAAACGAGGTTCTTTGATATTCAAATAAATGACCAGCTCCTGTGATCACCATTTGTGACCCACTCCTTCTTGTGCTTTAGCAAAAGCCCAACAATGGGATGAGAGGGCTCACTAAATGATGGAAGGAGAGCACAAACAGATTTGCTGGGTGGAGCACTCATCTACAGGTCAGCCAAGGAAAAATTTACAGAGAACAACATACTATTTCTCGGTCTATAAAAAGTTATTGGAAATATAGTACAGTAGGTACATACAAGCAGTGACTAAAGTAGGCTGCATGTTTCTCCTATAATCCATTTCAAATAATTCATGTTCAGATTTTTTCCAGTTTTTTAGAAGTCTAAAAACCCTTATGAAGGGGTCCCCCAAACTATGCTGGCTTTTCTAAATGAACATTGTGATCAATAAACTCTTTTTGAATAAAAAAAATCGGTTTGGTATTCTCACATCTATAAACCTCAAGACTTTACTTCAAAGGTCTAGCAATGGCCATGGTGCACCACAGAGATACCTGTACAAAGCTTCTACACCTAATCGAGATACCTATCCATACCGGCATCCAGAGCTCCACCACCTTGTTGCCCTAACAAACCATGGAAAATTTAATTTACCCAGAGATTTGCTGATCTTTAACAAAAAGATTTTGAATACAACTAGCAGGGACTATTGCTGGACATCTCTCTACCTGCACTTGGTACTCTAGTAATGTTCGTACCAGATACTAAATTTACAGAAACTCTCAAAGACGCATCAATTAATCACACCTGCTTTCAGGCTCTGAATGATCAGTTGTTAGAGTGTGGCCTATGGTAAAAGGGAATCATCCTTACCGCTTCTTGTGCCAAAGTTCAGAAACAAGCTTCTGGTAACTCTTGCAAAGTGCTGGCTTCTTGTCCGTTCGCACCAACCCGCCACATTCTAGAAAGAACTGAGTCAACGGAGGGCTGTAAAGACAAGGAATAGTTACTGGACATGCTCTGCACACCCACCCACCTATGATCACACAAAAAATAAAAGTGCATAGATATATAGTTGCCAGGAGCATGTAGTGCTCCTGCTCCTCATTCCAGCATCCTGGTTTTGGTTATGGCATTTTCCATGTCTGTCTGTCCACCTGCAAGGTGATTGATGTAGCCAGTCTTTGGGTGGAGACCAAACCTGAATTAAGCCAGCCAAGCCTGCAGTCTCATGCTTGTGATATTGCGTTTAACATGTGCTCCAAGCTCCCTGTTTGTCTGCCCTGCTGCTTGGGTTTCCCTGTATAGGACTTCAGATTGGAACTTGGACTACTCTCTGAACTCTGCCTACCTTTTGACTATGGATTTGACCCTGACTTTTCTGAACCTTGCCTGCTGTGTATTTGGACTGTCATTGAACCACTCTGCCTGTCTACCAAAAGCAAGTACCTGTTTTCTTTGCCGTGGTGCATTGTGTATAAGACTTGGGGGCAACCAAGTACCGACAGGATGGCTTGCCTTATGGGAAAGGGGGCTGCTATAGGTGAAGAACAAAGAAGCTTGCTATAGTGTCTCACCACCTGCGTTATGAGTAAGCGTGACAATAGTATAAAGTATTATAAAATGATTTCATGCTTTTATTTTAAAACCTTATAATATAAAACAGACTGCCTAGGATATTAGACAGTTAATATAATATCTCCTATAATTGATGCTCAAGAATTTATTCTAGGCTTGGAGGATATAACATTCAAAGACGTTCTTTTGACCAACCAATTCCGAGTTCAACATTTTTTGAAGGGAGGCAGATGGTGGTCCATTTTGGAGATCCAGGCCATGATCTCTCCCCTTTGGATTTGTGGAGAGCCATACAAAATACGCCATTTCTTAACCACCATCAGATTGAGTAGAGCGAACCATAGTAAGATTACTTAGTTCGAGCAGCTTTGTTTACAGGCTTTCCCATATGCGCCATACGCTTTCACGTTCCAAACCACCTGAGGACTTTGCTTCTCCCTTCCTTCTGAAATGGGAGAGAGATTTAGACATGGCCCAATCCCCTGTGCAGAGGGATACCAGGAGGCAGGATATAAAACTTCTGACCCACTGGTATAGGACCCCTGCACTCCTCCATGGGTTCTATCCCACTGTTTCTCCATTGTATTGGCAGTGCCAAAAAAACAGGCACGTTGTTGCATCTTTTTTCAGACAACTGATTCATAAGCTTACAGATCTATCTCTGGAGATGCCCAGAGACATTCCTACTAAACATTACCCCACTTTCGAGATGTAGGTACAAGAGATCCCTCCTAATCCACCAGCTTAATGTGGCCAAGGTGTGCATCCTACAAAAATGGAAACACTGACCCCCTGTTGGCTGGTCAATGGATAGCTGTGGTAAACAAAATCAATGATATGGAACACCTAACAGCGGCCATGAGGCTTAGGGAGGAACAATTCTGCAAAACGTGGTATTTTTGGCACAACTTTCAGTGTTCATGAGATTAAACTTCATATCTGTCCCCTTGAATTGTATGGGATCAGGCCCAGTAGTGATTCATTGTTCGGTATCCTTTGGCTTTTTAGGCAAGCACCAGACCCTTTCTTTTCCTCTTCCCTTTCCTTTTTTCTCACGTATTCTTCCCTGATCCCCATCTATGTTATAACTTAGGTTTTATAGAAAATAAAAAGAAACCACGCTCTTTTTTCTTAAGCCTACATGGGTTAGACCCCTGCTTACGCGCTAGTATTGCATGTTCTTGAACTGTATGTTCTAGGAACCTTGTTCAGAACTTACATTTTCCATGTAATCAGATTTCTAATGATTACAGAATCATACAATACGACCTATTTCCAAATGTGAATTTACATTTTTCATTGCTATTACTGTTATGTACTTTATGAAGGTTTCTGATCTGCCATGTTTGGCACACTACTCTTTGTTGTACTGTACTATGTGCTTTGCTAAAAAGTGAAATAAACTATAAAAAGGTAATGAAAAAATTATAATACATGCTTATTGATTTTGCTAGTGTTGTACCCTCTACCTTTGGTAGGTGCTAGTGTAGGTTTTTGGTGTAAGCTGCTAGTGCAGGTTATCTTCAGGAGGCATGTGCAATGAGCTAGGCCTGTTTGTTTTGATTTGGGGGCAGGGGAGTGGTTTCGTGTAGCAGTAGGTGACTGACTTGTGCCTCAGCTCTTGGGCGCCTCCTCTGTTTCCAGGGAGAAGGTTCTGGAAAAAGGGCAGGGCAGAGAGCTGGAGTGACATGGGGTGCATGTGGGAGCTCTGACCAATCCATAACTAGGATTGGCAGGGGGCAGGCCTCTTACATATACCCATGGTCAGCCTGCTGGGGGAGGAGTTGTCGGCTGGGTGAACTGGATGATGGAGTATTAGACTGTTGTGTCTGAGGGAACCCCCTTTTCTGAAGGGGGGGTGTACCTCAGGTGGGAAGCTGGGAGGTAACCTCTCCTTACACGGTCATGGAGAGGTGTCCTGGAACAGGAGCTGGAAGGACAGTTGGTGAGCACGTCTGGAGTAAAGTCATTCAGGAAGGATCCAGGACAGGTGTCGGTGAGTGGAATTTGGAAAGCTCTGTAAGGCCTTGTACACACGACCGAACATGTCTGCTGACATGTCCGACCGTGTGTAGGGCCTAGCGGACAGTTTTCCGGCCTAGCGGGACAGGTTTCCAGCGGACAAAAGTTTCTTAGCATGCTAAGAAACTTGTCCGCTGGAACCATGTCCGTTGGACATGTCCACTGGTTAGTACGACTCATCGGACATGTCCGCTGGTTATGACGTATAACCAGCGGCCCGAAATCCCGCACATGCGTCGAATTGATTCGACGCATGCATGGAAGCATTGAACTCGCGTGTTAGAGAACGTCGGTGTCTTATAAGTCACCGCGTTCTCTGTCCGCGGGGATTTTGGTCTGATGGTGTGTACACACATCAGACCAAAAGCTCCCAGCAGACATGTCCGATGAAAACGGTCCATGGACCGTTTTCATCGGACATGTCTGCTCGTGTGTACAAGGCTTAAGAGACATGCCATGGAAGCTGGATGTAGAGCCAGAGGGAGAGACTGTGGGAGTTTTGTGTCAAGTTGCTACAGCCAGGAGGGTGGGCAGGATTCTGGTGAGCGTTTCCACTGCAAGTCGGACCGTCAGGGACCATACAGGGTTTAGAAAAAATGCCTAGGGTGTCCACCAATCAGTGGAATGTATTGTAGCTCCGCCCTAACCGAACCGTTCCATTTTCTATGGCCCCACATCTGAAGCAGGACCCAGAATGGTCTGCTACGGTTCGGTTTCATGGCACACTTTCATAATGGAAACACCCAAAATAGCGTACCGTACCGATCCGCTCAGTGGAAACAAGGCATTAGTAGCGTGCTGGAGGAAGTGTGCTGAGGTAAAGGACGGTCAAGTTTAACGTCAACCATCTTGTTCTATTACTTTTATTCTGCCAAGCAATATTTATCTTATGGGCATCCCATGTCCCTTTTCCCCAACCAAGTTCAATTCCCTAATAAAAACAACAAAAACAAGCAAGAGACTGTTCATTGACTGAGAAGTGTGTCTAAAGCTCCGTTCACACCTACTGCTAATGCGGCTCTCAGCAGGGGTCCAGTGTGTCCTGGTTCACCGTGTCAGGTCCGATTTCAGCCCAAATGTTTGGCTGAATTTGGACCTAAAAACAGACCAAAAGACGCACAGGGCCCCTGTGTAAATTCGCACCGGAGCCACATCAGAGATATGTGAACCGGCTCCATAGAGAACCATTCACATTCTCCTGCTATTGCGTATTGGATGTGGCGATCCCGCATCCAAATCGCAATTGTGTAAACCCGGCCTAATGGAGGTCTGGCAGCAGGGTGAAATGTGTTAATGCTGTAACACGTAGCAACCCCAGGGGGCCATCGCTAAACTGTTAATACATTTTGTTGGCCTGTCACAACTATGTAGTGTGAATGCCTGCTGGAACAATGCCCTTAAATGACATCCATCTAGGGAAACCTTTGTATTACACGACTGAAGGTGAACTCTATTGATCTGATGATGCAGATGCTGCCAGACATCTTCACGTTACACAGCAATTTTTAAAACTTGAAATGCAGGTCAGGCCAGAAAAAAAAGCTAATAATTGTTCACACCAGTATAACCACGGATATTGAATGACATTTTCATGAAGAAAACTGGTGACTTACCAATTGGAGAGAGCTTGTAGAGCTGCATTCATATAACACGAGTTGCCTATATTCTTCATCCCAGTAAGACCTGAAATGAAGCAGGAATGGCTGAGATAGGAAGACACATTCACTGTTTTCTAGTTTTTACTTGCAGCTAGATTCATCATGAGCTCCACTCAGAACGAAGGGTGGCATTTTAGGTAAATCATCTATAGGGCCATAGTTTGAGGATCCCTGATCTATACAAATGCAGCTTGTTTATACCATCCAATAATTTTAAAAAGTCACTTTAGGAAGAGGCTTTGTATTAAGTGCAGGCATTTAGACCTACCAGAACATACCTGCAGCAGTTTTCAGTTTAACTGCTGGGCTATTCTGATCAGGTAAAAGCCACTACCTCCTGGTAGTGATGGAGCCTAACAACTCTCTCCCAGACATTCCTATTGGCCACTGAAACTGGCCATCATGGTGATGGGCCAATAGGAATGTGACAGGAGAGAAGGGGGAGAAGGACACTAAAAGTGGAGGTTCACCCAAAAACTTAATTTTTAACCTTAGATTGAGGCTCATTTTGTCAAGGGGAATCGGGTAGTTTTTTTAAAATCGAAACAGTACTTACCGTTTTAGAGATGCATCTTCTCCGCCGCTTCCGGGTATGGGCTGCGGGACTGGGCGTTCCTATTTGATTGACAGGCTTCCGACGGTCGCATACATCGCTTCACGATTTCCCGAAAGTAGCCGAACGTCGGTGCGCAGGCGCCGTATAGAGACGCATCGACGTTCGGCTTCTTTCGGCTACTCGTGATGAAATGTATGCGACCGTCGGAAGGCTGTCAATCAAATAGGAACGCCCAGTCCCGAAGACCATACCCGGAAGCGGCGGAGAAGATCTCTCTAAAACGGTAAGTACAGCTTCGATTTAAAAAAAAACCACCCAATTCCCCTAGACAAAATGAGCCTCAATATAATGTTAAAAAAAAAATTCGGGAGAACTCCCACTTTAACCAATTCAAATTACTTTTTTTGTTGCCAGAAATAAAACAAATGTGTTTTAGCATATTTTGTATATTTGTTTTACATTTATTTTATTATTAACATAACTGGGAAAAAAATTAAAAAAACTTAAATGTTTTTTTTGGTCATATAAAAATATGAAATACTGATTATGCATATTTTGTATTCTCATTTTTAGCCAGAAGATGGAGGTATAGTCTCCCTTTCAAATGTTTTGCAAGCTATCCCCATCTGCTTTGTTGGAAAAAAAGCCTGCTTTTTACAGAGCTGGATAGATTAAAGTGGTATTAAATCCAAAAGCAAACATTTATTATATTGGGGCTTAGCAATTCTTAGATGTGATGGCTGCATTGGTTTTCTTTTTTAGAATTTCTTTCCTTTATTTTTACCTGGTGATCCAGCCAGTAAGTGTTTCTCAAAAGAACAAGCTGTCCTGCAGACATAGCAGGTAGAGGGTTGAGATAAACCATATAAAGTGGTTGTAAACCCACGAAAAAAAAAAAAAAAAAAACCCTGCAAGACAAAGGCATAATGAGCTAGTAGGCTTAGCCTACTAGCTAATTATGAAATACTAACCTTAGATCAAAGCTCCCTCAGCGGTGACAGCACAGGGCTGGAGGACTTTGTTCTAAGGTAAGTCTCTCAAAATGTACTAGTATGCAATGCATACTAGCACATTAAGCCATTGCCTTGCAGGGAATTTTTTCTTTTCTCCATCCACCGTGGTTTAATACTGCTTTAATGTATCCAACTCTGCTAGTACATCTAGCACTCCCCACCCCCTAGACCAGGGGTCTCAAACTGATGGCCCTCCAGCTGTTGCAAAACTACAAGTCCCATCATGCCTCTGCATGTGGGAGTCATGCTTGTAAATTTCCTCCTTACAATGCCTCATTGGACTTGTAGTTACGCAACAGGTGGAGGGCCGCCAGTTTGAAACCCCTGGTCTAGACTGACAATGCTGCTGCCCATAGGTGTCTCTGTTGCTCCCTTATCCAGAGTGGGGGACTCTAATATTGGAGGTATGTTACTGGTCAGATCACTAGCTGAAAAAAGAGGGGTAAAAAAGCCTAAAATAAGAAAACTAATGCAGCCACCAAATTTAATGATTGTAACCTGCAATATATTACATTTTTGGTTTTGGGTTTAATACCGCTTTAAGCTGAAATTTACACACACAGCAAAGACCTCTATAAGCCCTAAGACAGTTCCATAAAAAAGTTTAATCACAAATAAAGTTTCTGAAGGCCAACTGCTGTGCTCTCTGTGAAGGTGGAATTGTGCTTAAAAATTTAAATAGCCAACAGGTAGGGTTTTACGACAGAAGAAACCCTATTGGTCGGTCTCTTCTGTCATAACTACTTCCCACTTTCTGTCAGAGGTAATGTACAAGAAAGCGCACATGCGTGTACATTTACAGCACTTTTTTGTGTCCTGATGATGTCACTCCTGTGTGTATTTGCAGGAGTGATGTCATCATGGGCCAACCATTCAAGAGGATGAACAGACCAAACCTGTAATGCCCCGTACATACGAACGGAAATTCCGACAGGAACAGTCCCTTGTGAGCTTTTGAACGGAAATTCCGACCGTGTGTATGCTCCATCGGACTTTTGCTGTTGGAATTTCCGCCAACAAAAGTTCAAGAGCCTGGTTCTCAAATTTTCAGACATAAAAAATTCCTATCGGAAAATCCGATCGTCTGTAGCAATTTTCGACACGCACAATTCTGACGCGTGCTCGGAAACAATTTGACGCATGCTCGGAAGCATTGAACTTAATTTTCTCAGCTTGTCATAGTGTTGTACGTCACTGCGTTCTTGACGGTCTAAAGTTCAGAGAACTTTTGTGTGACCGTGTGTATGCAAGCCAAGCTTGAGCGGAATTTTGTTGGAAAAAACATCCTGGGCTAGATTCAGAGAGAAGATACGCCGGCATATTTCTGAGTCCGGCCGGTCGTATCTATGCGCCTGATTCATAGAATCAGGTTACGCATAGAACTCCCTAAGATCCGCCAGGTGTAAGTGACTTACACCGTCGGATCTTAGGCTGCAATTCCAGGCCGGCCGCTAGGTGGCGCTTCCGTATCTTTTACTCAAGGAATATGCAAAAAAAATAGCAGGGTTACATCTCCGCTTTAAGAATATGCTTTGTAAATTTTTCAATATAACTGACCCAAACCCGAGTAGTTTCCCTATCTGATTATGGGACCCCTAATATACAGTTACCTCTAGGCTTCAAGTCATCCTCATCGCTCTCTGACTCGCCATAATCCGCCACTGCGATGGGCACAGATTTCAGGGAGTGAGTGGCCGAGGGCACATCCTGGAGACAGACAGATCAGGATTATTTGTCTGCAGCCCAGCAACATGATTAGCTTATTAATATTATGATAAGGTCAACAGATACAAAGCAGGTGTGAATACACCTAGGATGGTACAAAAATGAATTATTTACTACGGCTTGTGAGCAGATTTCGTCCGAGAGTCTCCATTACAAAACTAAAGTTAATGTGTTACTGGCATAGGGTTCTGGAAAGCTCTGTCATTAACGGCTGATTACAAGCACCACAACGGCGAGCACGTTTATATAAAACAACACTACCAAGAACAGAAAACTCCAGCTTAGTTTAAAGGGTCATTGCATTTACAATACAGTTACAGTTTATTGACTATGCTCCGTTCATTATACTCAGTCTCAGACCCAGCAAGATAGGAGCCGTGCAGCTTTGGCAAGGTACAGACGCTACAAAGGGCAACCATCCCAACCTATAACTGGCTTTTGCAGCAAGGAGCATGTGGAAGGGCAGCGCATGTCAAAAAAACAGACAAAGTTTCCCAGCTCACTTACCAGGCAGCCTGCAACAAACCGAATTATCCTTGTCTAACAGTTCAGAACCAAGGGGATTTGTTTGTACACATTTTGCAAATACATAGTAAGTCAGGTTGAAAAAAGACAAGTCCATCTAGTTCAACCATAAAAAAAAATAATCATGCAATCCCATATACCCAATTCTATACCCACAGTTGATCCAGATGAAGGCGACGTCATAGCACCCCAGTGTACTGCAGTCCTAACCATTTTGAGAGTCTCCTGAGTTGGAGCACATATATAACAATGGATAGATTACGGGGAAACAAAACTCCTTGATTTTAACGTGAACTACTAGGCCCCTTTCGTTCGTTTGATCAGTGCGGTCATGTTTTTTCAAAAACTGATGAAGTTTGTCATCCATTTTTACATCAGTTTTTTTTACACCGGCCAGAGAGTACTTGAAGCAGAGTTCCACCCAAAAGGGGGGTTTCCACTTTAAACACCCCCCCCCCCTTACATGCTTTTTTTTTGGGGGGGGGGGAGTGGGTAACTTATTTTTAGTGGGACTTCCTGCCCCACTTCCTCCTTCCAGCCACATAGGAGACTTCTCCTCTTACCCCAGGCGGCCCTTGCCTGCCAGCAATCTTCTGGGACACGTCACAGGTCCCAGAAGATTGACTGGCCAATAACAGAGCAGAGCACAGCATGGCTCGCGCCTGGCCGTGAAGCCATAAGCTGTCATGGCCGGGTGCCCACAGTTGCTATGATGGTGCCGCAGAGGGGAGAGGAGCGAGGCTCCAGGGGCCCGCATCACTGGACCGTGGGGCAGGTAAGTGTTGTTTTTTTATAAGTCAGCTGCTACACTTTTTGTAGCTGCTGCCATTTAATAAACTAAAAAATGGGTGGAACTACGCTTTAAGCAGAGTTTTGCCCACTTTAAAAAGTTTGTACCCCCACACTTATGGTAAAATGTGAATGACTTATCGGGGCCCTTTCTTTTTCTCCTTTTAAAGCGTTTGTTAACCTATAAAAAATAAAAATAAAAAACAGATCCTGTACCCTTAAAGCACGTTATACAGTATAGTGTTTGCGCTGTGTTATTTGGCCCCTTCTATCACCTAAAAATACTTGGCTGATCCTGCCTGGCTATGCCCTCCCCCTTGTAAGCTGACCACGGTGTATCATAGCTGCTGAGCCCTGAAACGTGGTCAGCATACGTGCCTCCCTCATCCACTCTCTCTTCCCCGCCTGTCTGCTCGTGTCGGTGCCCATCCCCTACACTCCTGCTGCTCTGATACATAATATAAAATGCTCCCACCCCCTCTAATATAACAATAAGTGCCCCTGTGTTATATAATAATTATGTTTATCTGTACCTATAGGATAGCGACTCCCTGCGATCACACGACTCCTCAGCTCCTTCCAGGCTGATGTCAGCGGTAGTGCTCGGCCCCGCCCACTGGAGCTGTCAGCTGGGCAGAGGAAAGAGCCGAGGAGTCACACGATAATCGGGAGCCACTGTGATGCAAGGTACAGATAAGCATATTTTTAATATAACACAGGCACGGGGGCACATATTGTTATATTACAGAGGGGATAGGAGCATTTTATATCAGTGGCTTAACAGCCACTTTAAGCTTTTACCGTATTTGAGAAACCAAAGGTTCCTCTTCCACTGTAACTTGCCGTGGCCAGGTACATTATTTTTATCCATGCATTGGCTCCTGGGATATAAGTGTCATCAATGCTAGGAGTCAATGGGCATCCTCCACTTCAATGAGTGTGCCGTACTTTGTACGCATTGCAAATGTGCAAGATCGGGAGGTGCATGCTGGGTAGCCAACAGCACCATATCCCGGAAGGAGCAATGAGTGGGCTTCAAATGCCCACACTGAAGAAGGGAGCCTGCCTGATGAGGAGAGCAGAATGAGTTTTTAAAATAGAAAATGAATCAGAAAACCTACTGCCATAATGTATTGTGTTAGTTGCAACCACCGTGAGGGTGTTTTTTTTTTAAACATGCTGGAACTCCACTTGGGTCCTGGAGCTATTTTTCATGCAAAAAACGGACTGTCTGTTTTTTGGAACAGATCAAATCTCTATTTTTCTTCCGTGAAAAAATGGATCAGACGAAAAACTGATGTAAACAGATGTTGACGAAACTGGATGTAAAAGGATGATCATCCATTTACATCTGATTTTTCACAGAGATGCATTAATCCGTTTTTCATCTGTCGCCGGATGGTCCGCATGTGTGAAAGGGGCCAAGACAAGGTTAATTCGGTTTGTTGCAGGCTGGCTGGTAAGTGAGCTAGGATTTTTTTTTTCTTTTGTTCTTTGAAAGTACAGACTCTCCATAGGACTCTTCTGGCAGAAAAGATTTAGACAGGTGACTGTGCAGTGCTGATGATGCACAGCCAATGCTGTAGCTCACTGGACTGGGGACTAAACATGGAGTTACACTTAAAAGTTCACATATTGTTTATGATGGTCATATGGCCATTTTGACCACCTTTTCGATTTGCAAAAAACAAAATGAAGAAAACTTGCTGCTATAACCTGCTTAACAGATATAAACATATAATTTGTTTGGATGAGAATTTTTTTTGCAATTAAAAGCTGGTTGAAATTGTCAACAAACTGCTGCATGTTTAGTTACCATTAGCTCTTTCCATGGGCGTCCGCTCCATAGGGCAAGGGGGGGCAATTGACCCCCCCTGGAAAATCGAGAAGGTGTTGAAGACTCTTGCGGCCGCGGGCTGTCTGAGCGGTCCCAGGCCGGATGTCACACAGACACAGTGAGCAGAGTGAAGCTGCCTCTCCCTATAGTGTTTATGTGTACACAGGGGGAGGGAACCATGATGTGACCCGGCTGTGCGGATGGCTGATCTGAGGTACTGAATGGGATGGGGGGAGGGGAGGTCCGTCTGTGCTGAAGGGGGGGTTTGTGCTGAATGGGGGTCCGTCTGTGCTGAATGGAGGGGTCTGTGCGGAATGGGGGGCTGTGCTGAAGGGGGGGTCCATCTGTGCTGAATAGAGGGGTCTGTGCAGAAAGGGGGGTCTGTGCTGAATGGAGGGTTTTGTGCTGTACATTCTCTATGCTATATTTATATGGGCATGGAGTGAAGCTAAATTATCTCAAGAGCTATTTCACACTGCCAACTGCGCTATTCGGCCGCTAGCGGGCCCTTTTAACCCCTGCTAGCGTTTGAAGAAAGGGTTAAATGTGTATCGCCACTGCGGAAGCCCCCCCCCCCCCCCCTGAAAAAATTTCAGCGGACGCCCATGGCTCTTTCTGTAATAAAACGATACGTACTGCATGATGAGCATAATAGCCTTCCTCATACTAGGTTTTAACCTTTGTACATACAGTATCTCACAAAAGTGAGTACCCCCTTACATTCCCTGCTGTCAGAATACACTCATCAGCACCAGCGGCTATAGCCAGTGGCACTGATTAACTTAAGTTTTTTGCAACAGGCTGATTGCAACAGCTATTGAAAAATCTACTTCTGTACAACCAACCTGGATTGAAATTCAGCCTGTCCCTGCTGAACCAGGTAACTTTCCATCCATCTATGGCCAGTTTAACTATAGAACATGAGCAGGTAAGGATTAGCAGTTATGTTTGATTAAATCCTTTTAATGCATATAACTGACCCGATTATTATTTTTTTAGCAATATTGTAATTTTGCTTTAAAAATTACAGTTTTTCTTACCATGGAATAACAGATAAGAAGCACATTTAAAGCGGAGGTCCCCACAAAAAGTGAACCTCTGCTTTTCGGAACATTCCCCTCCTCCGGTGTCACATTTGGCACCTTTCAGGGGGGAGGGGGTGCAGATACCTATTTGCACCCACTTCCGGGAATAGACTCCCATGGGAGTCACGCCCCTTCGCATCACCCCCTGCTGTCTTCTGGGAAACACTGGTGAGGGTGCGGCTTGCGCATGCGCAGTAGGGAAGCGGGCAGTGAAGCCGCAATGCTTCACTTCCCGATTCCCTCACCGAGGATGGCGGCAGGGGCAGCCGAGAGACGAGCAATTGCTCAGCCTCGGCTGCTGACATCGCGGGCGTGCTGGACAGGTAAGTGTCCATTTATTAAAAGTCAGCAGCTGCAGTATTTGTAGCTGCTGGCTTTTAAAAAAAATCCTCACAAACTATGTGCCTGGACCCCTTACATCATGCTGACTGATATCATAGCGTATGCAGGTCCAAAGCAAGAGATCTCAGCTTTTTTTCCTAGTTGAAGAAAGAGGGAAGGGGAATAGCCTTGAACGTAAGGTACAGCTCACATTTGTGTAATCATACATGTAAACAATACAGACAGAAAAATATTTCTATTTAAAAAATATTTATGCATGCGTTATTTATGTATATTCACAGTGCCTTGAAAAAGTATTCACACCCCTTGAAATTTTCCAAATGTTGTCATGTTACAACCAAAAACAAATGTTTTTTATGTGATAGATCAACACAAAGTGGCACAAATGGTTTTCATTATAGCTGCAAGTCTTTTTGGGTATTTCTCTACCAGCTTTGCACATCTAGAGAGACATTTTTGCCCATTTTTCTTTGCAAAATAGCTCAAGCTCTGTCAGATTGGATGGAGAGCATCTGTGAAAAGCAATTTTAAAGACTTGCCACAGATTCTCAATTGGATTTAGGTCTGGACTTTGACTCGGTCATTCTAAGGCCGCGTACACACGATCGGTTAAACCGATGAGAACGGTCTGATGGAACGTTTTCATCGGTCCAAACCGATCGTGTGTGGGCCCCATCGGTTATTTATCCATCAGTTAAAAAAAAGCCAACTTGTTTTAAATTTAACCGATGGATACCTAACCGATAGAAAAAAAAACATTGTTTGTAGGCACGTCCATCAGTTAAAAATCCATGCATGCTCAGAATCAAGTCGACGCATGCTTGGAAGCATTGAACTTCGTTTTTTTCAGCACGTTGTTGTGTTTTACGTCACCGTGTTCTGACACGATCGTTTTTTTTAATTGATGGTGTGTAGGCATGACTGACCATCAGTCAGCTTCATCGGTTAACTGATGAAAATGGTCCATCAGACCGTTTTCATCGGATGGACCGATCGTGTGTACATGAATATGCTTTAAACTAAACCATTCCATTGTGGCTCTGGCTGCATGTTTAGAGTCGTTGTTCTGATGGAAGGTGAACCTCCACCCCAGTCTCAAGTCTTTTGCAGACTCTAACAGGTTTTCTTGCCCTGCATTTGGCTCCATCTTATCTTCCCATCAACTGATGACTTCCCTGTCCCTACTGAAGAAAAGCATCTCCACTACATGATGCTGCCACCACCATGTTTCACGGTGGGGATGGTGTGTTCAGGGTGATGTGCAGTGTTAGTTGTCTACCACGCGTTTTGCTTTTAGGTCAAAAAGTTCAATTTTGGTCTTATCTGACCAGAGCACCTTCTTCCTCATGTTTGCTGTGTCCCCCACATAGCTTGTCGCAAATTGCAAACGGGTCTTCATATGGCTTTCTTCTTTCCACTTTTCCATAAAGGCCAGATTTGGTGGCTTCTGAAGGCAATTGGTTCCACTAGATTTTAGTTAGGGGTATCAGCGTAAAGGGGGCTGAATACAAATGCATGCCACACTTTTCAGATATTTCTTTGTAAAAAAAATTGAAAACCATTTATCATTTTCCTTCCACTTCACGATTATGTGCCACTTTGTGTTGATCTATCACATAAAATCCCAATAAAATACATTAACATTTTTGGTTGTAACATGAGAAAATGTGGGAAATTTCAAGGGGTTTGAATACTTTTTCAAGGCACTGTATGTAGATTTTTAGAATGTGTGTACAATCTGATTGCACATTCTTCTTTAGGTAAATCCTTGCACCGCATTTGTTTTGTAAATGTAATGGAGACTGCACACAGATTGTACAATCAGGCTGTAACATGTGTAGCGAGCTTTGGAAGATTTTACCATTGCCAGTTGTCTCTGTAATAACACACGGAGGTATGCTTGTATATAACACAAACATGTGCAATCTACAAAACACACCCAGGTCATGTGTCAGAATGCTGGCCTGCACAACGTACCCTGTGGCTAAGCCTTGGTGACGTGGAGTGGGAGTGGGTGGGTGAAGGTGCTCCAGAGTCCAGAAAGACTTCTTTTTCACAGGAGTAGCACCACACACGAAATGTGGTCAGGTTCACGATGAGATTGTGCTTCTTAGCCTGAAAAAAAAAGAAAACACCAAATTAATGTAAATTCAGTCTCCCTACTACAGTGACTTAAAGCGGTTGTAAACCCGCATCAAATTTTTTATTTATTTTTTCTCCTGTAAGGCAAAAGTCATAATGAGCTTATATGCACCGCATATTAGCTCATTATGAAATACTTACCTCGGAACGAGGTGTGTAGCACTTACCTGGTCCACGCCGAGCGAGATTTCATCTTGCCTCGGCACGTCTTCCGGGTATCGCCGCTCCAGCGCTGTGATTGGCTGGAGCGGCGATGGTGCACGCGGCAGATTTAAAACTCGGCAAGGTCCGGCGGCTGCCGGTCCTTTCGCCGTAGATCCCCCCTGCGCATTGCGAGGGGAATATATCCTAAACCGTACAGGTTTAGGAGATATTCTCCTTACCTACAGGTAAGCCTTGTTATAGGCTTACCTGTAGGTAAAAGTTAAAAAAGTGGGTTTACAACCACTTTAAAATACACCCGAGTTGAGTTGAGCGGTATCTTCATATAGTGTGGTCTTACCCCGAAGGGTCGTGACGTGCTTACAAACACATACTAGGGCCAATTTATAGACAAGATCTGATTAACCTACCAGCATATCTTTGGAGTGTGGGAGGAAACAGGAGTACCTGGAGGAAACCCACGCAGGCACAGGGAGAACATGCAAACTCCAGGCAGATGGTGTCGTGGTCGGGATTTGTACCAACGACCCTATTGCTGCTAGGTGACAGTGCTAACCACTACACCACTGTGCTGCACACTACACCTGTCATTTTGACTCCAGCAGTTGAACAGGATGATAGGGGTGCACATGGGAAAGCGACAGGTTCACTTTAACACAAAGGCACCAAGAATATTGCAGAGCTCTGTAGACTTTCCCACCAAGCTTTGACTATAACACAACATGGACCATTACAAAATGCATACTTTGCCTCTAAAAACTAGAAAAATTAAAGGAGAAGTACAGACAAAGCTCTGTAGTTTGTTCTGCACCCCTGTGACCTGTTTTCAGCAAACAGCGGACCGAAGCCTGCTGTCGGCTGATGTCACAGAGCCGCTCCAGGCTTGGGAAAGATTGTGACCCTATGGTCCACATGCCTGGACTGGCACCTGCTTCAGCCTCTCAGTGAGCCGATGAGAGCCTGAGCTGGCCCACTCCCGCCCTGTCTACAGCCCAGTGCTCCAGTGAGTGTGGGGGGGTGGGGCAGAGCAGAGAGCTGGTGTCAGTCACCAGCTTTTTGCTGGCAGAGCTGTGAGAACCGAGCGAGCGGCAGTGTTTGATCACTTGGTTCTCAGTCTTAGAGCCGGCCAGGGACAGATGCAGCATCGGAATGATGCTGCATTCACTTAGGCCAGTATGATTCTGAAAAAGTACTTATAAATAATAACTTTGGGTTTAAAAAATCAGTTTAGGCCGATACGCTATAAGCATATATAGATTGCGCAAATGTTGTAGCATCTACATAATAGGGGGTAGTTTTATGGCATTGTTATTATTATTATTATTATTTTTTTTTACTTGTTATCTGCGTTTTTTGTTTTTTCGTGACTGCAACATTATGGCAGACACATCGGACATTTTTGACACTATTTTGGGAGCATTCACATTAATACAGCGATCAGTGCAATAAAAATACACTGATTACTGTATAAATGTGACTGGCAAGGAAGGGGTTAACCACTAGGGGGCGAGGAGGAGTTAAGTGTGTCCTAGGAAGTGATTCTAACTGTTAGGGGGCATAGCTTACTGTGACACTTCACTGATCGCTGCTCCCAATGAGAGGGAGCAGACCTTACAAAGGCATCCCCCGGCTCTGCCGTTCCGTGACTCGATTGCAGGACACAGGCGGACATAGAGTCCGCGGGTCCTGCGGGCACGGTCCCGGAGACCGCTAGGGGGCAGGATTCAAAGCAACAAATATATATACGTTGCTTTGCCTGCCCGTGCCATTCTGCCGATGTATATCTGCGTGAAAGTTTAAGGCCCAGATTCTCAGAAGAGATACGACGGCGTATCTGCAGATACGTAACTGCATTTTTACACTAGCCGCTAGGTGGCGCTTCCGTCGAATTCCGCGTTGAGTATGCAAATTAGGTAGATACGCGAATTTCCGAACGTACGCCCGGCCGACACAGTAAAGTTACGCCGTTTACGTTAGGCTTTTCCCTGGCGTATAGTTACCCCTGCTATATGGTGGCATAAGTGCGGCGTAACAATGTTAAGTATGGCCGTCGTTCCCGCGTCGAAATTTGAAAAAGTTGCGTCATTTGCGCAAGTCATCCGTGAATGGGGCTGGACGTCATTTACGTTCACGTCGAAACCAATGACGTCCTTGCGGCGTACTTTGGAGAAATGCACACTGGGAAATTCCACGGACGGCGCATGCGCCGTTCGGGAAAAACTATCCAAATTTGAATTAGGCGGGCTTACGCCGGCCGATTTGCGCTACGCTGCCGCAACTTACGGAGCAAGTGCTTTGGGAATACAGCACTTGCCCGTCTAAGTTGCGGCGGCGTAACGTAAATCGGATACGTTACACCGCCGCAGAGATACGCCGCTGGACGAGAATCTGGCCCTAAAGCGGTTAAAGTTTACACAAAAATTATATGCACACAAAGGAGGCATGAGCTCCGTTGAAAGATCAACACCACATCCCCAGTTATTTTCTGCACTTGATGACAATGTTCTCAGTTTAAATAATAATACAGCCACCACATCTAAGGACTGGTAAGGTGCAATACATTACATTTTAATTTGGGATTAAATTATGCTTTAAAAGTGTTACTAAACAGTAAAATCAGTCTGTATAAGCAGTAACGCATGCTAGTTAAACTCACTGTGGAACCTAAGGGCATAATTCTCTGCGTTGTGTAAAAAAGGTGTTTGATCCTGTCTTCTCTGATCCTCCCCTTTTTCCACAGTCCTGAAACCATTCCCTGATAGGACAGAGACTAGGGGACGAGCTGCACATGCTCAGTTTGGTGTGTATTAGTAGAGGTTTTTTTTTGTCTTGGGATGGTGCATCAGCACTGTCCAGACAGACGGTCAAAGGTCATACAGCCTTATAGGACAGTCAGAGGGGAATGAAAACTCCTCCTACAAGCTTTAACCAAACACTGATAGAAGTCACAAGACTGCTCTATACTGTTGATGAAAAAAAAAGGTATTTAGCAGTTTATAATTACAAAATAATTGCATTTCCATGTTCTGTGTACTGTGGGAGACCTGATATAGTGAATGCAGGCTCCTGGGTTTAGTAACACTTTAAGGCAATAGGAAAAATGCTAACAGGTAACTTTTAATGAGAGAAGAGACTCTGTGGGGAGAGATTTACTAAAACCGATGCACAGAGAATCTGGTGCAGCTGTGCATAGAAGCCAATCAGCTTCTAACTTCAGCTTGTTCAATAAAGATTTGGCAAGAAAACCTAGAAGGTGATTGGTTACTATGCACAGCTGTACCAGATTCTGTGTGCACCAGTTTCAGTAAATCTCCCTTATATTTATTCTGCCACAAATATATCTCCCCTGCCACCAGACTTTTTTCCCCCCAATGGGCGTGTGCCATTTAAATTAGGCGCGCTCCCGCGCCGAACCTACTGCGCATGCTCCGTTTCGAAATTCCCGCCGTGCTTTGCGCGAAGTGACGTCATTTTTTGAACGGCGGCGTGTGTAGCGTACTTCCGTATTCCCGGACGTCTTACGCAAACGACGTGAATTTTTAAATTTCGACGCGGGAACGACGGCCATACTTTATACAGCAATACGTTTGCTGTGTAAAGTTAAGGCACCCAAAACGACGACTAAATTTGCGACGGGAAACTAGACTAGCAGCGACGTAGCGAACGCAAAAAAAACGTCGTGGATCGCTGTAACTCCTAATTTGCATACCCGACGCTGGTTTATGACGCAAACTCCCCCCATTGGCGGCCGCGGTACTGCATCCTAAGATCCGACAGTGTAAAACAATTACACCTGTCGGATTAAGGGCTATCTATGCGTAACTGATTCTATGAATCAGTCGCATAGATACTCTGAGAGATACGACGGAGTATCTGAGATACTCCGTCGTATCTCCGCTGTGAATCTGGCCCTCTGAACCCAGAAGACTAGGGGTAGATGAAATCAGCAGTGACAGTGATCAGTGGGAAATGGACAGGTGTTACATTCCTGGAGGAGGGTATTTTGCAAAGCAAGTGTGCCATAAGGTGCGTATATGCAGAGGGTACTTACACATTACGGCAAGAGCACTTAGGGCACCCAAACTTTGCATACAATTTAGTTTTGCTTTAAACAGCACCCTGGCAACCAGCCTTACCCCTGTCATTTAACTCTATCCTGCCAGAGCCACTACACACTGACAAAGCCACTAAAATTCTAGTGTGATTAACAGTGTGTGAGATGGTTAGTGGAAGCTCACATTACAAAGAGGTCTACATATACAGCCAGGGCCCTAACACTGATGCCTCGTACACACGATCGGAATTTCCGACAACAAAACCATGGATTTTTTTCCGACTAAATGTTGGCTCAAACTTGTGTTGCATACACGTGGTCACACAAATATTGTCGGAAATTCCGAACGTCAAGAACGCTGTGACGTACAAAACTACGACAAGCCGAGTTTAATGATTACGGGAATGTGTACCATTTTTGCGCGTCGGAATTGCATATAGACGATCAGAATTTCCAACAAGAACTTTTCCCGTCAGAAAATTTGCGAACCAGCTATCAAATTTTTGCTGTCGGAAATTCCGACAGAAAAAGTCAGATGGAGCCTACACATGGTCAGAATTTCCGACCAAAAGCTCACATCTAACTTTTCGTGTCGAAAATTCCAATCGTGTGCACGCGGCATCACACAAGTTGCCCACTTTTACAAATAATATTTATACACTTTCGTGGGCATGATAGGCTCACTTTAACATAAACTTGTGCTTTGCAGGGCAAAGAAATGCAGCACACCCAGTACTGACCTCCTGAAAATGTTAGTTGCTCTAGCTGTTCACCCAGTGGTTACAATGCTTTATGTCCTGACTTCTTAAAATCAGTGACCCAGAAGAAGAATGCAGATCAGGAAAGTCAGAACCCATTATCTGCATGAGCGTTCAGGGTCACTGACAAGAACCCAGCATGGAGCCGAGAACCCAGGAAGGCTCACAAGTCACTGGCTGGGTTTAACAGTGTAAATCAGGCATGTCCAAAGTCAGGCCCGGGGGCCAAATGCGGCCCCCCTGTTGATTTAATATTGCCCCCCTGGGGATTTGGATATATATATTGTTTGTGGCCCCCAGGGCCACAAAAGATATATACTGTATTTATTGGCGCTGCCTTGGAAGTCTCGTCTCCTGGGATGCCATTGGATAACTAACTGTTCTGTCTATCATAAGAGGCAGGACTTTGTATTAAAGAGGCCACAGGGTAAACAAGACATTCTCCTGTTTGTAATCTGTCGGCACTCGTCCCGCCCCCCTCCCTCTGCCCTCCGAGGCTGCATTGATGGCAATGGTAAGGCAGCATTTATGGGACATGTGAGGCTGCATTTATGGCACATGTGAGGCTGCACTGATGGCAATGGTAAGGCTGCATTTATGGCACATGTGAGGATGCATTTATGGCACATGTGAGGCTGCATTGGTTGCAATGGTGAGGTTGCAATGGTAAGGCTGCATTCATGGCAATGGTAAGGCTGCATTCATGGCAATGGTGAAGCTGCATTCATGGCAATGGTAAGCCTGTGCGTGTTATACGTCGATAAATACTGTATATCCAAATAACACGCCCAAGCTCATCTCTTCACCACACACAGCCACAAAGGCAAGATTGTTCTTGTTGGGCCGTGTATTAGTGCTGAGACGAACACACTTAGACCGAATTTTAATGGTTCAAAGAATGTCAGGCAAAATAGTCGGCCCTCACGCATGTTCACTTAATCAAATCTGGCCCTCTTTGAAAAAAGTTTGGACACCCTTGGTGTAAATGATTCACCCACCTGGGCATGCAAAGTACTGTGATCAGCATAGGATTCTCCACATCCCACGTATTGGCAGCCATCCTAAAACATAAAGCAGACGTCATTCATCTCGTACACGGTCACATGTCACTGTAAACTATCTCTCTTCTCCTCCTAGGCCACTCACCTGCAGACAAGCCCAGAGATTGGGTCCACCAGCTCCGCATGACTCGCACGTTCCCTTTAGAAATAGACACAGAAGATAAGATGGTTATAGACCAGTTCATTTACAATGTATACTTGGTACCAAACAACATGGAATTCATTAGAGTTGGCGCTCTTGTCATCAGGAATTCTAGTCAAATGCTGCATTTGCCATTGGAACGCAATCATATGTGTTTGGATAGCAAACATAGGCCTAGATTCAGGTAGAATTAGGCAGGCGTTGCGTATCTCAGATACACTACGCCGCCGTAAGTTTGAGCAGCAAGTCCTGTATTCACATAGAACTTGCGCTGAAACTTACGGCGGCGCAGTGTAACTGGGCCGGCGTAAGCCCGCCTAATTCAAAATAGGCTGGTTGGGGGCGTGTTCTATGTAAAATACTAGTGACCCCACGTATTTGATGTTTTTAATGAACGGCGCATGCGCTGTCCGTGGACCTATCCCAGTGCGCATGCTCCAAATGACGTTGGCAAATCGTCATGCTTTCGACGTGAACGTAAATTACGGCCAGCCCCATTCACGGACGAGTTAGGCAAACTACGTAAAAAAAAAAAATTTTGACGTGGGAACGACAGCCATACTTAACATTGGCTGCGCCATGTATTTGGTGGAATAACTTTACGCCTGAAAACCCCTTACGTAAACAGCGTATCTTTACTGCGACGGCCGGGCGTACGTTCGTGAATCGGCGTATCTAGCTGATTTACATATTCTAGACGTAAATCAGCGTATACGCCCCTAGCGGCCAGCGTAAATATGCAGTTAAGATACAACGGCGTAGGAGACTTACGCCGGTCGTATCTTAGCAACATTTAAGCGTATCTCAGTTTGAGCATACGCTTAAAGTTGCGACGGCGGGGATTCAGACTTACGACGGCATATCTACTGATACGCCCGTCGTAAGTCTATGTGGATCCACCCCATACAATGTAACAACAAAAAAAGGCATGCAGTTCAAAGGCACATCAATAAGACGTGCAGTGTCCAAAGAAACGCAGAGCAGGTCAAACACAGCCTCAGAACTGCATATGTACTGACCAGTAAAAGCCAAAAGAATTTTGCTGACCTGCCCTTGAAACGCAGGACAACAATGACCATCAGCATAAACCCAAAAATTATCAGGAGCTAAAAAATGTGGCCAAAAACGTAGTACCATGACCTCCATGTTCATTTTCAGAAGCCGGAAAGCAGGTCAGAGGATTTTTACCAGCGTTTTAGAACAAAGATGTTCATTCATACTAGTGGGAAATACTATGCAGTGGAATCCAGGGGAAAGTTCTCCTCAAATCCTACGGAACAAGAGAAGAGCCTGTCTACTCCTATGATGCAAGACACAAACTAGGAGTAAACTGCTATGAAAAAAAGTGGCCAGTACACCCAAAATGTAGATTTTAGTTACTGGTAGGTACCTGGTTTGGAGGTTCTAGCCTCAACATCTCCTCGCCACCCCTCCAGGCTCCATTTCTACCCGAATACAACGATCAGGAAAAAGCCTCCTGTGCATTAATTTGGGAGCCTGGTATAAGTGTTGGAGATAAATTCACATCATGGGGGTACACTTCAAGCTTTGCTGCCCTCTAGGACTGGGGGTGTCCGGAAAGTTTATTAACACACGAATAAAAACCGCTCATCCAGCTACTCATCTGTAGCTTTACAGTCCTAGACACAGTGCGCTTGCAGTAATACTTTCATGGCCTGTCTGTCTCTTACCTGGTCTGTGTATCAGCCTTAGGGCTTGCTCTTTCTCACACCTGCATGGTTAAGTAATCTTCCCTCAGTGTGGCTCCACCCTAGCCTCAACAGGAACCACGATTTAACACTGTGTTCTCCAAGCCTGCCTTGCCGTGCAATATTGTGTGTTTGGTTTCCTAATTCCTGCTTGCTGTGTGCTCTACGTTTGTCTCCGTTACCGATTTTGGCGTGTTCTCGACTATCCCTGCCTGCTTGTGACCCTGACCTTTAGCGTGTTTTCTGTTTATCCTTGTCTGCTAGTCGCCCCGACCTTTGGCTTATCCTCCTGTAGCCTAGCGTGAGCTGGGAGACCCTGGGGGCCGCGACCTGGAGTCCGTTGCAGTGCAGTCTATCCTCACCACTAGAGGCTCTGGTGAACACCTACTGGCTCTTATGCCCTGTACACACGATAGGTTAGTCTGATGAAAACTGACTGATGGATTTTTCCATCAGTTATCCGATGAAGCTGACTGATGATCAGTCGTGCCTACACACCATCAGTTACGGTGACGTAAAACACAACAACGTGCTGAAAAAAATGAAGTTCAATGCTTTCAAGCATGCGTCGACTTGATTCTGAGCATGCGTGGATTTTTAACCGATGGACGCATCCACAGACGATCGTTTTTTTCTATAGGTTTTTTATCCATCAGATAATTTTAAAAAAAGTTGTCAGTACCCCCGCAGGTAGTGATGTCAGTAGACTCCCCGTCCTCCTATACACTCCCCTATGTCAGCATGCATTTTTTTCTATGTATTCCTTACACTAAATTCTGCTATGATAGCAAAGACCTTGGGCCCAATAACCTGCAGCTCTACCCTTGACTGAGTTGCTCTGAATTTTTTGAGTGTCGTTCTCTTTTAGTTGCTATCATTACGAGTTGGTGGTGGCGTGTGGCGCGGGGGCGGAGCTGGATGTCTGGTCTCAGGTACGTTCCTTATGACTCTAACCCTTCTCTATCTCTTTTTTCCTTTTCCTGTCTTTTCCTCCCGTTCCTCCCCTTTTCTCCCCTCCTTCCCTTTTCTTTCTGCTCTTCCCCTAGGGGCCTAAGGGCGTTGTGTTGACACTGGAGGTCCTGGTGGCTGGTGCGCTGGGGGGGGCGGGCGCTGGGGGCCCTGACTGGTCGGACGGACTCGGCGGCCAGCTCCCGGGGGGGCAGCCTGACCTCTTCTGGAGGTGGGGCGCTTTTTTTGCCGCCCCGGACCTGTCGATTGCCGAGGGGGTCGGTGGGGATTGCTGCAGGGAGGAAGGTAAGTTGGAGGTCCAGGAAGGCCCCCCTTCCTTCGTGCGCGCCCGGCCGGCTTTCCCTTATAACTTGCACAGTGCAAATGGTTTCGTTTTTCTTTTGTCCGTCAGACTGGTTGGGCCGGCCTTCGGTTCCCGGCCCCTCCTTAGGGTCCTTAGGGTGCCGGAAAACCCCTTTTAATACTTGAATAGATGGTGTGCCACCTCTGTATCTTAAACCTCAACTTAGGTGTACTGTATGGGGGAGGTGGCCCCCGTCCTCGGCCCGCCACCCGACTCTCCAGTCCCCCTTTGTGATTTTAGTATAGCTACCAAGCCCCGGTGTGACTATGTGCACCCCCTGTTTTTTTCTCTGTTATGTTGAAAAGAAATAACAAAAATGGATGGCTTATTGTTTGATGTATGATGCTTTTGACAACATAAGTTGTAATGTATTACCATGCCGTCCACAAATAAAGATTTTACAAAAAAAAAAAAAAAATTCTGCTATGATCACTAACATCCAGTCAAAATCCAGTAAAGCAACCACATGACTTTAGAAAAGGAGTGGGGGTGGGAATTAAAAAATAATGCCTGTCTCCAGGCTAGTGCATGAGATATGTAAATAAACTGATGTTGCAACTGTGATCAGGTGACCTCAGACACACACACACTATCTCTCACTAGATACATCTAACCTAAATCAGATCACTTGTCTGTGTATATTCTGCTTTCTGTTCTGTGTTTTCACTGCAATATACATGCATTTCCTCACTGAATATGTAAATAACCTGTCACTCACAGTAAGGGGGCGGAACAGACTAAGGTTTTTCTCTGTAAGTCTGTTTTATTTCACTGAACAATAAAAGAGGATTGCTCAGAGCTGGATAAACTCTATGTGGCAAGACTGGGCACAGATGATAGGAAATATTATACTGTACATTGTGACATCAAAAAAAAAAATTATAATAATTTGGGTTTACATCCACTTTAACAGTACAGATTTCTGTTTAAGATACTCAGACTGGTTGCTTTGCTTTGCTAGTACAGGCTTTATAAGTAACTCACCTTGGATTTTAAGATTAAGTCCTCCTTGGTGACTTCTCCTATAGAATCCAGATGAGCACAAAAGTCTACCATCTCCCCCATTGTGAAGGATCTATGAAGAAAAGGTCAGGAGTCCCAACCAGGGCCCAGAATATCATACAAACAGATAATGTTAATGAACGACCTGAGAAAACAGAAAATGTAGAAAGAAAAAAATGGTTAGGTAGCACATGTGATCTCTTATATGGTCAGTCTACCAAATACTGATATGCTTGCACTGAAATTGTACCAGGGGTTATATTAAAGTGGAAGTAAATCCTCCTCTCTTTTTCAGCCAAGGAAGCTGCCATCTTGGCCTCGGTTTGATCTCCAACTGCCATGGTGCTACACATGTGATCAGTTATGACACCAGCCATTGGATGGTTTGACAGTTTGGTTGAGATCACAAACAATATGACAGTTAGCAATCCCAGGATGCCGGGAATTATTTTAATTTTTTTTCGATTTAGTTCACCCCCGAAAGAATTTCCCCCCTTCCTGACCAGGCCATTTTTTGTGATACGGCACTGCGTTACTTTAACTGACGAGTGGGTACAACGTCACACAACCGCGCAAACAAAATTTACGTCCTTTTTTTCCCCCCACAAATAGAGATTTCTTTTGGTGGTATTTGTCACTTGTCTCTTGTGTATAGCACAAAAATTAAAAACCGCAGAGGTGATCAATTTAACCACTTAAGACCCGGATCAAAATGCAGCTAAAGGACCCGGCCAGGTTTTGCGATTCGGCACTGCGTCGCTTTAACAGACAATTGCGCGGTCGTGCGACGTGGCTTCAAAACAAAATTGGAGTCCTTTTTTTCCCACAAACAGATTTCTTTTGGTGATATTTGATCACCTCTGCGGTTTTTATTTTTTGTGCTATAAACAAAAATAGAGCGACAATTTTGAAAAAAATATTTTTTACTTTTTGCTATAATAAATATCCCCCAAAAATATATAAAAAAACATATTTTTTCCTCAGTTTAGGCCGATACGTATTCTACCTATTTTTGGTATAAAAAAAAAAATCGCAATAAGCGTTTATCGATTGGTTTGCGCAAAATTTATAGCGTTTACAAAATAGGGGATAGTTTTATTGCATTTTTATTAATTATTATTTTTTTACTACTAATGGCGGCGATCAGCGATTTTTATCATGACTGCGACATTATGGCGGACACTTCGGACAATTTTGACACATTTTTGGGACCATTGTCATTTTCACAGCAAAAAATGCATTTAAAATGCATTGTTTACTGTGAAAATGACAGTTGCAGTTTGGGAGTTAACCACAAGGGGGCGCTGATGGGGTTATGTGTGACCTCATGTGTGTTTACAACTGTAGGGGGGTGTGGCTGTAGGTGTGACGTCATCGATTGTGTATCCCTATAAAAGGGATCACACGATCGATGCCGCCGCCGCCACAGTGAAGAACGGGGAAGCTGTGTTTACATACAGCTCTCCCCGTTCTTCAGCTCCGGGGACCGATCACGGGACTCCAGCAGCGATCGGGTCCCGGATCTTCGGACCAGGTCACGGGCGCGCGTCCGCGACCCACAGCTGGGTACTAGTACAGGAAGTACCTGTACGTGCATGTGCCCAGCCGTGCCATTCTGCCGACGTAAATGTGCAGGAGGCAGTCCTTAAGTGGTTAAGAAAAAAAAACAATATTTTTTACTTTTTGCTATAAAAAATATCCCAAATTTAAAAAACAAAGTTCTTCATCAGTTTCGGCCAATATGTATTCTTCTACATATTTTTGGTTAAAAAAAAAAACACAATAAGCGTATATTGAATGGTTTGCGCAAAAGATATAGCGCCTACAAAATAGGGGATAGATTTATGCCATTTTTATATTTACTAGTAGTGGCGATGATTAGCTTTTGACACTTTTTTTGGGACCATTGACATTTATACAGCTTTCAGAGCTAAAAATAGCCACTGATTACTGTATAAATGTCATTGGCATGGAAGGGGTTAACACTAGGCAGCGATCAAAGGGTTAAATGTGTGTTCCCTAGGTGTGTTTTAACTGTGAGGGGATTGGACTGACTGGGGGAGGAGACATATCGTTGTTCCTACTTAGTAGGAACGGATGATCTGTTTCTCCTACCCTGACAGGACAGGGAGGATTGTGCCTGCAATCGTGGGTGGCCGGTGAGGATCTCGCCCGCTGGCCACGTATATATTTTTGCTACGGCTAATAAAAACATGCGTAATATTGCTTACAAAACGCCTAGTCAACTGTAAGCCCCAGTTCAACGCTGAGCGATTTGAAGTGTGTTTCCTTAACCACTTCCCTACCGCCCAGCGTCAAATGAAGTCCACAGATGGGATCTCCCATCCATATGACGTCCTGAGCTTCCTGGGCCATCTACGGGGCATGCCCGCGGCATCGTGCGGGACCCGGAGCGCGTGCCTGGGGCCAGGATGTCCACCGGCACCTGTGATTGCCCGCAATCACGGCAGGGCCGTAGATCTGTGTGTGTGTGTGAACACACAGATCCTCGGTCTTGTCGGGTGAGGAGACCGATATGTGTTCCCAGTACAGAGGAACACACATCGGTCTCCTCCCCTTGTGTGTCCCCTCCCCCTACAGTTAGAATCACACACTAGGGAACATATTAACCCCTTCCCTGCCAGTCACATTTATACAGTAATCAATGCATTGTTATAGCACTGATCGCTGTATAAATGTGAATGGTCTCAAAAATGTGTCAAAAGTGTCCAATATGTCCGTCGCAATGTCACGGTCACAATAAAATGGCTGATCGATTACTAGTAAAAACATTAAAATTCTCTCTCTCTCTCTCTCTCTCCTTTATGTTTGAAGCCTGAAATGTGACACAAAGTTCAAGGGAGGCGAATACTTTCGCAAGGCACTATATATATATATATATATATATATATATATATATATATATTTATTTTTTTGCTTCAGCTGATAAAAACTCACAGGTCTAATATTGCTTAAAAAACGCCCAGTCAACTGTAAGCCCCAGTTCACCGCTGAGCGATTTGAGGTGTGTTTCCTTAAACTCTTGACAACAGATTTCCATGTTATTTAAGGCCCCGTACACACGGCCGAGAAACTCGATGAGCAAAACACATCGTTTTGCTCGTCAAGTTTCTTGTGAAGCCGCCAAGGATCTCGGTGAGCCAAATTTCCTCATTGAGTAACGAGGAAATAGAGAACATGTTCTCTATTTGGCACAACGAGATTCTCGTCAGTTTCCTCGGCCGAAAGTGTACACACGGCCGGGTTTCTCGGCAGAATACGGCTCCGATCGAGTTTCTGGCTGAATTCTGCCGAGAAACTTGGTCGTGTGTACGAGGCTTTAGTGTTCCCTTTCACATCTGCATGATGTGTTAACGTTCGATGATCAGAAAAAGTACCGGAGCTTCTTTGAGGATTGATTATTTTAGACCTCAATGGGCTTTAATGGGATCGCTTGAAAAATGCGCGCAACACATGTCTTTGTGCAATTTGGCGCCCAATAACCATGTCCTCCTACTAGTTACTAGCTTTCTATTGGTAAAAACAAAAAAAAGTCTCAAGCCTGAAAACACCTGAAAAAAAAAAAAAGCATAAAAAACGTGAAAACAACAATGCTCCAAAATCACATGAACACGCACAAGCGTGACTCTAGGCTCATAGATACAGTTAGGATCCATGCGTAACTTAGCAATGGCAGTTTCTTTCTGATAATTGCAACTGCTATTTATTCTCCAGCTTATGGAGACAGAAGCATACTGTACAATCTGCAGTTGAACTGTATTAAAATACATGCTGCAGTTTTTTAAATAAGCAATAAATAAATATAGGGTAATAACACCCATCGTGCTCTGCTGTCAGGTGCTGCAGATCATCTGAGGATCTTTGTATTGAGGGGACTGGAATCCAGGACACCGATATTCTTGCATAATACATGGCCTTGGTATGTAGCTTTAGCTAAAGCCATTAAACTGCTGAATCACAGCTGATGATGAAACTCCCTCTGGAGACTAACCATGATAATATACAGTGCTGCATTTTCCATTGACCCCTTACCCCTCCTCTACAAGAAGAAGCTTGAAGGAGGCATCCATCACAATCAACAAACTGCAAAAAAGAAAAACATTTTGGGCTAGTAGGTGGAGACCGGAATTTATTTTTATAGCCCTTTGGGCACATGTGCTTCAAAATCTGGTGGTTTTAAAGGTATACGGGTAATTATCCTAAATACCGTATTTATCGGTGTATAACACGCACCCCAAGTTTAGGAGGGAAGTTTAAATCGGAGGTTCCGCGGTCCAAGCTTTTTTTTTTTTCAGTGCAATCAATGTTGTTTCATATACCAACTCGGTACTCACTTTTTTCACGATACAAACCACTCCCCATACGTTTTCGTTCAAAAGAGTAACTTTAAAAAAACGATCCTGACATGTGCCAATTTTCTTGTGGGCATTATGAAGCCCACAAGCACGGACTTCCGGGAAGCGGTGAATGCTCGCGCATGACGGTACACGCCCTGTTGTGGCAGCATTCGCAACAATATTGCTTAATGGTAATATTCACCTGTGTGCCCTTATTAAAATGGCGGAAATAGATCCGCCCTCGTCACGTGACCGGCTTGATGAGTCACGCGAAGAGTGAAATCTCGCGAGATTACGATGGACGGCGTTTAACATTGTCTCCTGGGAAGCATGACCCTGCTCCCAAGAGACATCCCAGCAAACAATGCGGTGCCAGGGAAAAGAAGAGATACGCCTACAACCGCGGGAGAAATACCCGAAAGTCCACCTTTACAGAGCTAATTAAAGGTATTTAACCACTTAAGGACCGGACCAATATGCTGCTAAATGACCCAAGGGGTTTTTACAATTCGGCACTGCGTCGCTTTAACAGACAATTGCGCAGTCGTGCGATGTGGCTCCCAAACAAAACTGGCGTCCTTTTTTTCCCACAAATAGAGCTTTCTTTTGGTGGTACTTGATCACCTCTGCGGTTTTTATTTTTTGCGCTATAAACAAAAATAGAGCGACAATTACTTTTTGCTATAATAAATATCCCCCAAAAAGTATATAAAAAAACATTTTTTTTCCCTCAGTTTAGGCCGATACGTATTCTTCTACCTATTTTTGGTAAAAAAAAAAATCACAATAAGCGTTTGATTGGTTTGCGCAAAATTTATAGCGTTTACAATCTAGGGGATAGTTTTTATGCATTTTTATTAATTTTTTTTTTTTTTTTTTACTACTAATGGCGGCGATCAGCGATTTTCTTCATGACTGCGACATTATTGCGGACACTTCGGACAATTTTGACACATTTTTGGGACCATTGTCATTTTCACAGCAAAAAATGCATTAAAAATGCATTGTTTACTGTGAAAATGACAATTGCAGTTTGGAAGTTAACAACAAGGGGGCGCTGAACATTTTAGGCTTCACCTAGTGTGTGTTTACAACAGTAGGGGGGTGTGGCTGTAGGTCTGACGTCATCGATTGTGTCTCCCCTATAAAGGGGATGACACGATCGATGCGCTGCCACAGTGAAGCACGGGGAAGCCGTGTTTACATACGGCTCTCCCCGTTCTTCAGCTCCGGGGAGCGATCGCGACGGAGCGGCTATAAACGAATATATCGTCCCGGATCGCTCCCCGAGGGAATCCGCCCGACGCGGGGGGGGGGAGTCCCGATCGGATCCCCGACCCCGAGCTGTGTCACTACCACCCCCATTATGGACATGACCTCCCCCATGCTCCTTTATACACACAGAACTGAAGAAAAGTATTTAATACATTTGCCTTCTCGTTGTCCCCAGTCACCCACTCTAGATTATTTTGTAAAGGACCAACATGCTCAGACCTGACCTTTTTACTATTAATATATTTGGAAATAAAATTGGGGTTTGTCCTACTATCTTTTGCAATCTGTCATTTGTTTTGAATTTTGTGTCCTTGATTTCCTTTTTTCATATTCTCTTATATTCTTTGTAACATTTTAACAATGATGGTGTTCCTTTATTTTTTCATTTTTTAAAAGCGCTTTATTTATTATTTATAGCCATTTTATATTTGGCCGTGAGCCACATACGTTTAAAAAGCTAAAAATAAAACCGCTTGCCCATGGGAATATACTTTGCACTTTGAAGAATTCCCATTACTGTTCTGTGTCCATTGATGCCAAAATTCCCTTCCATTCTAAATCCTGGAGAGCAGCCCTCATCCTTGGAAAATTTGCTCTCTTAAAGTTAAGTGTTTTTATCTTACCTGTATTTGTTGCCAACATTAAATGAAATCATGTTATGGTCACTTCTATTCAGATGTTCTTTATTATCAATAGTGGTCATTTATTTTGTTTGTATTGCCATCACATAAAAAAGTGGAGAAACAAAAAGCCAAATCTGACACATTTCACGTGGAGCATGGAGAAGATAAAGAGCAGCACAGAATTGTCTGTGGATTTGAGAACAAGAATTGTGGAAAAGCATGGACAATCTTGAGACAGTAGATCCGGGCGCCGTGGAAGCTTCCATGGCCTGTCTATTGTCAGTCTTACAATCTCCAGGGCCTTCTGGGCCAAGCTGGTGCCACCAGAAAGATTGGAACTCCCTCTCTCCAAATCCTGCACAACAAATGTGGAAGGAGAAGGATCGGAGGGAAAGCATAAATCAGGGGAGTATTGGCTCCATGGAACTACCAGAGCATCTACTCCGATTGCCAGAGGATATCTTGTTCAAGATACAAACGGCTGTAGCTTGTTGTTGAACCTGGATGCCAGTAGGTCGACCTCTGGCCATCCCCAACGTTGGCAAATTTCCTGGAACATGGCTGAGATAATCTGCCTTCCAGCTCTCTTCTCCCGGAGATGGACTGCCGATAGAATCGGCACATGTCCCTCTGTCCCATATACAGCGGTTTCAAGCTTGTTGGTCATCATCAGTGCAGTACAAGGATGGCTTCCATGTTGTAGGGCTCGGACACCAATGAGAAAGTCTAACCCAGAAGTTTAGGGTGCAGAGAAACAAATGAAACTAGCATTCCACTGAACCAGTGCAAAGTACAATAAAGCCTTCTTATAAAACACAGTATTTTTGTATTCACTGTGACAGAGGGAGGCCCAGTCACTGTAAGAATATAGTAAATTGTGACACAGGATTTGCATTTAGGGTTAATTTGAGGTTCAGAACTATAATTTCTGAGTGGAGAAAGCTGCATTTTAGGCTTTTTCCAGATTCTGTAGATCTGGATCAGAACATTCAATCCTGTGTCTGGGTTTTTCTAGACGCTTACAACCTGGCTGACTACACAAGTGCGCAGGCTCATTATATACTCAGGTCTACGAATTTCTCAGAGCGCCCAGTTTGGAGACCACTCCCAGTGGAAGATCTGATCCGGGGTCAGGGGGCCCCAGCAAGAAGCCAAGAGTCAGAGGTCTCATCAGTGGGTCAGAGGGCCCAGCCAGAAGCCAAGAGTCAGAGGTCTCATCAGTGGGTCAGAGGGCCAAGCCAGAAGCCAAGAAACAGAGGTCTCATCAAGGGGTCAGAGGAAGCCCAGCCAGAAGCCACGAGACAGAGGTCATGTTGAGGGGTTAGAGTGCCCAGCCAGAAGACAGAAGGTCTCAGTTCCAGGAGTCAGGACGGCTCCTATCAGGGTGTCAGGAGAACCCCAATTCATAGACCATGCAGCGGGGCACTGTGACTAAATGCTAGAGAGCCAAGTGTTCCAGGAGAGCTGGACAACACAGTCAAAGGGACTGGTAAGAGGAGCAGCAGTGCTGTCAACAAGTGAGCCAGCTGGCTCGGTATCTTCATTTGTGCACATTGTGTGAAAGAAACCCCTGCATGGGCAACTTTCCATTTATTGAATAAAAGTTGCCTGCAATGCCCTAAAATACAATATAGATAGAAATCTTGCGAGCTACCATCAGAGATCATACTTCATATTCCCATCGCACACTTTCCTGGATCCGCTCTTGGGTTTGGGTGCTCGTAGCAACAACCAGCTGGATACTGGTATACGTTACAGTAGAAATATTTGCCAGCACACCATGGAACAACGTGAATAGCGTCCAAACGAACGTTTTATTGCATGATCACAACACAATGAGAGTGCAACGTTTCGGAGCCACGTGGGGCCCCTTCGTCAGGCATGTGATCATCCGTTTGGACGCTATTCACGTTGTTCCATGGTGTGCTGGCAAATATTTCTACTACTACACTACCATCAGAGATGACCAACCTAGGTTGCAACTAGCATCAGGAGTAGTGTTGAAAAATAAAAACTATGGCCTGGATTCAGATACATTGGTGCATATTTATGCCGGCGTAGCGTATCTTTTTTACACTACGCCGGAGCAGCGCAGAGAGGCATGTACTGTATTCAGAAAGCTATTACTCACCAAGATGCGCCAGCATAACGTATTTTCAGCGGCGTAAGTGGGCGTCACCCCATGCAAATGATGGTCCGACCGCGTCGCAGTGGTTTACGTCGGGCGTATCTTAAACGGCGCATGCACTGTGACGTGGACGAATTGACTGCAGCCATCTGCGCATGCTCACAACTACGCCCGGCGTAACCCCTAAGATACGCCGGCCCATCGCCTACGCCCAGTGCATAAATACGCCCAGACATGTGCCCGTCAAGTGCAAAAGTACACAAGCATTTTTTTTTGGTGCTAGTACTTTTGTTTCTTGAGGCATGTCTGCACCAGTGGTGACTGCTAAGGGTCGGAGGAGGTTCATCGCGCCCCCCTACCCATGAGTCGGGCGGGGGTAAGGCTACATGCATTGTTGGGTTTAGTTGCCGGCTTACGCACCCAGGGACATTTCCGTCCCCCAGCTGAGCCCTCGTCGGCCTGGGAGGGTTTACCCGCGGGCCCTGCATGACAAAAAAAACACCACTTCTGAGTGGGGACTGAAGGACCCGGCTCACGCCACGGCTGCTTTCCCCTGGTGGAGGAGAGTGCTCTTACCCCCAGTGACATCCTTGATAATGTCATCCAGCGAGATACAAAAAAAAAAAAAAACTCCCACCCCTGAAGGGTAAATCAGCCAGGGCCTTTTTTTTTTAATGCTTGGTCAGCAGACCAGCATTTTAGCCAAATCAGGTGGCACAAAACCACCGCCGAAACAGAGGCTCTGGATATCAAGGATGCTACATCCCGTGTAGCATCACAGACATATACAAGGCCCTGGACCAACTGGTTAGCCAGTCTAAAAAATTAGGGAGGGAGCTGGTGCTCCTCCACAGTCTGGTGCAAAACCTTGCCCATTCAGTGAGTGTCTGAGACACCAAGGTTGCGGCCACAATAGGCCGAGATGCAGACCCCAGCATGGCAAACATGGAGTGGGTCAGCGCCTCAGACCCCCTATTAGTATGGTCCTTGAAGGCAGAGGAGAAACCCATTTTTTTTTTTAACTCTCCTCAAAGGGGTACCGAACCACCAGACACTGAGGAACTACAAGGACTTTTGCGGCCTTTCCCATTCCTTATCAATGAACTTGTCAAAAGAAAAGGACATATAAGGAAAAACCTTCACAGAGCGGTCTGATTTGTGTGCACAAAAAAAAACTGAGCCCTCAGAGGATACCTCAGCTGCACTATACAGCATAAGGGAGTCCCTTACAGCATTAATAAGCGCACTGACAAGTGCCCTGTCACTGACCCCAGTGAGGAGTCTTCCTCACAAGAAAGGTCCTGGTCCACTTACACAGACCACACAGAACCAGGGACGTGACAGCCAGGTCCTGGTCTGAGTCAGAGCAGTCCCCAGGGGATGGTGGGGAGAGAGGGCACTTTTCAACCCCCCCCCTAAGACACGCACGCCGCTCCAACAAAGTGTCCATTAACCGCAGGTGCAGGAGTCCTAGCTGCCACCTCTGGCATGTATTGGGGAGGAAGAACCAGACACTGAGTCCATCCAGACAGCTCTCAGGGACCCATTCTAGACCTGAATAAAGCCCACCCTCCTTGCTGCGCTGACAGGGGGTTATCCAGGGGACTCACCAACCACAGGAGGAGACCATTCAGCGCCGCTGCCTACCCTCAGAACACAGCGTGTGTGTGAGGTAAAGCTGTGATCCAAAATCATGAGGAGATCTGTGCTGCGCGCTGTATAAGCCTAGCACTAGAGGCCAAAAACCACCTCCAAAATGGCCACTAAATGCCTCAGATAGAGCAGGAAACGGCCACAGTAAAATGGCCGACCGCAATAGTAACCTGCGCCATAGCGCAACCACAACAAAATGGCCGCCAATGGGAATTCACAATGGTAACAGGAGGCTATAAAAAAATGTCGCAGACACCGCAAAAATGGCGGCAAAACGCTGTGACGTGGATGAGGAGGCCTTTCTAAAGTAAACACAGGCCCAGACACCCCACAGTCCCCTGGTGTGAAAATGAGCCCACCCACAGGTCCACCACGGCAGCAATAAAACAGCAGAGGGAAATATGACAGAGAGCAGGAAGGACAGGAGGACCCCCGAACCCCAGGAATGCTCAGCCATATCAACCCGTCCATGCGAGGGCCCACTGACGCATTCCTGACAGGCATACACCACGTAGGAGTAGCCGTCGGCCCGGTCCACTGTGAGTGAGACAACACCACAGCCCAGTCATATGTGGACCCTGGAGCCAAAGCTCACCGGCCACCCCAGGAGCCATGGGGTATGTCGTGGCAGACCCAGCCTTTTTGCAAAGGTGTGCTCACCCTCGCTGGCCGGACTGAGGAGGCTACAAGGATCTATATATCCAGCCTGTATCTCAGTCGACAGTTGATAGAAGATTCTCAGGGCGCTGGGCCCAAAGGGAGCCATACATCCTTCTCCTTTGCTAGGCAGAAAGAAACTGAGACTGCATGCTGCAGGGAGGAGGGTTATGTCCGGAGGGACCGCCCCTGGGCGGGGCTGTTCAACTCTGTTAAAGTAACATGTATTTAATTATCTAACATGTTTCTGCCTAGTCCTCTCCTGTGAACAGGAACATAACCCACTTGTCAAAAATTAAGGAGCTGTGTCCGTCCGTCCATGGACGATAAGAGAAAAAAAATTAGAGTCAACAGCTACAAATACTGCAACTGCTGACTTTTAATATAAGGACAGTGACCTGTCCAGGACGCCCTGTACTCACCCGGCTCCCGGTTGGAGGCGCCGGGTGGAGGCGCTGCCATCTTCAGTAAGGGCATCAGGAAGTGAAGCCTAGTTCCCTACTGTGCATGCACGAGTCACGCCGTGCAATCTCAATGGTCCCTGCTGTCTTCTGGGACCTGTGCGTCTCCCAGAAGACAGCATGGGGGGGACGGAGGAGAGGCCAGACATGGGAGGATAGTGTGACGATCTATGCCCGGAAGTGGGAGCAAATACCTGTATTAGATAGGTATCTGCTCCCCCCTGAAAGGTGTCAAATGTGACACCGGAGGGGGGGGGGGAGGAATCCGAAAAGGGGAAGTTGCATTTTTGGGTGGAACTCCACTTTAACTACTTATGACTACAGCCTGACTGCATAGAATTGAAGCGTCTAAACAAAACCCAGCAGTGAACCCTTCTGTTATCAGATTATATAACCGTTCCAGCATTCTAAGTCATGTCAGGGAATGGATGTCTGACACCTCATTTTACACGGCTGCAGGCCTAGATGCTCAGCTAATACAATCTCGGTCACTTTAGAGGGTATTACACGCTAAACGCTCTTTTATCCAGCTACATCAAACTAAATCTCCTCTTGAGGGACATTATTATTACATGGAGGGAAGCCAGAAAACTCTTACGTGCTCCAGAGACCACCTCCCCTCCAATGCCTTTGACCACAACTCCAGCTTTCCCCCATGGGGGGATTTTTCTGTATTTAAAAGGTTATTCCTCTTTTCTCGTGTCCCCCACTGACCTCCAATGTGAAGGACCTTCTCCCTCCCACAGACCTCCAATGTGAAGGACCTTCTCCCTCCCACAGACAACCAATGTGAGGGGCCTTCTCGCTCCCACAGACCTCCAATGTGAGGGGCCTTCTCGCTCCCACAGACCTCCAATGTGAGGGGCCTTCTCGCTCCCACAGACCTCCAATGTGAGGGGCCTTCTGGCTCCCACAGACCTCCAATGTGAGGGGCCTTCTGGCTCCCACAGACCTCCAATGTGAGAGACATTCTGTCCCCCACAGACCTCCAATGTGAGAGACATTCTGTCCCCCACAGACCTCCAATGTGAGAGACATTCTGTCCCCCACAGACCTCCAATGTGAGAGACATTCTGTCCCCCACAGACCTCCAATGTGAGAGACATTTTTCTCTTTACTTACTACCAACGTAAAAGATGTTCTTCCTCTTACTGTCTACCAACTTAAGAGACATTCTTCCTCTTACTGTCTACCAACTTAAGAGACATTCTTCCTCTTACTGTCTACCAACTTAAGAGACATTCTTCCTCCAACTGTCCACCAATGTAAAACCTCATACACACGATCGGATTTCCATCGGACAAAGCCATGGAATTTTGTTGTGCAATGGTTAGCATTGCTTCTGAGCATGCGTGTATGGATTTTTTTCAGATGGACTTGTGCACACACGCTCAGATAATCCGACATCACACATTTGTTGTCGGACAGTTTTAAAGCATGCTATCCCACATTTGTTGTCAGAAATTCAGACAATGATTGTCCGATGGAGCATACAATTGTTCGGCTTATCCGACAAAACCCTTCCATCACACATTTGTTTTCGGAAAATCTGATCGCGTGTACGAGGCTTAGGAAACATTCTTGCTCCCACTGACTACCAATGTAAGGAGCACACTCTGGACCCCTGCACCCTGTGTTGCCTTTGTAATACTCCTGACTCTGGCACACTTTACAGTATGTTGTACATTACATACTCTGTGCCCACCATATGTTGTGGTGTGTATATATACTTCTGACTGTCTTTTTGTAAACTGTGCTGTTCGTCATATTCTACTGTTGCCCTCGAGATAGCAAACTATGCTTTTGGAATAGGGTAATAAATAATTATAGCATTTGCTTGGCAAAATAAGTGTCAATAGGAGAACAATAATGAGCATTAGACGCTAAGCACTCTATATCAGTCCTTTGTCACGTCAGCACTCTATATCAGTGTTTTGTGACAGCCTTTTCTAATGTGAGCAATCTTTGTGGAATATTATTTATAATAGTGAATTACACATAGGATTGGTTATCCTGCAACTGCAAAAATGTTATGAAAAGTTTGGTGATCAATAAACTTTTCCCCCCCAAATGGCCCTATTTTCCTACCGGAATAAGCCGCTCAATGTGCGCTATCAGCACAAAGACCGATCTGTCGCAGACAGCTCTAGGCCTGAGATGCAGAACAGTAGTTGGCGGGACAGGCTTCCGATCGTGTAACAGTGATCACATGATCGCCGAATTGTTTAAAGCAGGGGTGTCAAACTCAATTTCATTGTGGGCCGCTTCAGCATTATGATTGCCCTCAAAAGGGCTGGTTGTATGTGTAAGATTAGATGTCCAGCGCATCCCCTCCCCTTACATTAGATGTTAAGAGCCACCCCACCATCAGAAGTTGAGTCCCCCCACTCTCCCTTACATCACAGTGCACCCCCGTTTCCTTAAGCTGCTGCTGGGAAGAAGCTGGATGCATTGCTTAAAAGCAGAAAGTAAGGGTCTTGAGGAGGACCAGAGGAGGGCGAGGGCCACATGAAATGGCCTGGAGGGCCGGATTCGGCCCGCGGGCCTTGTGTTTGACACCTGTGGTTTAAAGGGATACTGGGGTGGACAGAATGGGGTTAAAGCGGTACTAAACTCTTTGACCTGCAGGGGGACCTTGTTTTTTATTTAAAGAGGAACCACAGTCTGCTCACATAGGGCAAGATTCTCGTCCAGCGGCGTAATATTGTGCGGGCGTAACGTATCCGCTTTACGTTACGCCTCGGCAACTTAGACGGGCAAGTGCTGTATTCTCAAAGCACTTGCTCCATAAGTTGCGGCGGCGTAGCGTAAATCGGCCGGCGTAAGCCCGCCTAATTCAAATTTGGATCAGGGGGGCGTGTTTTATGCAAATCTACTGTGACCCGACGTGATTGACATTTTTCAACGGCGCATGCGCCGTCCGTGGAATTTCCCAGTGTGCATTGCTCCAAAGTACGCCGCAAGGACATCATTGGTTTCGACGTGAACGTAAATGACGTCCAGCCCCATTCACGGGACGACTTACGCAAACGACGTAACTTTTTCAAATTTCGATGCGGGAACGACGGCCATACTTAACATTGCTACGCCGCACTTATGCCTCATATAGCAGGGGCAACATTGCGCCGGGAAAAGCCTAACGTAAACGGCGTATCTTTACTGCGTCAGTCACGCGTACGCTCGGAAATTCGCGTATCTAGCTAATTTGCATACTCGGCGCAGAATTAGACGGAAGCGCCACCTAGCGGTCAGCAAAAAATATGCAGTTAAGATCCGACGGCGTAAGAGACTTACGCCTGTCGGATCTAATGGATATCTATGCGTAACTGATTCTAAGTATCAGGCGCATAGATACGACGGCTCGGATTAGGACTTATGACGGCGTACATGGCGCTGCGCCGTCGTAAGTCCTTTCAGAATCTGGCTCATAATTTGTAATAAAAGCATCTTTGCCATTCTGAAGCTTCCCTCCAACCACTTTGAATATTATTTTATATATACTGTGATTCTGTACTTGCCAAATATTCTGCAGAAATCTCCCTCCACTAAGTCTGACTGCAGCCATTTTAACTGTGGGAAACTGAAGCTGCTGCCTGTTCACTTCCTGGATTCACACAGAGGCAGCTCTTATTTGCCCTCTTATGACTCATCCCCCCTCTCTATCCTGGCAAACTCTCACGAGAGTGAGCGAGAGAGCTGTGCATGATGTTATAAGCCTAGGCTTTTTCCAGACAAGAAAACGCAACTGGGCTGTATAAGGTATTTACTGGCAGAAAAAAAAAAATGTACTATTCAAAGTTAAAACAACAAGGGCAGAAGATTTAATAGCTGGAAAAATGACTGAAGTTTTGTTTCAATATTACAATATGCTAGCATGCACAGCATACCGGTGATCTGCCGATATGGTTCCGGCTATTGTGAAAGTTCCTGCGCAGGCACACTATGATCTGCCGATATGGTTCCCGGCTAACGAGAAAGTTCCTTTAAGGACTGCGCAGGCGCAAACTTGCCGACGGAAATCTCCGAACCTCGGCCGGCATCCAGGGCGACGTGGATTTCGAGGAAAGTGGCCAGTCGGCCTCACGTCCTCG